>NC_058189.1:9015000-9640000 GCF_907165205.1 Coccinella septempunctata | reverse complement strand
CAACCATTTCATTTCTACAACAAATAATCGATGATCAAATCATGGTCAGCAGAAAAGATCTATACATTTCTGGCACAAAATGTTATGGGTTGCAATTTGAAAAACTCAACTTTCCATCACTCTGAGAGGATGCATGACAAACTCCCGAGCCAACTTCTCAATACGTAAAAAAATGCGTAGTTTAGAATTGACCTACTCGGGCATTTTTATACCAAATAATAAATACCGAAGATTGATATTACAATACTAATCGAATCTCTAAAATGTCGTCCATGGTTCTCCTGTTTCAATTTCAATCGTCGAATTTCAGACGCCTTTGAAGCCACTAAAAGCCCGTTATAATAACACCACTCAATTACTCTTGTTATTCCGCTTTTTCATAATCAGTACACATGCTATAACCTTTTCGAAACAACCGTGAATTTAGCTGTGGGAGTCAACGTCCTATTCCTAGAAATAGCTCGTGATTCTGTTATACCACGCAGGCAACATAATATGCCTCTTTATTGAACAATACAACCTGTAATTGGGGTATTGAAATCTACCTCGATGAATGGACTATTTGAAATGAACTTGCCACGGGGACATCGATTAAGATGCATTGTTTTGGTATACGTGAGATTTTTCAATTATCGATGGAATGCCCCTTTTAGTATTTCCTCAAGTATTTATTAATTGTTTTATTAAGGCAACACATACAAACTTGATTGATATTTAACGTTAAAAATCGAAATGAAATGTGAAATAATTCAAGGTTATGTCCCTTTTATTTTGTCTCCAAATATTTATAAGCTAAGAATGCGTTTTCTAGTTCCGCAGGGTCTGTGAAGAACACAGAGTCTGTGACTCGTACAAATATTTTAACTGTAGATTCTTGTGGTCAAAAGAAACACTTCTTTCCTATAACATTTTGTCTGATTCGACCCTGATAAATAGATATAACCATTTTAAGTTTTCATAATGGGCTGTACCACCCCTGGAGAAACAAAATTCCCTTCAAAATAACAAGCTCAATCTATGACACTACACAACTCTTAAACAGAGCTGCATTCAGCCAAAGTACCCAATTTTTCGAATATCACAGATATCTTTTTAATTTTTGAACTCGAAAACGGCGCATTATATGAGAAAATATGAAGAATACTTTCATTTTACAAAACGTTCAAACATTCATTAGATAGCGTCCAACTAAGTTTCAAGAGTCGGGTTCTTTGAATTTCTGGTACCTAATGGTCATAATGAGAAAACTGGAAGACGTGGTTTATATCTTGTGTTAGAAAAAAAATTCATCGAATATGAATGAAAAGCTATATTTCATGATTCATTTCATTCGATAAACCGTTTGGGAGAACTAAAAATAACAATTTTTAATGGTCTTTAAGCCTGTATCTTTAAAACCGAGCCAATTTAGAAAAAATGGTAAGTGAAGTGTTTCTTTTGATCTTAAGAATCTACGGTTGGAATATTTGTATGAGTCAAAGACTCACCCTGTATAACGTGACTAGAACATTCAGAGATCCTGTCAGTGGAAAGCAATAGCATCAATTCTTTATCTGAAAGGAGTAAATGAGACCATGAGACATTGGAATGATAAAAGATAAAAAGAGAGCTTAGTAGCCATAAAGACATTGATACATTATATAAAATACTTTCATTGATTATCCTATCATTCAGATTGAACAATACAACCAGCTATTCCTTCCCCACAATCTCCTCTTTTCCATGGTTCATATCCCTCTAAAGTCTTAACCTACCTGTGATATTTTTCACTTAACCCTAATCGCCAAAGTCTGACATGTAGGTAAGATCTATTTAGTCTCGGAGAAATATAGCCTCATACTGCAATAAATCTAGTCTCCCAACCTCCAGGATTGAATCCCCTGAAAGATGACCCGTAGCACAGAAGATCCTTGCCGTGGAGGTTGATCGATTACTGATAATATTGGGTCCGAGGAATTACATTAAAATTAACGATTATACGTGTGGACCACCACTGTGGAATGCCTTACGTGTATTCTTTATGCCTTTCATTCGGGATGACTTACGAAGAAATAGCTGGTTGTATGTTTTATTGATATGGTAATACGAGATGGTACTTAATGTGTTAATGCTCTTGTTCATCAGCAGTTATGATTATATTTATAGTGTTATATTTTATATCTCAGATCTCAATAGATTTTTTTTGTTGCAGGTATGTTCATAAGATCCCCGTCATTCACGATACCACCTAGTCGGTCTGTGAGGTGAGATTACAGGTAGTTTTATCGTAAATATTTGATCTTTTTCAAGTGACAGATTCTCCTTATTCCCATCTATCATGAAAGCAATGAATTGTTTTGAGTTCAGGTACGAAGATTTTATTGGTTGATTGTACGAAATTCAGTTATGCTACAGACAGAAGAATTAAATGGGGATTTGCAGGCTTGTAGTTGTTGTTCACACAAAACTTCTTGAAATACAGCCCAAATAAAAACTCATTTTCTCGACAATACTCGTTGGCTTATGATGGTTTTATTTTTTGATTCATTTTTTCCAATAATAAACCTTTCGATTCGAACAAGAAGAATCAAATATAACTACCTACCTTTTTCCCTGAAAGAAACTGGAGAGCACTCCATGAAATTGGAAGAGAAGCTAATATTCGTAGCTTCTCGCTCTGATCGATGTAGACGCTTTGAGAGTAGTAATCTGGAAAGTGAGACATTTACTGTGATGATTCTTCATACTTCAACACTTTTATCGTATTATTGAAATATACAAATGCTCCCTTGTCCCAGCTAATTAGGCTGGACATTAGTTCATTATTTGAATTTCTATTTGAAATTTCGATATTTTAAAGACTTTTCCTACAATTTTGAATACAATAGTCCATTAATTTTGAGTTCGGAAATAAAAAAATTCATGAAATGGGCTGCATTTCAAATATCAGTTAATTTCATAATAGATCCTACAGATGTAGGATATTTTTCATTGTTTTTGATAAGTTGATTTCTTGGTCGATTTTTGTAATGGTAAGAGCGGTAATGATTAAACATTTTGTATTTGTTTTTGGATGAAAAGGAAGGGATTAGATTATTTTAAAACTCCTAATTTCGGAAGAAGTCCACAGTAAATCAGTATTATAGAAAGAATGAGACGCAAAGCTTTTTTAAAATAACCTCATTGCATATAATTTTCTGCCTTCAATCAACATCAAGTTCTCCATTCAGAGGAGAAACTGTGATTGATGATAGTTATTAGTGTTAGTCATTTCCAAAAAATAAATCAAAATTTTGGAAGAGGATTAGATTTTTTGTAAAATATGAATTTAAAATTTTTTTCGTGAAAATATTGAATGAAGTTTTATTTTGTGCTTATTCATTTTTTTTTCTTCATTAAAAGATCAGTATATAACTGATCTACGAGATAAAATTTGAGAATTTTGAGTGATTATTTGACCTGGTTGAAAACACTTAATTTGCAACTATTGAACAACAGAAGATCCTGTGAAAAACCTAAATAATTTATTCAAATCTTCCACTCAGTTTTCAATCACTTAATTTTTATGTAGGGTCTTCATAAATGGTTCCTAGTGACCGTCAATTTTCAAATTCTACGATACTGATATATCATACTTATAAAGACCACGTTTAATTTATAATCAAATAGAGTATTTCTTAGTTTTGAAAATACCACGATATGCAGTGCTATATGAAATTGGGAATAAATTTAAATTTTACCTATACCTAAGTACTTTAATATACCACTTGAATACATTATATAAATGAGTAATATCCAGAGCATTTATTTTTTTATTTTTTATAGTCCATCGAGTAAAGTATCGTAATAGATAAGAAAGTATAGTTGAACAGTGACAATTTCCGCTTTACCAAAAATCTTAATATTCCATCGAAATAATTTTGTAGTATTCTGATAGTCTTAAGGACCGCCAAAAAAAAACAGATTCGAAGTAATTATGATATACAAGGCACACTAGGCAACACTAGATTCTTGAGGTCAAAAGGAACACTTTTTTCCTATATCATTTTTTCAGATTCGGCCCTGATAAAAAGAGCCATTTCAAGTTCTCATAATGATCTGTGCTAACCCTGGAAAAACAAAATTACCTTCAAGATAACTAGTTGAATATATATAATATATAAACTATACATCTATGGATCTTTTGAAAAGAGTTCAGGCATCCAGCCAAAGAACCTACCAATTTTTTACATTTTACTTTTGGATTTTTGAAACATCAAATTACTCCAAAAAGGGCGCATTATATGAAGAAATATGAAGAATTTTATTTCACAAAACGTTCAGATATTCATAAGATTGCGTCCAACTTAGTTTCAAGAGTTGGGTTATTCGAATTGTTGTAATTTTTATGGTACATAATGGTCATAAATAATGAGAAAACTGTAAGACGTGGGTGATATCTTGTGTTCGAAAAAAATTCATCAAATAAATGAAAAACTATATTCCGAAATTTATTTCATTCGATAAAACTGTTTGTGAGATACAACTATAAAATTAACATTTTTTTAATAATTTTTCAACAGCCTGTATCTTTCAAACTGAACCGATTCGGAAAAATGGTAGAGAAAAAAAGTGTTTCTTTTGACCTCAAAAATCTACTGTTGAAATATTTGTATACCCTGTTAAATCGATACCGTAAACAGTTGGAATCTAGGAGAATAATCAGCTTCCTAGAAAGTTAACCATACAATTTTCCACATTTCAGTTTACATGCGGGTTGTGTCTGATATACGACCGACCAGCAATTTTCTCGTATTGTTCTTTTTCCGAAGTGCCTGTATCTGGCTGTTCGAAGTCGATTGAATTACTGAGTTAACATAAGTAGAGAATGTCAACTTTCAATTTATATCGTATACCTCATCAATTATTGTTCCCGTCTCAGGATAAACGTCGCCGGAATGAGAATAGCTCAATGGGTGGAAATGTATCAGGGTTCAAGGTTTGTCAACTGGGGACTTCTCACCATCCGATCATAGATATACAAGTGTGTGAATCGAGCGATAAATTTCGAATCAGAATAAATAAAGTATATCGCCATTTCAGCCCTTGTGGACGTATCGTACACGGTCCTTATCTACAGTGTTTGAAGTAACACTTATTTAATGTCAGTTACGAGATATGCCCGCTTAACACACTAGATGTTTGATATCCTCAGGTCAAACTACCATAACAAATCGTGACATCATACGATAGATAATTGCATAAACATGACAATCAGACGAATATACCAATCGAATTATAATTGTAATCTTCTAAAACAACTCAATTTTCACAGTTTGGTTTACGATGTTTGGTATCAAGTTACTGGTGTCATCGATAGGTGGCTTTGGTACCCTTTCAATCTTTGACAGGTTTTACTTATAAAAACATTACTGCGATGATTATCATGTTGCTTTTTTGTGGTAAATTTCGAAGGAATTATTCTGGAGACAAAAACACCAAAATTACAGGAAATTAAAAAAAATATAATAATTATTATGGTAAACCTTAAATTCAGCAACGATTTTCATTCTACTATGCTCCAAGTATAGATTTTACAAAAGTTTACCTGCTGAATATTCAGAAATTAATCATCAGCTCAATTCTTTTCTTCAGGTAGTGACATTAATCTTTCTGTATGACATACATGAGACGCATGGGAGGTGAAGCTTGATGGAATTAATTCAGAAAGTTTTCGTGTCATAAAAGCTATTTGTCTTCCAAGTTTGGAATTTTATCTCTCACACGTGAAGGACAATCTTTGTGGCAGCATCAACATGATGGGATTCATTGTCATTTCAAACAAGCAGTGGCTGAATACGAATAAAGTCATCGCTATTATTATTATCTCACCTCATAATCTAATCTTAACAACTATGTCGATTTTTTATTTATTCTGCTCTATTAACACGTCCTTATCTTTCGCTTTGTTATTTGTCTAGTAAGAATGTAGAGGTTAAATTCAAATGAGATGATGTTGAACATTTGATATTGTGTAGGACTCGTTACTATTTTTTAATTAAAAGAAGATATTCAGCTTTACTGTGAATTTATGTTGGGAATATCTTTGTAATAAATTGTCGACGGCCCTTATCATTTTACGATTGATAAATGGATTTTCAACTCAGAAATGAAACAAATTTATGGGTATGCCACAGCTTGGTCTAACGATCGATATATTGAGATGCTCAACTCTTCAAATCTTTCAGGATGCGCCATGTAAATAGAATGTTTACTGAATATTATGTAGAATTTGCAGGAGTTTGCTTGTTTGCTTGTCTGAAAATATTAATACATGGGGTCAAATATGCGCCCTTCATGACCTAAGGGGGTTATAGAAAGGTATGCTTTCTATGTTTCGTAGAGAATTTAACGCTCTACAAAAAAGGTCTGATGTCATTTTTCGATAAATTAACTTATGAAGTTATTCTACGTCAAAGTTTAATTTACCTCAATTTAGCCGTTTTTCTGAATGATTTGACAAAATATTATGTTTGTAGAAAAAATGAGACCTGTTAACTATCACAGGGTTAGTCTTTGACTCGTACGAATTTTTTAACACTAGATTCTTGACTTCAAAAGAAACACTTTTTTTCTTCACCATTTATTCCTCGATTTTTTCCGAATCGGCTGCTCGGTTCAAAAGATACAGGCTGTTGAAAAACCATGACAATGTTATTTTTAGATCTATTTCACAATGAATCTTTTTCGAACACAAAATTTCACCCACGTCAACCAGTTTTCTCATTATGACCATTACGTACCACAAAATAACAAAAGTTCAAAACCCAACTCTTGAAACTAAGTTGGACGATATCTGATGAATATTTGAACGTTTTGTAAAATAAAAGTATTCATTATATTATATTTTCTCATATAATGCGCCGTTTTCCAGTAATTTGATAATTAAAAATAAAGAAGTATCTGTGGAATTTGAAGAATTGGGTACTTTGAAAGATCCACTTAAGATCGCTATATCATTTTATCAGGGCTGTATCGGAAAAAATGGTATAGGAAAATAGTGTCTCTTTCAACCTCGAGAATCTACTATTAAAATATTTGTACGAGTCAAAGACTCAAATTCTATATCTGTATAGTAAAGATAGACAGGGTACTTAAAAGGAATTATCAATTACTGTTAACTTTTTTGACAATTTTGGGTTTAGAAAATTAGCATCAATTGTTCAATTGGGATAAACTGAGAATTTAGAAATGAACTTTCAGTTCATTTTGAAACCTGTAAACTTATAAATTTAAGAGTACCATGAATAAAACGGCTGAATTAAGGCTAAATTGAACTTTGACCTTGAATAACTTTCGACTGAATTCAGTTATCGAAAAATGACATCAGACTTTTTTTGTAAAGCGTTGAATTCTCTACAAAATATAGAAAGGATATTTCAATGCAATTTTTCGTTTATATAGTTATAAAAATCACAAGAAAAAAAATTCCTGTGTTATTCTTATGAGAAATCGAAAAGTGCGATGCGGACAACCTAAACATTAATATTAAGGCCTGATATTTTCAGAGGCCTATTTTAGCATTTAAACGAAACTTTTTAGCGTGATTCCGAGAATGAATTTTTGTTTTTTTTTTAAAGATTATTTTTGTGACTTAATGCACAACCATTTCTTATACATTCGCTTATACATAAATTTGATGATAAATCCAGCATACAGATCCGTGATAATTCCATTCCAAAGTATGTCTGATTCATGTGACTCTTCGATAAAATAGTAACGATATCTCTCATCCATTTCGACAACCAAATTTCACAATAAATTCCTCACACGTCATATAGCCGAATCACATTTTCAGCTGTTTCATTGTTTACAAGTCAAACGCGGGTGGCAGCTGAATTTCAAACATCTCGTTGGGAATGCTCTTTTCTCTCCCAATTTAAATTATAGCGCCGGTGATGTAAGGCCTACGGTATAAAAATAAAGGGGGCCTTTGTTGCTCGTAGATTAGATTCGGGTATGCTGAGGGTTGAGTCTACTTACACATCGTCAATTACGCGGCACCAAGTTGAGACAACGTGGAAGTACTTCAGATTTAATGGAAATTGTTCGTTGTGTGTTGTTTGGTATGTGGCGATGTAGAGTTATTTTTATATTGGGGTTTTTAATCATTGATACTGAGTAGGCGTTTAGTAGAGGCATTGCTCTCTCCGTATACATTATGACGGGCATCTTCAGTATAAGAATAAGTTTGGATGACGTTGGAAAAGACAAAATGAAAAATAATTCCACTCATTTATGAGTCAAAAGTAATCAAAAACTGATGTATCTGTTCAATATTGTGAACCGGATTTCAGTAGCTATAGATTCAAACGCTAGGCCTGATTTGATGGCCTCTTGTCATAAAATATTACATGATTGAAATTGGGAAGCCAGACGCAAAAGCTGCTTTCGACATCACAACTATCTAACCAGAACTGACGTTGATTGTCATGACATCACGCAGCCTATAGTAGAAAAATGTCCTTAGGTGAAAAACAAATTCAATTGTTTGCTCGACTATTTCATTTCACATTTCTACCCACATTTGTCCTCAGGTATGAATAATAATTGCATTACCAGCAGACAAATAAATATGAAAAATATGAATTTGTATATTTCTCCTAAATTTGAATTGAAAAACAGTTTGAATTAATGAAAAATAATTTTTCTTCATATGAAATAGACGCCCTTCTTGTCAGTTTTAAATAATTATTATCTAGAAAATGCTAATAATAAAATCGAGGGGGGTCATAGATTCTGGAATAATCAGTGTATGGGGATATCTTTCGAATTTTTTTCTACACCCTTGAGAAATTATTTCCTGAAGAAATTTGGGGTTCAAACTGATTGAACAATGAACAAATTAGATTCATACTTCGTTAACATAAAGGATTATATTTGTTTCTATTCAGATAACAAACTGAAAAAATCAAAGAAATTTTTCATTTTTTTCGTTGGACGTTTTTCTAGATATTCAACTGTAACATTTTGTTTTCGAGATAAAACTTGGATTTCCGTTTGAATTCTGAGTAAACTATAAATAATAAATAACATTAAAAATAAATAATGATGTTTTTCTATTGTTTGAATTCTCTGAGCAGACCAAATTTTGGGTATGATATCCGAGAAAGAAGAATGAATATACCTTCTGTATGAATTACTAATTCAGGTACTGTAAAATATCTGTGAAATTATTCACTTTTCATAGCAATAGCATTCGGGGATTGTCTTATTGGAGTTAAGTAATAAAAATAATGGCAGCCGTTCTTTATTGACAAAAGTTAAGACTATTTACAGGGGGTTTCACAAAAATTTGATTGACCGATCAACGATTTGATGGGCAATCGATTTCCAGAACGAAATCACTGAAACCTGTTCATTTCTGAAGTATATTGAAGGAGTAGCAATTGAGAATCATTGAGTGGACGTATACAGGGTGAGTCTTTGACTCGTACAAATTTTTTAACAGTAGATTCTTGAGGTCAAAAGAAAAACTTTTTTCTCATACCATTTTTTCCGATTCGGCCCTGATAAAAATATGTTATAACCATTTTAAGTTTTCATAATGAGCTGTATCACCCCTGAAAAAAGAAATTACCTTTAGAACTTGCACATCTGCGGATCTTCTTAACCGAGCTGTAGTCAGCTAAAGTACTCAATTTATCAAATTTCACTGATACTTTTTGATTTTTGAACATCAAACCACTTGAAAACGGCGCATTGTACGAAAAAATATGAAGATATTTTTATTTAACAAAAAGTTCAAATATTCATTCGATAGTGTCCAACTTAGTTTCAAGAGTTGGGTTCTTTGAATTTTATGTATTTTTATGGTACGTAATGGTTATAATATAATAAAAAACTATATTCCGAAATTCATTTAATTCGATCAAAACTAAAAATAATTTTTTTATGGTTTTTCAACAGCTTGTATTTTTTGAACCGAGCCGAATCGGAAAAAATGGTAAAGGAAAAAAGTGTTTCTTCCGACCTCAAGAATCTACTGTTTGAATATTTATACGAGTCGAAGACTCAGCCTGTATATATTTGAAAAAATTTCAGAATTATATTCTGAATGCTCATCACTGAATTATCGATTGGAAACAAATCTCAAAACAAATTGACATCTATACTAAAGAGTATCAACTCTTTGTTTAAACGTCAATCGAGCTTTGATTCCCCAATCAAGCTTTGTGGTACCAAGGGTTAGAAGAATAACCCCCCAGTTTCACAAAGCTTGATCGTGGAATCAAAGGAAAGGATACACGTCAATTTGTGAGCGAACACGATAGCATGAAATCAATTAAATTTAACTATCAGAGAAGTTCTCGCATTTTAAAATTTGCAAGTTGAATATTGTATATCCAACGCATAATTATTTCAGTTTATCATGTGTACAGACCAAATAGATTCATTGGAATGGTTGTTTATTGTATACATTAGGAAAGGAATGGAGATGCGTTTCACCAGATTACCAAGTAATTTATGTCTTTCATCATTTCACCATTTACGAAACAAGAATCAATTTCAATCGGACTCCTTTCTTTGATGGACCCCATTGATAACCTACACGAAAGCAATTTAAACCATTCCTGTCTCCATCCAAACTACACGAAACTTCTAACAAGACGCTGTAGTCTGAGAGGGTGGCAACCGAATACCCCGGGTGCGATAAAAAAACCGAAAGGGAAAAAGACGATGTCAGCTTATATCTGAAGTTAATGTAACCGATATGTAAGAAACGCCCTTATTAGGGCCTTAATATGGGGGAAGCGAAGAGACCCTGAAGACACAGGCCTTTTGTAATAATACATCTTCGACTGTGGGTCGTAGAAACAAATGTAATGGGTTACGTTCAGTAGTAAAACCCGTAAAATGTTACTATTTCTCACTTATGCAGACTACACGATGATAGATAACGATGAGATTGGAGGTTTTATGCCGCTTTCGGCTCCAGAATAACATATGGACGTGTTTATATTTCAAACACGTGAATTTCACAATCCAACTTGGGTTTTTTGTATGGAAGATTTCATTTGCCTACACGAAGTTTTTAAAGGGAAGTAATACCTTAAGAATCTCCATTCAAAAACGGCATTCTCTAATTCTTAATTTACGCTTTTAATTTTTTACGTGAGGCCTTGATTTTCATTTTCAACAAAATTTCGAAGGAAGAATTAATTTAGTTCCATCGACGAGTAATAAAACAAACTTACAGAGGCCCAGTTTTTCTCGAGTAATTCCATATTTGCAAAAATCAAAACTTTCCCCCTATCATAAGACCGTTTTCAAGATGAATCACCACCTAAATCATACAACCGCTTGGAAAATTGGAAAAAATTCCTGATAAAGAAAACTTTTAATAGAGGAACTCAAGCCGAACTTCGAGGGAATTTAACCAGTCTTGAGTTTCTCGTAAATCTTCTTTGAATACCGCGGCTGTCAATTAAGTTCTCGCTGAAGGCGGTTTGTTCAGGAAAAAGAGGCGTTCAGTTATTTTTTCGAGAAAATATTTGTACAGATACGGTAAGAGAGAATTAACCCGCTTTGTAATTTCGCAGTAGAAATGCTGCCAATATCTGCGAGTCAGAATGGTTACAAATGAAGTAATTAGTAAATCATGTACTTACTTGCGTTGCGTTGAAATTGTATTTCGTTGTGTAAACTTTTTGTTCACGACGTGGAACTCTTAACATTAACTGCAAAGCACGAATACAACAATGAAACACATTTCTAGGTTTAAATACTTAAATTTGATTGACGATTAGTAGCTTCCAAGAGAGTTAGGAATTCTTTTTAAGGGGAAGTAGTACATACGATTCGGAATCAAGACGATTGCCATTGTTTGCTTTACGTATGCTACCCTAAATACGGAAATGTGCAGTTGAAAAATATAAATTACCACGCGAGGGGTAATATTAGGAATAATGAAAAATTTTCAGTTATTCCTGAATTTCAGCGCAATTTTTGTACCTATATATCACTATAAAATTTTTTGCAATTTATAAAGAATTGAATCTCGGATGTTACCCTACCGCTATTTTTATTGAACTATGTTGAAAAACCGTCGAAAAATGATTGTGAAAACAATCCAATTCCAACTAAATTGGAAAAAAAAAGACGGGGTGACAGAAAGACGTCCTTTGACTTCAATTCAAAAAATAATCAAGGCCTTACGTACAAAATTGAAGCGTAAGTCCGTTTTTGAATGGGGATTCTTGAATCCTCGCTTGAATCTTTAGGTATTACTTCCCCTTAATCATTGTTACTTCATATGATTTTCTACAATGTTGAGTCTCTAACGAGGATGTATTGATATCTAGTTAGCCTAGACCAGTTCCACGCATAAAAAAAATATTGCGTTACCATAACAACGAACAATAACTCTTTAGAAGTGTCAGTGTGAAGTTTGAGGTCAAAAAAGAAAACCAGAGTTACTCAATAAATTGAAAGAAAGAAGATGTCTACCGAAATGAAAAGCGAAAAATTGGAGCATCGAGCCATCATCAAGTAGATATTGTACTGTATTTAAAAGGGTTAAGAGGTAAGCAGATATACGAAGATATGCTTAATACCCTTGGTGATCAATGTCCTTCGTATGCAACCGTGAAAACTTGGACCGCAAGCTTCAAAAGAGGTAAATTTTCCATTAAAGGTGATGACCGATCGGGAAGGCCAGTTTCTGTGTCAGTCCCCGAAAATATCGATGCAGTTCATGACATGATTTTATCAGACCGACGAATTGGGCTAAAACGGATATCTGAAGCACTGAATATTTCATACGAACGCGTTCATCATATAGTTCACGTCAATTTGGACATGAGAAAAATTGCTGCAAAATGGATCCCCAAATGTTTGAATGTTGACCAAAAGCGTGCAAGGGTAGAAGCATCGCGTTCGATCTGTGCTCGATTTGAAAACTATGTAGACTTCTTGAACCGAATTGTTACTATGGATAAGACTTGGGAACATTTCTACGATCCAGAAATAAAGCAACTATCAATGGAATGGTGACACACTAGTTCTCCAAGACCTAAGAAATTTCGTGTCCAAAAATCTGCTGGATAAGTTCTTGCTTCTGTTTTCTTGGGATTGCCATGGAGTAATCATGATTGATTTTTTGGATAAGGGTAGAACAGTAACCGGAGATTACTATTCAACGTTAGTGACCACTCCCCGGGAAAAAAAAATTAAGAGAAAAGACGCGGAAAGCTATCCAAAGGTGTTTTGTTTTTGCAGGACAATGCCCCTGCAAACAAATCTCATGTTGCCACGCAAAAATTCGTGATTTAGGGTTTCAATTACTAGAATACCCCCCTTATTCACCAGATTTGGCTTCATCCGACTATCATCTCTTTCCTCAACTGGAAAAAAGTTTAAAAGGTCGTAAATTTTCTTCCAACGAGGAGGTAATAAAAGCTGTGGAGGTCTGGTTTGCAGAGCAAGAAGAAACATTTTTTTGAAAGGTCTAGGGACGTTCCAGGTTCGCTATAATAAATGTATCCAATCAAAAGGGGAATATGTTAGGTAATAAAATATTTTGGCATTAAAAGTTTGTTTTGTTCTATAGCAGGCTAAGCATTTTCCAATAGATACTCGTATAACATCAGCTCAATCTTTGATTTCTGTTGTTCCCTTATACTAAATGGGAGCAAAATAGATCTTATGGTCGCACTGCAATGCAACCGCGTTTCAAATCTAGAAATCTAGCCATTAACTATAAGGAATTCTTTCTTCAGTGTTTTAGTAAAGTTTTTGTTTCCATATAGTCATACTGCTCCTCTCTCCCATTAATTTCCTTTTTCTGCGCATTAATTCGCAGTTAATATATTTATCAATTAGTCGTTGGTGCAATTATTAATAATTCCCCTCTGTTAAGTGACGGTAAACAGGGATGGTCTGCATCGAGTCCGTTCGATAAAAAGCAACGAAACGAGAAATGATGTTCTTGGCCTGAATTTGAAGTGGCGCGTCCCTTGGACGCGCCTTTAATAGCCACACTTGACGAGGGTAGCTTTGGGAAATTCTGTATGCGACTGCTACGGCCGTCTATAAACTTTCTTTGTAACATGTTTTCACTACAGTTCGTCGAGTTTCATCCACGGAAATAAATTGGCTCTGCGATTTTTGGGATCACCGGAAACCGGAGGGTTCAAGAAAAGTTATCACTTAAAGGAATATTGTACGTTTTCAAAATCAGTGTGAAAATACTACGGAAAATAAATATTTGAAGTGGGGACAGAAATCAGATACGGTTGAATTCCCAATTCAAGGTTGGTATGATTAGTGAATTTGAATTGCACGATGACCACACAACACACTTTTTCAGGTTCATCTCTTCTATGTTTACAGTTATCCATCCGAGGTCAGTCCAATTGCTTTGTGTTGGAATTCGTTCAGTTGGAGTGATCTGATTTATATTATAGAAAAGTTGTGAGCAATGGATAGTTTGATTTATTGAAGATTCATGGGCGCAAATGGGACCAGGCGATGATAAGGCTCTTCTTGGGATTTTTGAATTTCACCAATTCCGAATTAATCAAATTTGAATGAATTATAGTCATACAAGTTGTACATAACATGGTCATTATACAGGGTGAATCTATTAGTCGTACGAGTATTTTGATACTAGATTCTTGAGGTCAAAAGAAACAATTTTTTTTACCATTTTTCTCGAATCGGCTCGGTTTGAAAGATATAGGCTCTTGTGAAACCATAAAAAACTTATTTTTAGTTTTTTTTTATTGAATGGAATGAATTTCGAAATATAATTTCTCATTTATTTGATGAATCTTTTTCGAACACAAGATATCACCCACGTCTCCCAGTTTTCTCATTATGACCATTACGTACCATAAAAATACCAGAAATTCAAAGAGCCAAACTCTTGAAACTAAGAGTGACGCTATCTAATGAATATTTGAACGTTTTGTGAAATAACAGTATTCTTCGTATTTTCTCGTATAATGCGGCATTTTCGAGTAATTTGCTGCTCAAAAATAAAAAATATCTGTGATAATCAGAAAATTAGGTACTTTGACTAAATGCAACTCTTTTTAGAGGATAGATAGATTTAGTTTGTTATTCTGAAGAAAATTTTGTTTCTCCATAGAGAATTATGAGCATAGCTCATTATGAAAACTTAAAATGGCTATATCTTTTTATAAGGGCCGAATCGATAAAAAATGGTAAAAGGAATAAGCGTTCTTTTTGACCTCAAGAATCTAGTGTAAAAATATTTTCACGAGTCAAAGACTCACTCTCTATAACTGATAATTTCCGATATATTATAATATATTATGATAAAAAAGTTGAAGGCATCTATTCAGCTGATAAAAGGGTTTGTTGCCATTTATGTTTTTCTCTCATGAGAGCTGAGTTCACATTCTTGTAAAGTATGACGTCAATCCAAAAATGTTATTCGAATCCCATAGTTCTCAGCTAAAGCAACGAGGAAGAGCTTGTTTCGCCGAAGATCTTAGGACCTTATAAAAGCTTTTGGTCCTCATACAACAAACTGATGCTAAATTTCGCTTAACAATACGGTCAGTTGGCTTTCAAGAACGTGTGAAGTCACACCTTTACACTTTTTTCAGGGTCTTGAAGCAGGTTGCTAGTCTAGATGGACTAATATTCACAACCACATGTTTAAAAGTCCATTTGGAAGATAAAGAAAGCCGCGTTTTTACAGCAAATTCAATTTAGTTGAACAGCTTTCGTTGCAGCCGTGCTACACGTTTTCCAAAAGTAATAATTGCATGGCCAAACAGAGAATTAATTATATTAAATTTACTGGCAGTGCCACTGGTACATAAACATCCATAATTAAACTATAGGAACTGAATTGAGTAAATGTTATTCACTAGGATGTCATTCAACAACTACACGTTGTTAGCACCTTCAGGTTGGTGAGTTATACATCCGTACATAAACGTCTATTTATGTATGTGTACAGGGTGTTTCTGAATTGATGCGAAAGGTTTCAATGGGTGATTCAAAAATTAAAGGGGGTCTTTCATGTAACTTTTTGCTCAACACTATTTTCCTTCCAAGTTACAGCCCTTTAAAATTAGGTGAAAAAATTGTTTTTATTCAATATATCCACTTTGGAATCATTTAGAAGAATGAAATATGGCAGATAACTGATGCTAATAAAATGGCAGTTATTGAGTGTTTTACTTAGAATGTAATCAGAAGGGGCTGGAAAAAAAACAACCCCTATAGTATTTTGCATCATCTCAATCTAAAACTTTTTCATCTCGTGACTTCTTATCATAAAGTTGTAAGTTTGATCACAAAAAAATAAAATACTGCTCAGACTCTCTTCCCATTAATTCACTGAGAGGTTATCATGTATTGAAGAAAAATCAAGTAAGCTGCTGTCAAATGAAGTCATATGACAAATAGTTTTATTGTCCTGATTTTCTTCTAATTTACAAAGTGGATATATTAAATGAAAAATTATTTTTTTTTACTTAACCTCAAATGGCTGTAACTTGGGAGAAAAGGGGTGTTGCACAAAAGTTAATTCTTGCTAAAGAATCACCCTTTGAAATCTTTCGCATCAATTCAGAAACACCCTGTATATTTACACCTGGAGTAGATAGTTGTGATAGGGATACACTTGTAGTGGTTATAACTTAAAATCATTAAATTGATCTGAAACTCTAAAGGGTTTTCACTCCCAGTTTGAAACAAAATCAATTAAAAAATTTGAATAATTGATTTCCTCCTGCGTAATTTCTTGCACTGCTTTGTCAGGAGCAAATCAGATAAAAAAAATTGTTGCCGGACAATGAACGAAAAATGGAACTTTAAAATGATAACTTCGTAACTTTTGGGACTTTACAGACGCATTCTTAAAAATTTTCAGAATTGTATTAGTTGTAATAGTTTCGCAATTGACGTTAATTTTTCAATACACGAACTCGTCTGATGAAGGAATCTGTTATAGACTCCGAAATGTTACGAAGTTATCAATTCAAACTTCCATTTATCGTTCATTAACAATTTTTTTTTATCTGATTTGCTCCTGACAAATCGGTGCAAGAATTTACGCAGGAGAAAATCAATTATTTCAATTTTTCAATTGATTTTGTTTCAGAGACTGGGGGTGGAAACCCTAAAGAGTTTCAAAAGATGCAGGGTAATTGATCTGAATCGATTGTAATGAAGCGTCAATATTAATTACCCTTCATGGCCTTCATTACCTACATTAATAATGGATTCAAATAGAAAACTGATGATCCAAAAGGATTGTTCTTGAAAACATTCAATTGCCAGCAGTCACATAATGAAAATTGGACATTCCACTCTATGAAGATTTCCCTTGAGCCAAAAACATTTTCATCGGAACCGTCAAACACTGACATTCAGCAAAGGTTCCCGAAGGATCTCGGTTCTCTGCCTAATTCGTTTAGTCCTTTCTAAAGCCTTTCATTCTGAGGACCTCCCATGAAAATGAGATATATCTGACGTTGACGGTCATTAGAAGGATTAAAGAGATAAGGAAATAAATTCTAATCAGCGAACAACAACTAAACTGCTCTTAAGGGCCCGCTCTGTTCGATACTAATTAGGAACAATAATTCTTCGGTGCGTACTGAGCTTAGATTTCATTGAGGCGGAATTAATTACAATGGGTTCATAATTAGTACGAGACCAACCCGTAACACGTGAATTATTGTGGTTGTTGTGTGATATGAATATACGCCTATCATAAATTCTTTTCATTACGTAGTTACGTAAGTTACATTGTTTGATATTGATAACATCTTTTCTGTCATGAAATACACTTACAGCCGTTACGCAACCCAGTGAGTACCTACTTGTATATCAGTCTTTTATGAATGAGAACTACCAGGCCTGCTAAGGTGTCATTACACAAGCGTAAATAGAAAATCCATTTCAAAGAAGTAATACAGTAAACATATGTTGAACATATTCAACTGATACGAAGTATTAACACTTCAAGTTGACTCTTTAGATATTTTTTTCAAATTTTGTGTCCTTTCGGAATACTTTTCTTCTTCCTTTATACAGGGGGTACTTCTCGGTGTATTTAAAGTAGAGGCTTTTTTTTCAATAGAAGGTAGAGCTGGTCAAAATGAAGCGTCTCACCAAAAATCACCTATACTCCATTCACTTTTATTTTAGCAGGCGGTTGGCCATGGAAATTTGACACTTTTCACTCTGTATAGTACGAAAATGTGGGGTATTATGAGTTAATGTTCGTTATCTTCTTTGGCTAAAGTTTGAATACGTTACATCAGTTGTAGATTTCAAAAATATAACCCGAAGATGAAATGCATATGATGCAGTGGTTGGGAATGGGTATATCCCGAAGGAATTAACAGATACTTACAAGAATGTTAAATTCTTTAACAAAAATCATCTGGCATCAATATAAGTAAAAGGAATTAAAGGAAGTTTCCAGTCAAGATGAACTTCACCTTTGAACAAAAATTTCACATGAATGAACAATTAATAGGACAACTGGCGCGTATTTGTGGCTGTTCATCTTAGGTAATACATTGATATAATGATAATTAGGTATTTATTGGTACCTTAAGACATTCACAATGTATAGGACAAGTCAAATGAAAAATCCTTTAGTAAACTTTTCGCATTAATTCACTCAAACAAAAAATTCTCAAATGCCACCATTTTTTTGGGTCTCCTAATAGGAGAAAATTCTTTGTCATCCTCTTCATTCAAAATCTTTCTGATTTTGGAAATATTCATCTGAAATATAAGTCGTTTAGATTCAGATGAAACATTATATAAATTCTCTCATATTGAATATGTTCGCTACCGTCTGACGTATTGTGGATTTTAGAATATCAGGGTATAACTATTTGAATTCGAAATAGCATTTCCTGAAACCCTGTCTCTTTTTTCAGTCACTTTCGGCATTTTCGTAATAAAAATTGATATTAGTTGTGGCAACGGCGTTATGACATTAACGACATTTCATGAGTGCCAACCTTACTCCGTTCTAGTAACAAAAACTTGAGAAAATTATTTCATGGCCAACCGACTGCTAAAATAAATGTGAATGCAGTATATGCAATACTTTCAAAATGACAGTTGGAATAAAATTCAAAATGACAGTTGGAATAAAATTCAAAATGATGTCTGAAATAGATCCTAATACCACCGCAGACTATTTGTTATCTGAATAATCGCAAAGCAGTGGAAAAAAAAATTATCTCCTGATTCGTTTAGGATATTGGCTCGTTCGATATTTACGTGGTAATGAAAATGGAAACTTAGGATTGCCGAATTTTTCTCATTATTTTTTAGTAACTTACCCGATTTTATGAAATGGCTCATTTCGACACCAACTGACAGAAGAGACTTAGGGAACCAGTGTAAAAAATAGAATAATACTTCAGAATCTCACCAATTAAATTCGTCTAAATTTTTCACGAATTTTTTCACAATGGCCATCACAATCTTCTTGTTCGAACATTCCAACAATCGTCGTAAAAATGGGATGAAATGGGGAAACATCATAGCACTTTTTCAACTTAACTAACATAAGCACTTTCAAGAAACTGCCTCGATTTTTTACTTTTTTTTCACCCTAAATTGCACGATAAAACAATTATGATTCTCTCAAAAGTGACCTGATGCATCTTATCCGATGAACTTGGTACTGAACCCATTGTCCAGCCATATGATTATGTTTTGTTTCGTTTTTGCGATGCCGGAGTCACCTTCCACAGTCCCGTACTTGAAATTCAAAGAAATTTTGTCGAACTTCTTGAGGTTGTATCTCAGCCATCTTGGATATTTTATATAGACAATTTGTGGTAAAACGACTTATTTTGATGAGTTCTACCTTCTGTCAAAAAAAAAGCCTTACATCCTGTATATTTTTTCAATAATGTTGAGAAGAACTTCTTTTTCAAAACCTTTACAGTCTAAATTTACTTTCATTAGTTGTATTGCAATAGGGTCTAACCGAGATTTAATATTATTCAGGTATATCCATAGAGATCTTTGTCTCTGGGTCTGGGTATATCCTTCCCAGGAATACAAATACACTTAATTGTGGCGGTAACTGCTATTACCTTCAGAAGCGGGGTCTTATCATTTCAAACAGCTTTTGTTTGGCATCGAAGTAACTCTGGAATCCTTCCATCAACCGATCCTCCTGAAATTACAATTTCAAACAGTTGACATTTATTGTTTCTGTGTCATTTGGATCCGTTGAATTTCCTTTGAACTGACCCAACGAAGTGAACAGTAGCAATTGTCCAGCTGCTGCAATTATTTCAATTATTGCGCTGTTCACCGGTCATAAAACTCTCAGAATGTGTGTGTATTTGTTGTTTCTTCCGGAGCAATAAAGTTTTATTCCGTTTTTCCTGGTATCAAAGTTGTGCTAGTTTGAGTTCGTGAACAAACAAACGGCTGCCGGATCTATGATAGAGAATGAATACGCGGGAAAAGTACCATCGGTTAGATAGCATCGCAATTGTAGATAAACAGTCAGGTGAATGAAAATATCCTTTGATTATCAGGACGGAGTATTTTATACAGCCTTTGAGTGAGTCTTTGACTTTTACAAATATTTTAACAGTAGGTTTTTTTGAGGTCAAAAGAAACACTTTTTCCTGTACCATTTTTGACGATTCCGCCCTGATAAATAATCTAGCCATTTTAAGTTTCCATAATGAGCTGTACCAACCCCGGGTAAACGATATTTCCTTCAGAATAACTAGGTGAAATCTGTGACACTACACATCTGTAGATCTTTTAAACAGAGTTGTATTCAGTCAAAGCATTTTTCAAATTTCACAGATATTTTTCAATTTTTGAACATCAAATTGCTCGAAAATGGCGCATTATACGAGTAGGTAAATATGAGAAATACTTTTATTTCACAAAACGTGAAAAATATTTCTTCATAAACTTTTTAGGGTTTTCACTTCCAATCTCTGAAACAAAATCAATTAAAAATGAAATCAACGATTTGCTCCTGCGTAAATTCTTGCACTAATTTGTTAGGAGCAAATTAACTAGAAAAAATTGTTGCCTGACAATGAACTGAAAATAAATAACGTTGAAATTATAATTCTAAGTTGTAACGTTTCGGAGTCTATATCAGACTCCTTCATCAGACGAAAAATCTATTTTTGAAAATCTTCTGAATTGTGGCTTTTGTTTGACATTAATTGTCAACACACAGAAACAGAGACTGCATAGAAACGTTGATTCATTTAATTTTGAAATATTGAAATTACCGGATGACAGTTCCTTCTTTAGTAAATTGATCCAAATATGATCTATTCCTACCGAACAATTTGCCAAATTATTAGGTATCTTGATCTAATAGAATACACGTAGACTCTTTAATTTTTCATTAGAGCTATTATATGTAATTGGACGCTAGTCCAACTTAGTTTCAAGAGTTGGGTTCTTTGAATTTTTGGGTTTCTTGTGGTGCTTAATGGTCCTAATGAAAAAATTGGAAGGCGTGGATGATCTCTTGATCTGAAGAATGTAGGGTTAAAATATTCGTACGAGTCAAAGACTCAACCTGTATAGTGGATTTCTGCTACCGACTTTCAATAACGCTCAGTTATAATCATGGGAGACAAAATTCAGAATATGGGTTTGATTAAATTCACAAAAATCATTTATTACCCAAACTGGAACATTTAGGAGCAAAAGTATTCAAGTATGACTGCCATATGCGATATCTTATCCTTTCTACAACTCTAATAAGTCAATTATGATGTATTTTAACCTTGTCTCGAATTCAGTAGCGAATATCAAGTAGGTAATATTTATGGTTAATTATATAGTCGATTTTAGATAATAACACATGTTCGAGTGTCGACAAGTCCCAGGAGTGAGAAGGCCATCGAAGTAGGGTCAAGCTGTTTTTTTCTGAAAGTCTTATATGGAGCCTTGCTGTAGGAGTAGGTATCTGCTGTATTCGGCTGAAAAATTATGTCAATTAAGCCGCGTCGGCAATGTGTTTCTTTTTATTTCATTCAAATTCTTTTGTTTTATGAAAATAGTACCTTTTTTCAGATCAACTGAAGCAAAATGTAACCCAGTTGAACTATTTCGTCCTGTGCGCTCAAAAATTTTTAATTAATTGACTCTAAGAAACACCAAATAACAGAAATGTGTATCGCATTTCTTCCAGATAAAACATTATTAATGTTATTAAAAATAACATTACAATTACTTCACTCTTTATGTTTGCTCGAATATAATTGTTTAACAATCGCCAACTAGGTCTATTTCTTAGTACTTTTATTAAAGTTTCACGTGAATTACTATTCATAGTTTTATGCAAAAAACAGAAATCAATGTGATTCTCATTTCTTCATCCAAGGCTAATCACAATCAACAACGTAGGCGTATAAAATAAAAGTATATTGGTTGGTTAATGGAAACAGAAACATCGATTAGTGTATGGCACTACTCATCTAATACATAAGTGCATGTATAATTCGATGCACATTTCAATCATCTCCATGTGCTCCGATGAAGTGCACATCGCTATAAATCCTTGCTGGGATCTGTGTTATTAGTACAATTCAATATTGCTAGTATGTAGGTCAGTTTAGATAAAAGTGCAATCACTTCTCTGCTAGGTAGTATTTCATTTTCGATATAGAATCATAAAACCATCAGATGAATTGATAGGAGGTTAAAATTGGGAAATTCTATTTAGAATGCGCAGAAACACTCTCAATGTTTTTTATCTGATCTACAACATTCAGCTGGCTCGTGTTATGCGTGGCTTTTGTGAAAAAGCAGCTGTAACTGAATTGTCCTCGAATTTCAGTATTCAGCCTTAGTATCGTATAGCATATTGATATTTTAAATGTATTCGAATTCTTTATTGTTTACATACATTTTATATAGTTTTATGTATTATCAAAAACCCAATTACCATAAAATAGTTCATGATCCAACGTTACAAATCGAAATAACCCTTCTATCTATCTATCAATTGTTGATTTTAATTTTAGAAAATTTTGAAGAATTAACGGTCCATCCTATGAAAAATGCATTTCTGAAAATTAGTAGTCCTATGACTTTTTATCATATCAGCAGCACATATTATATTCTTGTTGGGTACTTTCAATAGCCATTAGTGCTTTTCGTTATAGATTTTTGTTTTCTAAACGTTAAACAGATTTGAATCTTATTGAGTAAAAACCGATTCTACTATTTATGCACCCGTAAAGACATTGAATGAAAAATGTTGCGATGATTATAAATATTCTAATCAATGGAAATCAGTGAATCAAGATATCGTTTAAAATCAAGAAAAAAATCAAATTCTATAATATTTTCAATCTTCCTAATCAAATGTAAAAACAAATCAATGTTCCAACAATTTTCTTGAAGCTACCTTTCAAATTGAAATTTATTCAGTTTTTTTTTTAATTTTTTTCTGTGATCTTTCTTTTATTCCACAACATAATTTGAAATTATATTAATTTGTTGTATTTGCTACACCCTCACAATAAAATAAAAAGAGAAAATGTATGTATCTTCTGATTCTGATTCATTTTTGGTTGAAGGAACCGTGAAGGAATACGTACCTCTTGAGAAAATTTCGCATAAAATTACCACAGCTACGTGAAAAACTGTAGCCTCTAATCATGTGACCGATGATGATAGTTGCAATTTTAGCAACGAACATCAGGTTTTATCTCATCTACCGATTCTACCGGCCATTTATCCGCTGAGAGGCGCAACAGTAACTACAAAGCTAACAGGGATTTATAGTTTTCGGCTTTCCTGGAATCGCCAGGTATTTCTACCTGGATTAGGTTCATATCGCCCATGAAATGTTCCATCGAGAGACATATGTTCGAAATTCATGGTCGTAGGTTCAGCGCATCAGCTGCTCAACAATTAAATTCTATTTGTGGTCAGTCAGCAACAGGGCCAACTGTGATGTACCGTTAAAATAGGCACATTGTATTTTGTAAGCTACCCATAGATCCTTGGGTTGACCGGGTAGGTGGTATTAATTTAGAAATTATTTCCGTTCTTGTACAACAGCCAGGAAACAAATTTAATTTTTTTTACTTATTTGTGATGAAAAGTGCAATTTTATTTTTCGTTTCTACCAATATAGTTATTTTCTATTCTGGAATATGATTCAAGAAATTCAAGAAAAAAATATCCAACTGTACTATTTTCTGAGCTTTGCATACAACACAATCTTTGAATTATTTGACTCATAGTCCAATTTTAATTGAAACTCGTGGTAAAGTGCTGATAAATATACCTTATGATGAGAATCGTCTTTTTTCTCACATAGGAGATTTAACAAAACAAACAAAATTACAAATATATCTTCATATTTTAAGAAAACTAAAGAAATATGCGACAAGTATAGTATACAGGGTGGGTCTTTGACTTGTACACATATTTTAACAGTCAATTCTTGACGTCAAAAAAACACTTTTTTCCTATACCATTTTATCCTATTCGGCCCCGATAAAAAATATAGCCATTTTAAGTTTTCCTAATGAGCTGTGCCACCCCTAGAAAAACAAAATTACCCTCAGAATAACTAGCTAAATCTGTGAGGCTACACATTTGTGAAACAAAAAACAGTTGCATTCAGTACCCAATTTTTCGAATTTCACAGATATTTTTCATTTTTGATGTTTTTATAACATCAAATTACTCGAAAACGAGAAAATATGAGGAATAATTTTATTTTACAAAACGAAATTGTTCATTATAGCGCCCAACTCAGTTTCAAGAGTTGGATTTTTTGTTTTTTTTTTTTCATTTTCATGGTATGTAATGGTCATAATGAGAAAACTGGAAGACGTAGGTGATATCTCTTATTCGAAAAAGATTAATCAAAGAAATGAGAAACTATATTTAAATTAATTTCATTCGATTGAATCGTTTGTGAGATGGAACTAAAAATAACATTTTTTATATTATAGTTTTTCAACCGACTGTATCTTGTAAACCTAGCCGAATCGGAAAAAATGGTAAAGGTAGAGGAATTCTCAAGAAAATATTTTCCTTTTATGAAACTTTTAAAATTGCAAAAAAATACAAATAGAGGTAAGACCAATGGAAACATGACAAATATTCAAATTTTCTTCATATGAGTAGATTCTGGTACATGCCTTCATTGAGATCGAATACGTAAGTTTTTCTGCTTCTGTATTCATTTTGTTTTTTGATCCAATTTTGGAATGTTTTTTCACCTGAATACAAGGTAGGAAAATTTCAAATGTTTGTCATGTTTCAGTTGGTTTTTTAGCATTTTGGAATTTTGTAAGAGGAAAATATTGTCTTGAAAATGCCCCGTATGTAGGACGAAACGTCGACACATTGACAATAAAGGAATTAGACAATCTCTGGTCAATTTTTTAAGAGACGATTTGTTGATTTCTATTCGTAAAACGATCGATAACCTACAGCAACTATTATGTTTTCATACAACACATCTTAATTTGAAATATAGTATGTATTTCCATTGAGTTAATACTCAATGGTATTCCTCATCAAATATATTGGTTTTCTCTTGATTATGTGGTGAATTTATTGCGAGGGTGGATAAATAATTCATTGAATTGTCAACATACTATGTATTATGAATATTTATGAACTTTGCTGGCGAATTAATTCATTGAATAAATTAATTCTGACCAGGACAATCCACATATGAGAATTCCTATTGAGTTTTTGAAAGGATATCTTTGATAACATTATAAACTGAATTTCTGTTGGTGATTGTAAATTGCACAATATACGGTAAAGTACACCGACAACAGATGCCATTCTAAACAAATCGCTGACCAGCTTGTGGCCGAACAAAAGGGCTCGAATATCCGAAATGTGTGTTACTGGTTTGAATTTGGGAAGGGCTGGTAAAATGTCGGACTTAGTGGCAATTAAGTCATATCTCCTCATATATCAAATTAATGTTTTTCACTAGCCCTTTTATACAGTGAGATCGCATTTTATGGGGGGAGAAGATATAAATTTGTTGATTAGTATTTCACCCCTTATATTTGAAGAGTGTTAATTTAGATAGAATAAATGTTTCCGTATCTCGTTAAGGATTCATTTATCGTTTCTTTCATATTGATTTTCGTCTATATAACGTCACGCCCTCTGAATAAGATTTCAGTAGATTTATAGTGAAACGGTTTCGTAGATAAAAATTATCCATTGTTTTCCATTATTGTTAAATATTCGTAACATGATCGACAATGAATGTAGATAGGTACCAATAGAAAATATGAATCTGATGTTTCAAAAGTAGAAACATAAACATCATTCCTAATATTTTATTGCTGTTATATAAATATGTCATGATCTAGCGAAATATAAATATTATGGAGTTCGAAATAAGAATCCTGCAACCTACGTACCTACTCTATCTTGAATACTGACAGAATTGTTGATTTATCTCTACCCACATTATTCTATTTTCAATCAAAGATGCAATTGAAATTATTTCAAAGATCTATAGTAAATCGAACACATTAATGATAAAACATAATAAGTGATTTGCAAACTGAAAATAAGTTGATCCAATACTTGAGGACAAATTATTTAAGTAATATATACAGGGTGAGTCTTTGACTAGTATAAATATTTCAACAGTAGATTCGGCCCTGATGAAAAGATATAGCATTATACGAGAAAATATAAGGAAAACTTTTATTTTACAGAACGTTTAAATATTCATTATTTAGCGTCCAACTTAGTTTCAAGAGTTGGATTCTTTGAATTCCTGGTATTTTTATGGTATTTAATGGTCATAAAGAGAAAACTGGAAGACGTGGGTGATATCTTGTGTTCGAAAAAGGTTAATCGAATAAATGAAAAACCATATTCCACAATCCATTTCATTCGATAAAACTATTTGTGAGATAAAACTAAAAATAATTTTTTTTATGGATTTTCAACACCCTATTTCTTTTATACTGAGCTGATTCGGAAAGAATGGTCAAAGGAAGAAGTGTTTCTCTTGACCTCAAGAATCTACTGTTAAAATACACGACTCAAAGACTCACCAAGTAGAATTGATTAAAATAAATACCATAACGTTCATGCTTTATCAAATAACGAAATTCTTGTAAAAATAAAACTTTGGATACTCACCTAATAGGACTGTACTAAGATCTTCATTCTACAAAACATGGGCACGCTTGAACAACAGTTAAAACATTATTTTCACTCCCATGATTTGTTAAAAAAAAACCGCTCGTGAAATTTGCACATTTTTGAGTATAGATTCAGCCACATGGCACTATATACGATAGATCAAATATGAACAGCTGTCAGTTCTCTAAAATCAATATTTGCATGAGAAAAATATATGCTCTCCCAAAGACCAAGTCATTGTTGGCGATAGTGACAAATAGATGAGCAATTTTCGCAATCGTTTATATGCCTTATTGTTTGATCTTGATAAAGTTTCGAGAATTAACTCGCTCTCATTATTTCTTTTTTTTTTTCAGGTCAGTATTGATATGCAACAGATGAGAATGATGCTGTGAGGTTTCAAGAGGTAAATTTCACAATTTTACGTAAATACAACATAACACATATTACAATAAGGTCTACAAACTACAGACATGTCGATGTATAAGTTACATTATGTCAATTCGTTCTGAAAAAATCAGTTCAAATGAATGTACTCATAGTGATATAAAAAAAAGTTCATTTAATAGACCAGTTTGTAACAATACTCTCGAGGCAGCATTCCTCCACGCTCTTGAAATCTTTTACACCGGTGGCGTTCATGCACATCGAAACGATCCAATTTTTCTATTTCTAATCTGCGTCCGGTTGATCCTTATCTCGCACCATGAAAATCACCCTTGAAGCATTTGAAAAATAACCCGAACGTATTTTTATTTTTAGACGTTCATTTACAGGAAGCGACTGTCTACATAAGGATCGTATGACGAAAATAACTAACAAAGGAAGAGTAGTTACCCATTACATTGTTACAATGACCTTATTTTCTCTTAATTGCGTAATAGATGATCGGCTTATCTCAATGAGATCTATTAATTGTCCATTCAATTAGAATAATAAGAGGATAGGTTCGAATGAACGAACGAATTGGCAGATCTAATTGGCATTGGAGTATGCTCATATGATCCTTGAATGAAATTGTAATGAGTCATGAAAATAAGTCATGTTCAAAACATACACTGTAATGCCAATTGATGCATTTATAGATCTAGGGTTTTATGTTAGATTTCAAAGCTGAAGCATTAACCCCGGGTTTCATAAAGCTTGATCGGGGTATCAACGCTTGAGTGATGAATAGAAGTCAATTTGTTTTTAATCGATAATTCAGTCATGATAATTCAGAATATCATTCTCTTATCAAATTATGATGGTCGTACGTCCATTAAATTATTCTCAATTGCTCCTTTTAGAAATCCAGTGATTGTCAAATCGTTGATCGCACAAAGTTTTATGAAACTCGCTATCAATCTTTCATAGGCAGGGAGGGGGTACTATTTCCAAGAAATCAAAACAAACTATCTTAATTTCCAAGCAACCGTTGCAACTATGTCAAGTTCCTTTTAGAGCATATAGTATATGATTGTTATGGAAAAAGAGTTACAGAGTTAGGAACTCGAAATTCCTTTTACCTCAAGAAAATTGATAGGTCTAAAAGGTTATGGAATCATCAATTTTGTAACTAGCTAGGAAAGGTTGCGTGTCCGAAGGATTTGTATTACAAAACAAAATTTTAGGAATATATCCTCCATATCCTATCACTGCATCAGAATTGCAATTATGATTAATTTGTTTGAAACATTGCTCCTAATCAATATCAGTTATTGATGAAAATATAATAAAATGGGAGAGAACAATAATTCAAAAGTTTCTTCAAATCAAATTTTAAATGATCGTGTTTAGAAACAATGAAAAGAAGTTATTTTTAATTTCCAGACAAAGCATTGAAAATTTCATATCAAATTGAAGAAAACTAATCTCGTCAGAATAAATTTCAAAAGAAAAATATTCTATTTTTCGCTCTTATATGTATTTTCCAGCAGACGATGATTAAAGTAAAATCACTATTAAAAAAAGAAATGACTCATGAAACAAATCCCAAAATTAAAAATAATTCTGGAAAGATTAGCAATTCTGAATGATTACAGACATTATCAGGGGTGCTCCAATATTTTCGTTGTGTTCCATATTTCCATTTAGGAAACAACTCGAATTTTTGTTTCGCAGTTGAACATTTCCAGAATGCCTCATAATGTTACTAGGTAATAGAGAATACACAAATAGGTGAATTGGAAGGGGAGGACCCCCAACATTGGCCTGCTGGTTCCCCTGATCTGACGTCCCTCGATTTATTTCTTCAAGATTATTTGAAGACCATATTCTATGAACAGATATCCCAACGAAGGAACAATTGTTAGATCGAATAATGCTGCTTACGACGAAATTCGTAATGAATGTAATGTAATAAAACGAGCAGATATGACCATCATAAATAAGGCCAAAAAGTGTATAGAATGTGGAGTAAATCATTTTGAGCAGAACTAGTTATCCACAGATAGACGATTTATTCTTAATTCATATTTTTGTATTATCAATTATTACACAACATATTATCATTGTGAATGATAATTTTGAATGACCGAATATGTTATAATTGTCCCATAAATTCAACAGAATATTTGTTAAAGATAAAATTACAATCAAAAAAATTTCTAAATCCATTTTCATGGAGTGCCCTATTCCTTAGAGGCGTCTGACCACAAAACAACTATTTATAAATCTTGATTCACAGATGGAGCAACCCAAGGATTCAATTATTTTGTGATAATCATACATGAAGATGAAAATATGTTGAAATTATGATGAAAAACTACATACAGGGTGTTTTTCATGAGTTTGAAGTTAAATGAAGCTTAACTGAGTCCGGTAATGTTTTATGTCGAATTTTAATGTTCTGTTTCATTGAAACTAGCAACCTTGACCTAAATATAAATTTTCTGTCGAATCGATTGAGAAATTCAGGAGTTATAGCTAAACGAAAATTTAATAAATTACAGAAAATTCCCTATATATCAGAAACGGAGTACCTTAGACACAACTATGAGGTGTTTTTGAACTCAGCTCAATGCCCCCTATTTCATATGTCCGTTTACTCATGAAACACACTGTATATCTAATGATCGGACTTTTTCGTCCTTCTGGATTGATGATGCCACAAATAGAGAAAATCACAAAAATGAAGCTTTATATAATCCCCCCAGATATTGAATTATACACCTTCCGGTAATTTCCGTCTCTCACTCTCGGAAGCTTTCCGCTTTGCATATTTCCAAATGAAATTTTAATACCGTCAAAATCCGTTCAGGTTCTTTTCCGAATGAATCATTGAAATTCACTATGCAAAACGAGTGCCATCGATTGATTCTGTGAATTGAAAAATAAAACATAGAGTCAAAGCTCTCATAGCAGGACTGAAAATAGAAATATACAATGTGATGGAGATCACTGATCTTCCATCAAATTATTTCATTAATATTCGTTTCAAGATGTCTTTTTTTTGATCAGACACCAGAGTATGTATAGTTGATATTTTTATTTTTTTAATTCAAATATATGAATAATATAATTATTATTATTATATCAAAGTATTAAAAATAAACAGCCATAAATACGAGCCAGTTGTCCTGATAATTGCAATTATTAAACGAATTAATTCAGATGCATAACATCCGCAGATAATTAAATCAACGAATGTTACGATCTAACTCGAACTAACAAACTACCATCGCTCGAAGTATTACCAGAATTTTTCATTTCGTCGACAAGAGTAGATGCTGACCATGGTTTCGGTCTTATTTGACCTCGTCAGAGCAACAAAACTCAATTGTCAACGAAATGCTATGAATTGCCGGCTCCTTTTATTCCATATCAAGCCGGCAATTCATAGCATTTCGTTGACAATTGAGTTTTGTTGCTCTGACGAGGTCAAATAAGACCGAAACCATGGTCAGCATCTACTCTTGTCGACGAAATGAAAAATTCTGGTAATACTTCGAGCGATGGTAGTTTGTTAGTTCGATTTAGATCGTAACATTCGTTGATTTAATTATCTGCGGATGTTATGCATCTGAATTAATTCGTTTATTATTTACCTGCCTTACTGTGAAGGCGCGATCCATTTCTTATATTGCAATTATTGTTAATACAGGTGGAATTTCTCTTGTTTTGAAACTTCCTTCAATTATTTTGACTCCCATTGAAGCAAGATGATTTTTGTTGAGGAATTTAACATTCTTGTAATTATCTGCGAGAGATACCCATTCCTTACCATTGCATCAGATGCATTTCATCTTCGGGTTGATTTTGAAATCTACAACCGATGTAACGTATTCAACCTTTAGCCAAAAAAAGATGTTCAACATTAATTCTCCTCAAGCTACTGCACAATATGTGTCAATAATTCAATTAATTCCATACCAAAAAGAAATATATTTAAAAATTGATCTCTTGATTTTTCCATGCAAATAACCAAATTTGGTATGCCTTCAATCAATTTGTATAAACGTCAATTATGCTCGTCAGATATTTTCTACTTCAAATTTTCTTGAAGTGATTCAACATTGTGATAAAATACCTAATTACTGAGACTTTTACGTTGAAACTACAACATAGCGCTGATTCAAAACCCAAAAATGTTTTGACAAGCGCCATAATCTCACATTTTCGACTATTCAGAGTGGAATGTGCCAAATTTCCATGGCCAACCGAGAGCTAAAATAAAAGTGAATGGAGTATACACATGCGTACCAAGAATCAAATTCTCTTCAGTTAAAAAGATATGTTTCATTCGCATTTTGTCCGACTTTCCGACAAACGTTATAACTCGCCAAAACGACAAACAAAAAGTACACTCGCTTATCTTCAATCTTTGTTCTTTTTATTTATGCTCTTCATCAAAAAGAACAAATTGCTAAATATTTCTATTAATTTCGAATGTTTATATATTGACAGAATTTGAGTATTTCTTCACTCAAATGCTTGTCTAGGTTATAGTTATATATTTTTTATTTCTATGAGTGAAATCACAGAAACTGAGTTGTTATATTTTGTAACCCAATATTGAGGTTTGGACCTGCCACTAATTCTTGAAGCAAGTATACTCAGTTGTATAGGATAAAAAGATGTGTGCAAAATTTCATGAGTGTAGTTTATAACTTGAACAGAACTTTTTTTGGGAAATATTGGACAAATTTATTTTATATTGTTGTTGAGCGCCCATAAGAGCCCAGTACCTGAATGGGTAACTGCTCTGGTCATAATTTTAGCATTTTCTTTCAATTATTCATTTTGTGTGAAATCTGTAGCGTTTTTTCATCTTCATCAATCGGTTCGTAATCTTTTCACGCATTTCGTTATTATGCGGGGCAATCAGCCAGCCAGAGACATCAATGACATCATATTTGAAATGTCTTGAGCCAAGAAGCATGTCCATCAGTCAACAAACCCCCTTCCGAATCCTATGAAGAGGGTTGGACGTTGACACCGAGCTACTCTAGCGGAACTGTTAGGGTGGGTAAGAAAACGAGACATTCTGTCTATGTCTCCATGCCCATCCGTGATGATTTATTTGTTTTTGGATGTTTTACACAGATGGAATATGTGTTAACAATCTGAAGATAACTTTTAATGCCCCTCAAAGATATGAAACCATGAAAGCGCCCTTTCTGCTGCGTGAAAGTTAAAAGTTTGCCGGTTTGAGTAAAAGGAAAAGTGTAATGTGGCTATGGAATGGTGCGATAAAAGAAAATTTAACTGCTTACTATTCTGAAGTGGTGGAAAAAATTTAACTCTGTCGACCCATATGTTCCGAATGGGGTAAAATATTCCAAATGCACATGTTCTTCTGATACAGTATGGAAGGCATGCTATAAAAATTCCAGTTCTCTCGTTCTATTATATCCCATTTCGTTTCTGATAAAACGAACAGACGGTGGCGAAGGAATGTTTCATATTCTCTTTTTCGTATAAATTTTCGCTCTACCGTCAATTCTTAGATGCAAAATAATGATACATATATATGAAAAAGTTGCGTCTACATATTCTGATAATTTTAGTGATAAACAATTGAAGTCCATATTTGAAATGGACGAGTACCATAAAATTTGAAAGCTTGTTTGGTTGGCGTTATTTGATTAAGGCCCAGTACTTTCACCTTCGAATAAATTTTATTCACTGTCAATAAGTATCTGTCGAATAATTTCCTATCTGAAGGATACCTTATTTTGGTGCTTTCAGATGGAATTATTTGACGAATAACAATTCTGTGAAAACACGGTATACTACTTTTCACTGATTAATGTAAAATAAGAGACCGCATTGTAGAAATTGTCATAATTCCAACTAGAAAGCAAATATTTCGTGAAAATCACACAAAAAATAACCATACATCCAGAATCTTAAAAATTCAATCAATAATGACGTACCGACATTCGATCTATGACAAATAAAATCTTATTAACGAGTTTCAATGACAGATTTATTCGATGAACATCACTATCTGAAAGTGAAAAGACTGCATTTTTACTTATCCTAAGAATAGGACTTATTTATCGAATAAATTTAGTTATTCGCACGTGAAAGTACCGGGCCTAAAAGAAAAATATATAGAAATAAATTTACAATTAAAAGATTGAATAATTGATTAAATAGGTTACTGAATTGCTGATATGCTTATCATAAAAATCAAGGTCGTCGCTCAATGTTTTTTCTGAAGTAGATTATGGAAATTTATAGACGAATCAGTTGTGAAAAAATTTGAGGAGGGATTCCTTGTCAAAAAAGAATGTAGGTTTTCATATATTTTTTAGCAACCCTAACTTAGATAGTCCTCTGAAAATGGCAGAAGCAAGAAGACAATAAAAACCACCTACAATTGTAGGTGGTGTTATCCTATAATAAATCGCAAAGTGTAGAAAAGCCACCCCTGAAATCTTTCAGATAGAAATTTTTTTCCTTGCCAATAAAGCATGCAGAATTGAAAAAAAGTAGGAGAAAAAAAAATTGAAGTTTTGTAGGTCAGTATTATTTACCTTTGGGGGGTTATTTACTTCCATTACCGCTCCCCCCTAAGCTCTGACATTGATTAAAACACAGAAGTTCATAATAGCAGGAGGACCTAGGTCGTTAGCCCTTTGAAACATTGTTTCAATAAAGTTTTCTACTACTACTACTACATAATAGCAATATTGTTTTATTATCGTATGGTACTGCTTAACGTTAGCTGTATTTTTATGCTCCTTGTGTTCACCATATGTATACTACATTCACTTTTATTTTAGTATTCGGTTGACCTTGGAAATTTGACACATTTCACTCTTTATATTTCGAAAATTTGGGGTTATGACGTTTGCCAAAACATTTTTGGATTTTGAATCATCGCTATGTTGTCCGTTCTACGAAAAGTCTCAGTAATTACGTATTTTATCACACACAATGTCGAATCACTTCGGAAAATATGAAGTCGAAAATATGTGTCGAACTTTATTGACGGCATAACTAGTTATGCCGTTATTTGCTATGGTTATTTGCAGTGGGAAATACTAGAGATCATTTTTCAAATATATTTATTTTTGCTATGGAAGAAAATTGAATTATTGACATATAATATGGAGTAGCTTGAGGGGAGTTAATGTTGGTTATCTTCTTTGGCTAAAGGTTGTGTACGTTACATCAGTTGTAGATTTCAAAAAAATCAACCCAAAGATGAAATGCATCTGATGCAGTGGTAGAGAATGGGTATCTTTCGAAGGAATTAAGGGATAATCACAAGAATGTTAAATTCTTCAACTAAAGATCATCTTGCATCAATGGAAGTCAAAATAATTAAAGGAAGTTTTTAGACAAAAGGAACTTTACCATTAAGCAAAAAGTTCACATGAATTAACAATTAAAAGGACAACTAGCTTGTATTTATGGCTGTTCATTTTTAATACTTTGATGTAATAATAATACTATATTTATTGATCCTTTAAGACATTTACAATGTGTAGGAGAAGTCCAATGGATAATAGAAAAATTAATTTTCTGGAATCTATTCTACGATGACATTCATCGAAAATCCTGTAGTAACTTTTCGCATTTGTGTGCCCTAGAATAAAATTCTCAAATGCCACCACTTTTTTTGGGTCTCTCAATAGAAGGAAATTCTTTGTCATACTCTTCATTCACAATCATTATGATTGTGGAATCATTCAGCTGAAATATACGTTGTTTAGATTCAGATAAAACATTCTATAAATTCACTTACATTGAATATGTTCACTACCGTCTGATATATTGCAGATGTTAGAATAACAGGGTAACCTACTATTTGAATGAGCGGACCTGCATTCTAAATAGCACTTCCTGATACTCTTGTCTTTTCAATCACTTAATATTAATTGATATTAGTTGCGGCAACGGTGTTATGACATTAACGACATTTCATGAGTGCCAACCTTACTCCGTTCTAGTTACAAAAACTTGAGAAAATTATTTCATGGCCAACCGAGTGCTAAAATATAAGTAATGGAGTATACTAGTACATGATTTGGGGGACAAAGAATCTGTGGTTTGCAAGCAGCGATCGTTCTCCTTTTCTCTACTCCATACTGTTTTGAAGCGATCTGGAACCATAGAAAATCAAACCAAAACAGGCATAATATTATTTCAAAAGAATATTCAACTCATAAGCCGCACAGGTAAAAATATTTGAAATCTAAAATACCCTTCAACGTTCTTTACAATATTTCCATACCAACAAAGTACGAATTGTCCCTTCAAAAACTCGCTGCTAGTTCCCAACCAAATATAAAAATTTATTCGATTACTTCGACCTTTCGGAACTCAATAAATCAGGGGGCCTCATATGAAATTCAATTGTCCCCAAATTTCGTTTCCGAAGGTAGATAGCTGCGAAGGTCGATTCCTGAATCTCAAACAATTCCCGTCTGCAGAAGACCTGCATATTGAATGTGAAGAAAGCACTTGGAATTCTTTCGAACCTCAGATGCTCGGGAACTCCTTTGTTTATCAAACCCTCCAGAAATGGAAATATTTGAAAAATGCCTACCTGACGGTCATATTTATCTCCACAAATATTTATGAGAACCCCGCAAACAATATCATTAATTTACTTCCAGTGGGTATACCGAAATGCTGGGGTTGGAAATAGCCTATTTGCTATTGATCTAGCTCTCCCCAGATTTCATCTTTCATCTGATGATGACATCAAGGGTGCTCCAGTGATCCTTTGAAATATCTTAGCCATTCGTATCAATGGAACTTGCGCTGTTTATACAATTTGAAGGCAATTAGATGATTCAATCCTTGGTAGAGACCCTATTTCCGATTTGTACGGTCAATATAACACCATCAAGGATTTATTGAATACGATGAACAATTCCATCAGATATGGCTTCACGTTTGAGGAGATTTGATGAATGCGAATTACTATTGATCGTAATCCCATTTGAGGTATTGACGTGAATAAATGTTTTGTCAATTGAATCTCGTTGATTACTCAATTTTATTTCCACTGATGATGTTAAATAGCTGGCCTACTCATACATTTTCAACATTTTATATATCATTGCAGTGAATTCCTTGTCTGGAACCTGCATCAGGATAGTTGGAAAAATCTCAGATATGAAAATTACATAGGTCGAAAAATCCTCGGAAAAATCTTGTTCAATCCTAAAAGTAATATATGTATACAGGGTGAGCCTTCGACTTATACAAATATGTCAACAGTAGATTCTTGATGTCAAAAGAAACACTTTTTTCCTATGCCATTTTTTCCGATTTGGGACTGTTAAAAAGATATAGCCATTTTAAGTTTTCATAATGAGCTGTGCCACCCCTGGAAAAACAAGATTTCCTTGAGAATAATTAGCTAAATTTGTGACACCATTGAGTATTAAACCCTCGATTAATCCTCAATGGTGTCACTAAACATTTGTGGATCTTTCAAACAGATGTTTAGATATTTTTCTATTTTTAACATCGAATTACTCGAAAACGGGTCATTATACGAGAAAATATGAAGAATACTTTTATTTCATAAAAAGTTGAAAAATTCATCAGACAGCATCCAACTTAGTTTTGAGAGTTGGGTTTTTGAATTTTTCGTATTTTTATGGTACGATCATAATGAGAAAACTCTAAGAAGTGGGTAATTTCTTGTATTCGAAAAAGATTAATCAAATAAATGAAAAACTAAATTCTGAAATTCATTTCATTGGATAAGACCGTTTGTGAGAACTTAAATATAACATTTTTCATGGTTTTTCAACAGCCTGTATCTTTTAAACCGAGCCGTTCCGCAAAAAATAGTAAGGGGAAAAAAGTGTTTCTTTTGACCTCAAAAATCTACTGTTAAAATATTTGTACGAGTCAAAAACTGACCCCGTATACAGAGTGTATTTGTAAGTGAGGCATTTTTTTCAACAGAAGATGGAACTGGTAGTAGGTGGTGGTAGGTAGTGGTTTCTTTTAGGATATTGGCTCGTTCGATATTTACGTGGTAGTGAAAATGGAAACTTAGGATTGTCGAATTGTTCTCATTATTTTTTAGTAACTTACCCGATTTTATGAAATGGCTCATTTCGACACCAACTGACAAAATAGATTTAGGACACAAGTGTAAAAAATAGAATAATACTTCAAAATCGATAAAATTCGTCGAAATTATTTACGAAGTTTTTCACAATGGGCATCACAATCTTCTCATTCGAACATTCCAACAATAATCGTAAAAATGGGATGAAATGGGGAAATATCATAGCCCTTTTTCAACTTAATTAACATAAGCACTTTCAAGAAACTGCCTCGATTTTCAACATTTTTTTTGGCCCTAAATTGCACGATACAACAATTATAATTCTCTCAAAAGTGACCTGCTGCTTCTAATCCGATGAGCTTGGTACTGAACCATTCATGTCCAGCTATATGTTTATGTTTTGTTTCGTTTTTGCGAAGTCGGAGTCACCTTCCACAGTCCCGTATTTGAAATTCAATGAAATTTTGTCGAACTTCTAGGGGTTGTATCTCAGCCATCTTGGATATTGTGTATAGACAATTTTTGATTAAACGACCTATTTTGATGGGTTCTACCATCTGTCATAAAAAGCCTTACCTTTGGAAGCACCTTGTATTGTGAAATAAAGGCATGACATAATTTTTCTTGTCATCATTGTCTATTGACATTACTTGGAGTAATGAAACAAATGATTTCAGAAGAGGTATCGTTTCATAGTCTCTCCTTTTAATATTGAATGACAAATCGCCTAGTTAAGCTAGGTGAGGAATTGATGAAAAGCTCGTTTTCCTGATTTCAAACCTCACATCCTGATATCAATTAAGACTATTCTTTTTTCATTTACATATTATTATACGAAATTTATCATCTACTTATTTTTAATTTCTAAACTTTAAGAACATACAGTATTAGAGGAACAAAATAATGTTCTCAGTTAAAGTGGTAACTGATGAAAATTGTACTGGTTCTTAAAATGATGGACATAACTGGAAATAACTACATGTAAGAAATGATGACTACATCAAATCCTTTATTCAAGTTCACCAAAAATTAATTTGAAATACTGTTATCTGTACGTTCTTTATTTTCATAATTATGCATTGAACAGCGGATGTCCCAAAAGACATTCAAGGATATGCAGAAAAAAACTTGAAGCTATTTCAGTATTCGGTTCAAGGCTAATAAACTAATTAGCAGAATGGCCAGTGTCGATAACTCATCAGTGTCCCTGACTGTTTTCTCTGAAAAGACTACGGCTGAGTTGTGGTGACATACTTTTTAACAAGTGGGTCGTTTGTGTATGCCGTCTGTCGAAACGAAACGTCGAAAGGTCTCAATTATATTTTGGCAGCAAACATGACACCAGGTCAAGTTTCTTCAATGAGGCGTCAACATAAATGGAAGCCTCTGAAGAAATATTAGGCTCCCATTCACTCACAACAATGGATTTCACCAGAATGGATTCTGGATCTTCAGACTAGTTTTTGGAATGAAATAAAATTTATTTCTTTGATAAGACTCCTCTTATGGTGACATTGATTGTTATCATTTCTCTTCATCGTGATTTATACTTTACAACTTTTCCAATGGTTATTTTTAATTAGTGCTACTGATGAAATTCCATAAATTTCTCTTTATTTTTTTAACAAGCGCTTTGCAAGGCGTGATACTGGTAATGCTGCAAGGATTTATAATCGTTTAAATATTTATATAAAAGTATCCATAAATATTTTTCTTAAGAAGTTGGTTCAAAAATAGTGGATTACGAATTTGATCAGGTAAGGGAAACAAAGAAATATTGCATATTTCTTGAAACTTGCTATGGGTTTTCTCTCCCAATATCTGAAGCATTGCGGAAGTTACGCACTATTATGTATTTTGATTATTTTGATTTAAATTTATACATTCCCAGATGTTGGGATAAAAAACCCATCAATTAATACAAAGCGAAATGATAAAACTCAAGGTCACCATAAAGGAAGGAGTCTTATAAAAAAATAAATTACAATTTATATAAAATAATAAATGCATCTTCCAAAATATTCCATAATCAATATTACCATTATTTCTCCATTCCTTCCAAAGATTGAGCAGAAAGTGAAGAATTAACATGCTCGTTTTGACACTAAAACTGGGTAAACCTGTTTTTTCCATGAAGTTTTTAACCAAAGTTCTCACAACGGTTTTGATATAAAAAATTTCTTGTAAAGTCAAATTTGTTTTTTTATGTAGAAAAAGTATTGAACAATTATTTCAGCTTCCTCACCTTTCACCGTATTTATCAAGATGGATTTCATTTCAATGACTGAATAACAGTTGGAATAATTTCATGAAGTGGACATTATTTTATGTAGCTTTATTTTCCATTAATTGTTTTATAGGTACATATTCTTGATTCATTTCAAATGATATTCTTGTCGTCAATGTTGAAAAATAAATGTAAAAAAGTGTTAAGATGCGAGAAGCATAGAGTCATTAAGCTGTACTCTGTACTTCTGAATTAGCGAACACATGTGTGCGCCTGGATTATACAGAAATTATTATGTAATGGAGAATTTTCACGCTTTTAATTAAACCCATATGCCAGTTATATTCAGAATGATGCTCCTCAATGAGTTATCATTTTTAATGAGACTGAAATGCTTATATAACATTTTCATGAATGAAATAATCATGAGCTCAACCATGACACCGTTGAAAACCAGACATATATTTTGGGATATTTGAAGTGGATCTAATGTTATTTTCTTGTCAGCATTAGGATAACTACGCATTTAAATTTATTCATAAGATGATTTCTTCAACTAGAATTAAGATGAATAGAGGCAATATTAGTGACTCCACCTTATTATTATCTCATTATATAATATTTTATTAGGTTTCTACCTTGAACATTGCATAACATTTGTTATGTGTCGTTTCAACGAAAACAGAGGGTACACAGTATTATTAACTGGTAATTCTGAAGAAATGTTAAAAAAACTTTATCAGAGCAATTATTCGCAGAGGGAAGGCTTCAGGTTTTCAAAGATGAAAAAAAATTCGTCAAGTGAACAAACTCGAGCGTGTCATCTTTTCATACAGATGGTTAAACTTGGTATTGAAGACGTGTTGACTCATTGATTTGACGCTAATCAGGGGGGTTCTAGGGAAGGTGTTCTCAATCTGACAGTTTGAAGATGATAACAATGCATTTTTGTCAAATGTCATACTTCCTAGATAATAAAATTCTATATCTACAACTTTTGTCAGAAGCAACTTTCCACACTCTTGGTCATACGAAAAGGGCAAGGTCAATGTAGAATCCTAGTATAATGTATAGTTGGGGAGCCGAAGAGGGAAATTCGGGATTTACTGGAGCGTGTCAGATTAATATAAGGGGACATACCTTGGACCCTGTAGAGTAACTCTACCAAAAATTAGACCTGTAGATAGGCGGAATTGTCTAGGACAGCCTGTCATCATAGTGAAAAAAAAACGATCATTGTACATACTCGAGCGTGTCAGATTAAGATATATGTGGTTAATTACATCTTGAAAAGTATATATTCTCTTAATCTGAAAATTTAAGCTTGTCGAAAATGTGTGGGAGGGCGCCAAAGATGCAAAAAAAAAGTCACGTGTACATTCTCGAGCGCGGTGGCGTTTTTTCTTATTTTGAAGTTACTGATTCAAGAATAACGGTAAAAATATAATCTGACAGTTTTAGCAAGCCGAAACAATAAAAATTGGCCATAAAGGTCACAAAAATCCGTTTTTTTAAAATTATTTCCTTCCCTGGGCTTCAAATCTTTTTCGAATTCATTATAAAAGTTGTAGAGAATAACATTTTCTATAAATTTTGTCCCAAGCAATTTTTTCTACGTTCAAACATTTTTGAGATATATGACGATTAATGCGAGGTGTTCAGCGATACATGCTGAAGCGAAAATTCACTCGTTGGAAAATAGTACATTCTAAGGTTCAGTCACAGACAACACTAAAATCTTCGTGACTAATTTCGAAATTGTCATCATGGAAATATCTTGTCATTTTGACGATTGTAGATTAGACTGAGATTCTACATTGACCTTGCTCTTTCGCATGTGTGGCTAAGCTTCTCGCTCTTATCGCCCTCTAACTCGAGAACGGTTAAGAGTATGTAAAATTGCTTCAGACAAAAGTTGTGTAGAATTTTATTATTTACAACTTAAATAATGAATACAAAAACGATTTAGAGGTACAGGGAGGGAAATATTCGAAAAAAAGAGATTTTTATCATCTTCAAAGTGTCAGATTAAGAAAACCCCACCTGATTAGTGTCAGATTAATGGGTCAACACTTCTACAACACTCAGATTAACCAACTGTATGAAAATCTGTCACGCTCGAGTATGTACAAGTTACGATTTTTTTTACATTTTCCGCTGTGACCTTGCGTCACGTCCAAATTGTCAGCTTGAAAAGTAGCTTCCTTTGGGTCCAAATATCATATCGTCCAAAAATCTGTCCCGCTGGAAAATTTTTTTTTGCTGCCATTTTCAACTCTTCCGTACGGCCAGTCCCACCGCGCAAACTGTCAGATAAGCATGAATTCATTATCAGAGCCACGTAGAGCATATACAGTATCTTAAAATGACACGCTCGTGTAACACCTGACGATTTTTTTTTACATCTTTGAGACCCTGCAGACGCTTTCCCCACCGCTGAAAGTGCATACATCATAGAACCATTTTTTATTTCTACCATGTAATCTTCAAAATCCACTAGGTCTCCACGATGCTCGAGTAAATCCCGATATAGCATCGTCGGCTCCCCAACTAGTACATTCATCGTCGTATAACTCAAAAACGTTTGAACTTAAAGAAAATTGCTTCGAACGAAATATGTAGAGAATGTTATGATGTACAACTTTTACAATGAATATGAAAACGATTGGAAGCCCAGGAGAGGAGAAGTTTCAAAAAAACCTATTTTTTTGGTCAATTTTTATTGTTACGGTTTGCTGAAACTGTCTATTATATTTTTCCGATATTCTTGAATCATTAGCTTCAAAATAAGAGAAAAAGGCGTACACGGGACTAGTTTTTTTTTTTCAATTTTGGCGCTCTCCCATACATTTTCGTCACGCTTAAATTGTCAGATGAAAAGAATGTAAACTTTTCAACATGATTAACCATAATCTCAATCTGACACACTCGAGTATGTACAGTGTTCGTTTTTTCACTATTCTGGCAGGCTATCCTAGACTATTCCCCCTATATACAGATCCAATTTTTGTTAAAGGTACTCTACAGGGTCCAAGGTATCTCCCCTTATATAAATCTGACACGCTCGAGTAAATCCCAAATTTCCCCTTTGGGCTCCCCAGCTATTTCTTTTCGTAGTTACATATTTCTACTCTCCTTCTGAGATATTATGCTGTCGAGAATTCCCAGTATTCTGTATGAAAATCCGTGCAATTTTTCACTGAAAAACAACTGGAAGAATTTCCTTTTTCATCCATCAAATGACATCATGAATAATGAGTTGCCAACCAGATTACAACTTGTAATCCGAATAAACGTCACCCTATTCTTTCTAAATCCGTACGGATATCTTCTGTATAGCTATGATAAAGTCCATTTTATAAGGATGACAGTATCCTACTCCGGGGCTCAAATCCCTATAGGCCTCTTGATCTAAAACAGCCGAAGTTCATTGATGTCATATGACGGCTACAGAAGCTCCAAAACAGGAATTATCTTGTGGGTGTAGTTTATTGGAATTGAACGTTCGCAGTCGGTCAGTTGGTTGTTGGTTAACATAATACTACGAGAATGTGGCGTTTTATCGGTTCCAGTGTATCGAACGATTTTATTCAAATTAATACGATACAGCAGACGTCTTGTAAATGAGGTTGGACAAGTTGTCTGCTTTCACTCTCGAAAGAGCTTATGTTGTAGACATGTAAGACTTTGCTGTAGGTCTGAGGTGAAGATATAGTTCATTGTTATTATCTCGAATAAACAAATATTTAGTAACATTTTTTCCTTCAGTGAAGTATGTTGGTTATCTTGTCATATGGTTATCAATAATGAACTTTTGAATTCTGGAAAGAAAATTTAATTTAAAATTTTTGACTCGTTTAGACTCTGAAAGTCGAAGAAAAAACCCTTGCGAATAACCCATAGCAGACATAGGAAAAAATGAAAAAATAACAGAAACATAATTATCTTAAACAATTGAGCACAAAAACCACCATAATCATATATAAACACCATACCCAAAAAATGTTCCAAAAACCTTTCCCTTACTCTCCATCTTCGAAATAATTCGAATGAATTCAAAATCAAGGGTATTTTTGAGCAAAATCAACTCAGTTTAACTCCATTCGTTTTCCAAAAGGAGTTTTCATGAATTTATTCACTTCATTCATTACAATGATGAAATAAATACAACTGGAAAGATACCGGCATTGAAGAAATTAGTACAGAGATTAAAGAAAGAGTAACAAATTAATGGTTGAAAAATTCAAGCACTGTTTATTGCCGTTAATCTAAATTTCGTGGGAATATTTATAATGCTGATTTTACGAATAAAAACAAATTTATATGGATACCGATGTGGAGAAATATGCCTCATGAAATTAAAAATATGTCTCACTTCCTGTGTTGTACTGGATAACTAGGGAGGGTTGAGCTTGAGCTAGAAGAAAACACATCTAATGTGGTTAAGTTAATCGTCATTCATTTTATTTTAATGACCTCATATGAGGAATGATTGAAGAGCGTAACAGCATAATCCTTTCGTTTGAGGTGTGTGTAGCTTCTTCTATTTTGACAAAGCCCATTTCCTCATTATATCTATTTCCGTAACTGCTTCTCTTTAGGAACCCTAAAATACTTCTCTATTCTATAAATTCAATATTATTGTAGATACTTTATTCAATATTTGTTCGATAACATAACAGATTGATTTTCGACGTCGTCAATTTAAGAAAACAAGAAATTCAGTTTCTTGAATAAATTCATGGGTGTGATAGTTTTGTATGAGAATATTATCTTTTACTCATTTCTTGTAATTCTGTGCATTTCATGAGATTTGGAAATGGTTGTGTTTCTAGAGTGATGGAGTGAAGCCGTTAATTTTCATCAATATCTCCCAAATAAAATCATATTTTCCATACTGATATTTGCCTGTATGCAAGGTAAGGCTCAAGATAAATGACAAAATTGAAGAAGTCAGTGGTAACCAGTAAAGTCTACTGCATAATCGTCAATTAAAAATATAAAGTAGGTGAAGTGTATAATTTCTTTTCGGGAAAAAATATAGCATTGGATTCCTTCCAACGATTATGGAACGATATTGAAATGGAAGGTTTTAATTAAGACCTAGTATTTTTTCTGTGTTTTATTGGCAACTCTTTTTTTGGGAAATAATCTAGAGCAAAAAAATTATGAACATTCATCTAACTCTATGACCTTTACCATTACAATGTTTTGAAGTATTCTATGTCCAATTCATTCAAAGAATAATAAATGTGAGTTAGTTCTTATTCCACTTTTATGCTGATGCTGCCTTGGAGATGTAAGTAATATATGGACATACACGAGGATATATTGAAAAATTCTTAGCCTACTAGAGAACCAAACAAAATTTCAAAGTCAAAATATTTTATTACTCAACATATTCTCGTCTTAATTGGGTCCATTTATTACAGCGAACCTGCAACGTCTCCAGACCCTTTCAAAAAAAATTTTTCTTCTTGCTCTGCAAACCAGACCTCCACAGCTTTTATTACCTCCTCGTTGGAAGAAAATTTACGACCTTTTTTTCTGTTGGGGAAAGATATGTCGAATGTAGCCAAATCTGGTGAATAAGGGATGGGGGGTGTTCTAGTAATTCAAACCCTAAATCACGAATTTTTTGCATGGCAACATGAGAATTGTGTGCAGGGGCGTTGTCCTGCAAAAACAAAACACCTTTGGATAGCTTTCTGCTACCTTTCTCTTTAATTTTTCCCCGTAGAGTGGTCAGTAATGTCGAATAGTATTCTCCAGTTAATGTTCTACCCTTATCCAAAAAATCAATCATGATTACTCCATGGCAATCCCAAAAAACTGAAGCAAGAACTTTTCCAGCAGATTTTTGGACACGAAACTTCTTAGGTCTTGGAGAAGTAGTGTGTCGCCATTCCATTGATAGTTGCTTTATTTCTGGATCGTAGAAATGTACCCAAGTGTCATCCATAGTAACAATTCAGTTCAAGATGTCTACATGGTTTAAAATCCAGCACAGATCGAACGCGATGCTTCTACTCTTGCACGCTTTTGGTCAACATTCAAACATTTGGGTATCCATTTTGCAGCAATTTTTCTCATGTCCAAATTGACTTGAACTATATGATGAACGCGTTCGTATGAAATATTCAGTGCTTCAGATATTCGTTTTAGACCATTTCGACGGTCTGATAAAATCATGTCATGAACTGCATCGATATTTTCGGGAACTGACACAGAAACTGGCCTTCCCGATCGGTCATCCTCTTCAGTGGAAAATTTACCTATTTTGAAGCTTTCAGTCCAATTTTTCACGGTCGCATACGAAGGGCATTGATCACCAAGGGTATATTAAGCATATCTTCGTAAATCTGCTTACCTCTTGACCCTTTTAAATCCTGGTACTTGATGATGGCTCGATACTCCAATTTTTCGATTTTCACAATTTCGGTGGACATCTTCTTTCTTTTAATTCATTGCGTTACTCTGGTTTACTTTTTTGACCTCAAATTTCACACTGACACTTCTGAAGAGTGCTATGTGAGTTGCTATGGTAACGCAATATTTTTTTATGCATGGAACTGGTCTAGGCTAACTAGATATCAATACATCCTCGTACATACTATATATTTTTTTGAAAAGCTATTTTTATTGTTTGATATGAGATTGGAAAAGAATGCATTCGCATTTTAAATAACGTACAAATGTTAAAAAAAAATTAATATAGTGTCGTAGAAAGTTTTTATCGTTTTTAGATATTTTCGAAAATGAAGGAAACATGGCACATTTTCGAAATCAACAAAGTATCAAAATCTTTTGTTATATATTCAAGACGAATGAAGATATCGTGAAACGGTTTCCTCTAATGGTCTTTTCACGAAAATCGAGCCCAGGATTCCTCTGAACTCTTTTCCCTATCTAGTCTAGAAGTACCTACAAGAAACAGCCAAAATCAATCCTGTACAATTTTTCCGAATCGCAACATATTGAATTAAAAGATGGTATTCAGTTTCATCATTGATTCTAAATCATCCTTGTAACTTCATACTCAGGTTCACTCTCAGTTTCGAACTACTTGAATTATCAAGAGATTGATTGGTCTGCTTATGAGGTCGGCCTTCTCGTTGTTTATATTCATCGAGTTTGGAGTTCGCAATTAACTCCCAAGCGCACATTCAGAATGAGAAAAGTTTGTTGACAGCACAATCGATAACGTTTCACACCTGCATCACGCAACTTTTTTTTTGATATTTCAGCTCTGCCCAACAACTTCGTTATAATGTAAAATTTTCATGATGAAAGTTTTAAAAACTTTATAAGATTAAAATATAGATCAAAACTAATAATGCACTGAAAAATTTCGTTGAAATGCATCAATAAATGGCTGACGAATAGTTTATTTAGGATTACGTATTTTACCACCCAAAGCTTTCGCAATTTTTGTATCTATTTGACACTATATAATTTTATTTCATTACAGATACATCTATTAATACACTAAATTACTTAATTCTATAACTTTTTCATTTCTACAGATATTCTTGGTTTCATTCTTCTTGGCCTGATTATACAGGGTGAGTCTTTGACTCGTACAAATATTTTAACAGTAGATTCTTAAGGTCAAAAGAAACACTTTTCTCTTTTACCATTTTTTCCGATTCGGCCCTGGTAAAGAGATATAGGCATTTTATGTTTTCCCAATGAGTTGTGCCACCCCTGGAAAAACAAAATAACCTTCAGAATTACTAGCTGAATCTGAGGCACTACACACATGTGGATATTTCAAACAGTGTTGTATTCGTCCAAAATGCCCCATTTTCTGAATATTACAAATATTTTTTATTTTCAAATTATGTACTCGAAAACGGCGCATTATACGAGAAAATATGAAGAATAATTTTATTTTACAAAACCATCAAATATTCATTAAATAGTGTCGAACTTGGTTTCAATACAGTATTTTTTTTGAATAGTTGGCTACTCCTACAAAAAATTTCAACTCTAGAATATACAGTGATCATAATTAATTCTCAAATATCAACTACAAATAATCGTCAAAAACAGGTTGAGGTGTAGGAAAACCTTATGAAGATAGTTTCGAAATTAATTTTTACGTTCAACGAGATATAGAAGTACCGAGTGTGCCTTAGAAATAAGAAATTTTTTGACGATTATTTGTAGTTGATGTTTGAGAATTAATTATGATCGCTCTGTATATTCCAGAGTTGATTTTTTTTATGTGTAGGAGTGGCCAACTTAGACAAGTTGAAGAAGAAGAAAAAATACTGTCTTTATCCGATTCAAAGGAACCCTTACTCCTCCTGTATTTACAACTGAGCTATTCCGACGATCATTTTCATATAATGTTACGCTTTGTACAAATAATTTATCTGTCGAGATCAGGGAGGTTAGAAACATAAAACTTTTAAGAGCTATGATCTTCAGCAAACTTATGAATGAGCAAGTGGCAACTCTGCAAGTGAAAATTTTTTTTTTTCTCTTTTTTATTCATTCTCTGATATAGAGCATAACTTCCTATAACCATTATTTCTTTTTTGGGTAGTGATGCATCTTCTATATTTATTCTGTCATTGTTATGAGCATGAGTAATTACTATTATTTTTTTTTATTCTTGTCAATGAATCATGGGGTTAGATTGAACAGTACACTTGAACAGTGTTCTGGATCTCGCCTTTTCAATTTTTTTTTTAGTGTTGTAAGAGTTTGTATTTAGTTTCCATGAAATTGATTGAATAAAGACCTTTATTATTATTATCCTGGCGTAACTAGTTTCTTCATTAATTCCTACATATATAAAAACTCCATATTTTCAATTTTTCGCCATTATCTCGTAAAAGGTGCTTGTAAGGTATAAAGTGATCTGAAGAAACTCATCATAATTTGAGCTTTTCATTCCATTTTTGAGGTCAAATACAGGGTGTTACATTTAAGAAAGTGTAACTTTGGTCTATATATTTTTTTTGGAACAACCTGTATATACGACAATCATTTTAAATTGTGCTTCCGAACACCCTACACACACCACAAGAAAAGATTTTCAAAATATCTTTGTTTACTCCCTCAAAATGAGCGCCTCCTCGGGGGTGGGCCACCCGGTATAATGTACTATCTATCTTCAATTTTTATAATTAATCCATTAGAAAATGAAAACTTCTCCATTCTAGAAAACGCAAACTAAGCTGCTTCTTTGTTTGTTCCTATTAACATATTAACCAACATAGGAACTGCAATTTGTCGGTTCACTACTCAAAAAACTTTATGGAATTACACGCACGACATAAATTATCACCAACACTTTCAATAATTCGAATTATCATGCGGGTAAGTTCAACATGGTCCGGGGTGGTTAAACTTCAAAATCGTTTGATTTTCTCTATTTGATATTTATACGTTAATTTAACAGTGAGTCATAGAATTTTATTATGCAGGTAGTCATGGGAAAGAGAACAAATTTGGAGTATCTGCCAGACGAATTTGTTTGCTTCGAAATGATTGTAGAGTCTGGTTATCATTTGTTAGCTACTCATGTAATAAATTTACTTTGGAAAATTATAAGACGTTTTGTGTTGAGTTAACCACAACAAGGACTTAGAAAAAATCTTTAGCATTGTACTTCATAATTTTGATTTTATTGAACAATAATTTTCAACGACAACTATATTAATAAAAGAGGATCTATGGTTTACTTCAAAATGCTTTATTGTTCAAACGATCGCACCAAATTGGACAATTCTTTTTTTGTTGTGTTCATTATTGTTAGGGCAAGGTTTATATAACAAAATATTCCCAAAAAAAATTGTACAGAACAGAAAAAAGGCATTCCTTTTTCTTACGACCAATCGAGCAATCACGATGAGTTAGTTATTATTATCTACCCTAGAAATAATTTAAATGGCAAAACTAGGTTTGCCGGGTCAGCTAGTAATAAATAAAACTTGGAACTGTTATTTTGAGTTCATAGCTATATCTTTTGTTCATGAGATTTTTACAAGTGGACTTCTAGCCTTAAGGTAAACATGATTATCTTCCATTTGAGGTTATTTATTTTCCATTAGGTATAGTATTTTGTAAGAAGGTGAGTGGATAATTCTTTCGAATACTGAAACCCATAGCGTTCTTAACATAACAAATGTCGAAATGTCAGCTTCAAAGAGCTGAAACTCCATGAGAAAACTTTTATCGAATCACCTCATCCCAGATCATGCTTTTCTTTTTCATTTCTCTTATGGATTTATACAGGGACAATTCTAAATTCAACAAGACGATGCCGAAATACATCAAGTATTCATAAAAATAATCGTCCTAGTAAATGATTCTCTTTGAAAAGGACGAATCGCAGTTTATTCCAGAATGGAAGCTGCTTCATGTTGTAATGGAAAATGGAAAATTTTACTCGTATATAAATTAGGTTTCATCTCACTTAAATAGATTAAGTGAAATGTAACACAAAATTTATCTTGATTATCGTGAAAAAAATGTCAATTTTTTCATGTATAGTCGAGGAGTTGTTAGTTTGTCATGCACCCTTCATAAGGGATGAAGGGTACTTGAGTTTCTTTGAAATGCAACGCTAACTTGTACCAGCAGTGGATGGCATCTTTGTAACTCAATGACATACACTTTGGGAGTGATTGATGTTTTTCAATTCATTTCGAAAGTATGTCTTTTTCGTAGGGTACTAATTTATGAATCATCTGAAATAAAAATTATACATAAATGAATTGAATGTGATTGATACGTCCTTCTATCTTTCAACAATAACTATACTAAAAAAAGGCATACGAGTGTTTTCGATAACACTTCAAAAAAAGTGTTTGAACTGACCTGCTCCAGCATTTTTCACTAAATAGTTATGAACTTGCATGTACGGGGTGTGTCTTTGACTCGTACAAATATTTTAACAGTAGATTCTTGAGGTCAAAAGAAACACTTTTTCTTGTACCATTTTTCTGATTCGGCCCAAATTAAAAGATATAGTTTTCATAATGAGCTGTGCCATCCCTGGAAAAACAAAATTACATTTAGAATATCTAGCTAAATCTGTGACATTACACATCTGTGGATCTTTTAAACAGAATTGTATTCAGCCAAAGTACCCAATTTTTGAATTTCATAGAAATTTGTTATTTTTGAACGAATTACTCCTATTGTACGAGAAAATATGAGGAATACTTTCATTTTATAAAACGTTCAAATATTCATCGGATAGCTTCCAACTCAGTTTCAACGGTTGGGTTCTTTGAATTTTTGATATTTTTATGGAAAGTTATGATCATACCGAGAAAACTGGAAGACGTGGGTGATATCTTGTGTTCGAAAAAGATTCATAAAATAAATGAAAAACTATATTTCTGAATTCATTTCATTTGATTAAACCGTTTGTGAGGAAGAACTAAAAATAACATTTTTCTATGGTTTTTCTAGAGCCTGTATTTTTTAAACCGAGCCTATTCTGAAGAAATGATAAACGAAAAAGGTGTTTCTTATGACCTCAAGAATCTACTGTTGAAATATTTTTACGATCCAAAGACTCACCCTGTATACGTATACTATTCTGCATATAACTAATAAAACATCTTTTCTCTTTGACAAACGCATGTCGGTCACTGCAAAACTGAAACATTCCCCCAATTAGACCAATATTTTAGTCGCACCTACGATTCGCATTCACCGAAAATGCAAATGCGACCACTTTAATCTATGTATATATCTACTAAAACAGCCTACTGTAGTAACTTACGCTGGTTACATAACATTGATTCATTAAGCCTGGCCACATGGGATCGGCTATTTACATACCGTATATAACGTGAAAAGTGCCCATATGTGGCTATCTGTAACGGATTCGTTGAAAGAGAATGGAAATATCTCTATTTCACTATTTACCAAGGTTTTATCGCGTATTTGCAGGGGTGGATACGGATTTCATGCGAAAATTATGCAGGGACTTCGTCCTTATGTAAATAATCCTGAAAAAGTGTGTTAGCGAGAATAATGCCCGAATATGAAAATGGAGTCCTATCTGTTATTGTATCCTTTCGAGACCGAAAAATATGATGGGGGTATTCAGTTGATATGTAGAAAAATATCTAGATATTGCCCCCAATTTTTCATGATGAATCTCAAAGTTACATTCAAGTGACGGCCAGTTTTATAACCAAATTTGAAGTTCCTTTAACCTTAAAGCTTCTTTTTACCTGAAAGCTTCCTGTAGTACCATTTTCAGTAGGACGAAAGGAAGCTTCAAAATTGAAGGGACTTAGGCCCGTTTGCACCAATACCCCTTAAAACGAGTACTTAACTAAGTGTCGTTTAAAGTTAATGGACGCTTAATTTTATTCCCAGTTGGACGACTGTGGCTCAACAGAATCTTAAGTAAGGGGCCCTTAAGTTTTTATATCTAGTGATATTTCAGTTTTTCATTTTGGTGCAACTTCATCCTAGTTCAATAAAGCCATTTCATTGGATGGCCGGTTGCCGATGATCGTTGTCATTTCGTTATCCTAACTTTTTTGTCCTTTTACTCAGTGTCAAGGATATTATTATAATATTATCAAAGAGTAACAACTTTTTGTTTGTTAGCATTAATATTGATAAAGATAATGATTGTCAAATAAAAGGTACCTAAGTTGATATGAGTACAACACTTTCTTTGTAAGGTCTTGTAATACGGTGAATGATTGCCAAGCAAGTGGTGTTAATTTACGAAGGGTACTCAACTTCTCAATAGAAGAAAAGAGTTTGTTGCTAACTATAGTATGATTTGTGACACAAAATTGAAAATAAAATGACTGATGGCAATACAATAAAGGCAAAAGAAAAGGTTTGGTTCAGTAATGAATTTATTCAATTTTCAAAATCCATCAAAAGTGGGAAGTTCTGCAGCCAGTTCAACAAATTATTTTAGGTTAGAATCCCGCCCTTAAATACCTAAGTGGCCATTACAGGAGCGCTTAAATTTAAGGCTAGCTTTAGCCATTCCAATGTTACTTAACAGTTGGTGCAACGATATTTAAGTTAAGGGTTCATTTTAAGGGACACTTAACACTAAGTGCGTTTGGTGCAAACGGGTCTTACTGACAGTTAGTAGCTCACTAATATAATATTACCGACTTTCCTGTTGGCTTTCAAACTCCCCTTTCTGGGTGATGTTTGTGAGCCTTGGAACTGATCTTATTTTTCTTTGCAATGTTGCTATGTCAATATACAGTTTTAGCAGAGGTTAGGCGTAACGGGGTACCATACAATTTGGCGTGAAAGCTTATGGAAGAACCCCATCAAAACAATCATTTCTCTCCTTGGTTGCAGCGGAATGTATAAGAGATTAAACTGTCCACGAAATAAGCCGAAATATTTGATGTTAAAGGGCATCTCGCAATGCTAAATTGATCCTTTCCTCGAAAAAGATAAAAATCCAGAGAGTCTTCTCCAAGTTACAGAAACTTTTATCTGAAAAAAAAAACATAAAAATGTCAAGTAATAAAATTGAAATCAGTATGACCTTTGTAACTCATCCGTATCTTTTTGTTTCAGGTATGTTGTCTTCTTTCAACCCACTCAAGCATGCACGGTGACAAGTCGGTAAACACAAAGCTGAAGGATAATTTAGGGACTAAATACAAGGCGGACATATTCAATTCGAACCACCTATTAGGAACAAGGCCCTGCCTAAACTACACATTGATATCCGATGATGTAATGGGGCAAGCATAATGGTGAGCGGGTATGTAATTTTATATGAATAATTCAAAGGGAAACGGAAATAAGTCCATTGAAAGTTGAATTCACAGAAATTTGTTACAGAATAGTGGAGATTGGTTGACCGCATTTGGTATCAGGACCAATTTTTAATTTTCTCCAGATTTAGTTGTAAACACGCACTAGCTGGAGTTAATTTGGGACAGTTTTATCAAACAGTAATTATCGAAACTAATATTGAATAAATACCAGCTTTTCTGAAAAAAGCATTCCTGTGAACGCTCAGTTAAAGTTCTCATTGTCCAACATTTCTCCAAGTATCAGGCTTTTTTTAGAAAATAAAGAGTACAGATGCGTTATTTGTCAATGTACAGCGTGTTCCAAATTCGATGTCCCATGATAGGATTTCAGATACAAGAAGAGCTAGAGCAAAATGGACGGCATATTTCCGAGGAAGAAAAATGTTGGAAACCATGCACTCCTGCAGTCCTTCGTTATTGAGTTATTAGCGAAAATTTAATATAAAAAATGGAATAAACAGGGTGTTTAGTGGGTGAGTAAGCTTATGGAAGTGATTAATAGGTGATGCTGTTGACTTCTTCTTATACGCCTAAAATAACATTTTTTCCCTAAATTTAACGATTTGGGCTGTTTTGATAGAAAATCCCCATTTTTTTCGTTAAGAAAATGTCTTTTTTTCGAATAAAACAATATTGCCAGCAAAAATCTCACTCCTCGTTGAATTTCGGGCAAAACGTTATTCAACAAGAAGCATTACCTATAAATTATTTCCACACGGCTACTCAACCTCCAAACACCTTGTATATAGGGTGAGTCTTTGACTCGTTCAAATATTTTAAAGTAGACTTTTGAGATTTAAAAAAACAAATTTTTTCTTCATTATTTTTTCCGAATTGGCTCGGTTTGAAAGATACAGACTGTTGAAAAACCATAATATTTTTCTATCTTTCAAATGGTTTTATCGAATGAATTGAATTTCGGAATGTAGTTTTTCATTCACCTGATGAATCCTTTTTCTCCTGAAGTGCAGCATTTGCAATCATCGCTTTTCCTGCCTGCAGCAACCTTACTCCTTTCTGTTATTCTCTTCATTCTCTCATTTCAGCGGATCAGTGAACGGAGGTTAATGAAACGTGAACAGTCGGTCCCTTTGAAGTTTGTAATTTAGTTTCATAAATTCACCGCGCCGACATATAAAAGTGATATTCATCTTAATATTCAGGCTGATAAAGGGTTCTTTGTGAGCATACAGTTTTCGTCTTCATCGTCCTGATATTAAAAATATATGAAGTTACCGGAATTCGTAATACACGCTCCACCTGATCATGTCAAGATATTTTCTCGTTGAAGACAATGTATGTAACGCGCTGCAAGAATATTAAATGACTCCCGGTGCACTAAACCTGACCATGCAAGTTGCACTCTTGCAGCCCGCGTCGTACAATGCATATTTGTCACCACCAAAATGCATCAAGTATTGGGAAATTTACCATTTACGCCTACTATGCACCAATCGGTTCAAATAATGCTCACTGGATTCAATGAAATAAAAAAAAAATTAATTTATTCAATGGCCTGTATAGCTCTTTTCATTGAATTACATATTTCGTTAGTTTTTTCCATGCTTTAATTTGTGTTGATATTGATTTCGATGTTTCTCTATATGAAAATAATCTAACTATTCTACGCAAAATCCTTTTAATATTAATTTGTGATCACATTTTCCAGAGTATTGAATAGCTTTTTTTGTAATCCAGAGTATGAATCAATGAATATTTTACGTTATAAACGAATTAATTCAGATGCATTACATCCGCAGATAATTAAATGGTAGATTGTTAGTTCGATTTAGATAGTAACATTTGTTGATTTAATTTTCTGCGGATGTTATGCGTCTGAATTAATTCGTTTATTATATGGATGCATACTGTTATCTTTGCTCTGAGTGTTAATAAATTGAATTGGGTTGGTTCCCGTTTCTCTGTCAGATGTCGCTACGATATATTTATACATTATATCCGCTACTGACATGGAATGAAAGGAGCTGGCAATTCATAGTATTTCGTTGACGAAGGAGTTTGTGGTTCTGACGAGGTCACATAAGACCGAAACCACGGTTAGTATCTACTCTTTGTCGACGAAATGATACAGATCGTAACATTTGTTGATTTAATTATCTGCGCAATTTATGCATCTGAATTAATTCGTTTATTATTGACCTGCCTTAGTCTGAAGGTTTGATCCATTCACTGTTACGTTATATTTTCTAATGCTATGAGAAAAGTGACAACCGTAACTAGCCACATTTTCCAATAATCACTCGCTTATAACGATTGTAACAATGAATCTAATCCAAAGGTTAATATAAAGATAATTTTGAATTTAAAAACTTTAGAAAAAAATAACATAACTGCTCCACATGTGTTAGGGATATTGACTTAAATTGCAAAAATATATAGTTAAAATAAGAGTTTTGTGATGAAAATTCATATTAATATGATTTCAAGTTGCAAATTAATTTTAGCCTTTAGGTCTGCAGCGTATACAGGATGGTTAAGAAAAATCGAGTAAAATAACGAAATTTTATTCCCAGAGAATTCAAGCATTTTCAGACTATCAATAGAATGTATGGCCTCCACGGGCATCAATAACCGCTTGACATCTTCTTTGCATACTACACAAGAGGTTGTTGAACATTTCTTGAGGAAATTGTTTCCATAAACGGGGCAGAAGCTCTCTCAGATCATTTAAGGATTCTGGGGTAGGTTGATGATTATCTAATCTTCTTTGGGGCATATCACATGCATGTTCTATGCAACTCAAATCTGGTGAGTGCGGAGGTATTGGTAAATGTGGAATACCAAGCTCCTCGCGCGCATTCTCAACTATGGCTGCACGGTGCTGATTAGCGTTATCGTCTAGAAATTGAAAAGTTTCACCAATAGCACCAATTTGGCACAACATTGTCAATGACATGCTCCCTATAGTGTAAGGCGGTCATATTCCCAGGACAAATGTATAGATCTGTGCGCCCGTTGAAACATATCCCGGTCCGGCCTATACCATAAAACTACCCCCTCGGAATAGATGGACTTCTTGGACATAGCGACGATTACGGGGTATGCGTGGGATTGTCCATACCCTTATTCTTCGAGAATCTGAAGATCGGCCATATCTGGATTCATCAGTGAAAAGGACACTACGCCATTGATCGTTCCAATTGAGATGTTGCCTTGCCCATTCCAGTCTTTGACGCTTATGGTCACGTGTTGATAGAACTCCTCCTAATGGACGTCTAGAACCTAGATTCACCTCTCTCGAACGTCGTTTGATGGTTTCGATGGAAACTTGGAACCCATCTGCATTTTGAAAAGTATTCCAAAGCATTCTACACATAGATGTAGGGTTTCTTCTCGCCGAAACGGTGATGAAACGATCCTGAGCAGGTGTTGTTTTTCGTCGCCCACCAAGCCTTGGTCTTTCCAACACGAAACCTGATGTCTCCCTGAACCTATTCCAAAGTCGAGATATCACACTTTGGCTGACTTGGAGCCTTTCCGCTGCAACAACCTGAGTTAGGCCATCCTGTAGCATTCCGATAGCCCCATTAGCCTCAGCGTTTGTTAATTTACGTCTTGGCATTTTCAGAAAACTCGTTTCAAATCGAAGCCGTTGATAAACTGACTTCATTTCAAAATAAGAACATTCATGAAGCATATGCAAAGAACCAAACTTCAGAAAAAAGGCGACCAGATTGACGAAATGTCTCATACTGATTTTTATTGGATCGATTCAAGTTGTTACTGAGTTTTAAATGATTTTAGAGCGATTTCCTCGAAGATTACATACTTTTTCAAAACGATTGAATACGATATCCCTAACTCTTGTGGAGGAGTTTATTTGATCCTGAGCAGTAGAAACTTTTCATGGTCGCCTTCAATTACAAACACAGGCTCATCATATGAAAAGTGACAATTCTTCTCCTTTTAAAATAATACGAGTACCTACTGTTAATTAATCTTCATAATATTTCTCTTTTGACAAAAATACTGACGTAAATGATGAATTCCATTCAATCAAAAAGAAAACTTACAACAATGTGAGATGGAAAATAGCAACCGTCATAGATGATGAATGAAAAAGAACAAAGAACCAATAAAGAGATAGAACTAAACCAATCTGATTACTACACCAAATACTCTTTAAGTTTCACCATTGGTTGTAATCGATATTAATACTTAATTTATTGTCGAAAATTGTTTTCAGCCAGTCTGAAGGTTTAGCCTAACTGTACCCAAGTAGTGGTAATTCAACGTTCATGAAAAAACTCTACTCATCTCGAATGTGTGTATCATGTACACCGTCATTCTATCCGAAAGGAATCTGACACAAATAATACTGTTCCCTGCAGTTTCCAGCCTTCCAAACATGCCATGGACAACGACGTTTTCCGTTTCCGTTACACAAAATTAGATATCCTTTGTTGCATAACAAGGTTTCTCCAGAAGATCGAGCCCCTAATGCGAATTTGAATTGTATGTTCGATTGTAACGGACTGCTCGATTGATGCGACATAAAACCCTGGACATGGGGGAGGAAATGCATAATTCGGCGATAATGATTCAGCTGCATTTTCGGCCATATGCATTCGGTTAATGACGCAGAGTCAATTCACCCACATGAATTTGTCTTGTACATGTATTTTTTTAACAGAGAAGTCGGTTAAATTTCAAGGGGTGTATTTGAAGTATTTTTGTTCTTTTGAATATATGTAGGTACATTATAAAACATAAACATATACAGGAAGAGTCTTTGACTCGTACAAATATTTCAAAAGTAGATTCTTGAGTTCAGAAGAAACCATTTTTCCTATACCATTTTTTCCGAATCGGCTCGTTTTGAAAGATATAGGCTGTTGAATAACCATAAAAAAAATTTATTTTCAGTTACATCTCATAAACGGTTTTATCGAATGAAATGAATTCCAGAATCTGGTTTTCCATTTTTTTGAATAATCTTTTTCAATCATAAGATATCATCCACGTCTTCCAGTTTTCTCATTATGACCATTAGGTACCATAAAAATGCCAAATCCCAACTCTTGTAACCAAGTTGGACGTTATCTAATGAATATTGGAGCGTTTTGTAAAATAAAAGTATTCTTTATATTTTTACATATAATACGCCGTTTTCGAGTAATTTGATGTCCAAAAATAATAAATATCTGTTAAGTTCGATTTTTTTTTAATTGTTAATATTTTCATGGTACGTAATGATCATAATAAGAAAACTGAAAGCCGTGGGTAATATATTATGTTCGAAAATAAAATAAATGTAAAACTATATTCCGACATTCATTCGATAAAACCGTTTGTGAGATAGTACTTAAAATAACATTTTTTTATCGTTCTTCAACAGCATATATCTTTCAAACCGAGCCGATTCGGAAAAAATGGTAAACGAAAAAAGTGTTTCTTTTGACCTCAAGAATCTACTGTTAAAGTATTCGTACCAGTCGAAGATTCGCCCTGTATGACCAAAAAGATTTGAGTCATTCGGGGCAACTGTGCGCATTTTTTCCTTTCAAGCTATACCCTGTTTCAAATGTTGAAGCTAGGAAAATTAAAACATATTCATAAGATAGAGAATTTTCTAATCTATAAGAAAACATCAAAAAGCAAACAAACAAAAACGTTTTCTTTCCGCAAAAAAGAATTTAATAGAGAAAGTCGGAGTGCGTTCACATGCCCCGTATTGCGGGTAGGTGTGCGCACCCTCACGGGGTAAGTGAACGCAGTGCTTAGTGGACCACACAATCAAAACAAATTACAAAATAATGTCATCAAAATGTTACAATATTAGAGAAATGCTGTTTATTGTCAATACAGAAGCGCCTTTTTACAAGCAGTGCATTATTGTTCGTGCCACAATTCTTGGTGAACACAACACTTGATACATTCCCCTGTTGGTGGCTCTTCATATTTTTCTGAACAAATAGGACAATATTGATCGAGTCTTAACCAAGAAAATCATCAATGTCATAATTTATTCCTCACTGAACTAATGCCCATATAATGAATCTATGCGCACACTTACCCGCGCACACTTTCCCCAGTAAGCCAAAATTTGAATTGACGTTCTTATAGAGTTGAGCAGCTAAGAGAACCTTAAATTTTTTATTATATATTTAGATTAATATGCCCATGATCGAATAAAATATTGTTTAACACTGAGGGACTCAGAACTTGGACCTGGCAGAATGTGCAGAGATGCTAAAAATTAACAAGAAAACTAGTGAATTTGATTGATTGCAAATGAAAAGTTAAAGAAACGTGGCACGGCGCACTCCTATGAAAAACTAATAAGGCGATTCTGCGCCCTTGCTTCACCCAAATGAACCCCTCTTTCATACATTGCATAGTCGAGATATACGCACTGCGCACACTAACCTACTGCGCTCAGTTACCCCGAATGACTCTAAAATTCTACAATTGGAAATAAAATTTCTCAACTTAATTCATGATTTGTGTATCTGGAGTACCTACTCCATTAGGTGTCTGTTATTTTTATTCTGAAAGAAAATTTATCCAGTTCATGTTATTCTGAGAGTTGCATTTTATACCTACGGTGAATTTCACACAAAATGGGAAACTATAAATAATAATCATTCATCGAATTCCCTCTTACATAAACTGGCGGCATCTTTCAAAGGGTCGTTGGCCAGACATATAATATTATTAGACTAAGGTCATACCCATTATGTCCACCTACATATTTTTACAGCAACATGCAAAATGCATTGGCGAACTGGTTTCAGTCATAAAATCGTTGTTTTGCCTTTCTGGATAAGTGGATCAATCGCCAGCTGATTTCAACTTCGACTGCCTACTTCGGACCAGTCGAGTTTCTCAGAAGCCACATTTTTTCAGAATCGAATTCCATAACTTTGTCACGCATGTTCGACGTGTGCGTGTTTTGTTTTCAACGACTCCAATCCCTCGTTGGTGAATGTTGAGAGCATGTTAATTTTAGGGAGTCTTTTACATTGTTGAAACATTTTTAGACGCCATGTGCACAGAGATTCAGACATAGCACTCTCACTCTTATTGTCTTGATTTTGTCGTCACTGTTGCTGTATAATCAATACCATTAATTTGTACATCAGTCTTTATACCTTGGATCATGATACAGTTTTATTATTGTTATAAAATATCAAATTCTATCCTTGACAATATTCAGCATCCATGCTGAATCATCTGTGGATTTAATCTGTCTAATTATCGAATTGCAACTTTTCAGAATCGGTTTCTTAAGATCAAGTTAATATGTCCAAGTGGTTTACCTTCCGAGACACCATGCATAGACCAAACCTTCATTACAGAAATTCAAATTTGTGATGATTTTAAGAGTGTTGCTGAAAACTTTTTGCCACATCATCAATGCATATCATTTTCCTTTAATTGAGTTTAGTTTTTTTAATGGAGCCAATTTACGAAACGAAGCAGGTAAAGTGACTTCCATGAATTTTTGAGACTGCTCTTTAAATATTGATTACAAATCCTTATCAACCATTTTTGGTTTAATATATTCTGAATTTTATCACCTCAATTTTCGTTATTCAAATGTTTTGTGTAAATTTGAAGGTTGACAGCTGCAATAATAGATTCAATATTTCGGGTACCAGTATCGTTATTCATTAGATATACAGGGTGTTTTCACAGGTGAGGATTTTTTTGACAGAAGGTAGAACTCATCAGAACAAGTCGTTTAACTAAAAATTGTCTATATAAAATATCCAAGATTCCTGAGATATAAACCCTAAAATTTCGACAAAATTTCATTGAATTGCAAGTACGGGACTGTGGAAGGTGACTCCGGCGTAGCAAAAGCGAAACAAAACATAAACATGGCTGGACAATGAATGGTTTAGTACAAAGTTCATCAGATTAGATGCATCAAGTCACTTTTGAAAGAATCATAATTGTATCGTGCAATTTAGGGTGAAAAAAATTTTAGTTATGTTTATGAAGTGCTATAATGTTTCCCCATTTCATCCTATTTTTACGACGTTTGTTGGAATGTTCGAACAAGAAGATTGTGATGCCTATTGTAAAAAAATCGTGAATAATTTAGGAGAAATTTATTGGTGAGATTTTGAAATATTATTCTATTTTTTCCACTTGTGTCCTAATTATCTTCTGTCAGTTGGCGTCGAAATGAGTCATTTCATAAACTCGTCTAAGTTACTAAAAAATAATGAGAAAAATCCAGCAATCCCAAGTTTCCATTTTCATCATCACGTAAATATCGAACGAGCCAACATCCTGAACGAAACCAAATGGTCGAATCAGGAGATAAGTTTTTTCCCACTGCTTTGCTATATTCAGCTAACAAACGGTCTAGGGTCGTATTAGGATCTATTTCAGTAATCATTTTCAATTTTTTTTTTCAACTTTGTCATTTTGAAAGTTTTGTATAGGTGAATTTTTTCAAAATTTGTCATCCCTTCTCTAATTAGTTTTCCCCAATGCATGACCCTCTACCTACAAGTACAGAGTATCGAAGTGAAAAAATTCAAAACCACGTAAGGTATTCCTTAAATTCAAAGAAGCCATACAGGAAAACTTGAGGATATTCGATAAAACTTCTCATCTTCACTTCTTTCAACAGGAAATCTAATGTAATCAAATACGCTCGATGTTGTGGGAAAATTCGAAGTGATTTCTCCAAACACTTTCGGAGCTCATTAATATTTATTTGTTTATTGACGTTTGAAAACTTCTTGAGGAGTGCTTTGATATATTTCACACTTGCTTAGGTACTTATTTGGGTCATAAGTGTTCAGATCATTCGTTCTAGTGTGTCCTCACGATTGATTTCCATACATGGGCATCTGGAATTATGGGCAAACTGTGTATAAGCGCCTGATATCACGAGTTTTTCTCTACTGTCGGTCGTATGCAAATAAGATGATTATAATTGATGACGCAGTATATTACAAAATGATTTTTGTTTCGCATGTTACAGAAGGTTGTCCAGAGTCATAAATGCCAAACATGGAAATCTCGTATTGGAGAGTTGATTTGAGTTTTTACGACAGTGAAAATATAATGCTCAACTTTTTATAAATTATGTCCGACACGAAAACGTATAATACAACCTTAATGTCAATTATATCTCAACCTCCATCTGTGAAAAATATCAATGTTAATTGCATAGTTTGACCACCACTCATTTGGGAGTTGTACTCTATTATTACTTTTTTCTTCTGTTTCATAATGACTATACTTGTTGGTTTATAGCACCTAACACTTTTCGGTTATTTCTCAATACGCAGGTTGAAGATTCAATACTGTTTTCATTATTATATAGGTTCAGTGTATATATCGATATTATAATAATTGTAATTCAAGCATTTGCTGAAGTAGATTTTTGGATTATTGTTCTGACAGGTCCATTTCATTTTGAAAAAAGAAATCTTTAACTTTGGAATAGAAACAAACAATAATATCATTACAATCTTCTGCGTACCAACCCCAACCATTCATATAAGGATGAGAAGAAAAATCTCTATCTTCATCTAATCTTTCTCGAAATAATAAACTTTTTGAATGAAATACATCTTTATCGAAATCGAACAAGTCAGAATAAACTTAAAAATATTTTTCAATGGAAAAAAGGTTTCAGTTCATTCTGCACCCATTTTTCTTATGTATGAAAAATTATGAAACGTTTGCCTCACCTTCTGGATCGTTTTGAAAGTTCTCCTATATTGATTATTGAAATGAATATGATGTTTCATTATTGTAGTTGATATTTAGAGGAATTTTAATTATACTTCGCCCTTCTCTTCACTGTTATAATTTTTTCTCATTTTGTGTCATTCAAAATAGACTAACTCCGGGTTTCATAAAGCTTGATCGGGGAATCAATGCTTGATAGACGAATAGACGTCAATTTGTTTTCAATCGATAATTCAGTTATGATCATTCAGAATATCATTAACGCATTAATTATGATGTTTATACGTCCATTCTATTATTCTCAATCGCGACTTCTTCAATATATTCAGAAATGAAAAGGTTTCATTGATTTCGTTTGAGAAATCGAGTGACTGTCAAATCGTTGATCGGACAATCAAAGTTTTATGGAACCCGCTGTAAGTCTATTTATTCCTTATCAATGAAGAGGATTTCCCTTTTGTTATACATATTTCAGAAATGAATGAGCTTTTTTATATTAGAGAAATCCGTTCACTGTTGATATTTCAAGGCTGTATTTTGTTTAAATAGTAAAATAATTTATTCATTTTAAAAGATATATCCTAAAGTGTTTTTTCCATTTGATCCTCTTTCAATGTAGCACCCTGTATGTATCCAGCTTGAGGTGAATATGGAAATGAGCCGAATAAAAGCTTATGATTCCGAATATAATCAAATATGTGTCTCACTCAGTAATCTTTAAGTGAAAAAACATATTCATTATTATAGACCTAAAGACTCCATGGCACTTAAGTATGTCGTTATTGAGTCGAATTTCATTCAGCCAGGAGATAAGAAAAAATAAAATTGGTTAGTGGCTATTCATATTGTGGAACGTTAATTTTATCTTTTCTGTCAATTATTCCATTTCTTACATACAATATTAGAAAAAATGCTTCTTATCTCACTTCTCCTTCCAATAATATCCGACAAGGTCTATATTTAGCTGCTTTGAATATTCATGAATTTTCTATCGGTGATAAATTTTCGGCTGTAAGCTAATTTAAGTAGATGTTGTCGAATGATATGTCACGATTCGCACATTGATTCTAACAAGGGATTAGTAGAAGTTAAACATACAGATATTTCATTATGTGAAAAAGCACTCCTTACTGATTGTAGTCAGATAAGAAATGTAATAATAGTGTAGGTACCTTTAGATATAAAATAAAAGTCAATAGAAGTTAACAATAAGTTCATCAATTCGAAGTTAAACAAGAACTTTTGATATTATTACACGGAGTGTTCCATAATTTAAAGCCAGTTTATTTCGGGAAAATTTTTCAAAATATGTTACTGTTCTCAACAGTTCCATCTATGTTGCATATGTTTTTGGAATTTAACGGCAAATCAATTCTTTCCAATACCTTCAAAACTGCTTTGTTCTTTTTTTTTAAATATTTTTCATGCAAATATTTACAACGAAATTATGAACATCTTACATCGTTTCATCGTTGTTACCAACAACAATCGTGCAATAATGGAAACGTAGTCTCAACATGAGTTTATATAGCAAATGGGACAAAATACCATGTTGGCAGATGGTGATCGCGTGATCGTCATCTATTCTGTTCTTTATACACCTTGAGAGAAAATCAAAGTGGCACACAAACAATCTCGAGAACGCATTTTATATTTGTTTTTGAATAATACACATCGAGCTGGATAAATCAAGGAACAATTTTCATAGAAAACTAGAAGAAAATTAAAGAAATATTACTTATTGAAATAACCATAAGTGGCGTATCATTATTATAATTGGAAATATTGCAGGGCGTGTTAACAGGCGGACGCCACTGATTTTTTCGAAATCCTTGCACCTAGGTACCAAAATTGATGAAAAACTGATATTTTTGTTGAATTCCTACAAAAGCTCGTATCTCAGAAATGGTGCATTGGTGCGGGGACAAACCTATGTTCCTATGAATAAATAATCCAAGAATTATCGCTCCTTTTGGTAGGCATTCAAAATCATGAAGAGGTGAGTTCATAGAGCAAATAAAATAAAATTGGAATGAAAATAAAACAAGATAAAGAAGTATCTCTTCATAAACTTTTTAGGGTATTCACTCCCAATCTCTGAAACAAAATCAATTAAAAATGAAATCAACGATTTGCTCCTGCGTAAATTCTTGCACTAATTTGTCAGGAGCAAATTAACTAGAAAAAATTGTTGCCTGACAATGAACTCAAAATAAATAACGTTGAAATTATAATTCTTTGTAACGTTTCGGAGTCTATATCAGACTCCTTCATCAGACGAAAAAATCTACTTTTGAAAATCTTCTGAATTGTCGCTTTTTGTCTGACATTAATTGTCAACACACAGAAACAGAGACTGCACAGAAACGTTGATTCATTTAATTTTGAAATTACCGGATGACAGTTCCTTCTTTAGCAAATTGATCCAAATACGATCCACTCCTACCGAACAATTTGCCAAATTATTATCTTGATCTAATAGAATACACGTAGACTCTTTAATTTTTCGTTTAAAATGGTCTGGTTCTGTCATTAAAATTTTAGTGTTGTCCCATTTTAAACGAAAAATTAAAGAGTCTACGTGTATTCTATTAGATCAAGATAATAATTTGGCAAATTGTTCGGTAGGAGTGGATCGTATTTGGATCAATTTGCTAAAGAAGGAACTGTCATCCGGTAATTTCAAAATTAAATGAATCAACGTTTCTGTGCATTCTCTGTTTCTGTGTGTTGACAATTAATGTCAGACAAAAAGCCACAATTCAGAAGATTTTCAAAAGTAGATTTTTTCGTCTGATGAAGGAGTCTGATATAGACTCCGAAACGTTACAAAGAATTATAATTTCAACGTTATTTATTTTGAGTTCATTGTCAGGCAACAATTTTTTCAAGTTAATTTGCTCCTGACAAATTAGTGCAAGAATTTACGCAGGAGCAAATCGTTGATTTCATTTTTAATTGATTTTGTTTCAGAGATTGGGAGTGAAAACCCTAAAAAGTTTATGAAGAGATGCAGAATCCTCCCAAAATAAATTTCAATCGATATCTAAGATAAAGAAGTCCTATGTGGTGATCGCCAATTGCAAATAGGGCTTTATTATTTTGTTTTATTTTATTCCTCATTTTATTTGCTGTAGATCCAACCATACCTTAATAAACCTTAAGGGTTCACTCAAATGAGAACCGAATCAAGTTGAAAGTTTTGATAGAAAGATATAATATGTTTTATGAAATTAATTCAGACACATGACACCCGCTGATATAAAACGAACAAATGTATGTATCGAATTATTAAACCGCCATCACTCAAAGTGTCCATAGAAATACCATTTCGTCGAGAAACAGTAGATGATGAGAATGCTTTCTGCCTCATTTGACCTCGTCAGAACAACACAACTCATACCTCGACGAAAATGCAACGAGATTTTTTCGATGTCCGTAGTCGATAGTAAATAGATACACGCTAGCTCTATCTGACATGAAACCAGAACCATCTCAATTCACATTTCTCTCGGAGTGAAGATGACAGCATGTATCGATTTTCCCAAACTTTCAGTTGCATGGTCAGCGTCTTCTCTTTCTCGTCGAAATAGTATTTCTCTTAATACCAAAGTGATGGTAATCACAATACTTCTCCAACCAATAATTCAAAATGTAAACGCAGAAAACCGTCAATTGATTTTAAATCGCCTCCATTTTCTGGCAATAAAATGAATGAAGAGTTTTTCTTCAACCCCATTGCCGCAACCCTCTGCAGCCCTAATATCTGTTTTTCCTAAAATTCGTATATATCAGAACAAACACAAACAAACACAAAAGTCTCTTGAAAAAAAATAAATAAATGAATGAATTAATTAGAAAAATGATTATGAGGGGATTCCATTTTCCGTGAGCTTTCCAACTATCCAACATCGTGTGTATGGTTCCATAAAAACAAAGTTGGATGGGGTTGGGGCTAAAGGGTTGAAGAATAACAGAAAATGTGGTTAATTGAAAATTAATTGACAGGTTTCGGCATTTTCATCTTGAGTTATTTGTTCATTAGTTGAAGAAATTTTATTCTAGATTTATGCCTAACCCAAACAATATTTCTTTTATGACATTATGAGATTTTCCCAGTAATAAAGAAGGACTAAAGAAACAACAAAAAACTGATTTCATCAAACTATTTCGAAGATGTGTAAAAGGATTCTTTAAAATGAATATTTCTTTCATTAATTCGAGAAACATATAATGTAGGTCCTCGTATTTTTCTCGCATATCTCGTTTTATTATAACTAAGTAGAGAATATTTCAATGAAATTAAAGCTATACAGGGTGAAGCTTTGACTGTACAAATAATTTAACATTAGATTCTTGAAGTCAAAAGAAACACTTTTTTCCGATACCATTTTTTCCGATTCGGCCCTGATAAAAAGAGTCATTTTAAGTTTTCATAATGAACTGTGCCACTCCTGGAAAAACAAAATTACCTTCAGAATAACTAGCTAAATCTGTGACACTACACATCTGTGGATCTTTCAAACAAAGTTGTATCCAGCCAAAGTACCCAATTTTTCAAATTTTACAGATACTTTTTAATTTTTGAACATCAGATTACTCGAAAACTGTTCTTTATACGAGAAAATACGAAGCGTACTTTTATTTTACCAAACGTTCAAATAATCATTAGGTAGCGCCCAACCCAGTTTCAAGAGTTGGGTTTTGGTATTTTCATGGTACGTAATGGTCATAATGAGAAAACTGGAAGATGTGGGTGATATCTTGTGTTCTAAAAAGATTAATCAAATAAATGAAGAACTATATTCCGAAATTCATTTCATTCGATTAAAGCGTTTGCGAGATAGAACTAAAAATAACATTTTTTTATTGTTTTTCAACAGCTTGTATCTTTTAATACGAGCCGATTCGGAAAAAATGGTGAAGGAAAGAAGTGTTTCTTTTGACCTCAAGTACTGTTAAAATATTTGTACGAGTCAAAGACTCATCCTGTAGAGACATTGCCAGCATTTCTATCCGCACTCGAACCATTTCGCCATTCCGTTCCATTCGTTTTCTCATATTTCGGCGACGCTACTAGAACATTGTAAGGTAAAATGTTAACAATAAAATTAAATTGGGACGATGTCACGTTTCCGCGGCCATTTGGGACTCAAATATTCCGTGTTTCTTCACGCCAATTAATTTTTATTCCTCCTGCTCGCTGTAGTAGTTCGGGAAATGTCGGCCGTGAAATTAGGCAATTTCAACACGTTCGTCGGATCTGTCGGTTAATCCGGAACGAGCATGTTGTACCGGATAAAATTTTCTGATATGAAATTAGTCCTTTCATTATCTTGTTAAGGGGGAAATTTCCATATCTATATGTTTTCGGTTTAGGGGTTGAGAATGATTGGGGTTTATTGGATATTGTGCTTGATAGCATACTTGATGATAACACGAAAAAAGCCTGAAATCTTGTAAATTCATGAAATTCTGAGACGTGCAGATTCAGAAAAATCAATGAAAAATTAACTGGTGTTCAGTCATTCAAATTCATAAATATTCTTGCAGAATTGAAGCATAACCTGGCGAACAGCTCCTGATATATAGAAGTTTTCTTTAATTTTCTACTCACGAAATTTTGCCTAAGACTACATTTCGGTAATTCAGAACTAAACAGTAGCCGATCTTATTTCAATTAAATCGAAATTTTTTCAAATACATATAGGGTGGGTACAAATATTGAGGTCAAAAGAAACAGTTTTTTCCCTCACCATTTTTTCCGTATCGGCTTGGTTCAAAAGATACAGGCTGTTGAAAAACCATAAAAAAATGCTATTTTTAGTATTTCACAAACGGTTTTAACGAATGAAATGAATTTCGGAATACAGTTTTTCATTTATTAGATGAATCTCAAGCACGTCTTCCAGTTTTTTCATTATAACCTCGACGTACCATAAAAACACCAAAAATTCAAAGAACCCAATTCTTAAAATTAAGTTGGACGCTATTTAATGAATATTTGAACCTTTGGTAGAATGAAAGTATCCCTCATATTCACAAAAATAAAAAATATCTGTGAAATTCGAAAAAATTTGGTACTTTGCCTGAATGCAACTCAGTTTACATGATCCACAGATGTGAAATGTCACAGATTTAGCTATTTATTCTGAAGGTAGTTTTATTTGTACTGGGCTGGCACAGCTCATTATGAAAACTTAAAATTGCTGTATCTTTTCATCAGGGCCGAATCAGAAAAAATGGTATAGGAAGAGAGTGTTTCTTTTGACCTCAAGAAGCTGCGGTTCAAATATTTGTATGAGTCAAAGACTCCCCTGTATAAAAAAATTAATTCATTTGGCTGTCACCATTTTTTTTCTTCACAATCAGTTTCGGTTTCCTCTTTCTAAGAGAACAAGGCCGCAAAAATCAGTATCAGTCTTGGTGTTTCTCTTGAGAACTGATAAATTTCATTGATTTGACCACAGGTTCTTCATCAGTGAGTCCAACCCAAACGTTCAAGACTTGTTTTTAGTTTTTAGCTCAAAATTAAAAAATTACGGACACTCGGGCCACATGATAACTCTCTCGTATATTTACACTCTACTGATTTCCAGAGATGGAAATCATTAGCAGACAACTATATTTAGGTTTTTACAAAAAATGATTCTTTATTCCACTAGTTGGCAGTTATTTCTGTCACAATTCACAGTTGGGTACACAGAGACAACAAGCAGAGACACGATGATCAAAACAAACATATCATAATCGTTTATCTCTACGAGGTCCCATCAGAAACTAAAGTACCATTTTATCTTTGTCGTTTATCGCTACGCTCGCATTGCATCTGACGCCCTACATGTAACTTCGAAACGTAACACTGTCGCAAAACAAGTATGGACAGCATGTTGCATGCTTTCATTGAGTATCAAAGAGTCTCAGCTTGTGAACACAGTAACCAAGTCAAAAAAGACGTTGAAGAATTTGAAGAAACAATAGGAATGTATTCGGGCGCATGGCATAGGTACGTTGATTTGAACGGTGTGGTCATATGATTTGTTAAAGCAAAATGCTACAGCAGTTGATTGTACGCAGGAACATATTCGCTGAGAATTCGTCCATGTCCATTTGGTGCAAAACATATCCGGATATCCGATAAACCAACATGAAGCACATGATCCATAGCAGGGGTAGTTAGCCACACTGAAGTATAGAAGACACTGAGTCAAGAACAGTTTTACATCTACCATTGTCAAAGAGTACAGGCATTGTAATTGGAAGACTATTCTTCGAGACGAGATTTTTATCTGCGGCTCTTGTCAATATCAATTCTACCATCCGAAGAAGCCACATTGAGAAGAATTTTAAAAACCCCCATGTTTGGCAACAGAAAACACTGACTCTGTGAAAACAAATTTCCAGCAATAATTCTGCATAAATGTTTGGATTGGGCTTTTCTGTGGAATGCTTACTGGCCATTTTTCCCACCATCACTATTGTCAGGTGAAGATTTCCTTCATTTTCTTTAATCTCAATTACTAGAAAATGTATCTCTCAATGTCAGAGAGAGAATGTGGTTAGTACTCGATGACAAGAAATCAAGGGATGTATCACGATATACCTGATCGATGACTTTTTCAACTTCGTCATTTCAGAATTTTTATACCGACAGTTGTTGGTGAAATGGTTTATTTTGATGAGCTCTACCACCTGTGGAATATAAAGACTCATATCTGAAAACACTCTCTATATCAGCGGGGTTCATAACAGATATTCTGTCTATTGGTTTTTTAATCGTTTCTGAATGCCCAGGTTACTTGTAATTACATGAGGTTAGTCGATAAAATTCAATCTTAAAGTAATTGTGTACTAACAATAGTCATGCTGTATTACCACACCTACATAACCTTATACTTAAATATATGATTATCAATACAATAGTAGGTAAGCCAGACAAAAAAAATGTCTCTCGGAGGTCAAGGTTACTTATGAATGAATACCATAACCATTTAACCGGATAAAAGTGTCCTAAAGGTTTTTAATTTTCCTGAATTGAGTCAATATGGTAGCGATATCGAAACTGAAAATAAAACATTATTGAGAAACTTGTTTTATTCAAACAATGTATACAGGGTGTTTCCAAAGGAGAGGCTATTTTTTGACAGAAGGTAGAACTCATCAAAATAAGTCGTTGGACCACAAATTTCTATATAAAATATCCAAGATGGCTGAGATACAACCCCTAGAAGTTCGACAAAATTTCATTGAATTTCAAGTGCGGGACTGTGGAAGATGACTCCGACATCGCAAAAACGAAACAAAACATAAAAATATGGCTGGACAGTGGTTCAGTACCAAGTTCATCGGATAAGATGCATCAGGTCACTTTTGAGAGAATCATAATTGTTGTATCGTGCAATTTTGAGTGAAAAAAATGTAGAAAATCGGGGCAGTTACTTGAAAGTGCTCATGTTAGTTATGTTGAAAAAGTGCTATGATGTTTCCCCATTTCATCCCATTTTTACGACGATTGTTGGAAAGTTCGAACAAGAAGATTTTGATGCTCATTGTGAAAAAATTCGTGAATAATTTACACGAATTTTATTGGTGAGATTTTGAAGTGTTATTCTATTTTAACACTTGTGTCCTAAGTTTCTTCTGTCAGTTGGTATCGAAATGAGCCATTTCAGTCATGTGAGTTACTAAAAACTAATGAGAACAATTCGGCAGTCCTAAGTTTCCATTTTCATCACCACATAAATATCGCACGAGCCAATATCCTAAACGCAACCACATGGTCGAATCAGGAGATAAGTTTTATCCCACTTCTTTTCGATAATTCAGCTAACAATCGGTCTAGGGTCGTATAAGGATCTATTCAGTAATCATTTTCAATTTTTTCTCAACTTTGTCATTTTGAAAATTTTGTATAGGTGAAATGCTTCATTTTGACCAATTCTACCTTCTGTTGAAAAAAAAGCCTCACCTTCAAATACACCCTGTATAATACGATGTTAAAATCTTCGGCATCAATGCGTGAAGCTCTAATCCCTTCAGCATAAAGTTCCTACCAATCGATCACGAACTATGCCGATTCTACCATAACGTTCGATTATTAAATATGAAATCAAGATCCCCTATGTAAACATTCAAAATTTGTTTTGACGTGGGTGGGCTTATCAATTGCCATACTAAAGCATGAATCCGGTGAAAATAATATTCCTGTTTATATTGAATACTATCAATGCGTTTGTATGTGATGCTTCAGCCATAACGTTTATGAGCAAATAAGCTTTCAAGCCAGCAGACGAAGTCCGATAGATTAGGACTAAAAATAAAAAGATTTTAAAAGCTTCCAGGAAATAAATAGTACTGAATATGATTCATTCATCATCATATGGTCAGCGTATGTGTATAAAAGTGAGGATGTTATTTCATGTGGCGTAGGTTTGATGTTTAAATAACACGCACAATACAGCGATTATTGTGTAGCAAAGATTTGAAAGCATTCAGTATTTGCGAAAATTATTCCATTATACATTTCACACATTTTACTTTCCAAAACTTCGATTGCTGATTATTTTAGATATCGATTGAAATTTATTTTGGGAGGATTTTGCATCTCTTCACAAACCTTTTAGGGCTTTCACTCCCAATCTCTGAAACAAAATCAATTAAAAATGAATCAACGATTTGCTCCTGCGTGAATTCTTGCACTAATTTGTCAGGAGCAAATTAACTAGAAAAAATTGTTGCCTGACAATGAACTCAAAATAAATAACGTTGAAACTATAATTCTTCGTAACGTTTCGGAGTCTATATCAGACTCCTTCATCAGACGAAAAAATCTACTTTTGAAAATCTTCTGGAATTGTCGCTTTTTGTCTGACATTAATTGTCAACACACAGAAACAGAGACTGCATAGAAACGTTGATTCATTTAATTTTGAAATTACCGGATGACAGTTCCTTCTTTAATAAATTGATCCAAATATGATCTATTCCTACCGAACAATTTGCCAAATTATTATCCTGATCTAATAGAATACACGTAGACTCTTTAATTTTTCGTTTATAATGGTCTGGTTCTGTCATTAAAATTTTTGTGTTGTCCCAATCCATCATGTGGTCTCCCGTATTAGAACAAATGTGATCTGCGATTTGCGATCGATTAATTTCTCTATTTTTAATATTATTTTTATGTTCGCGTTTTCTTATTTCTAGAGGTCTGGACGTTTCATTTTACCATCGAGAAATTTTTTATTCTCGCATTATATTATATATAATGCTCTCGAAGCAAATTGAATTTCAACTAATAAAAGCTTATGGCTTTGCGCTTTCACCGTTTCGTAGGTATCATTCCTCTTCTTCAGAATAACCCAATTGTATTAAATCATTTTACTACCCACGGTTTAACTCTATACGTACCGATTTCAAGTAAAAACTACTTGCAATATGAATAATTCCATAGGCCTCATATTGTTCTTTTTTTTTCAGGTAAAAGACACAAAATGGAAAAGGACTGGATGAACCTTCGACATATTCCAAGGTTTGAAGTATAATTTGAATTTGAAGGAAACGCAATACTTCCTACTAAAAGAAAATTAATCTGGGTCCTAATAATTCATAACACTATGAAACAATAATGGCTTAATGTGAATTTAAGTTTCCTCCATTAGACGCTAATTAAACATCATTATTTATGAGATTCATTATTTTCAGCGGGAATGAAGGCAGTCTTGAACTGAATTAAACTTTATCACAAGAAAGTTCACAAAATGAATATCCATTGAGTTTTATCCGACTCGAAACCACGTGAATCGGGAGCTTTAATGTGCTTGCTCAAATTCATAATTGGAATGGTCACCCATCCAGGTACTGAACTTGCACATAGCTGCTCGACTCAGTGTATAAAAAGTATCTTTTCACAATATTTCGAGAAATACCGATCCAATTGAGTTGGAAATCAATATTTGAATTCAGAATAACGACCTTCATCATTTATAATAACGCGCAGTCACCGATCACTTCCAATAACACTAATGAGTATTGCAGTATGAGTATATACAAAATAATAACCTATTTTAGGATGGCAAATAAACAATATACCGATGACATGATATTTGGTTCTTTACTTATCTTAGGATATGAAACATTTTCCTTGAAATAAACAACATTTTCCTGAATACTATTATATAATTGTGTGTACTCATTTTTCTACCACTAGTACTGAGTATTCCATAGATTGGATTCTACCTACTCAACGATTCGACTCAATGCTACAAGTATAGAATTCATTTGCGCCTAATATGCCCTCTTCTTTAGTAAACCCATTTTTTTAAGGATTTTGTTGAAAATATCAAATTTTGAATTCAAAAAACGACATTTTTGATCTTTTTAGTTTTTTATTAGTTTTATAATGATGCTAGAACGAAACAATATTTTTTATATTATGTTTAATAATTGAATTATTCCGAAGTATTATAAAATAATTTAGTCAAGCGTACCTACTTGAAATTTTCATTTCTACACTACTCGAGCGAATCAAAGTGACTACGTCAACACATCCCATTTCTATAATAATTGTACAATCATTGCTTTCATTCTTTCAGTGTTGAGAGGAAATTGCCATTCGACGCCATGGATGACCATAAATTTCTCGTTTTGCGGGTATTTAATGAAAGGAACTCGTTCTATGGCGAAGAATGATATAGTGAAAGGTCAAGGAAAATATTTGATTCATAAAAAATTGCAGCAATCGAAGAATACGAAGAAATGTTTGAATTTCACGTCGTGTGTAAGGACGAAGGAATACTTTCGCTGGGTTTTGAAAATAATGGAAGCAACAACGAATGCTACTTCTGATTCAGAAATATTCCGTCTTTTAGCAATAAATTTGTAAGGAACTAATTCAAAGTAGAAATTATCGCGCAAGAGGTTTCAAACTGAGCTGAATACAATTGAATATTTTTCAGTATTTAATGATTTTCATCTTTACTTTTCTACATATCACAAATTTTTTTCGGTATCTAAAAAACAGAAAACTATAAATCGCCAATGAGTTTTGTGATGTCACGTTTCACGCGAAAAGTACCTAACAAAAGGGAATCATGAATGCTGTGTTTGAATGGAGATTACCAGGGTTTAACTTCCCCTCAAGATCCTTTCATTCTTAGACGAAAAGTCTTCTTCTGAAACTCAGTTCCATGCCGATCAATCTATAAAGATTTCATTTATTGTGGGACTTATATACGGGTGTTTCCCTCATTTTGCATCATTGATTCAACATTCTCCAACCGATTCACGGAATATCTCGTATTGAACATACGAAGTTTTCTATTTAGTTAACTTTAATTTAGAAAAAATTGTACTACTTGTAGGTGGCTGGCCAATATTTGTCGAATCAATGGATAGGATAGAATAATCCAATGTGATGGAAACAACCAAATCCGTATAAATATATCTTATTTATATCTCCCTATTTCGAATAGATACTTACTCTGATATTGATAGAGTTTGCTTTTCGAAATGTGAACAGTGAGTATTTGAGCTCGCTAATCTTGATGATTACTACAATCTCCTTCATCTTACCCCAACATTCCACTGAATGAAATGAATCTTGTATGTCCTCCAGGCAAGTCGTAACTTCATTTAATAGTTTTATTTCTTCATTTTATCGATTCCACGATTGTCCTTCGTTTTATAGCTGCCAATAAACCCTCTTCCACGAAAGAATCCACCAGGTATGAGCTTTGTTGCTATCAAGAAGGCACCTGCATCAATTTGATGACAAACGAATAGTATACAAGGTCCTTATAAATGATTGTAACATTTCAAGCAGCACAGAATAATCCAATGCCAACTGCGATGTAACAATCGTTCAAAAAGACTCTAGGTCTAGGTGTTATAAGAAAATGTGCTCAGATTGTTTATTGCATGTAGAATCTCTGTACAGATCGATTTCCAGATCCATTTTTCTCACAATAAGTACATAGGCAACATAACATAAAAATGATTATTAACAGTTCAAAAAAGATTGAAGTATGAAATATCTAGAAAAAATTGCTGCTACAACTCTCCAGGGCCCTTACTCAACGGCTAAAGCCTCATTACAATGAAATAACCACCAAGAAACAAACTAATTTTCCCGAAAACTTTTTCTCTCGCATCTTCTCTTCGGAGATGGAAAATTGAACTGTCGTTCCGTCTCATACGTTGGATATTTCTGTGATGGAAGATGTCTCAAAATTGATTGAAGGATATTTTTTGGAGAAGCTTGTATTTTGTTTGAAACTTATTATAACTTGTTGTTTCGCAACATCAGAAGAAATTTATTAATATCAGAAGAATTTTCATTTTTATTCCTTGTGTAGGTTTCACAAACGGTTTTATCGAATGAAATGAATTTCGGAATATAGTTTTTCATCTATTCGATCTTTTTTGAACACAAGATATCACCCACCTCTTCCAGTTTTCTCATTATGAGCATTACGTACCATTAAAATACCAAAAATTCAAACAACCCAACTCTTAAAACTAAGGTGGTCGCTATCTAATTGATATTTAAACGTTTTGTAAAATAAGAGTATTCTTAATATTTTCTCTTATAATGCGTCGTTTTCGAGTAATTTGATGTTCAAATATAAAAAAGTATCTATGAAATTTGAAAAATTGGGTACTTTGGCTGAATACAAATCCAACCTACACATCCACAGATGTGTAGTGTCACAGATTTGGGTAGTTATTCTGAAGGTATCTTTTTTTTCAGGGGTGGCACAGATCATTATGAAAACTCAAAATGGCTATATCTTTTTATCAGGTCAGAATCGAAAAAAATGGAATTGGAAAAAGTGTTTCTTTCGACTTCAAGAATCTACTGTTAAAATATTTGTACGAGTCGTAGACTCACCCTGTATAAATCGAGAGTGTCGAACCCTTGGTCACCAAGGAAACAAAATTTTCCATACCGTGCGTCCATACAGTTTTGGTCTCTCCATTTAGTATTGTACCTGTTGAATTACCTTTATCCAATTTTTTACAGTGCGTTTTGTTGTAGTCTTGCTTTTTTTCAAGGCGTCATTCAAATTGAAGTTCAGAAATTCAAACTGGAAACTGCAAAGGTATTCATTATTGGATACAATTCTTGTTCCTGGCGCAAAATAGAAACACTTTGGAAATGATACCGATTTGACGCTAACAGTATAAATACTATGATAACTATAAATAATTATGCAGTTTGAGACATTCTCACATTCCTGCAAATCAGACATCCCCACCTACAGTTACATTGAAATGTCTGAACTTAACCTTATCTTGAAGGTTATCCTGAACTTTAAATTTGTATAAAAAACAAGATTGGACATCCGCAATCCAACAAATGCCACTCTAAATGGGGAGGGGTAGACTTAATATTATAAATTATCTGGGTTGAATATGCCGATTGGATGTTGATAGACTTTTATGCTAACTGTGAATACATCTATAGTTATTCTGATCTAAAACTGGGATTATATTCGTTTACTATCTCTTCTTGCTGATCTAACCTGATCAGATTCCTTTTTCTTTCTGTCTTCCTTCGAAATATATCCCATGTAACCAGGAAACTTCCCATATGTCCATTGTGAATGAGCTCATCGCAGAAGATACACCCTCACACTCATTGATGCGAGTGCCTGAGGCTTGAAGCACATCTCTGCAGAAATGCAAACATCTAACTAACTTCTTGCGAACTACCCGGTCGTCTGAAAATCGCTATCCTATATCCATGCATAATTTACACGCTCGTGTTTCATTATAATGCATTAAGGTACTAATAACGCATAGGTACATATTAAGTGCCTATTTTGTACTCGAAAGTTCCTAGACCACACATGAAGCTCTCATCGGAATAGCGGACAAATGAAATCGTTTGATGGAATGAATATTTGATCGCTCAACAGCTGGATGAAATACATTTCCGTTGTTGATTAATCAAACAGTAATCCCACTGCACACTGCATAACATATCCGTTTGATGAGTAAGTGAATGCTGAAATTGAACTATTTTCGTGAAATTGCTTCATTCATTCATCAGGTACACGTGAGTCCTTTTGTGCTTTGGAACAGAGTCATCTATGTCATATAAGCAGACTTGCTGATAATGCTTCGATGCATAGGTATCTTATGCAGGAGTTGGCAGAGGTATTTCTATATTCATAGGTAGCTGTTTCTCTTCTCAATTCCTTGAGAGAATTTCTTTCTATGGAGAGATTTACAAAGTTTTCTTAAACCATCATAACAGTTGAAATAAGAAACGATTGAAATGGCTCATTATGAATCTGAGATAATATATCAATAAGTAATACTCACTAGAATATTCTCAAACAGATTGACATCTTTACTTCATTCACTTTTATTTTAGCACTCGGTTGACCATGGAAGTTTGACATATTTCACTCTGTACAGTACGAAAATGTGGGGTTATGAAGCTTGTCAAAACATTTTTGCGTTTTAAATCAACGCTATGTTGCCCGATCTACCTAAAAGTTTCTGTTATTACGTATTTTATCACAATGTCGAATTTCTTCGGAAAATATGTGACGAACATAATTGAAGTTTATACAAACTGATTGAAGGCATACCAAATCCAGTTATTTGCATGGAAAATACAAGAGATCAGTATAATATCATAATATGCACTAGTTTGAGGAGAGTTAATGTTCGTTATCTTCTTTGCCTGAAGTTTGAATACGTTACATAAGTTGTAGATTTCAAAAATATTAACCCGAAGATGAAATGCATATGATGCAGTGGTTGGGAATGGGCATCTCCCGAAGGAATTAACAGATAATTACAAGAATGTTAAATTCTTCAACAAAAATCATCTTGTGTCAATATAAGTAAATTAAATAAAAAGATAAATTAAAGGAAGTTTCAAGTCAAGATGAACTACACCTTTGAACAAAAATTTCACATGAATAAACAATCAACAGGACAACTGGCGCGTATTTGTGGCGGTTTATCTTAATACATTGATATAATAATAATTAGGTATTTATTGGTACCTTAAGACATTCACAATGTATAGGACAAGTCAAATGAAAAATAGAAAAATCAATTTTCGGGAACTTATTCTACATTCATCGAAAATCCTGTAGTAAACTTTTCGCATTAATTCACTCAAACATAAAATTCTCAAATGCCACCACATTTTTGGGTCTCCCAATAGAAGGAAATTCTTTGTCATCCTCTTCATTCCAAATCTTTCTGATTGTGGAAATATTCAGCTGAAATATAAGTCGTTTAAATTCGGATGAAACATTATATAAATTCTCTTACATTGAATATGTTTGCTACCGTCTGACGTATTGTGAATTTTAGAATATCAGGGTATAACTATTTGAACGAGCGGGCCTGAATTCTAAATAGCACTTCCTGAAACCCTGTCTCTTTTTTCAATCACTTTTGGTGTTTGCGTAATAAAAATTGATATTAGTTGTGGCATCGGCGTTATGACATTAACGACATTTCTTACTCCGTCCTAGTTACAAAAACTTGAGAAAATTATTTCATGGCCAACCGACTGCTATAATAAATTTGAATGGAGTATAGGAAAAGATGGCAATTTAAAATTGAAATTTGACGTGGTTTTTTTAATGACTTTTCTTATCTGAAGTTTTCGAAATAGTTGGGTGATTTAAAAGGAAGATACGTGACAACGAATAAATAGCAAAACGTTCCGATAACAAATTCATTAATTAAATTTTATTTCGTATTTTCTAGAGGTTGGTTTATGAGTGTCCTACGAATATAGCGAGCAACGGTAAACGACCCCACAAGATTTATGATGCTTGAAGTCATTGGTGATTTTGCACGGTGCATGCAACTCTAAGACCTGTATAGAAACGTTTTAAGATTGCGAGATCTTGTACAGGGTGTCCGATTTAAAGTGCCCCTATACCTTGTTGTGGAAACTAAAGTAGCTAGAAGAAAAAGTTTAATACAAAACATGTCCGTAATCGATTGAACTTTTATTTTTTATAACCCATCTTAATACAGGGCTGCTCCGTTTCTTCCCAGTTGGTATCATTACTGCATTTTTGAATTCCTTGTCAAATTTTAAGGTAACTTTGGTATGACAACCATGGTCCTATATAGCATCGATTCTGAGATATTCGACTTTTTCCTAGAATTTTGACAGCTGTTGGTGCTCACTGAAATAGCTGATACTAGTTTTTTAATGAATGTATCGAAACCAAATTTCGTCTAGCTCTTGTCATTATCTTGTATCATACGTTACATCTCTATTTTTAGCAATTTGATATACAGGGCCTTCAAAAATTGAAGTTGAAAATTCAAATAGAGGTTCAATCAAAAATAAAATTTTTCAAATGGCAACCTATATTTTTTTCTTATGTATCATATAGAGCAGATTGAAATGAGCAAAAAACTTATTCGAACTTTTTCTGTAGAGTGAATAGTTTCAGCAATATGAACGAAAAGTGCCTTTTCCCGTAAGAACCCACGATAATTATTAATTAGTGTTGCTGCTATATAGTTGGCTTTGATTTTTTTGATGAATTTAATTAACTAGACTGACTAATGAAAGACAAAAATACCCTTTTATTCATAATCAGTACTCGCTCCCAATAAAATTAAATTATTTCAATTTTTAAGGGAGACTAAACTAACAGATACATTTTAAAACACGAAAGAAAACTCAAAACTACACAATTAGATGAGTGCAAGTTTCCATAGTTACCATATTCTATCAGCTCAATTGATTAATTATTATCGTTGGTTCTTAAGGGAAAATGCACTTTTTCGTCCATATTTCTGTAACTATTCACTTTACAGAAAAAGTTTGAATTAATTTTTTGCGCACTTCAACCCGATCTACATGATGAACATTAAAAAAATATAGGTTGCCATTTGAAAAAATTAATTTTTGATTGAACTTCTATTTGAATTTTCAATTTTTGAAGACCATGTGTATCAGATTGCTGAAAATAGAGATGTAACGTATTATCCAATATGTTGACAAGAGCTGGACAAAATTTGGTTTCGATACATTCATTAGAAAACTATTATCAGCTATTTTAGTGAGCACCAATAGCTGTCAAAATTTTCGGAAAAAGTAGAATATCTGAAAATCGATGATATATAGGACCATGGTTGTCATACCAAAATTACAATATTTGAATATGGTGTAAAATAATAGTATTCTTCATATTTTCTATAATTTGATGTTCAAAAATCAAAAAGAATTTATGAAATTTTAAAAATTGGGTACTTCGGCTGAATACAACTCTGTTTAAAGGGTCCACAGATGTGTAGTGTCACAGATTTAGCTAGTTATTCTGGAGGTAATTTTGTTTCTTCAGGGATGGCATAGCTCATTATGAAAAAAAAATTATAAAATGGCTGTATCTTTTTATCAGGGCCGAATCAGAAAAAGTTGAATATGAAAGAAGTGTTTCTTTTGACCCCAGGAATCCACTGTTAAAATATTCGTACGATTCAAAGACCCAACCTGTAGAAGCTAAGGTTTCGCCCTTATTATTTTATTAGTAGTAAATTTATAGAGACCCTAGGCACATTAATGGAAAACGCATTTTTTTCGAAGGTGTGTACGATCAATCAAAGCACGTGCGGCACTCCCAAGCGGAAGTGGCCGAATTACGTCCATAACCCTTCAAAGACAGGAAGTTCCTGTGTTTCAACGCGTACGAACAGCATGAGGCCATTTTCTGAACGCAATTCAATTGGCTTTCCACATGGGGCATCTGCAATTAAAACATTAGGTTGGACAATTGAATAGTAATAGGATTATCGCTGCTTCCTTTATGAGTTGCAACTTTGTTTAATGGAAATGAGAATAATTACGTGTTATCTGATGATTGGAGATGGGCAGGTAAATTGCTTTTATTTACTGGCTTTTTGGGTTTCTAAAATGTACAGCTATGCTTTTCACCTGTTAGTTATTCGTTTTCAACCTCTTCTGTTCTCTCATTTTTATTCTTCACATCGTTAAGACGTTTTTTTTTATGAAGAAGATTGAATTAAATAAATATGAACAATCAGAATAAGGGCATCGGCAACGTGGTAAAGTGTGGACAACAGAAACTCAAGAAATTTCCCATTTTGCGAACGTTTTCAAGGCGTGTGCGGTTTGCAGAAAATTCTTCTGCTTGTAGGCTTCGCTTCAATTATTATAGAAATAGTTCTCAAAGGATAAAGTTGCGCAAGTTAAGTTAATGACTTCATTCTTGCAATAAGAAATATCATATCAGAAATGAATTCCATGGACAGGAACACGCCAACGCACATTCGATAAAGCCATACTTCAAACAAAACGAGATCAAAAGCGTCATAAAATTTTATTATTCATTGAACACCTATAACAATTTATGATCCATAAAAATGGGCATACTTCGGAGAGAATCGTGAGAATGGCGAAATGTCATAATATATTTATCGTGAAACTTACTTCACCTTGATCCAATTCGTCTCCAAATACACCCTTATGTCTGTTGACATTACAATCAATCAACAGGTCGCCGCGCAATATTTATCTTCCATTCACGCCAGTAATACTCATTATGAAATATGAGTCGCTAAAAATGGATTACGAACGTCAATCATACATCCACTTCTCTTCATAAAAGATTGCCCAACTAGTTCAAGCGTCACACTATTGATTTTTCGGAAATCCTACGGTACATCAAAGTTTGTTTTCACCCATCCATCTTATTTACCAATTTTTTACTTGAACAATATCCAGAAATCAAAATACGAAACAATATATCAAAAGGCAGTCGAGTAGGGAGAGTCCGGGAGACTTGTTCAGGTAGGAGACTTGAACCACCTCAAATATTTCAATTCAAATTTCGCGCTACCGGTATCGTAAATAGCTTGCGACATACTCGTAACAAGGCACAACTAGTGGCGGCTCTATTTTGGTTGAACGTGATTTTGTTGTTAGGATGTAAGAAATTGAATAATTTTTGTTTGTTACACTGTCTGAAAAGTTTGATAGGTGCGTGGTGTTATTTAGTTTTATTACTTTCATTGATTAATATTGTTTTACAAACGATGAGTCTATTTAATGATAGTTGTATAAGTTTCAATAAACATCTGTTGAATAGACTGAAAGGGAGTGCAGGGTGCTTGACCCATGCTATGGTCGGGAGGCATAATCCGTGATACAAGTTTCCCGCACTGAACTTATATAATAGTTTGCTTCAAGAAAAGAAAATTAAATAATAGAAATAAATATAAAAAATATACAAAGGTTCAAGAAAGTAAAATACATCTCGGAAATAAGGGATGTGACTCTGAAATAGATAATATGTATTTCATACACTGATACATCTGATGATGAAAACATTGACATAGACAATCATTGTTCATTTGAAATTGTTTTCTTTCAATGTATTTCCCGATAAACAAACTTATGGTCAAGTATCTCTCGCCCCCTGTTCAACTCTCCCATGGGTTAGTGAGACGTGAGCCAATTTTCGATTCCTAAAAGAATTGCTGTACTCATTTCACCATCACTCCACTATTATCTATCGTTACCTATTTGGGCATGATTTCTTCACGCAAAAAAATGATTTGCTACCATTTACAGATACAACTTAAGTGGCTTCAGAGGGAAAAGGGGTTTAAATCTCCCGGACAACCAAAATAACTGAATGAGCATAAACATACTTTATTATTAGTAAAACTATCTATCATATTTAATAGCTGTAATAGTTGTGTTTCCCCTGAACAAAATAGAACTCTTTTCTCGTATGTTTCCCAAGTTGTGTCTATATAATATTATGAAATTCAGTAAATGATTTGAAAAGCTTCCAAATTTCTTTTTTACGGTTTATATGTTTTAGACTTTTAGGCCCAGTTTCACAATCATTGGTAACTTGTGGTGGTTTGTTAACCACTATCTGTGTATCTGTGATAGATCTACTTTTGGGTTATTTATGAGTGACATTTCGTATTTCTGTGGAATAAGAACTTCAGAATATAGAAATTGTTATGAATATTTCTATTAATCTATGATATTTTTCGTGTACGATAGATCTATACTTCATTCACTTTTATTTTAGCAGTCGGTTGGCCATGGAAATTTGACACATTTCACTCTGTATAGTACGAAAATGTGGGGTTATGAGGCTTGTCAAAACATTTTTGGGTTTTAAATCAACGCTATGTTGCCCGTTCTACGTAAAAGTTTCTGTTATTACGTATTTTATCACAATGTCGAATTTCTTCGGAAAATTTGTGACGAATATAATTGAAGTTTATACAAACTGATTGAAGTCATACCAAATACAGTTATTTGCATGGAAAATACAAGAGATCAGTATAATATCATAATATGCACTAGCTTGAGGAGAGTTGATGTTCGTTATCTTCTTTGGCTTACATCATTTGTAGATTTCAAAAATATTAACTCGAAGATAAAATGCATATGATGCAGTGGTTGGGAATGGGTATCTCCCGCCCGAAGGAATTCACAGATAATTACAAGAATGTTAAATTCTTCAATGAAAATCATCTTGCATCAATATGAGTGAAAGGAATTGAAGGAAGTTTCAAGTTAAGATGAACTTCACCTTTGAACAAAAATTTCACATGAATAAACAAGTAACAGGGTAACTTGCGCGTATTTGTGGCTATTTATCTGAATACATTGATGTAATAATAATAATTATAGGTATTTATTTTATTAGTACCTTAAGACATTTACATTGTATAGGACAAGTCAAATGAAAAATAGAAAAATCCATTTTAGGGAACTTAAGCCATATTTTGGCGATTAAGCGTCTTAATCGATGTCTTAAAGCGTCTTTAAGCGTGACGTCATTAATTTTGTTGTCGCAAAAATAGAATATCGCTGATGGATGAGTCATCTGTCGTTGTCATTAGACAGCGAATCGAATTGTGAATTTTTCAATTTCTGTTCTTTGGCTATTATTTGAAAAATATTTATTTATTCTGAATGATAATGCAGAAACTGCATTATTGGCAATAAAAGCACTCTTTCCTAGTAGGAAGTCAAATCAAATTCGATATAAACAACATATACTGCCTTCTTCTTTATATTACCTCTTTCCGCTTAAGACGACACAGACCAGAGACAAGATGACTCTATGACACAGGCGCTCTCCACAGACCGCCAGGTTCCGCTTAAAGCGTCTTAAAGACTGACGTCATGACTTATTCGCTCGAATAGCACCGCTTAAAGACGCTTCACGCGTCTTAATCGCGAAAATATGGCTTTATTCTCCGATGACATTTATCGAAAATCCTGTAGTAAACTTTTCGCATTAATTCACTCAAACATAAAATTCTCAAATGCCACCACTTTTTTGGGTCTCCCAATAGAAGGAAATTCTTTGCCATCCTCTTCATTCACAATCTTTCTGATTGTGGAAATATTCAGCTGAAATATATGTCGTTTAGATTCAGATGAAACATTATATAAATTCTCTTACATTGAATATGTTCACTACCGTCTGACGTATTGTGGATTTCAGAATATCAGTGTATAACTATTTGAATGAGCGAACCTGAATTCTAAATAGCACTTCCTGAAACCCTGTCGCTTTTTTCAATCACTTTCGTCATTTTCGTAATAAAAATTGATATTAGTTGTGGCAACGGCGTTATGACATTAACGACATTTCATGAGTGCCAACTTAACTTCGTTCTAGTTACAAAAACTTGAGAAAATTATTTCATGGCCAACCGACTGCTAAAATAAATTTGAATGAAGTATACTTTTGGGTTATTTATGAGTGACATTTCGTATTTCTGTAGAACAAGAACTTCAGAATATATAGTTCATTGAAGAATGATTGACATCCCTGTAGGACTTGAAAGTCCAGACGCAGCTTAAATCTGGCCATGAAAAATCTTCAATAATTTCTGTACTTTCAATCACAGAAGTGGAATATTTAAATATAACTTAGAAGAGTATTTGAAAAGAAGAAATATTCAAATTCAGAGCATATTAATCAGCAATCAAAATTGATATAATTATGTTTCCAATTTGTTGGATTAAATTAAGAATGTAAACAGCACTACAAAACTCAAATTACCTTCGGTCGATGCATAGATTCACAATAAATGGTCTGTGGATCGCCGTTTATTCACAATATTAACCTGAATTCCGCAACACAAAATCTGAACTTATGGGCTATTACCAACTTAAATTCGATTTTCCATAGCCACCCGAGATGTCAATCATTCTTGAATGGACTATAGAAATTGTTATGAATATTACAGCAAACGAATAAAACGTATGCGTACCTCCTAGCTGCAAATCTTCTGGGCCTCATTGTTTCCTCATCACTACTATGAGTATTCACATCATAATCGTCCACGATGTTCATCATAAATAATACTTAATAAACACCCAATACATGTGAAACGCTTCCTAACCAGTAATCTCGAAGAAATGCTGAATTTTCTCTGACAGAACTCAAAATATGTTATCTATCCAGAAATGCATACGCCACGAAAATTCTATTCACAAACCTTTGTTTCAGAGATTGGGAGTGAAAGCCCTAAAAGGTTTGTGAAGAGATGCAAAATCCTCCCAAAATAAATTTCAATCGATAAACGAAAATTCTATGTCTAAGTATTAACTTTTAGTTAACTGGTATCGATTGAAATTTATTCTGGGAAGATTCTGCATTTCTTCATAAACTTTTTAGGGTTTTCACTCCCAATCTCTGAAACAAAATCAATTAAAAATGAAATCAACGATTTGCTCCTACGTAAATTCTTGTTTGACATTAATTGTCAACAATTCAGAAGATTTTCGAAAATAGATTTTTCGTCTGATGAAGGAGTCTGATATAGACTCCGAAACGTTACAACTTAGAATTATAATTTCAACGTTATTCATTTTCAGTTCATTGTCAGGCAACAATTTTTTCTAGTTAATTTGCTCCTGACAAATTAATGCAAGAATTTACGCAGGAGCAAATCGTTGATTTCATTTTTAATTGATTTTGTTTCAGAGATTGGGAGTGAAAACCCTAAAAAGTTTATGAAGAAATTTTAGTTAACTCATGAAATTTTCGGGGTTAAGTCAACCACAAGTTAGCTTTAGGTCAAATGATAAACCAGAATTTTTGATTTAACCAGTTGCCACTACATAACTTTAGGTTAACCATATATTGCGATGCTGGGCCTTTGAGGGTAACGTCTTACGTCCTTTACATTTAACCTATTTTTTTCAAACCTAACTCGTTAGCCTTCGTTCCATCTTTGTGAAAATCTTAACAGCATTTTGAATATATGTACTACTACTATACCAATTCATTGCGTGAAATTCTTGAAAACAAAATGGTTCCTTCACAATATGATATATGGAAACAATTTCCTGGGAAGGATTATCAGTCCTATCAATTTATGTGTACATAATTCCAACTGGGTGGCCTTTTGCGCTCATTACAAGAATAAAATGTCGCAGAATATGATCCGACAAACGTTCCTTTCTACAATGCGCGTTCATTCATCCTATAGACCACAAATTTTTCGCTCTCAACAGGCTTAATTAACTGCAACCTAATCGCTAATTGAATTAGTGGTCGGTGACGAAGTATCGGGTTCAATTGATTTCAAAACGATTTTTAATGTCATTCCTATCTTCCCAGCTGTCGCTCTAATATGGCTTTATGTCTCAATTGTACATGTTAGAGGCGATTAATTGTGTGGATGAATTCAAGAATGTGTAATTGTGCGTACACAATTGAAAATACCTAGTTGATTGAACTTTGCGAAGTAGGATAGATTGTTGTTTTTAATTTGGTTTATTATTCGTTTTAAAGCATAGAGGAAATTATAAACCACCCCATCTATTTACAGTTTATTATAAATTTACGGTTCAAGGTTTGTTGATTGAAGGGAGAAAAGAAAAAAAAATGCGTATCTCTTTGCCGTTTCCCAGCCATGCTTTTTCGCGTGAACTAATGCAGATCAAGTAATAAAAAATAGAAAGATATGTCATGCGGAAAAGTTCCTTCTATCTTTTACCAAACGATCAATCTGAAGGATAAAAAAATTAGGAGAAATGTAAAAAAATTCACACAATCTTTTATTGTTTAATTATTATTATTATTGTTTTATTGTTTACGTAATCTTTCAACTTCTACTATTAATATCAAAATTGCAGAAAATAGACCCTTTCAGCAGAAATTACCATGGCATCAACATATACATACAAAATTACTAATGCACTACTCATTGGTTGAATCAAACTAACCAACTTGATATCGTTCAAAACACGGAAAGACCATTCCATTGAAGAAGAGTAGATGCCGATTGCCTCAACGTTAAAATTGACTAAACATAATGAAAATCATTCAATTCAGTTTCTCAGGCTTACTTGTTCATAATTTGAGAATTAAATGGGTTACTCTGCAGAAATACCGGAAAAAATCGATTTGTTTGGGTTATAATCTTTAATCTGTTGTTTTGTCAGAAATAATGGATGAACTGTTTCAATTCGAGTAACCAACCTTAACATCCTGCATTAATGATGATTAATTGCAAATATTCGACATTTCAATTCGTTTCCGTTAAAAAGTCTTGTGGGATCTGGGTTGGAACTCCTTTTATTCAAATACAGATTTTTATTACCAACATTTGCTGATATCTGTCTAACTTTTGATCGGAAATGGTTTGTTCGTTTCACTGCAAATTGCTATCAATCTATCTACACGAAAATTTTCAAGCGTTTTATACAGTAAATATGATGCGTAGTTTAGAGCTCTTAAAATAAAAAAAAAAATTATCTTACAATTTGTTGACCAGAGATTTCATTAATCGGTGTCACAAATTCTTTTATGAATTATAATGCATGACTGAAAAGATAACTTTTTCGGCTAAATACAAGAGAATCCCTAAAGACTGCTGGTGAATACTTGCCGAAACGTGGGACAAAACAAATGTTAGGAAAAACCCAATGAATTTCAGTACAAAATCTATTGTACTAAAATAATTTTCAAGACAACGATAAGTTAAATAGCTTACTTATATCATTCGTGCAAAGCATGGTCATACAGGGTATTGACTTATTATGCGCCAAAAAGGCGGGTTTTTTGATCCCAAAAACAAAAATATTCCCTGAGGAAACATGGGGTCAAATAAGCACTCCTCCTAAGAGTCCTAAGACTCCAGGCTTGGGGTAAACTTTTATGTGTGATCATTATAATACTTATGGCACACATACAAAGTGGTCTATGATCTTTGGATTTGGTAACTCAGATGACTGCGAGTGTACTCTCTGCATTCTAGCAGTGCAGGACATTTATACAGAGTGTTTACTAAAGATTGGTGAAGAAGGCAAGAACTAATTTCTCATCTGAAAGGGTTAATATTTCGAGGAGACAAACGGGGTTTGCTAGTTTTAGCACCCACATCAAATAAGAGAAATTCCCTAAAGTCGTCAACTCATATCGTGTTTCACAATTGAAAAAATTTTGTATTTTTTTATTAAGTCTCTTCATTCAAAAGTTCATTTATCAATTAAGGGCTTTACTCAAATATACAGGGTGTATACCCCGAAAGATTTTTAAGGAAATGATAAATTGGACAAAAATATAATTCCTTTGTTATATGAGACTTTTTCGAATTCTCACTCCTAGGTGGGTTATAACAATTGAAATGATGAAGAAATTTTTCATTCTTGAATTTTCATCTACCCAAACAAAATACTCAAACATACAGGGTGAGCCTTTGACTTGTACAAATATTTTAACAGTAGATTCTTAAGGTCAGAGGAAATACTTTTTTCTCATACCATTTTTTCCGATTCGGCCCTGATAAAAATATATAGCCATTTCAAGTTTTCATAACGAGCTGTGCCATCCCTGGAAAAACGAATTATCTTCAGAAGAACAAGCTGAATCTGTGACACTGCACATCTTTGATTCTTTTAAACAGTGTTCTATTCAGCCAAAGTACCCAATTTTTCAAATTTCACAGATACTTTTTAATTTTTCAACATCAAATCATTCGAAAACGAGAAAATATAAGGAATACTTTCATTTTACAACACGTTCCAATATTCATTAGATAACGCCCAACTTAGTTTCAAAAGTTGGGTTCTTTGAATTTTTGTTACTCTTATGGTACTTAATGGTCATAATGAAAAAACTGCAAGATGTGGGTAACATCTTGTGTTTAAAAAAGATTCATCAAATAAATAAAAAACTATATTCCGAAATTCCATTTCATTCGAAACCGTTTGTGAGATAGAAGTAAAAATAACATTTTCATGGTTTTTTAGCAGCCTGTATCTTTTAAACGGAGCCGATTTGGAAAAAATGGTAAAGAAAAAAAGTGTTTCTCACCCTGTATAGAGTTAAAAAACATCGTAATATTCCATGAATGTCACAAGTAACAAATACCAATGTTTTTTCAACCAATTACCATATTTACATTGGATTGAAACTAACAGCCCTCGCCATAAATTATTGCATAACTTTTCAAAAATTAATGAGCTACGCCTTATGTAGATAAGGCTCCATTAGCTCCATTAAATTGTTAGAAGGGATCTTTTGGAACTCAAAATCAAGAGAACGGAATAAGTAGGTATGTCTTATTGTCCACCAAGCAATTCGGCATGCAAGCATTTTCACGAAGCTTTTGCTCCATTGAGAATTATTTAATTTCCCATTCGTCTCGAGTTTCTTCGAATGCTGGTTCACAGGAATTTGGGGCAGACGATATCGCTAAAATTGTTGTCATATGAGACGTCCGACTGGAATAAAATCGCGGCAATGAAAATGAAAGGAGAGGACCAGGAAATGAGATCAGTGAAGCGATAGCGGTAGACTCTACGAATTTAACACATGGTCGCTAATTCAAACTTGGTGTGTTGATTTTAGTTCTACCAGGCCCATTATTATGATTGCGGGTATCTTTTATTGGTTGAAGTGAAATTAAACAAAAGGTTATTCATCGAGCCGACAATGTTGGATTTTCCTGGTGTGGAGGGACAATCTCCTCCGTAGTCTTATGCAAACGTCAAGATATTACAACTTCATTAATCCACTAAGTATTGATCGAATTGAAGAAAAACTCGAATAACCCTTCGACAGAAGTATCCATTAAAAACTGACCGATGTGGAGTCTGAATTTTGTTGTATCGTGTATATAAAAGCTCTCGGTTGGTCCAATTTGACATATTTCACACTGTATAGTATGAAAATGTGAGGGTTATTACGCTTGTCAAAACATTTTTGGGTTTTAAATCAGCGCTGTGTTGTCCCGTTCTACGTAAAGGTCTCAGTAATAAAATGAGTGATAATTTTATCACAATGTGAATTTACTTTGGAAAATATGGATTCGGAAATATGTGGTTAATTAACGTTTATACAAACTAATTGAAGGGATTCTTAATCTAGTAATTTGCTAGGAAAAGACAACAGGTCAATTTTTCAAATATTCATTTTTGATATAGTAGAAAGTTAAATTATTAACACATAATATGCAGTTGCTTGAGAAGAGTTAATATTGGTTATATTCTTTGGCTGGAGGTTGAAGAAGTTACATCAGTTGAAGAATTCAAAAAAGAACGTTGAATTCTCCAACAAAAATCATCTTGCATTAATGGTCAAGTCAAAATAATTGAAGGGAGCTCTAAGACAAGGGAAACTTCACCTTTAAATAAAAATTTCACATAAATTAACAATTGAGAGGACAACTGCCTTATACTTATGGTTATTTATTTTTAATACTTTGATACGATAATGCGTTACCATAGCAACGATAAATAACTCATTTGTAGTGTCAGTGTGAAGTTTGAGGTCAAAAAAGTAAACCAGAGTTACGCAATAAATTAAAAGAAAGAGGATGTCCACCGAAATTGTGAAAATCGATAAATTGGAGTATCGACCATCATAAAGTACCTGTATTTAAAAGGGTTAAGAGGTAAGCAGATTTACGAAGATATGCTCAATACCCTTGGTCATCAATGTCCTTCGTATGCGACCGTAAGAAATTGGACTGCAAGCTTCAAAGAGGTAAATTCTCCATTGAAGATGATGACCGATCGGGAAGGCCAGTTTCTGTGTCAGTGTCCGAAAATATCGATGCAGTTCATGACATGATTTTATCAGACCGTCGAATTGGGCTAAAACGGATATCTGAAGCACTGAATATTTCATACGAACTCGTTCATCATATCTATATATCGTCAATTTGGACATGAGAAAAATTGCTGCAAAATGGATCCCCAAATGTTTGAATGTTGACCAAAAGCGTGCAAGGGTAGAAGCATCGCGTTCGATCTGTGCTCGATTTGAAAACGATGTAGACCGCTTAAACCGAATTGTTACTATGGATGAGACTTGAGTACATTTCTACGATCCAGAAACAAAGCAACAATCGATGGAAAATTTCTTGCTGCAGTTTTTTGGGACTGCCATAGAGTGATCATGATTTATTTTTTTGGATGAGGGTTGAACAATAACCGGAGATTACTATTCGACATTACTGACCACTCTACGGGAAAAAATCCAAAGGTGTTTTGTTTTTGCAGGACAACGCCCCTGCATACAAATCTCATGTTGCCATGCAAAAAATTCGCGATTTAGGGTTTGAATTACTAGAACATCCCCCTTATTCACCAGATTTGGCTCCATCCGACTATCATCTCTTTCCTCAACTGAAAAAAAAATTTAAAGGGTAGTAAATTTTCTTCCAACAAGGAGGTTATAAAAGCTGTGGAGGTCTGGTTTTCAGGGCAAGAAGAAACATTATTTTTGAAAGGTCTAGAGACGCTGCAGGTTCGCTGTAATAAATGTATCCAATTAAAGGAGAATATGTTGCGAAATAAAATATTTGGCATTGAAATTTCGTTTGGTTCTATAGTAGGCTAATAATTTTTCAATACATCCTCGTATGTAAGGAAAAAAATTCCATAAACAACTGAATATCCCCTCTTCATACTTCCACATACTTCCAATTATGTTTACAATGTTTATATTTTTGAAATCCACTCTGTTGATCAAATGATAGTGCAGTATTTTTAATAGTCTCATTGCCTACAAATATCAATAATCCCAATTAGATATGAATTCCCACAAAAGATGTGAAAGTGCTTTCATACCTATATATAAAGGGGACCGTATAAAACGATGGGGTTGTCCAAATAATCCTATTGTGAATGAGGATGAGCTGGCATTTTCCATTCTACATTCTTTTCGATTCCAGCTGAGCTGTCGTCATCGAAAATTCCATCAGTGGTGGAGCAGCCGTAAAACTTTTATCTCCACTGCACTTGAGTGCTCATCGGCGTTCGTATAGGGAGAAAACGGAGAAAAGAGAAGAATTTGTCGTGCCCAATAATTCTCCGAATAATTACCTTACATTTTTCACCACGTATACAGATTATGTCCTGATATCACTCTTCATAACCGTTTTTATTAGGGAATAGGTACCTCTTTAAAAATTTTAAAATCATGAAGAACACTGAACCTAAAAATTGGGAGATAAGAACATAAAAGATTCTTCTACTATACTCCATTCGCTTTTATTTTAGCACTCGGTTGGCCATGGAAATTTAACACATTTCACTCTGTGTAGTACGAAAATGTAGGGTTATGAAGCTTGCCAAAACATTTTTGGGTTTTAAATCAACGATATGTTGCCCGTTCTACGTAAAAGTTTCTGTTATTACGTATTTTATCACAATGTCGAATCTCTTCGGAAAATATGTGACGAACATAATTGAAGTTTATACAACCTGATTGAAGGCATACCAAATCCAGTTATTTTCATGGAAAATACAAGAGATCAGTATAATATCATAATATGCACTAGCTTGAGGAGAGTTAATGTTCGTTATCTTCTTTGGCTAAAGTTTGAATACGTTACAGCAGTTGTAGATTTCAAAAATATTAACCCGAAGATGGAATGCATATGATGCAGTGGTTGGGAATTAACATTACCAATTAACAAGAATGTTAAATTCTTCAACAAAATTCATCTTGCATCAATATAAGTAAAAGGAATTAAAGGAAGTTTCAAGTCAAGATGAACTTCACCGTTGAACAAAAATTTCACATGAATAAACAATTTACAGGACAACTGGCTCGTATTTGTGGCTGTTCATCTTAATACATTGATATAATAATAATAATTAGGCATTTATTGGTACCTTAAGACATTTACAATGTATAGGACAAGTCAAATGAAAAATAGAAAAATCATTTTTCGGGAAATTATTCTACGATGACATTAATCGAAAATCCTGTAGTAAACTTTTCGTATTAATTCACTCAAACATAAAATTCTCAAATGCTACCACTTTTTTGGGTTTCCCAATAGAAGGAAATTCTTTGTCATCCTCTTCATTCACAATCTTTCTGATTGTGAATATTCAGCTGAAATATAAGTCGTTTAGATTCAGATGAAACATTACCTATATACATTCTCTTACAATGAATATGTTCGCTACCGTCTGACGTATTGTGGATTGTAGAATATCAGGGTATAACTATTTGAATTAGCGGACCTGAATTCTAAATAGCACAGTTTTTTTTTTTTTCAATCACTTTCAGCATTTTCGCAATAAAAATTGATATTAGTTGTGGCAACGGCGTTATGACATTAACGACATTTCATGAGTGCCAACTTTACTCCTTTCTAGTTACAAAAACTTGAGAAAATTATTTCATGGCCAACCGACTGCTAAAATAAATGTAAATGGAGTATACTATTTTGTGACATTTCTGATGTAGATTCCTGTCACTCGATTAATCGGAATCTTCAACCAATAAAGTATAAAAGGGATACGCCACTGTACTTGAATCCAAGTCATTCCCTAACGATACAGTTGGCATTAGAAGGATTTAAACCAGCTGAAAAAATAACCCTCATATTATTTATTGTTGACTGATCCGTGGCTTCACCTCCTAATTGTCCCATCTAGTTGGGTTGAATTGCAGATTATTATAGGGGTACATCTTGACTTTGTGTGTTAGGGTAAAAGTCATTATTAATCATCTCATCCATGACGATAAACATTTAGGAGCCAGTGGAAAAAATCGCTACAGTTACTCAATCTAAATTTTTTTAGATTTCATTGAACCATCAAGCTCATAACGTTGAATAAAATACTCACAGAAAAAAACTGAAATTGCCTACTTGAGAAATGTCGGCAGGTGTCGAATACTCATAGTGAAATATCATAATCCCAATTTTCAGATTTCAAATATGTCCAGTTCTTCAGAAACGTCTAACAAGCACTCGAACTTGGGACACTCTCTATAATACACTGCGCAAAAAAATTAACGCACATTATGGAAATCCCAAATTTATTCTACAACTGAAGGTGTTCTCAATGATAATTATTTTTATCATAATTATGCATGCATATGTTATCCACTTTCAACGGTTTTCTTCAATACAGATGCTTTTTCCCAGCAGGAATAAAAAAAGATGATATTATCAGATTTTGAATGTATTGGCTCCATTCTAAAATCAGTTGTTCTCGATCAATTCTAGTGATCAATAGTTTTTCTTTCGTTTGATTTTCTACACTCGATCGCTATGCAACGCGAAACACGCAATTTGACCCAAGAGGAATGTGCCCAAGCGGTAGTTTTGCGAGAAGAAGGGTGGACATACACAAGAATTGCAGAAAGGTTTGGAGTTTCCCATACAAGTGTGTCCAGAATGTTGCAGCGATTCAGGGAGACTGGCATAAATGTCCGAAGACCAGGACAGGGTAGACCACGGGTAACAACTGCCATTCACGAACGTTACTTGAGAGTTTCTTCGTTGAGACAACGGTTTGCAACCGCTCGCCTCCTTCAAATTCAGCTTGAGCAAACTCATGAGGTGCAAATTAGCACTCAGACAATAAGAAATCGCCTCAGAGAATATGATTTAAGGCCTCGTGTCGCGGCAAGAGGCCAATCTCTTACCCCAGCCCATCGAAGGGCGCGTTTGGATTTTGCGAGAGAGCATATCCATTGAGAAGAGGCCGATTGGGAAAGAGTTCTCTTCTACCTAGATTCTGCCTCTACCATTGTGATCGACGTTCCCTTGTATACAGACGTCCACATGAAAGATATGCTCAGTGCAATTTCCTGAATACTACTGGTTTCGGGGGAGGATCGATTATGGTGTGGGGTGGAATATCTTTGACTGCTCGAACAGACCTAGTGGTCGTTGATACTGGAGCTATGAATGCTGATAAGTATATAAGGAACATTCTTGAAGAGCATGTATTGATATTTGCCCCATACATTTGGTGAAAATTTCATTTTTATGGACGATAATGCCAGACCCCATCGTGCGCGCGTCGTTCAGGAGTACCTTGAAGGGGTTGAAGTCTCTCGAATGGAATGGCCAGCAAGAAATCCAGATCTCAATCCGATTGAGCAGGTTTGGGACAACCTCAATAGAAGGCTGAGAAGTTCAGAAAATCATCCAGCTACTCTTAATGACTTAGGAATACAACTCGGAGAAATCTGGGAAGGATTAGATCAGAACATTTTAAGATCACTCATTTTGAGTATGAACCAACGTTGCCGAGCTGTAATTAACGCAAGGGGTGGAAATATTAAGTATTAAATCACTTATCAGCATTTCAGTATTTTGAAAATTGTTCATTTCTCTTCTTTCACATAAGATTCGGTTAAATCCTGAATTTTTCTTCCATTTAATGTGTCTTGTTTCGTTCAAAACCTTCCCGAGAGAACATAAAAAATAAGTTATAAAGTCAATGTAAAGTTAACTTTCATTCAAATTGAGATTTTTCAGAATGTGCGTTAAATTTTTTGCGCATATTATGCGCATTCAGAATATTATTCCCGCATCAAATAATTGTCAACTTACGTCCATTCAATAAACTCAATTGCCACTTTTCGATAAGTATATGTAGAACAAAGAAGTGCATCTCAAAAACTGCAAAAACTGCCCACTTCACCGACGTTAGCTGTAGAATTTCAACAGTTGAGGAAAACTGAGTTTTCCCTCTATTCCCACTGAAACTTACGTGCCATAAACCCTCAATTCTATCACGAATATCATACAATGGATTAAAATATTTATTTGGAATGATTTGGATATGAAATGCTGGAAACACCTTGTGGAGTGTACAAATTTTGATATTTTTTTATTTTTTTTCAGTGCACGCTGCTATACCAATGAGTAGACCCGATGATTTAGACTATCCGGCAGACAGTGAAGGAGACGAAGACATGCAGGGGGATACAGACATTGGAAATTACTACGATGTTGGAGAAGAAAAGGAGTTCCCAGAAGGGAGTACTGAGAAAAACAGGGATCGTGTAGAAGAACCTGCACGTATTCTGACACAGCCTGCAGTTTTCGAAGCAGATAGTGGAAATAGTGTTACACTACCATGCGATACCCAAGGAAGTAAGTATATCGTATTTATCGCTACGGCAAAAACGAAATTTTACAGCCACGTCCACCTACGCACAATTCTTGTACGAAGAATTATTAAGGAAAATCTTGGCATCCGTCAATTTTTAATTTCAGGAGCAATTTATTCTATACTTTTTTGAATGTGATATTTCTCACCCCCCTACGCCCCACACCTCTCCACTTTATTTTTTCAAATGGCAATGTATGTATCTTAGAACATAAATACATGGAATGGACTTCCTGAAACTTTTAAGGGTTTTCACTCCCAATCTCTGAAACAAAATCAATTAAAAAAATGAAATAAACGATTTGCTCCTGCGTAAATTCTTGCACTAATTTGTCAGGAGCAAATCAACTAGAAAAAATTGTTGCCTGACAATGAACTGAAAATAGAGAATGGACATTGACGTGCTATGAATGTATTTGTTTGTGTATAAACATTCGATGCTTCTCTGTCTAGGGCGACACTAAGGCACTGGCGTAAAATATAAAATAAATTTATATAGCTCCTACTTTTGTGTACGGAAAATTGACGTGACAATGATGTCAGATTCAACTATCTCAATTGTGATTGGCGAAACTGAGAAACTATCTCACTCCAGTCTTTGGACAACAACCAATGTTTATTTTCCATTCCTTGTATCTATGATACAAGGCTAAAAGTAGAATTTATTGTACAGTTTTTTTTATAAAAAAATAACCAAATAATTCACAATTTGTGATTGGAGAGTACCGCAATCAGACCATTGTTCTTTTACTAATTATTATTAAGGGAAATCCACGAATCAATGGATGTGTAATTTCGAAAGCAATTTCCCTATGCTTTTTTGAATTTGAAATCTCTCACCCTTTACGCTCCACACCGCTCTACTTTTTTTTTCAAATAGGAATATATGGATTATGATATACAGCGGGCCAAAAAATTAACATATTCATCTTTGAAAAAGAGTAGAACGGTGTGGAGCGTGAAGGGTGAGAGATTTCAAATTAAAAAAACCATAGGGAGATCTGCTTTCGAAATTACAAATCCATGGATTCATTAATTTCCCTTAATAATAATCAGTAAAAGAATAATGGTCTGATTGCAGTAATCTCCAATCACAAATTGTAAATTATTTCGTAATTTTTAATAAAAAAAGCGCCACAACCAATTCTACTTTTAACCAATTCGCTGAATCGGTAATCAAATTACCTTTCATTTGATGTATCACAATCCATATGTTCCATTTGAAAAAATAAAGTAGAGAGGTGCGGGGCGTAGGGGGTGAGAAATATCAAATTAAAAAAAGCATACGATGAATTGCTTTTGAAAGAAGGGTGTCAGGATTTTTCTTAATAATTCTTCGTGCAAGAATTATTGACGTGTTACATTACTTTTTTTTGGCACGCTGTATAGTGTTTCTGATATGTAGTAAAACGGCCAATTAATTATCTCCTAAAATAAAATCATTATAGTGAGAAATGAAAGGGCACAATAATTTAATCGTATTTGATAATCTTTTTTTCGATAAATCAAAATTGTTAAATATCTTTTTTCTACTTTCAAATTTGAATTACATATAAGTTTCGAATTTATTGATAATAAGGGTGTAAATCAATCGTTGCGAAAAAACTCAAGTGGTGATTCCTTGTCAAAAAATAGTGTGGGTCTATCATAGGAATTGCCTCTGCTTAGATACATCCCTAAAGATGGCTCCTGAAAAGCAATTTTTTTTTGGAAAATACAGCAGGAGCTGTATCTAAGCAGGGGCTGTTTGAATGAAAAAAAAAATTATGCAACACTCACTCTTTTTTTCGACATCAGGGAATCATCCCTTGTATTTTTTTAGCAACTATTCATTTATGTGAGGTAAATTTAACGTACAAGATTTTTGTCAAGTCTGAATTTTTTCATCAATAAATCTAAGATAACCCCCCTTCGTTTTCAGACGACAGTGTCATTATTTGGTACAAAAATGATGACATCCTCTTCCAAGACACAGTTCTGATGCATGCTAAACCCAATCACAAACGTGAGAACAATTCACTGGTCATCGCCAACATAACGAAGGAAGATGCAGGTCAGTACAAGTGCATCTCGATGGTGAGCATCAACAACAAGGCTGAGATAACCCACCACCTCAAAGTTAGATATCAACCAAACATCACAGAACTGTCGGTTAAGAACAATGAAACCACTGTAAGTATGCATATCTCTTGAAAATTTCGACTTCCATTGCCAAGCTACCTGTTTTTTATGGGTAAAATGTGATCGTCGTGTTGTTTTTTGGGAACATACCATTTGGGGATAACTGCTGGAAGCATACTCCAGTGTTAGAGTATTTGTGACCTATGGCGTGTAGCTTTAAAGATAAAGCGATATCGTCTGAGAAATTGAATCCCAACAAAGCTATTGATAAAGGTTTGAGTAGCGAATGACAGGTTTCTCTCTTATTGAGTTCATCACTACTGCATGAATCGACCAATGATGACAACAAAATGAAGCAGAGAATCTGTTGAAAGGCAGTACTCTTCAAAGTACTAAATGAATCCATGCAAAAGGGTGAAACCAGTCTATCTATGCTCTCTTTCGATGGCTGCATGTCCTCTACACAGAACCCATATTCTAATTATTACTTTATGGTCTTAGTAACCTAAATCTCTGCTAGTCCATTTCCTTCGTTCATAGCCATATATCAACTAACCTTCTCAACTCATGTTTGCAATCTTCGCATGAAAGGAATTGTATTGACTCTCGTGCCAATGGACTGCATTTGATTCTAAATGAGTCCTTTGGAAACACTGTAATGGGAGAAAACTATTCATGCAGACATTTACTTGTCGGGTGGCCGTAGGAGAGAAAGATTGAGTGGTTGTACGCCAGGTATCGCATAGATTTATTTGGTACTTCGATGTGATCATTGTCTCTCAACAAAGGATCCTCTACCCAATGGTGTAACAATGAAATGGCAGAGCCGGCAAAATGCCACTGCCCTCTGGCCAGTGGACTCCCTCTGGCCAACTACAAGGATATCGAGCATACAAAAGCTCTTGATCGTTAGTTGAGTTATGTTGAACTGATGAGCTCAGATAAGAGCGAAACTGGTCCATCGCTAGTCTCCTGCGATGCCGAATCTCGAAATTTTTAACTTTTTAGCCGCCATACCAAATGCTATCATCTGATTCTTGACATTTCCAATTGGTGATTGTCTGTTCCGCACAACTAGTGAACAAGTGAAGTTGAATTCCGTCTGGACGATCTTGCTCAGTGACTTTACGTGAATGGTCTCTGGGTTAAGACATTTATTTACAAAATGAGCAAGATGAGATAATTCGGTGGCAATATCAGCTTGGATCCTCATAAAATATCAATAAGCTTTTCTTCTCGAACTTATGACCATGAGACCTGAAATTCAATGGAATTACTTTCCCGAACCATACTGTGACGTACGTCCAAATGAGTTCCAGGAAGTTTGATGAGGCTCTAGAATCCTCTATCTTACTCCCATTTAAAACAAAGTGTTCATTCAAACAAGGCCTTCTACAGCATCAGGTCTTGAAGTTACACTGACATCAAGCTCCTGTACGCCACAATGATGTATTCTGTGAATTCACGAAACATAGAATACGGGTTTATTTCTATTATTTAATCAATTATGTACCTTATCTTTCAGCTGGAAGTTGGAGATGAACTTGTTCTGACGTGTCACGCTAAAGGCTACCCCGAACCTGTAATCTCTTGGCACAAGGAAACCATGAAAGATGGACAAGCTGTTAACGAACGATTCGATGCTACTGGAAACAGACTGACAATCCCTAATGTTTCCCGAAGAGACGAGGGTCGCTACCTCTGTTTTGCTGATAATAAGATAGGAAACCCTGCCTTGAAATACATCAGCATCACACTCACACGTAAGTATAAAATTCATTTGGGTTTTTCATATTTTGGTTATTTTGGAAAATTTAATTGGGGCGAGTATTAAAGGTAATCTCTCATAAATTTTATTAATAACCAGATGCTGAATCAGTTCGAGTAACAGCTGTAGAAGTCACTAGGGGAAAGGTGCCCAAGACGAACCCCTTAAGCAAGAATTTACGTAATTCCTTAGTTTCTTCGGGTAGCACAAAAATAAAAACGTGTACTCCTCTTAGAAGTATCCATCATTCTATTGTCCTACTCGAAATAGTCGGTCACAAAGGGTGTTTTGAAATATTTTCGATTTTCCAAAACGTTACAAAAGGATCATCTTATAGACCCTGGTGTTTAAGATGATCCCTGTGGCATGGTAAATATGCCACATGGGATCATCTTGATCCCATTTTTTCAATTAGCTCCCATATTTTCAAGAATGAAGTATGTAAAACAAATATCTGTGGAGATTGTAAAATAATTTTATCGGGCATAAAACATTATAAATTAACAACTGAATAAACAACTAAAAATCAACATATAAGGTATAATATCACAAAAATTTTAAACGAACATGTATTCTAAGTGGTGGTTTCAATGCACCATCGAAAATAGCTAATTTGAGATCCATTAAAATATTCAACATCTTCTAAAATAACAAAATAAAGTACGAAATTTCTCTTCTTATTGATCCATACATTCTAAGCTCCATGTTCTTCATATTTCTCTCGAGCTCGATTTCTTAATTCATTAATGAAAACAGTTTTTCTCAATCCCAGATATTTCACTCCACCACGAGCTATTTTCTTTTAATTTCTTTTGTCCTTCGTTTCAATGACATTAGCGACACTAAAAACTCCCTACTCGCTACCATTCCATTTTTAATAGCATCAAAATAGCACTGGCCATTGATTCTTTGTGCCATCCGCCTAGAATGGTTTTTCTTTATGATATTTATATTTACACGGCATAATTCCTAACTGAAAAACCTGTAAAAGTTTATGGGTATAGGTACCCTTTTGACGATTATTAGACCCCAGAACAGTATTCATTCATTCATTGCTGCATGCCGTTATCGGGAAAGACGAAAAGGAAAAAAAACACAAACAGTACGAACAGACTTAATCTCTTATGGCTAATTGCGACTCTGTGCCCTCCTGTGACTGAAGAGACCCAACCGTGACCTACAGATCCTTCCACACTCCGGGCATGGATAGTCACCAACCAGAGCTGGCCGCCGCTGTATCCTTCTCGAGTCTCCATTATAATTGAAGATCTCCACTGTGATGTTGTTCCCAGTTATGATTGGCATTAACTGATTTTAGGGATTGATGCAGTATATCCTTAAACCGCTTATACTGGCCTCATGGTTTCCGGGCTCCCTCTGTGAATTCGCCATACAGAGCTATTTTGTGGAGTCTTGTGTCTTGCATCCTCAGAATGTGGCCGCTCCATCTGAGTCAGGCCCTCGACTTGAATCTCAATTGTTGTACAACTCGCGCGTTTCAAGACTTCTACATTCGAAACTTTATGGAACCATCTGATGTGCATTATTTGTCTTAGATGACATTGTTGCGTTTGTTCAAGCTGTTTAATATGTCGCCTGTGGGGCGTCCAGCTTTCGCTTTCCTAAAGAAGCGTTGGGAGGACCACTGCTTTGTAAACAGCTGTCTTGGTCTTCAGATTGAGGTCGTGATTTTGAAACACTCTGTCCTTTGGCTTCCAGAATGCCCGTGATGCCGAATTGATACGGTTGTGTATTTCCGTGTCTAGGTTAGCCCTAGTGTTTATGAAGCTTCCCAAGTATCTGAACTGCTCGACCTGTTCTAGAGTTTCATCCTCCAGGCTGATATCTGTTTGAAGGCTTTCTGGCGGACTTACCAGGTTTTTGGTTTTGTCGATACTGAGTCTAAGGCCTAAAACTTCGTAAATATGTATATAGGTGTCCAGCATTATCTGTGGATCCTCTGAGCTGCTAGCGATAAGTGCGCAGTTGTCTGCATATTGAAGTTCCGTGATAAACTTTGTACGGGTTTCTGCTCTGAGGCGCTTCAGGTTGAATAGGCCTTCTACATCTTGTACACAAAAGTTGGGGGATCATCTTGCCCCAATTTCAACTTTTTCATTCAGCAATAGCTATTATAACCTATACGAACGTCATTATCTTCAAGTCGAGGAAAAATCAAAAATAAGCATACAAGGAAGCAACAAATATGAAAAACATTGTTATCAACCATTCACAAAGAAAGTAGAATAATCTTAAAGTTGACCTAACCTTATATTAAGCGGTCACAATTTATATTTTTCACTGTGAATATCGACTGTTCGCTTGCACTGTACTAAAAAATTGAATGAGGTAGAAGTGTGGTAGTGGCATTTTTCATGAGTCTGTAATCGAAAGGGATCATCTAACCCAAAGGGATCAACTCGTGCACCTTCATCCCCTATAATATAATAGTATTACAAAAAAACCCCTAATACAGCATATGAAACATTTGCATCCTTAACTTTTTTCAAATGAGTCTGAACTTTCAATTCTCGCCCATATCTTTTCCCCTTCTCTGTATCATTAAGAGGTTGACTATATCCATCGTATGCTACTGAATTTTAATTCTTACATTTACCTTTCAGATCTTCCAATCGTTAGTATCGAAAAATTCATTGTCAACTCCGACAAGGACATGGACACCGAACTGAAATGTACAGTGAAAGCTAAACCAACTGCTAGCGTGGTGTGGCTCAGAAATGGACACAGTCTCCACTCTTCTGAACACATTCACTTACGTAACCAAGAAAACGACCACATCCTCGTCCTTAAAGGATTACAAGAGACTGATTTCGGAAAATACGTATGCTTGGCCAAGAACCGCTTAGGCACCGTAGAAAAGTCCATCAATTTGGTCAAGACACCAGCTGTTCTAGAATTCATCAAACCCGAGAAACCGACCAGAGATTTAGTGTTGACTTGGAAAGTCGAATCAAAGACACCTATAACTGAACATGAATTGCAATACAGGAAAAAGGGGGTATGTTTACAAAATAGTATTCCTAAATGAACATGTTCATGAAACAAACTACAGTAATTTGATATAATAAACAGTCACTTTTTCGGTATTACTAATACAGTTTGAATAGTTAACAAGGGGAATCATCTTGCTGCTCAATTTCTTCGGTCTATTGGGTCCTCGAAATTTTTTGAGTGAAGTTTCATCTATTTATTTCCAGTAGTTTCAGAAAAATTGGATAACCCAAAAGTCCTGAAACTTTTACTTGTTTTTCTCGGCGGGTTTCACAAAACAAGTAGATTTATTGCTGATTGTTATTCAATTTCCACATTACAACTTATCGAAAATTTTTTATTGAGAATAAATTTTGGAAATATCACTTTTAATAATCGAATATCCGATCATACTTCGATGCAAGAATAATTATATGGATACGTCAACTGAATGTTTCAATCGTGGTAAAAGCTTTGTGAAACTACTTGGTGGACAAGAATCGGTCACTTTTATGGGGCAGTATATCTTGTACTTATATTTTTATATATTATAACTAAAATTTTCTAGGAGTCTGAATGGCACACAGTCAAACCGAACGTACATGGAGCAGAAGATGGCGTTTATGTTATAAAGTATACCTTGAAGGACTTGGGTGAAGGAACTTATGAAACCAGATGCAGATCTCAGAACTTACATGGATGGTCTGATTACACTGATGTTACCGTCCTCGATGTTGGTAAGTGAATGATGATTCAAACACGTCAAGCTTGATTTTTTGCTGTTTATGTTTTAAACTCACACTGATTTGTTTTGCTTTTAATTTTATAGACAAGGCACATCATGGCAAGCATGGTAACAAAAAATCGCATAAACACAACAAAGGTATACAAACATCAAATTGCTACAGTGACAGTCAATTATTGAAAAAATAAATATTTACCTTTGAACAAAATAAGTTATTGATGGAATAATATATTCGTGGAAAATTCAACAGGAATTTGATACCTATCTTTTATTTTATTTTTTCAATAATAGACAACTACACTACAGTACAGTCAACATTAATGCAGCATTTTGATCAAATCTAACTTCATTCTTTCTTTTTTAACTCCGCCGATTTCGAATAATTATATCGATGTGTTGCAGCTGGTTGTTTCCCTCAAAAATAAATGAACTGAATTATACCATTTTAAGTTATATCAAAGATTTGATCAAATTGTTCGATATTAACCTTTCATGCATTTGAATTCACCACTTCAACAAATTTCATACAACATAAGAGTTGCAACCTAATTGATTCGTATTTTTCAACGGAAACGTTTGAATAAAATAAAATAAAATTCTCTACAAAAACTAAATAACGTAATTCCCATGTTTAGTGTGAAAAATTCTTAATATTGTGTGCGTTTTGAGTGGCCGAAGTAGTCCTTGAGCACTTCAAACATAACCAAGCCCAGCTTTAGATGGTCAATAAATCATTTACTAAATAAAATCATGGAGCTTTCAAATCTCAACGTGGCATTGATGATAATAAATGCATACGTACTAACAAATTGTGCAGCATGGCATAAACCACGATTTTAATAAGTTTTTTTTTTCATCTCGTACGAAAATGAAACGGTTTTCACGAATTCAACTGCATGATTGAGCTTCTTTAAATTATGAGTTAATTTTGTTTGTTATTATTCACAAGCCTATGATTTTTATACAGAAAAATCCACTCCACTACCCTTGGATGTAGCGTTAGCACAGCAACCAGAAAAGGAATCTGATATTGGCGGTAATTTTTTATTTTTTTTTTCACCACCACTTTGAAACTTTCATCCTTATTGAAAGCAACAAGCTCCAACTGAATGCACTATTAATCGCTGTTGAAACGAAACTAATTTTTCTTATTTCCATGCAATTTTTCGCTAATTTCAAAGATAAAAAATGGCATACAAGCAGGGGTTTTTTGTAGGTAAAATTTATTTTTTTTTCCATTTAGAAAAGTTGTATTTGATGGTTAATTCAAGAGTGATTAATTGTACAGTCAGAAAAATATCCACGTGATAATTAATCGATCACTGAACTTAATATTATTTTACAGAGTCCACAAATCCAAATTCGGCTAGCAGTACTACAGCTTCTCTCCTTGTCTGCAGTATCTCCCTACTTCATTTATATTTCACCAGGCATTGAAAAACTATTATGTGTTTTCTTGAAAATTTAATCTTCCTTGTTCTTTGAAACAACACATCTTCGAAACCAAAGTATTTAACACTACCTTAGGAACAGAGTGATGAAAAATTGAAAGTTCTACCTTTACAAAAAAGGATGTTATTTTGTGTTCATTTGTTTATCATGGAAACGATCGTAATACGTCGTAATATTCAGCGTATTCTTTCTGTGATCAAAATTTGAATTAATTGTTAAAATTGGAAGTTATACAATTGTTAGGTTTAGAACATTTTAAGATTTTCCGGTTTTAGACAATCTGAAATGCCATGGACTTGACATATTATGTAAAAATGTATGTATATCCTTATAGGCAACTTATAAACTTAATAGTTAAGAGTGAATTACATAAAATCTTATTATCATGCCTTCTTTTTGTTTAAGTTTTCATGTCGACCATACATATTTCCAGTAAAACCATTATTTTATTGTAAAGAATAGATTTACAAATGTCCCAATTTTCTCTTCATTATCTTATTAATATTTAATATTATTTGTAAGTTACCCAGAACCGTTTGAAATATTCTTCCTCTAATCATGTTATAATTTCTTTCGGATTTTCAGAATATTTCATTTCTAGTCTTTAAAAATTGATAAAAAAAATACAGGTATAGGATGTATGTACCTACTTCTTCAGTTGATGAATCCAAAATTGTAATTCGAATTGAAATCTATATGACCTAGGAACATTTTAAAACGAAGAAATATTTTTTTAAACATATTTAGATGATGTTCCAAGATTGTATTGATATTTATTATTGATAACAGTTATAGTTAGTTTTTAAATGTAAATAATTTTGTTTATTCGTGTGATGTGACATATTTATATTTTAATATTTCTCTTATTTCGATTGTAATACCGATAATTTTTTATGTAACTTTTTTTTTCTTAGTTAACATAGAATCAAGTACACCAGTTAGAAGATTTTTGGTAGAAATTTAATAGTGATGATTCTCATATGTTATTGAATTTTTTTCATCAAATCGAAGTATTATTTAATGAAAAAGGTGATCTTCAAAATTTGTTCAAATTATCATTATATTATTCCAATATATGGATGTTTAGCTTTTCGTGGAATCATTCAGATATTTTATAAAGGAACTGAGCATATGCCTTAAACTCTACATGAAACGCTTCATGCAATGTGTACTGTATAATGAGAAGTGGACCAGGTGTTGCATATCATCGATATATAAAAGAGTTCCACTATTTTATTATACGTTGCATGCTGCTAATTGTATGTATGTAAAAACTAGCTGAAATAAAGATCCAGATATTACGTCGTTCATTCATTCACCAGACCTTTTCCTACATACAAATTTGGTAAGCACCAAGTGAGTGAGGCAAGAAGGGAAAATCAGCTGACCTAGAGGGTTTGGAAATTTCTGCATATTGAGGTCCCCCAAAAATATATATAATATTATATATAAATAAGACCAATATCTGGAGCGTGCCCTAGTTTAGTTCAACAATTTTATCCTTATGATAAAAAAAAACCATCAATGACCAATGACCAAATCATCCTCAGCAACTAAAGGTCTATCCGTTTCTAGCACAAAAAGTTAGGGTTGCCATTTAAAAAAACTCAAGCACCTGCCGACGACCCTCCTCCACCAGTGTGAGTACGCGATGAACTAATTCTTTATATAAACATTAAATGTTGACCAATTTGAAATACAAACTATTCGTGCATTTTGCTACAAAACAGTGAATACCGAAGATATGAATTTTGTGCGTTACTTTTTAGTCAATCCTTAATGAACGCAAGATTTAAAAAATTATTTATCCAGGAAGATCGTGAAAGTACTAGAAATGTTTACGCATATTTAAAAAGAAATCCGAAATTTCGCGAAGAAGATAATCATCATCTAAATTACATCCTAAAATATAAAAATATCTTCTTTATATTTTCCATAAATCTTAATTGACAAATAATGTATGTGAATTTATCCTTTTAAATTTTAGTTTTTTTTTGTGCTGAACGATGCTATAGTCCGAGAGCTGGCAGCAAAAACAACTAGTACCTCATAAGTTACCAAAGGTTTGGTTTGGCACTTTGGTTCAACTTTATTATGAAAACTCGAAACCGCCCGTCTGCCGGGCGGGAGTGGTCGCCTTATGGGATAAAAAAAATTGAAAAGATGAGAAAAAATCGATTGGACCTTTCTAATAGTTACCAAGATGGATGTTGTGTCAAAATGGTCTAGGATCTTAACTGAATTGAAATCGTAAGCGTCTGCCAACAGAGGTGGTCGCTATTTCGAAACAGACGCTGTCAAATACAGGGTGGTCCAGATCATAACCAAGAAATTTTAACGACGTATTCTACATCAAAAATAAGCCCTAGTTTGTCATATAAACATATGTCGAGAAATGTTTCCTCTCCGAGATACGGGGTGTTAAAATTATAGAAAAAAAAATGTTTTTTATTAATAACTTTCACACTGATTGAAATATTTTTATGAATTTTGAGACACAGTTTTTGAGCGTCAAGGAGCACTTTTTGCATAATATCATTTCTTTTCTATTCTACCAGTGGCGTCCGTACTGCAGCGAGACTGAATATTTTCAGATGAAAAAATGATACGCCACTGGTTTTTCCGACAATAAAAATTACTTTTCAAATCCTTATTTAATTTGAAGCAAATTCGGTCTCATGACTTTTTGCTGTACGAGGCACGGTTTCCGGTTAAAAAAATAAAACACATTCTGATGCATAAAGAAATAATAATAATAATAATAATAAAGGTCTTTATTCAATCAATTTCATGGTAACTAAATACAAACTCTACAACACTAAAAAAAAATTGAAAAGGCGAGATCCAGAACACTGTTCAAGTGTACTGTTCAATCTAACCCCAAAATCGCCAATTTTCAATTTTTTTTATCCCATAAGGCGACCACTCACGCCCGGCAGACGGGCGGTTTCAAGTTTTCGTAATAAAGTTGAACCAAAGTGCCAAACCAAACCTTTGGTAACTTATGAGGTAGTTGTTTTTGCTGCCAGCTTTCGGAGTACTAGGCTGTTATGCTTTGCGCAATTGAAATATAGTTCTCTTTATGTATCGCATAAAATGGGCCAACTAAGCACGTTACGAAAAGTGATTCCCAAGCAACGTCTGAAATAGACATGTTTAGGTACTGAGTTGTGTACTTTTTGCGAAAGTACCTCTAATTTCCATGAAAAGTTAACCCACCAGTAATTTTTTTTTTTTTTTTTTTTTTAACGTTTATTGCACAATATACAATCTACTCTTATAGGTATTAAGTAATTGTGATAAAAGAGACTACATGAGAGTGAAATGTCCAGTGACATTTCTACTCGTTTAGCACTATTTTAGTTTAGTGTTGTGGAAGATCTTCGGGCCATGTCTTCTTCAGTCTTCTGATGTGGGGTCCTTTCAGGTAGAGGTTTTGTATCAGGTCATTGGAGTGACCTTGTAATCGATCTCGATATCTGGCAGATGCAGATTCTATGACGTCATTGATGTAAGGGATCTGTAAGTCTTCATGCAGTCGTTGGTTAGTGACGTACCATGGTGCATCCGCTATTAAGCGGAGAGTTTTGGATTGGAACCTTTGTATGATCTTTCTTCTAGATGGCTTCGCGCATCCCCACAGTTGTATGCCGTAGGACCAGATTGGTTTAAGAGTCGCCTTGTACACTGTCAGTTTGTTCTGCATGGTCATCTTCGACTTTCTTTGCAAGAGCCAATACATCTGTCGGAGCTTCATGTCTAGTTGTTTCCTCTTTGCTTGCACATGTTTCTCCCATGTGAGCCGTTGATCCAGATGCATACCTAGGTATTTGACCTCAGTCTTTGTCGGTAAGGTGACTCCATTCAGAGTTACTCTTGGGCAGCACCAGTAATTTGAAATTTGAAAGGCACAAGTTAGCACAATTTTTCGTACATATATACAGGGTGAGCATTTGACTAGTACCTACCAATAATTTAACAGTATATTCTTGCGGTGAAAAGAAACACTTTTTCCCTATACCATTTTTTCTGATTCGGACCTGATAAGATTTAGCCATTTTATGTTTTCATAATGAGCTGTGCCACCCCTGGAAAAAACAGAATTACCTTCAGGATAACTAGATAAATCTGTAACACTACACTACACTCTGTGGATCTTTCAAATAAAAAAAAGTTGTATTCGGCCAAAGTACCCAATTTTTCAAGTTTCATAGATACTTTTTTGAATATCACATATCATATTAATCGAAAACGGCGCATTTTACGACTCAAATATGGTCAAATATGGCATCCAACTTAGTTCCAAAAGATAGGTTCATTGAATTTTTGGTATTTTTATGATATGGTCATAATGAGTGGATACACGAAACAAATCTAGTATGATGTAGTTGTACTGTGTAGTGAACTTCAAAACACGTACAGCGAAAATCAAAGGACTTTCGTGAAAATAATCACATTTTTTCACATATTTTGGGAAAGAAAATACAAAAGTGCTAGGCTACCATTTTTTCGACCTTTTATTTTCGGTGAAATCAGACTTTAGCAAAAATTCGAAAGGCACTAGCATAATACACCTCATATGTTGAAACCCACTTTTTTGTGCAGCACTAGTCCATTTTATACATTTTTTTAAAATATAAGTATTGACAATCATTTCTGTTGGTTGATAACATTAAAATGTATATTAGTGTTTTGTGATTAAAATTATATATGGATCTAGGATCCAGCTTATTTTATCATCAATCCTATAGCCCCTTTGTGAAACTGCCTTTAAGAATTAATAAATACTTTTTGCATAGGTACCTATTTTTTTTCAACACTTCGAATTCTTGTCAATACCACTAAGAACGCTTGGACATTGAAATATGAAAAGACTTTTTATTATTTTTCTTTATTAGGTATTTGTGTAAATTCTGACTATAAAAATAATTTCACAATGGCTTATTTTTTATTGTTTAAAAGCCCCATTCAGAAATGAATGTTGGGTGTAGAAGGATGAATAAAAAGAATAGGGCATAGCTTTATTTAAATTTCAGATAAATTGCAACAATATAAATTCATTAATGGACTAGAAAAGCTGCATTGCAACCAAATGGAGTTCTAGAACTTGCAGTCTTATCTTGGCTTCAGTTCCTTGGTGTTGAAAGTCTAATCAGTTTTCTTATCCTCCACTTCTTTTTTGTTTTCTGGTTCTTTCTGGTCTGTTCCTGGAAATAATAAATAAAAGATTTTTGTTCAATATATGATACTATAATGCGAATATTCTTTAGATATTCTCGTTCTCGAGAATAAATATTTGCATGAATTGCAATTATGGTGTATCACCTAAGATACCCTTCATATGTCTATAATATACATTTTATTATTTATAATAATTCTTGAAAATTATATTATATAGCCTCGTTTCACAAAAATATACAGGGTGTCTGTAAACAAATGTAAGGGATTTAGGGAGATGATTCCTCGATGAAAATAAGCAGGTGTAGTTCCTATAAATTTTTTTCGAAATCGACCTCCCTTCCAAGATACAATTTTTAATTTTTTTTACGGGTTCTAATAATAAAGTTATGATATCTAAAAAAATTGTGTCAGTAACATCTACTTAGTGCTTCATATTATGAATAGTTTTATGACTCAGTGTTTTTTAGAACCCGTAAAAAAAATTAAAAACTGTCAACTCGTCATCGCCATCCAAAGGCTGTATCTTGGAAGGGAGGCTGATTTCGAAAAAAAATTTTAGGAACTACCCCTGCTTATTTTCATCGGGGAATCATCTCCCTAAGTCCTTCGCATTTGTTTACAGATACCCTGTAGGTATATGTCGTTGTTTCCTTCGAGGGCACCTCCAGGGTATTTATGGAAACATAAAAAATACCTGAAAGGCAACAGAGGTAGGTACATAATTGAAGGAAACTAATATCCATTCTTTGTTCCAATATATTTTAAATGGGCACTGTTTTTAAACATATGCGTCCAGCGATTTTCGGATATCATAGATTTTCTTCTTTTCAATAGAAATGTTCTATTGAGAAAATTAGTTTTTGTACTTAAGGTTGGACACAATTTTCATCAGTAATAATTTGTTCATAAAACAATTGAGCATTAGACCCCTGGGTTACAATAATTTAATCTTCTTCAATAAAAAGTATTCTACAAAGTAACATCGAATCAATAATTTTCAAAATAGTTTCCTTTCCTAAATTTCAAGTCATATTATTATCAGGTACATGAAATTAGTAGGTGTAAGTAACCTGACAAAATTACCTACAACTCCCTCGAAATTTTGAATACTTAGGTACCTACGGCAAGTAAGTAGGTATTATGGAGTATCCATAGTTGTTATGTACCACAGCCGTCTATAGACGTCCTTTAGAAGGCTGTGTATGTACCTAGATTGTAGCTTCCGAAGAATGAACCTTCGTTCGCCTTTTCTTGGAAACAGTTGAAGTCGAACCAAAAATCTGGTTTTCAAAGGAATAAAAACCCGAAACGAGGTAGAAAAACAGTCAAGCAGTCTAAAAGTAATTTGGTGATAGTTTAAACTTTCATTTTTCGATTGGAAAAAACTATGTCCCGCGCTGTACTTTCTCGCCCCTGGAATGCTGATGTAGGCAACATATCATACTGATTCAAAAATAGAAGTTGTATATAAATTCTCAACAGGCCATGTGAGGCGTTAATGATTATTATAATAGTTTTCACGTTTTCTAAGCAATTTAGAATTAAATGTAATCATGACTTAAAAGGAATGCATACGCTGATGAAATCAACAAATTAAAGCAGTTAATTCTCTACTTTTGTCTTAAATTATCTATATTTTTCCAATATAGGAAGGAAGAAAGTTCGAAGAATGTAAGCAATTGAATAAATTTACCTGCTGATTGTTGAGCACGTATAGCATCACGCCTCTTTTTTTCTCTCAAAACTACAAATGAGGTTCTGACTATGAAATACAGTATCAATCCTACCACATAATAAGGCCACTTGATTTCTCTGAAAACATCTAATATACCCGTCATTTCGACACTCGTGATTAACCAGGAAGAAATGTTACTTTCATAAAAGCAACCCAATTCGCTGGCGCGTAATTCTTTACTATGCTTTAGTCGAACAGATATACAGGAACTGGCAAGTGGCACTAAACTAACTTCCTCTTTGTGGACTCACTATCGATCTATTAAGCTTTCTGACCGTACACGAACCAGATAATGATATTCGGGCATGTCGGCATGTGAACTTTTCCTACATACAAGTTTGTTTTGGAATGTACATATATCTGTTAAAATTAATAATATCGTATTTCCTTTATTCACTGTATGAGCAAGAGGTTGTTAGAATTGACATTTGTACATTAACGGTCACATAAGCGGAGATAGGAGATGGAGATACCAAAGAGTAACCAACTCTTTGGAGATACATCACAGTAGGGAATACTCCTTGTGACGAAAATAATGTATTTTTTATGAAATATCTTTGAAACGTCACATTTTGAAATAACCATCAAAAAATTATTTTAATTACTTAAAAATGAAAAGTAAAAATGGGTAATTGAAATTTAAAGCGTTTCGTTTCTATTGCACAAGTTGATATCGACCGAAATATGCATTGATAATAAAGGACAACAAATACACTATCTAGATGAGATGGCTTTCTATGAAGTCTGCGACGAACGAGGAAGGTAAAATTTTATGGGATTTTTATGGACGGTTGCTGTTAAGGCGCCTTATGATGGCTGTAAATCAGCAGCTGTTATTTTATCAACAACCCATTGTTCTTTTTATTTTCTATAATAGTATGCGCCTTCTTATTTTTCGAGTAATAAGCGGAAATTGGAAAAATGGCGATATCGAAATAAATTTATATCTCTGCTAATACTGATGATAGAGCTCTAAAATTAAAACATTATACAGGCACTGTTTAAATAGAATCCAGTGGAGTGCTTGCCCTTTTAGCAGGATTTTTAATTACAAAGCTATGACCAAAAGTGAGGTTTTCTCAAATGGGAACACTAGATTTCTGTGCAATTTTTTGAAAGCTTAATGTTTACTGATTTCGAAAATATAACATCATATGATTTGTACCAATATAAATAATAGAAAATGGTCAAAAACCTTTTTTCTCAATATTTCTATGGTTTCTACTTTTAATGAGCATAGGACATTGTCCTTGACTCGTACAAATAGGTTTTTTAGCAGTAGATTCTTGAGGTCAACGGAAACACTTTTTTTTAATACCATTTTTTCGGATGCGGCCCTGATAAAAAGATATAGCCAATTTGAGTTTTCATAATAAGCTGTGCCACCCCTGGAAAAACGAAATTATCTTCAGAATAACTTGCTAAATCTGTAACACTACATATCTGTGGATCTTTTCAACAAAGTTGTACCCAGCTAAAGTACTAAATTTATTAAATTTCACCGATACTTTTTAATTTTTGAAAATCAAATGACTGGAAAACGGAGCATTATATGAGAAAATAATATGAAGAATAATTTAATTTTACAAAACGTTCAAGTATTCATTAAATAGCGTCCAACTCAGTTTCAAGAGTTGGGTTCTTTGAATTTTTGGCATTATCATGGTACGTGATGGTACGACTGCGCACTTATCGCTAGCGGCCCAGAGGATCTACAGATAATGCTGGACACCTATAAACATATGTATATACGAAGCTTTAGGCCTTAGACTCAATATCGACAAAAACAAAATCCTGGTAAGTCCGCCAGAAAGCCTTCAAATAGATATCAGCCTGGAGAATAAAACTCTAGAACAGGTCGGGCAGTTCCAATACTTGGAAAGCTTCATAAATAGTAGGGCTAACCTAGACACGGAAATACACAACCGTAGCAATTCGGCATCACGGGCATTCTGGGAGCTAAAGGTCAGAGTGTTTCAAAATCACGACCTCAATCTGAAGACCAAGACAGCTGTTTACAAAGCAGTGGTCCTCCCAACGCTTCTTTACGGAAGCGAAATCTGGACGCCCTACAGGCGACATATTAAACAGCTTGAACAAACGCAACAACGTCATCTAAGACAGATAATGCACATCAGATGGTTCCACAAAGTCTTGGATGCAGAAGTCTTGCAACGCGCGAGTTGTACAACAATTGTGACTCAAGTAACGAGGCCCGACTCAGATGGAGCGGCCACATTCTGAGGATGTAAGACACAAGACTCCCCAAAATAGCTCTGTATGTCGAATTGACAGAGGGAGCTCGGAAACCAAGAGGCCAGTATAAGTGGTTTAAGGATATACTACATCAATCCCTAAAATCAGTTAATGCCAATCATAACTGGGAACAACTAGCGTTAGGCAGGTCACAGTGGAGGTGCACAGTTTTAATGGAGACTCGAGAGGAATACAGCGGCGGCCAGATCTGGTTGGTGACTATCGATGCCTGGAGTGTGGTAGGATTTGTAGGTCACGGTTGGGTCTCTTCAGTCACAGGAGGGCACACAGTTGCAATTAGCCCTAAGAAATTATAAGTCTGTTTGTCTTTTTGTAGATTTTGTTTATTTATTTATGAATGGCAAAGAATGAATGAATAATGAGAAAACTTTAAGACGTGGGTGATATCTTGTGTTCGAAAAATATTAATCAAATAAATCAAAAACTACATTTCGAAATTAATTTCATTCTATAAAACTGTTTGTGAGATAGAACTGAAAATAAATTGATGAGTTTTCAACAGCCCCTCTCTTTTGAACCGAGCAGATTAGGAAAAAATGGTAAAGAAAAAAGTGTTTCGTTTGTCCTCAAGAATCTACTTTCTAAATATTTGTACGAGTCAAATAATCACCCTGTATATTTTGAATTAAAAAAATGGGACTGGAATTTGTAAAGTAAACATGGGGTTCATATTTAAAAAAATTAAAGTTACTTAATGGAATTGAATGGAATGTGGTTTTAGCCATTATCCATCTTCTGAAAATCAAGGTCCGAAACTTTTTCTCTAGCTCTTATGGTGACAGAACTGTCATTCAATCCTATCGAATTTTGCCTGTATTTCAGGTGGTGTGTATAAAAACTAAGTCTTGCCTAATGAAATGGATAATCTCTTAAAGAAAATAGTTGAAGCATAACTTCACTGTCCGAGTGAACAACTGATCCAAGAAAGCTTTCACAACATTATTTATATAAACTGCTCCACATGACTTAGGGATATTGACTTAAATTGCAAAAAATATAGTTAAAATAAGATTTTTGTGATGAAAATTCATATTGATATGATTTCAAGTTGCAAATTGATTTAAGCCTGTAGGTCTGCAGCGTATACAGGGTGGTTAAGAAAAATCGAGTAAAATAACGAAATTTTATTCCCAGAGAATTTAAGCATTTTAAGACTATCAATACAATGTATGGCCTCCACGGGCATCAATAACAGCTTGACATGTTCTTTTCTTACACAGGAGTTTGTTGAACATTTCTTGAGCAATTTGTTTCCATAAACGGGGCAGAAGCGCTCTCAGATCATTTGAGTATTCTGGAGTAGGTTGATGATTATCTAATCTTCTTTGGAGCATATCCCATGCATGTTCTATGCAATTCAAATCTGGTGAGTGTGGAGGTATTGGTAAATGTGGAATACCAAGCTCCTCGCGCGTATTCTGAACTATGGCTGCACGGTGCGGTCTAGCGTTATCGTCTAGAATCTAGAAATTGAAAACTTTCACCAATAGCAGCGTGAAAATTTGGCACAACATTGTCAATGACATGCTCCCTATAGTGTGAGGCGGTCATATTCCCAGGACAAATGTGTAGATCTGTGCGCTCGTTGAAACATATCCCGGCACATACCATAACACTACCCCCTCGGAATGGATGGACTTCTTCGACATAGCGACGATAACGGGGTATGGGTGGGATTGTCCATACCCTTATTCTTCGAGAATCTGAAAATCGTCCATATCTGAATTCATCATTGAAAAGGACACTACGCCATTGATCGTTCCAATTGATATGTTGCCTTGCGCATTCCAGTCTTTGACGCTTATGGAACTCCTCTAAATGGACGTCTACACCTTTTCCAATTGTAATTCAGAAAACGTAAAATGTAATTCAGAAAAGACAATTGAATTTCAGAAAATGAAAATTGTAATTCAGAATAGTAAGTTTATATTCAGAAAAGGGAATTTGAATTTCAGAATAAGAACTTTAAATTCAGAAACGGTAATTTGAATTTCAGAATAGTAATATGCATTTCAGAAAGTGTAAATTGGAATTCAGATTTCGTGATTTGAAATTCAGAAAATGGAAATTGTAATTCAGAAATAGGAAATTGTAATTCAGAATGTACTCTACATAGAAATAATAACAATGAGTACAGGTGAGGTATTTCTTGATCGTGAATGAATAATTGATGGAAGCTTATATTGGGATATCCTGGTCTTCAGGAAGAGTATTAATAGTAATATCAAAAGTAACACAATTAACAAAATTAACATAAGATTATAAAGCTAACATAACAAAACTAACAACCAACTGGTAAATATTCTAAATCTAGCACTGCGTCGTGAAATGTTGTTGTGTGCTGAGCGGCACGAGCACAGTCGCCTCCCATAATTGTGTCTTTACTTCTATCTATAATTTGCTCCAAATATTGCAACCTTTGCTCTTGAACCCCTGGGGCCGTCACCTCAGGGACTCTAAGTCTTGTTTTCACCCCCATTTTCAATTTAGCCCAAATTGATTCGATCGGGTTTAGCATCGGGGAATACGGAGCTAATCTCAACAAATTAGCTTCCGTTGCATTGACAACTTCTTCTAGCCTAGAGTGACAGGGAGCGTTATCACACACAATAACCAAATCTGACAATCGATTGCCCAAGTCTTCCCATGTATTCATAAGTCTTTGAATCCACTCGTTAGCTAGAAGCGCCGTGTAAGATCCTCTTCTATTTTCCATTGCAATCACACCAGCGGCAGAAATAGCACCAATCACATGTATATTCGGACCTCTTGCTGCCGGGAGCTGTTGAATTGCACGAGTACCGGCTTTGGAACGCCCTCGAGATCTTCGGCAAAATAAATTGAAATTTGTCTCGTCTATCCAAACGATTTGTTTTCCTTGACGGATGAAATTGTTAAGGGACCTTACATAATCGGCACGTTTCAATTTATTTTCTTCGGTGTTCATAGTAGCTGGTGCTGTATGAACCTTTTTTAATGTGAATATTCTTCCTTCCAAATAGTTTGTTATCGTTGTGCTCGATATTGATTTTCCAAACTCTGCTAACACCTTGGCTTTTAACTGTTTAATAGTTAGGTCGCAAGTTTCCTCAACCCATGAGATCATTATATCTATTTGTTCACTGTTCAAAATTTTTGGTTTTTTCCCACCCTTTCCAAACATACTGTCCCTTCCTGATCTTACCCACTGATAGGCAGTTTTGTATTTCACACCCAAAGTTTCTGATAAAGACACCCAATCGTCCCCTTTATTTGCGCATGCTGTTATACGCTGCCTGTCTTGACTTGTGTTTTTTTTATATATGGTCCTGGTAACTTCTATTTTTTCCACAAATACAGTTCTGCAAATAGGACAAGTCTGATCCCTCAAAGGCTCCGCACATTTGTCATGTAAAAGATGGCTGCATGGCAATAATTTAACTACTTTGTTTCTACTCATGGATATTCTGCATATTGCACAATTATCTTTCAATTCCATTTTTGATTTTTTTCTCGATAATGACTTAAGTTTCATGAGAAGTTTGATGACATATTGTCATACATATCACTTGATACTTTTCTGAATTACATATTACATTTTCTGAAATTGAATTGATGTTTTCTGAAATACAATTTTCGTTTTCTGAATTACAATATGCTATTTCTGAATTTCAATTCACTATTCTGAATTACAACTTTGTTTTTCTGAATTTCGACTTCCTAATCTGAAATTCAATTTCTATATTCTGAAATTAAATTAACTATTCTGAAATTCAATTTCTCTTTTCTGAATTAAATGTTGCTAATCTGAAATACATGTTTGCTTTTCTGAAATTGAACTTTGATTTTCTGAATTACAACTGGAAAAGGTGTAGAACCTAGATTCACCTCTCTCAAACTTGGTCTGATGGTTTCGATGGAAACTTTGACCCCATCTGCATTTTGAAGAGTATTCCGTAGCATTCTACACGTAGATGCAGGGATTCTTCTCGCCGAAACGGTGATGAAACGATCCTGAGCAGGTGTTGTTTTTCGTCGCCCACCAAGCCGTGGTCTTTCCAACACGGAACCTGTCTCCCTGAACCTATTCCAAAGTCGAGATATCACACTTTGGCTGACTTGGAGCCTTTCCGCTACAACAACCTGAGTTAGGTCACCCTGTAGCATTCCGATAGCCCTATTAGCCCCAGCGTTTGTTAATTTACGTCTTGGCATTTTCAGAAAACTCGTTTCAAATCGAAGCCGCTGATAAACTGACTTCATTTCAAAATAAGAACATTCATGAAGCATATGCAAAGAACCAAACTTCAGAAAAATGGCGACCAGATTAACCAAATGTCTCATACTGATTTTTATTGGATCGATTCAAATTGTTATTGAGTTTTAAATAACTTTGCAGCCATTTTCTCGAAGATTACATACTTTTAAAAACGGTTGAATACGATATCCCTAACTCTTGTGGAGCAGTATAGTACCGTATTCCCATGAATATTAAATCCGATTTCCGATTGCTCTCAAAGCTTATCTGGTAAAATTGTGATCATATGTAACGTGCGTTCAAAAATATTCGTCGTCAAGTAGGCTATGAAATTTTGAAGGCTGATGTTCGGTGGCTGAACGTATGTCTTTCCTTGAATTACTTCATCTTCCCAAAATGTAAACAATGATGACATTAACCTATATATCGTAATTTTGTACGGAAATTCACTTTTTAGGAAAAGTTATCTGTAGATTTCACCCAACTTTCGAAAAGCATTTCTTTCATTGAGTAAGATGACAAGAATCCGAACAATCTGAGGCAGTTAGAAAAATTCTTCGTAAAAATTTTATCCGTCCACTATTTTCATACGTAAGAGACATGAATCTTGAATTGATCGTGATATTATGTTTTTTTTTTGTAAGAAGGTTCTAGCTAACTTCAGTCAAATGAATAAATCACAGTAAGATTCTCAATAATATGTTTATTAATTCTCTATAAATAGGTATTGAATTGATTCAGTCATTACTGAAAATCCATGACTAAACTAAAAGAACTGAATTACATAAAAATAGCTATTGGACAATTTATTAAAATTCAATGCAGATATAAAAAGGCATGATCTCCTTCATCACGTTCTGCTATTAAAGTTCCATAAAAGAAAGTAGGTCCACATTTTGCCTTTGACTGATGCATACTGAACTCCAATTTTTCTTGGATGCTACAAGGTTAGGTAATCACAACCTTTTCAGTTTTCTGATCTTTATGGAAACAAATGGATATTTTTTTTTTAAATCGGGTGGCATATGCCAACGGATACTCCAGCCACTTGAGATAAAACCTAAACAGAGGTTTGTCAAGCTTCTGTCATGATGTTTTCATTATTGCTGAACTCTGGAGTTTTCTTCTTTGGTCGACCACTTCCTTTTTTGTTTGAACAAACCTGTTTCGTCAACACATCGCAAAACAGTACAATGGAAAAATTCATACTTAATAATCTACAGCAACATAGGCTTCTATGAAGTCGCCGGAACAGAATATTTCCATTCTCCTTCAATTTTCTTTCCAATTTTGAAGTAGGATTCAATAGTAAAAGCCTTTCACACGTCCGTAAAAACCATTTTTATAATTTGCTGATAATTTTAATTCAACAACAATCCAAAATGCTAAAATGACAGTTCACCTGGAAAATTATTAGTATAGCACGAGCTAAGAATTACGTTTAGGCACGAAATATCGACGTTCAAAATTCCATAGCCTACTTGACGACGAATTTTTTTGAACGCACGTTAATTGAACGCGCAACAAGTTGATATCGATTGTACGAGTGAGACAGTATATCCTAGGAATCCACAATTCGCACGAGGAAAAACGAGCCATTAAATTTAGAAACGCTTCGGGCTTGCGCCTTAGTCAATTCGTGCAATTCGTCATTTTTTCTCGTATCACAATATTTCGTCTCTCAATCAATTATCTCGATGAATAAAATAATATACATTGGTTGAACTTGGCAATGAAATCAGGGTCATGTCGGTTGTCTTATTTATTCAACCAGTCGGTTTCTCTCTACATCGCACAGGTAACCTAGGTTGGAATGAAGAAAGCTAATCACGGATTCAAGTGATATTTTATGATAAATCGAAGATTTCCGTAAAATATAAAACTTGGTGTGTGCGAAGACTCATTTGAATGGCTATATTTATCAATCAGAGATAATCATTCTGTTGCGGTATTTGTTTGACCAAGTGACCTTCCTCTAGTCTAGATCAAGATACACCGAATGAAGTGCGAAGCGAGTTGATCACCGCGACCAGCCCACACTCTGCTAATATTTGACATACCTTCCAAAACATGAAAGATTCATCTCTTATTTTACCTAAATTAACACAAAATTCTAATTTTATTCAATGTAGACCGACGGCTATCATGAGAAATAAACTGTAAACAATAATTTCGATACGAATTAATACTATCAGTGCGAGAAAATAGATCATTATGTCTCAAATAAACAGGGAAAGTGAATCGAAAGATCCTTTTGTTAAAACACCGGTACCGCTATCGAGATCGAGCTTGTCACCTGCTATTCGTAGTATGACAAAAACTGTCATAGTGTCGTTGGATGGAACTGTCACGCATAACATCACTTATGGTGAGTCAACTATTTTCTTATTCTTTTCCGTACCCACAGAGCTTGATAGAATGTGTAGATTATTCCTATCATATATTGGACCTTGAAACTTCCATATACGATTAATTATTGATAATAAATTCACTTCAGCGAATCAAAGGAAATGCACGAGTAACAAGAACTAAGTTTTTTACTGATTTTCTATAAACTACAATTATTTAAGAGCTGATTTATCTCTTGTAAGTGTAGTAAAATAGATATGTTTTTATGATTTATACTCAATGAATTAGCTGATTTAAAGGGTTGGGAAATCGCTATCTGTGATCAAACCGCTGCATCTTGAGGGCCGCTAAAAATGGCAAACGAAAGACGAATAACCGGAGCGTGCCCAGCGAATACTCTCGATCCAGAAGTCAGATCGGAGATAAGAAAAAGAGCTTCAGGAGTTCGGGATCTTTGACTTTTACCAAACGCAAATGTAAACAAATCAAGTCAGTCGTCAGTTTGACATAAATAATAAAATGAAAAAAGAAAGTTTTTTCCACGTCCGTGTGCCGATAAAAAACCAACAAAATTACGAAAAGTTCAGATCACAAAATAGATACTTGGAACTAGAGTTCAGTTTCTTCAAGTTTGCTGTACGATATTTTTTCTTCGGGGCACAGCCTGTTGAAAATGACTCAAAAATTTGGATTTTATTGTTTCTTTAATATCTTCACTGCCTTAATATTAAAGTTGAACTGTGTAAAAAAAGAAATGCCCCTTCACAGTGGTTTTGGCTCTGACTGATATCTTGTCTTCACACTCACTCACAAATGAATTGAATTTTGAAGAAATCAGCTCTTCTTCAGGGAAATTACAAACAAGTTGAAATTATGGATTTGATGATAATGTATTTCACTGGATGAAACTTTATGAATAACCTACTGCCGTCAAATTCTTCAGCATATGTTGTGCCGGAAAATGGAACTATGTAAAAAAATGGACACATTTTAATTCAACAAGCAATCAAAACATAGAAAAATAAGACAAAAATAAAAACGCTAAGTTCCTCAAAAAATAAAAGTTGAATCCAATATTAAATGAATCGATTTAATCTTAAACCCAATAAGAAGCCGAAGGAACTCATAGGTTTCAGCGGTATGATGTGTATAATTGTTTTTCTTTATATTCACATGAAGATTTTTCTTATTTGATTATGCTGCTGTGATAAAAGCATCGTAATTTCAAATGAAATCCACAAAATCAATACAAGTTAATTCAAAATTAAATGAGATTGTATGTTATGTTCTAATGAGCTTCAACGGAATTTATGTTACTCATTCAACGATAAAAAATTTGAATTTCTTTCATTTTCCTAAGGAGATATTGCAATCAAGTCATTCAAAAAAATTCATCGTGAATTAGGCTATGGAATTTCGGTTGGTTGATGTCCTGTGACTGAACGTCATTGCTTGAATTACTCCATCTTACCAAAATGTAAACAATGATACGTTAACTTAATATCGTAATTTTGTTTGGAAAGTGGAAAGGAACTTTTTAGGAGGAAAACTTTACTAGCAGATTTCTCCCAATGTCGGAAAGAATTTCTTTCATTGAGTCATATCACAAGAATCCAAACAATCTTGGTAAAAATTTTAACCGAAGTTCATATTTTTTCATACGTGCTTACAATTAGATTTGTAGAAAGGTTCTACCTGTTTCACTGATATGAATAAGTCACCTAAGAATTTCAATGTTTAATTCTTTATAAATATTGAATTGATGTGGTCAATAAAGTGGATTTTCAAATCCACAACTAAACTACATGATATTCATAAGAATGAGTTTCAGTGTCCACTACAATTATAGTAGTGTCCACTACAATTATAGTAGTTGTTAGAAGTGTCCTTTTCTTTATTCCTAACTAGTATATTCTGATATATTCGAAACATTATAGAAAATGAAAGAATCATTGTTAATTTGATGACTTTCTGACGAATGTTCCTAGTGTACACATTTGAATAGAATTCATGTAGGAAATTCATGTTAGGTATCAAGGATGATGAGCGTACAAAGTACCTATACTGAAAGACGTTCCTTGAAGTATCTAAGAATTCTACTGCTGTTTAAAATAACTATTAGAAAATTACTTAGATTGTATTAAATATCGACTTGCATCGGGTTCTCAATATCTCAACTCAAATTTTATAGAATTATCACTAATGGGAATTGGAGAAGCATGCAGAGATTTTAGTGTGGTCTGTGTGCTTTAAAAATCAGTGAGAAACATTTTTAAAAGAGCTAGAAAATTAAAATACAGAATAGTTGTTTCGTTAATTTTCTATTTTATTAGTAATTCTTATGTTTTTATGTTTAGTTGAAGTTCAAGACTGTTTTTTCTCTCACAATGATTATTTCTATGTTTTTATGTTCTGTAAATACATTTTATGTTTTGTTTTCTGTAAATTTTTGAGCAAACATTATATTGATCGTTTGAATTCATGAATGTATAAATAAATATATAAATGAACATACTTGAAAGGTTTCGAAATACATATTTATACATATACATATTTATGTTATTTCAGCATAATATTTTGATTATTAATAACCATTCGTAGAGTTCAAGATTTCTCATCTCACACTCACATGGCTTCCATCTTTCCATTCAAAAATATTCCAATATTTTTGTTTTAATCCTCTTAATTCATGAAGCTGTCAGTTCAAATTAAAAAGACTAGAAAGATCATACGTAAAAAAGAGCAAACTTTTCTATTCATATTCTGACGAAATTTTCGAATGCAAACGAGATTCGGAAATTCAATGATACCCTCAGTTTTTTTAATTAATGAGCCATAGGAATAGCCTAGATAATGTCTCCCAAAGTGTCGCAATGAATGAAGAGAGCCATCTGAAAGAATAACACATGTTTGGCCTAAAATTATGTTTTGATTATTAATTCATTATAAATGTTCCCCCTTTAAATTTTTCCTGTCAGTATGTGGAAAAAAGTTTTGTACAAAAGTTTCATAATCCACAAAAAATTTTGACAAAACCTTTTTTCAAAAATAGAAGGTTTTTCAGAAAGTGTGTGCGCGATCCTATTTTCTTATTTCATAAGATTACCCTATTTTTTTAACTTCTTTCTTCTTCTGAAAATTTTTGTAAGAAGATATTGAGGTAAGAAGTAGCAAAAAGTTCTTCATTTTGCTCATACAATATTACGCATATACGTATTCCATGATTGTGATGGTTCAATAGATTATAGATCTACTTCTTCGGTCAATAATTCTTATACCTATTTTCAATACATTTTTCATTCAATTATGATTTCATTTGATAATATCTTGTTATACGCCTAAATCATAAAGTATGCCAGGAAAAAACTATTTAGCATTTTCAGGAGAATGATAAAATAAAAAAACAGGCTACCCTTTCGAAATAAGAAAGAAGGATCATGCACAGACTTTCTGAAACACCCTATATATATGAAATTAGGTTTATTCGAAAATTCGTTATAAATTCCGAAACTTTTTTAACTACACTGTACCAAAAAAATGTTGAAGGGGGTAGGGGGCATCTATTATAAATCATCCTGTAGCCTATAAAGAACAGGTAAAATTTTCAGAATCAAATGAGGTTTTCATCATTGTTAATAAATAAATTAAAGGAACTAAGTTTCAAACCTTTTAAAAACTACGACAAACAATAAATAAACATTTCTTGTACGATATTCAAATATTCAAACTTATCGTTAACAAACGGGCTTATTTCAGCAGGTGCTCCTAAGACTCTTGACAGTTGCTATCGATGTCATGTTTGAAAATAATATTATTTACTTCTAGTTTCTTGTGGTAGTAATGGTCCCTACCCGTTACTCTGAATTCAAAGCTTAATGTCATTCCAAATTTATGATTTGGAGAATATGAGAATAATTGCAACCGTCATTTTGAAAAGGGTTACAAAAACATAAAAAAACTAAGACTAATGATTTTTTTAAAAGTGTGACTCGTGCCCTTTTCGAAATGGCGGTTTCAATTAAATTGTGAAAAGCTCTTGTTTAATTGCCTAGATCCTGGCTTTGGGTATAAGTTCATTCCCCAAAATTACGGAATATTGGTCTGCTACCCGTTATTATTATATTAATGAGCATCTGAGTTTTGAATAACAATATACGATAAACATCATATCATGAAATCATAACGTTTATTCGTTCTCTAGTAACTATAACAAAATTAGAACAGTCTTGAGTCTTCATTTTCGATGATCATTCAAATTCGTCGCCTGTAAAAATGAAACTTATAATATCAATGAAATTTCAGGAGCTTTTTAATGATGTCTCATTTAACGAAAATTTTTCAGTTCATTTGAGAAATACAAAAAAAATATTCGATGATGAAATCTTGTAAGCTATACTTGGTGTTGCAAAATGGTGAATGCGGTGGTCTGAATTTTCACTGGAAAAATGAAATCAATCACGATCAGAAGACTCCTTGGAAAGCGCGTCAGTCTGAAAAACAAAGCTCCTCGAATTTTTTCGGCATATTTTTGCCACTAAAAAAAACACCCTTTTCATAGAGTGGCTAGTGATATGTGCTAATATAAATTCTTATACATTCCACTCTTTATTTGTATTGGAGTTGTTGAATTTCTTCAGAAAAATAGAAATACCTATCTATAGCCTCCAATCTGACATATACGAGTATGACCATGACATTGATAAGGCTGAGCGAATCACAGAGAGGGTTCCTCATTAAAGTCTGTCAGTTTTTACAATAAATTATCTGGTGGGCTCAAAAGTCTCTTGGAATTCTTCTTCTGCAAACCTTTTGGCTGACTCTTTTTTGTCATCTTTCACTCAAGAAACTGGTTCGCCTCCCGCATTAATCACCCCTCGCGCGTCCGCTGAGCTCAAGGACATAACTTTTTCTCCGTCCATCGTAAGGGCCAAACTCTCCACCCTAGATGTCCAGTCTGCACCTGGAGCTGACGGATTTTCGGCAAGACTGCTCAAGGAATGTGCCAATTCTCTAGCGCTCCCCCTTTCTTTGATCTTCACCCGGTCATTTGAGACTTCCTCCCTCCCTTCTTCTTGGCGGAGTGCACGTGTTACGCCAATTTTCAAAAAGGGAGATAAGCATTGTGCTGACAACTACCGCCCTATCAGCCTGGTCCCAGTCATAGCAAAAATTTGTGAGAGGGTTATATTGGATGAAATCTTGATTTTGCTCGAGCCTTCGATCGCGTGCCTCATAGACGTCTCCTGAGCAAGCTCGATCATATCGGAGTTCGTGGCCGCCTCCTCTCTTGGATCGAGGCTTTTCTTTCTGACCGCACCTTCCAGGTTCGTGTTGGCGAATCTGTCTCTTCACCCAGAGTTGTCATGAGTGGAGTGCCCCAGGGCTCCGTCTTGGGCCCAGTTCTTTTTCTGCTTTATGTTTCTGATTTGCCACGCCATGTCACCTCTCACTGTTCTCAGTTCGCCGATGACACCAAAATATTTGGCCCCTCCAGTAGCTCCTCTACTATACAAGACGACCTCGACTCCATCTCACGATCTCACGGTGGTGCGAAGACTGGCAGCTACCACTCAACGGTGGGAAATGCGTCGTTCTCCATATGGGTGCCCGCAATCCGCGTCGGATGTACCATCTCAATGGAGTTGTTATACCTGTTTCCAACAGCCATTGTGATTTGGGTGTAATTGTGACGGATAACCTGAGTTGGTCGGATCACATCCTCCATGCTGTCAGCAAAGCCAAAAAATCCTTATTTCTGATCCAAAAAGCATTTGGCAGGTGTGATCCCTTAACGTGCGCGGCTATATACCGAACTTATGTGCGACCTATTATGGAGTTCGCCGGGCCTGTTTGGAGTCCGACGTTGTGCCACGATTCATCACTGCTCGAGGGTCTCCAGCGTCGTGCAACGCGTCTCCCATACGGAATCTCGCGCCCGTCATATAGTGAAAGACTCTCTATAATGAACTTACCAACTTTTATGGAGCGGAGGACTCGTGGTGACCTCATCACTACTTATCGAGCGGTAAACGATCTTTTTGGTGTTACTCTGCGCAACCTCTTCACGTTGAACACGGATGGCCGTTTGCGGGGCCATGCTTTCAAGCTCCGCAAAGAAAACTTCAAGACAGTGCAGAGGCAAAACTTTTTGTCAAACCGGATATTCGATGTGTGGAACGCGTTACCTCCTGTTGTGGTCGAGTCAGTGTCAGTGAACTCATTTAAAAACAATTTTGACAGTTGGCATTTAAGTGATAGGAACCTTAATTTGTAGTTTTTTTTTTCATGTTCTGGTTTTGATTTATTCTGGATTATTTTGTTTCTTTTTTTTCTGTGAGTTTATAGGCATTGCCTAAACTCTTATCCCTGTTAATAATAATAATAATAATAATAATTTTTTTTCATTCTATTTTTCTTTGGATATTTCACTTAAATCTCAACGTAGAATTCGAATATGCACAAATATAAGTCACATATGAGGACCCTGGTATCAAAGTCGGCAATCTCCACTTTTGGTCGAAATTGAGTTGAATACATAATATTTCTCAATTTTTCGCGCTACATCTGAACATATGGTTCGCGTGTGTCAAGAAAGGCTATATCCCATTAAAAAACCACTTTGAAACTTCGTCTGAGAATCAAACCTGGCAATCTCCAAGACCCGCTTAGAATCAAAGCCGGCAATGTCCGTTCTGGCCAATCAGCACATGTGTGTCGTGACGTTAGAAAAGGAAAAACCCTTCACATGATTGAACCAGTCATCATAAAAAGTGGTCTGAAACAAGTCAATAATATGTTGAAACTTAAAGATGTTGACAAACTTCTTGCAACACACTTTGGGGCTACCTGGAGATCAATTGAAGAACTAGATTTTTATGCAAAAATCTTTTCTAATGGAACTTTCGAGTCAGGGCAAGCAGGCCAGAAAGAAGAAAACGCATTGCCAGACATGGAAGAATCAGCAGCAGAAGGAGAAACCTGTGAATTTATCGAAGAAATACCCTCTGTATATGTATAATAAATATGTTATGATAATAAAAATATTTTTGATTACATATTTTCTTGGAATTATTTCAATATTGTTATTATTCTATTCGTGAATCTTTTTCAAAACACTTGATATTCAGATCCCAACTGACTTAAGTAGAAACTTTGGTATCAAATCCGGCAAAATCCAATAGTCAGTATCAAACACGGCATTCTCCATTCATTTTTTCTCATTTTTTCGAACACGAAAAAGAAATTAGGCATAATAACTTCATTATTCAATAGAGTTTAGTATTTTATTCCGTTAGGAACTACGCACGCAGTTAAATATGAAACAATATGGACGTAGCCGTTTTTTGCGCTTTACTCAAATAGGAACACGGTGGAGATTGCCGCCTTTGATATTAGAGTCCTCATATATAGTTACAGCCATTTCCAATTGAACCGGATGTCGTAGAAACACTCTTTGTAACCTCAGTTCATGGAAAATAATATGTAGTGTCCATGTCCAAAATTTCAATCCGATGTTTCGACAAATCAAGATTTCTTTTGGGGGTAAGCCAGATGCCTGTGACACCAGGTATATTTTTGCAAGGGCACAAATAAATCTATAGGAGCGAATTGTTATACTCTAGGAAAAATCTTAGCTATGGATAGATGGCACGTAGAATTTCTTCTCCCGATCATTGTTTTGAAGTTTTCGATGAGAAGTCTCGTCTCGTTTTCGAGACGAAAGGATGCGCAAGTAGATCGATCACGGTAATAATACAAAGAGCAAAATCTGAAATACTTAGAACAAAAGTTAATGCACCTTGGTATGTATCTAACAACATAATTCACAAAGAACTCAAAATATCTTTCGTAAATAAAGTAATTAAAGAAAAGATTAACACCTCAATAAGATAAAAGCACACCAAAACCCTCCACTTCAAACACTTATACAACCGACAAACTCAAGAAGACTAAGAAGATGTTAGCCAACTGATTTGGAAGAAACCTAAGGTAACGTCAATGGACATTTACCTTACCTACCACCACAGAATAGTGCATACAGGGCGAGTCTTAGACTCGTACAACTATTTAACAGTAGATTGTTGAGGTCCAAAGAAACACTTTTTTATCCATTACATTTTTTTCGGTTCGGCCCTGATAAAAAGATATACAGCCATTTTAAGTTTTCATAATGAGCTGGGAAAACAAAATTACCTTCAAAATAACTAATAATAATCCGAGGATCTTTTGAAAAGAATTGAATTCGGTCAAAGTAACCAATTTTTTGAATTTCAAATATATTTTTTATTTTTGAATATCAAATTACTAGAAAATGGCGCATTATAATATATTAATTTTTGGTATTTTTATGGTACGTAATGATCATAACAAGAAAACTGAAGGACATGGGTGATATCTTGTGTTCGAAAAAGATTCATCAAATGAATTAAAAACTATATTGCGAAATTTATTTCATTCAATAAAACCGTTTGTGAGCCTAAACCGAGTCGATTCGGAAAAAATGTTAAAGGAAAAAATTGTTTCTTTTGACCTCAAGAATGTACTGTTAAAATATTTGTACGAGTCAAGGACTGTAAAAGCTTATATTGCTTACAAGCCATGTACCTATATCGACTCTGTATATTTGGATATATTGGAAAAATGATTTTTCTCTCAGGAGAGAGAATCAGCGGTGGGTAATGTCTATAACTGGATTGTTAACCACTGTGATTATTAATTTCCACAATCGCAAAAGCTTCTCACCCACATTTGTGTTTTCTTAATTTATAAGATTTTTAATTTTTTAAAAATCAGATTAAAAATTTTTTCTGTAATATGGAAAGCAAACATATTATATCAATATTCTTCACATTCCGCCCCTTAAGGGGAAAAAGTATTAACTATTCGAGCAATGGCCTGAATTACGAACTGAGTCAGTTGAAAAGTAGAAATTAGGTAACTACCACGCGAGAGGTAATATCAGGAATATTGAATAATTTTCAGTTTATCCTGAATTTCTGCGCAATTTTGGCATATATCACTATGAAAATTTTTGCAATATATAACAAATTGAATCGCCGATGTCAACACGCCACTAATTTTATCGAAAAATGTTGAAAAACCGTCGAAAAATGATTGTGAAAACAAGTTTTATAGACATTAAAGTTCAACTTTGTTTTTAGCAAAAAAAACCAATTAAATTGGGAAAAAAGAGGCTGGGTGACATCAAGACTTTTTTAACTTCAATTTTAAAAAAAACATCAATGCCTTACGTGAAAAATTAAAAGCGTCAATTAAAAACTACTGAATGCTGTTTTTAAAATTGAAGATTCCTGAGGTATTATGTCCCCTTAAGTTCAAATACTTAAAAATTCATTACAACCTAATGGTAGCTACAGAACAGAATTCGGACGTTAAAGACTTATTCACAGTTGCTTACTCGGTTGCTTATCATGTTTTGAGATTATATTCTCTCCTTATTTCTCAGTAGTGAGCCCACTTTCGAATTCGGAGCTCGAAGATATTTTCAACTTACGGGTAAAAGAATGATTATATTGCACTATGAGGGGGGGAGTAGGGGTGTGAATGCAAATCTTGTACCTGAAGGTGAAGATACTAGTTAGTGCTCCGTAACTGACGGTATGAAGACATTCCATAAATGTGCAATTTGAGCTTTCGGTGTATAATTCCTATGGTTAACTGATATTAAATATCTGTGTAAATCCCCCAAGCTTTTTCGCGCAGATTTAGGTTTTTAATCATGGTAGCTCCATTTAATTTTCCAGTTGGGGATGAACCCGGTGAGTGATATCCAATTATAAAAATTTTTTGCAAATATTTCATTGCAGCTGAAAATGTTACAATATTAACGAGAATATTGATAAGAACGGGAAATCTTTCAATGAAAAACCGAATATCTTCAACTGATATTCATCGCCCCTTTCTATTTATAGAGATTGGTTGGCACGGACTTTTTTCATAACACAATTTTTTGAAGTTTGGGGTATATGATAGGATTCTTTAATAAATATTGGATAAGTCCAACAAATTACGGATTTCAATTAAAAAAAATTGGGAAAAGCACTGGCTAACGTAAGTCAGTAGCGTTTGGACACTATTCATAAACTAAGACTAAGACTAAATTCAAAAACAGACCGGTCAGCTATTCAGGTAGGTACTGAACTTTCCAATATCTGTTCGGCTCCTCCAAGAAAAATATTATTTTACCAATATTTCCTGTCGTGCAGGTCCGAACATAGCCGTCTATAGACAATATGACAACGCAACAGCTTGGCCAAATTGGTGGTTCGAGGTTCGACTTTAGTTCTGTACGTAGCGCTGTATGCCTTAAGGTGGTATTCTGCTTTAACCTGTAAGTCAATCTAAAACTTTCCATAATCTTACAGGAAAATGGCAATTCTGGACGTTTTTAGTGGTCCGTAGCTTACAGGAATCCGTAACTATTTACGATAAGTAATTCAAAAGTAACAGAAGGTAGAAACATGAACATTTCCAGAATTGCATTATTTACGTATCTGTCAATCGGACACTGACAGATCGATCGTTCGCTACAAATTTGTAACTCAAGCCCGTTTGCAACAGCCGAGAATTCTCTAGAGAATTTACTCGAAAACATAAAGTAATTCAAGTCATGGGTGTGTTCTGTTCTCGAAAATTCATGCGCCGTGAATTATATACCGTTGCATACGCACTTTCGGTAGAATTCTCTGTTCAGTTGCATACAAAATAATCTCTGCCGTTTTCTTGCGAGAACTTCGTAGAGAATTCTCGGCTGTTGCAAACGGGCTTTAAAGATGAAAAGCAGAATACGACCAAAATAATTGGGGAGCCCAAGAGGGAAATTCGGGATTTACTCGAGCGTGTCCGATATAAGGGGAGATACCTTTGAACCTGTAGAGTACCTCTACAAAAAATTAGATCTGTATATAGGGCGAATTATCTAGGACAGCCTGTCAGAAAAGTAAAAAAAAACGATCATTGTACATAGTCATATGTGGTTAATAACATGTTGAAAAGTATATATTATCTTAATCTGACCATTCAAGCGTGACGAAAATGTGTAGAAGAGCGCCAAACTTGCAAAAAAAAAGTCACGTATACATTCTCGACCGAGGTGTCTTTTTCTCTTATTTTGAAGCTAATGATTCAAGAAAAACGGAAATAGTTATTTTCCTATCAAGTGCGGAAAGTGATACTTGCCCGCACGAAACTGCCGTTTCGGGTAAGCAGTTGAGTGCGGGCAAGACACTTTACGCAAGAGTTAGGAACAATATTTTTTCTACAAGCGTGCGTAATTCTACAGAATTACGTCTGTCATTATATATGAATTAATCAAATGAGATATGATCTGTTTCGTGAAATGGATACATTTATGTATTTCAAGCGCTTGTAGAAAAAATATTGTCCCTAACTCTTGCGGAAAGTGTGTTGCCCGCACTCAACTGCTTACCCGAACTCTGCTTCGCATCGTTCGGGCAACGGCAGTTTCGTGCGGGCAAGTATCACTTTCCGCACTTGATAGGAAAATAACTATTTTTCGACAAGCGCTTGAAATATATAAATATATCCATTTCACGAAACAGATCATATCTCATTTGATTAATTCATATATAATGACGTAATTCTGCATGTCATTACTATGGGTTTCTCATCGTTGACGTTCTATGTATAGAAACATGATAAAATTTAATTTACTCTATAATATTTGCGTGCGGGAAAGTGACTCTTTGCAACTTGGAATGCGTGCGGGAAAAAGGTTGAACGCGCACGCTTGTAGAAAAAAATATAAACTGACAGTATCAGCAAACTGAAACAATAAAAATTGGCCAAAAAAGTCACAAAAATAAGTTTTTTTGAAACATCTCCTCTCCTCGGCTTCAATTGTTTTCGCATTCATTATAGAAGTTGTAGAGCATAACATTCTGTACAAATTTTGTCCGAAGCAATTTTTTCTACGTTTGAACGTTTCTGAAATTCATGGCGATGAAAGTACCTTAGACTGGGTTTCTGCATTGACCTTGGCCTTTCGCATGTGTGGGTAAGCTCCTCGCCCTTATCAACCTCTATCTCAAAAACGGTTAAGGGTATGAAAAATTGCTTCAGAAAAAAGTTGTACAGAATTTTATTATCTACAACTTTCATAATCAATACAGAAACGGTCAGAGGTACAAGAAGGGAAATACTTAAAAAAAATGACTTGTTATCATCTTCAAACAGTCAGATTAAGAAACCCCCCCTGCTTATTGTAAAATTAATGGGCCAACACATCTGCAACACCGCAGACCTGCAAGAGGTGTAATTCCCTAAAAATCTGACAAGCTCGAATTTTTTTTTACCATTTTCAACTCTTCCGTACGGCCAGCCCTACCACGCAAACTGTCAGATTAATATGAATTTATTATCAGAGGCACGTAGGGCATATACGGTATCTTTTCTGACACGCTCGAGTATGTACTGAAAGAATATAATATAATGCCCTACGTAGCCAATAAATCGAATATCATAGTTCAAAAGAATCCAGTTCTGAAAATATTCCTGAAATAATGTTCAAATGGAAGAATCTTTATTTAACTATAGGCAAATGATATTTTTTTCAAATTATTGTTCAGCAATCACCACATGAAGATGTAGGTATGGGTATCACTTGCCATAATGCCATAAATGCCATAAATGAAGTTATATCCGATCATATATAATACCTTCTTGAACTAGCGAGTGAACAAGTTCACTTACACATTTTTTATAATAAACTCAATAAACTTCTTTGAATGAGCAAATAACAACAAATACTCAAACATAACATTGTTCTTAAATAATGATATAACATTCTCAAACAAAAAATTATTTCCAACGATAACAAAAAATAGAACTAACGAATGAAAATTTTGACACTATTTCCTTCATATCAAAGTCTAGAATTTTCTGTGTTTACTAAAGGATGGTTCTCAATTCTACATCCAATTTCTCAGGATCATTTCGAGTTGCTCAGAAATGATTTTTTTATTTCGATTTTCCACATAATTATTATTTATCAATAAACTCGTGAGAATTGAGTCAAGTGTATCTAAGATTACTGTTGAATTGAGGCTGTCCTAGATAATTCCCCCAATATACAGGTCTAATTTCTGGTTGAGATACTCTACAGGGTATCTCCCTTTACATTAATCTTACACGCTCGAGTAAATCCCTAATTTTCCTCTGGAACTCCTCATTTATTGAGATTATTATGTTCAACCAAAATGTTCGGAGTTATAAATCAGTGATATGTGATTTTAAACCGAGATTCCTTTAGAGATGCATACTGCGATACTGCAGATGTATGCGAAACGTCAAGTGAAATATGAAAATGAATATTTCTTTTTTCTACAAGCGTGCGCGTTCAACCTTTTTCCCGCACGCATTCCAAGTTGCAAAGAGTCACTTTCCCAAAGGGTGCGGGAAAAACGCCTGCTATTTCTTTCCCGCAGGCATTTGCGTGCGGGAATGGATTAGCAGGGGTTTTTCCCGCACGCAAATATTATAGAGTATATTAAATTCTATCATGTTTCTATGCACAGAACGTCAACGATGAGAAACCCATAGTAATGACATGCAGAATTACGTCTGTCATTATATATGAATTAATTAGAGCCATATTTTGGCGATTAATGCCCGTTTGCACCGTTTGTCTAAACAACGATTATATTCTTAAACAACGTTTAATTCCTTAACCGGGTTGCACCGTTACTAAACGTTGATTATAAGGCCCTCAAACGTTGTTTAAACTAAACGCAGAAATTTGCTCGATTAAAACGTTGATTGAAGTAATACTTCAAATTCGATTGACAACTGTGTTTTCTATTTGTGTTGATATAAAATTCGAATTAATAATGGATGATTTGGAAGATGAGATATTACTTGATGATGATCTTGATGCACTTTGGCAATATCGAATTTGGATTTCCTAGATGTTTTCCCCGTAGAAGAAATTATTTCGAAAGAATGGACCTCACTTTTTTCAGAAGATTTCGTTTAACGAAAGAAACCGTTTTTTTTGCCATATATGGAGAATGATTTGGAATTTCCCAGATGTTTTCCCTGTAGAAGGAATTATTTCGAAAGAATGGACCTCACTTTTTTCAGAAGATTTCGTTTAACGAAAGAAATAGTGTTTTTTTTTGCCATATATGGAGAATGATTTGGAATTTCCCAGATGTTTTCCCTGTAGAAGAAATTATTTCGAAAGAATGGACCTCACTTTTTTCAGAAGATTTCGTTTGACGAAAGAAACCGTGTTTTTTTTTTGCCATATATGGAGAATGATTTGGAATTTCCCAGATGTTTTCCCTGTAGAAGAAATTATTTCGAAGGAATGGACCTCACTTTTTTCAGAAGATTTTGTTTAACGAAAGAAACCGTGTTATTTGTTTGCCATATATGAAGAATGATTTGGAATTCAATAAATAATTAGTTATATTATACAAATATAGATATTTCAGGAATAATAGTGTTGACCCAATAAATCAATTGCTAGCTACATTGCGGTTTTATGCTAGTGCTGGTCAGTTGGCTTCTGTTGATTTCATAAATGTAGATGTATCGAAAGGATCAAGAATTATTCCCGCAGTTTCATTAGCAATTGGTAAATTATATTCCGAATTCCTTAAAATGACCAAAGATGAGGATATAGTGCAAATTCAACAGTCCTTCCACAAGAAGGCTTCTTTTTCTAGAGTAATAGGATGTGTTGATGTTACCCATGTTCGCACTTCAAATTCAAAACACAACACCGAATCTCCAAAAAAAAATGTTTAAATTTCCCACCTTGACAACAGAAGTTTTGTCACAAAACCTTGACTTCTTTTTCTTTTTAATTTATCTTCTATGATGTTCTTGGCTGAAATTTTGAATTTTTTATGCTGTGAGTGGTGTTGCCAAATCTATCGATGATTAAATTAAACAGCGATTATGATTCCACGGTGCAAACCGTCAAATGCTAAGCAACGTTTAAATATTAAACATCGATTAGTTTAATCATGGTTACCAGCGAAACGGTGCAAACGGGCATAAGCGTCTTAATCGGCGTCTTAAAGCGTCTTTAAGCGTGACGTCATTAATTTTGTTGTCGCAAAAATAGAATATCGCTGATGGTTGAGTCATCTGTCGTTGTCATTAGACAGCGAATCGAATTGTGAATTTTTCAATTTCTGTTCTTTGGCTATTATTTGAAAAATATTTATTTATTCTAAATGATAATGCAGAAACTGCATTATTGGCAATAAAAGCACTCTTCCCTAGTAGGAATTCAAATCAAATTCGATATAAACAACATATTCTCCCTTCTTCTTTATATTCCGCTTAAGAAGACACAGACCAGAGACAAGATGACTCTATGACACAGGCGCTCTCCACAGACCGCCAGGTTCCGCTTAAAGCGTCTTAAAGACTGACGTCATGACTTATTCGCTCGAATAGCACCGCTTAAAGACGCTTCACGCGTCTTAATCGCGAAAATATGGCTCAAATGAGATATGAACTGTTTCATGAAATGGATATATTTATATATTTCAAGCGCTTATAGAAAAAATATTGTTCCTAACTCTTGCGGAAAGTGTCTTGCCCGGGCAAGTACATATCACTTTCCGCACTTGATAGGAAAATAACTATTGTCTCTTATGAGACAACCTCTTGTCAGAAAGAAAAGTTTTATGAACTGTGCTAGTTTCGAATCTGAACTGTGCTAATTTCAAATCTGAACAGTTGAATTAACATAATATCCAAAATATAATTCAATATTAACACATTATTATGCTTATTTCAGTTTTCAGAAAACTAATCAAGCTAGGAAAAGTGATCCATTGTATGAAATTGTGATGATATGTAGGGATAATTACGAGTTTCATTCAATGTTGTATTAATCATAATTATTATTTCATGGCCTTTATCCGCAATATTCATCCATGGAAGTCAAGAACTGGGAGAAAAAAAATCAAACCTTATGAAATGGTTTATTACAGCATCTGTTTAGCTTTCCCTCGATTTTTTTCTTAAAAATCACGTACCATTTCACAATGATTATTCCAAGGAAAAAGAAGAAGAGACAAATGCAGAAAAATCTAATTTCTGAAAATATATGACTTGTTTTAGAATAGCCAGTTAAGGCTACTACTATACGGCCTCCCCTGATATTCTGATCCTTCCGTCATTTTTCAGAACATTACCAACACTTAAAATGGAAAGTATCGAATTCACAAAAACTTTCTGGATTTCAATAGAATTTTAATATAATCTGCAACCTGGCGTGATTACTAGTCATGACAAACCCAGTTAATGAAGAAAATTATATTTCAATAGAATCATTTCATTACAAATGTCGAAATTTTTTTTCACCTTCACTTGTTGATGCGTTCATTTGCTGAATGTTTTCGGCAATAGTATTTTTCAAAGTGTGTTTTGTACCACATAAAGTTTATTTTTTTGAATTAGATAAATCCATCATATTCGATGAAAAATGAGAATTTCATTGAAAAATTGATTTTGAAGAATTTTTTTTTATTTTTCCTGTTTTCAACGATATTTTTTTATAAAAAAAATTATTCAAAAAAGTTGAGAATTCAAAATTCCGTTGAACTAATTATTGGTTCAAAAATTTGCCTTTGTTCCAATTGTGACTAGTAAAAAATACAGAAATGGATATTTAGCTTCAAAAAAATTACTGGTCATTCAACACATGGAAATCAATATTTTCAGTGGCTGTCATCTAAATCGATACATTTTTGCTGCAGACAAAATAAAAACAGAAATATCGGTGTTTTGTAGTTGTAGTTATTGCCATCCACAACTGTCACCTACAAAGTTTTCTAATACGAGGTATAGTTCAGCCGCAAATCGTAAAAATCATTTTCTACATCTCATAACAACCACCTGCCCCTGTTCCGGATCTTTCGCCGAGTTCTTTTCATTTCACTTTCTATAGTATTTTTATTTTTATCATTCACAATATTTTCTGTTTTTTAAATGTTATTTTGTGGGGCATATCTGTGTTATTTTGAATATTTTAGTATCCAGTAATAACATTACTGCATGCTCCATTCAACGTATATTCAAGGATTCACTATTTTTGACCTATTATTTTTTTATCAATATCATTTTATCGGGCATAAGGTTTATGTTAATTTCTTTTCATTCAGTTATTTTTCGTTGATTTTTCTTTATCTATTAGCAATTAGAATATTCATTGTAATCGGTTCTCCATATTTCTTATAGTTTATTATTTTGTGAATCTCGTATCATGGAGAACTTAACTAGTTTTGTTCAATTTGTTTAAAAAGAGTAACCGTTTTATTTTATATCACCTCATGTTGCTGACATTCTAAAAATAAATGTTGAAATGATAAACATCAATAGTTTTTATTTTGCTCCCCCTGAGAAAAAATTCTGCAGGTGCCCATGTTGCCTTCGTTAAAAATTGTTAAGACAAAATTCAAGTCCTTAACTTTCAAATGATACATTTTGCATCCCCAAAATCCCCCAGATTACCTATATTCAAACCCATCTAGAATTCAAATTATATGTCCTTTCTTGGAAAAATAAATTTGTTACCTGAAGGGTAGAGTGGGGATGAAATGGAAATATTATCCCTACTTTGAAAAATTTTGGTCCTCAGTAGCTGACCGGTAGCCTACGGTGAACCAACTTTAAATTTCTGAAATTTTAGTTCGTGCTTTAGAAATTTCATCTAAACTGTGAAAACAAGTGTTGTTGTGCAGATCCAATTTTTGCATCATGAAAGAGATACTCGAGTTTCCTCATAATGATGAGAAAGGTAGGTTATACATATTTCAAGAAAAAAATCGATACAAGACATTTTTTAATAATTTTACATTTTTCCACAAGTACACTTTGAACGCTGCCAAGCTCGTGTTGTCATCTGCTCATTAGCATTGGGTATTATGGGGATATACAGGGTATGGCGTAATGATTGGATGATAACTGCGGATGGAGAAAGTTGTGGCGGTTCAGAAATCGATAAAAAATTTTTTTTTGACAATTTTACTTTTTTCCACAAAAACACTTTGAACGCTGCCAAGTTTTTCTGAAATTATACTCGTGTTGTCATCTGCGCATTAGCATTTAGTGTAATGGGGTTATATACAGGGTGTGGCGTAATGCATAATATGGTACTTGCGGATGAAGGAAGTTGTGGCGGTTCAGAAGAATATGTTTTATGTTCAGTAAAAGTCCCCCAGTGTCCGATTCAATTCTTTACCGATCTTTTTGGTGGCAAGAATCCAAACGAAGAAATTTTTTCAATCTGTTTTTTGGATAGTATTCTTGGATAGATGCGCTATCGAATGTAACTCATGATTTTTGGGACGCATGCATAATTTTCTTAAACAAAGATCTAATTCAAATTTCCTTATTTTTTCCTGAGTTTAATTCAATGTGGTGTGAAAAGAAGTATGGTTACCTGAGTCCTAAAGTGAGAAAAATATGCCTGTTTCATTGAGATTCCGAAATGATATAAATCATTTTATTTCCAGAATGGTATACGAAATGAATTTCTATCACCTACAATGCGTCAAAGCCTCGTTCAATGTAAACCTTGTTTTTAAAATTTTTAGCGGCTGAAATGAGACATGCAACCAAAATAAAGCAATCATTCATTAGAATGTGTAGAGCATATATAAAAGCTCATGGTGGTCCTGATAATCTTGAAATTGCATATGCCATCTTGAAGAGTAATTGTCAAGTCAAGAAGCCCACACAATTTCATTAAAATCGGACCACTCATTCTCAAGTTATAGATATCGAAAATTTAGGCCGAAATCCATAGATCACCCTGTTTCCTCGAAATTAATGGCCTGTGGGTACAACAGGTAAAAAATATTTTTGGCCTATGGCCAACCACTCGTCAAACACCCTGTATCTGAATTTATTTGGAAAAGTTTAGATGTGTCGATTCGCGAGATGAAAAAACATCTATAATCATAATAACGAAGATAATTCAAGAATGGTATATTTATAGTGGCGACTTTTGTAGCAAATGATCGCGACATACATGTAAGGTTAGGAAAAATTAACAGAACAGTCGATTATTTCGAAATACCTATACAGTGTGTTAGTGTTAGTGAATAAGTGCGTCAAACTTCAGGCGGTGATTCTGCATGAAAAAATAATGACATTATGCTGATACGGGGTGTTGAAATTTTACTTAAAAACTGATTACCTATTTATTTATTATGTACTCTGAAACCGGTAGGTATAGGTATGAGGTAGATTTCAAGAAGGTAGTTATTACGCATTTTCTGACATTCAATTAGGATATGTTCCTCATTGGTGCGTATACGGGTAATGCTCTCAATTTTTTTGAGAAAAAAATGGTACGTCACTGAGATATTTCAAACTAACAATTACTTTTAAATCCTTCGTTCAATTCGTGACATAAGTTATATAGCATGATGCCATTACTTTTACATGCAGAATCACCTCCTGACGTTTGTCGCACTTATTCACTAACACCCTGTATAGGGGTTATCAGAAAATGCCTTTTATGAAAGTTGTAGGGCTGTTAAAAATATACATATATATCTGGGATAAATTGAAATATACAGGGTCACCCACAAGTGAAGAACAATCGTTGTATTGCTTATTTCGATTGTCGACTCAATTTGAAACATTTTTACAATATGTTCTATCGGAATTCATTAGTTTCCTAGAAATCGGAGTTTCAAAAGTGCGACAATAACAAGGGAAATGGTTTTGAATACCCGAAGATATTTTTGCGACGATTCGTATTATTGTCAGTTAGTAAATGGGGGTCATTACCGATACTTATTGAAAAAAAAAGCCACTTTGCCATGAAATCTTTTACGTTTTTGTTTGAAGTTAATTTATTAAATTGGTTGTTGTCGTTAGCATCCATTTACTTAAAATTGGATAATTTTTATCGGGAATATGGACTGAAAGACGTTCATTTACATCCGCCGATGTTTTGGAATCCAGTTGATTTTTTATCAGGGCTGTGAGGAATTTTTTTCATCATATTATACAATGTTCGACTGAACACCATTTCTTAATTGTCAAATTATATGAACGTCAAGTCGTTCTAGTACAAGATGTATGAATGACTCTTCATTGTGAAGTATTAGAAAAAAACTTCCTTGCAGCCTTGATGAAGAAAATATATCGGATTTTGAAACGTCGGCAAATGTATTGAAAGTCTCTTCTCAATAGGTCTAATAGGCCTAATAAAACCATCCAAACTCTTGAATTGCTTCTTGAAGTTCATTTGGTGGCAGAATGTCGTTTCAAATTGGCGACAAATTCGGAATTATAACTTCTGTATAGACACAGTACTCGCAATTATGCGGAAGATAATTTGGAATATAAAGTTGGACGGACATAACTTTTCAAAATTTTAAAATCAATAAATTATATAGAAAATTAAAAAAGAAACACTAAATTTTATGTGAACTAAAGCATCCAGAATTATTTTCTTGCGAAAATTCTTACAATATAAATGTTTAGATGTAAATATTAGATTTTTGTGATACAAGATGAATATGAGTAACGTCTTCAACTATTAGTCCAAAGTCCAAGGATGAGCGACAATAACTAAATAAATACACTTAAACACTGCTCTCGTACTTTCCATGCAAATAAATAGATGAGGAATACCTTAATTATTAATTATGTTCATCACATATTTTAGAATTAATAAGTTCCGAAGTAATTTTACATTGTGATAAAATACGTGATTACAGAGCGTACGATACATAGTGGAAGGTGTCAAATTTCGGTGACCCAACGACTGCTTTTATAAAAACGAATGGAGTATAAGTATATCGTTTTTTTTGAAACAGCGATTGAGATTATTATGTAGAAACTGTTACAGTTCGGAGTAATAACCAAGTGATATGTAATCTTAGACCGAGATTCATCTAAAGATGTATACTGCAGATGTATGCGAAACGTCAAGTGAAATATGAAAACTAATATTTCTTCTGCATCCTACTATCATAGAGATTAGACTTTTTGTATATTGATAGAAAACGTCCTATGAACTTGTTTCGAATCTGAACTGTTGAGTCAACATAATATTCAAAATATAATACAATATTAACATATACTTATTTCAGTTCTCAGAAAACTAATCTAGCTAGAATGCTAGAAAACGTGCCCCACTATACATATGAAACTGTGGTAATATGTAATTAAGAGTTTCATTCAATCTTGAATTAATCATAATTGGTCTTTATCCGAAATATTCATCCCTCTATGGAAGTCAAGAACTGAAAAAAAAAATTGAACCTCATAAAATGGTTTATTGCAGCATATTTCAGCTTTTTCTCGAAATGCAATTTTTTTATGAAACGGTACAAAAATTACGCACCCTTCAACAGCTATTATTCCAAGGAACAAAAAGGGAGAGACATATGCAGAAAAATCTAATTTCCGAAGATATATGAATTGTTTTAGTATATGAAAACATTTCCTTAGTTAAGAATTGTTAAGACTAAAATTCAAGTCCTGAACTTTCAAATTAAACATTTTTCGTCCCCAGGATCACAGAGATTAAATTCATATCAGAAATTCCTGGAAAAATAAATTTGTTACCTGAAGGGAAGAGTGGGGTTGAAATAGAAATATTATGCCTACTTTGAAAAATTTTGGTCCTCAGTAGCTGACCGGTAGCCTACGGTGAACCAACTTTAAATTTCCGAAATTTTAGTTCGTGCTTTAGAAATTTCATCTAAACAGTGAAAACAAGTGTTGTTGTGCAGAATCCAGTTTTTGCATCATGAAAGAGATATTCGAGTTTCCTCATAATTATGAGAAAGGTATGTTATACATATTTTTGAAAAATTCAATTTTACGAAGAGATTTTCCTCAAATTGCTATTTTGTGGGAATTCTTTCCTTTAAATAAAACGTAAATATATATAGTATTTCTTCAATGCTAACCAACAATATTCCTCCTTGAAAAACGCATTCAAAGTTCACATTTATGTAACAGTTCTATTTCTAACTGTATAATTTACATAGAGTACAGAGGGTCCGCAAATACTTGGTTTCCGAGTTACGGGAAGGTTTTCTTAAAAAGTGGCTATTTATTTATTGCTCTGAAACCAGTCGAGATAATAATGTGCAAATTAAATTTGGTGGGTTTGAAATTATTGTGTATTATTTCATGACTCATGACAAGCAGTTTGGAATTTTATATTGATTAGTGGCGGGCATGTGAGTCATTTTGTCAATTTATTTAAAGAAAAAAATGGTACCTACGGCAAGATATTTCAAACTAAAAATCATTTTTGAATTCTTCGTTCAATTAGTTCAGGAGAGAATAAGCAAATTTAATCCTTATTAAGGGTCGTACCTTTGGAAATCCACTGAAGCGTCGTTGAGAAACATTTAATGAAATTCATGAAAAATTATTTGATCTTCACCCAATATTTTTGATCGCAGAATACGGTGGTGAATTATTGGCCATTCATTCTGGGACACACTGTATAGTAGAATGCATATAAAAAATTCACTAGAGTAGCAAATCGATAAAAAGAAAGTTTTTGACAATTTTACTTTTTTCCACAAGAACACTACCAAGTTTTTCTGAAATTATACCCGTGTTGTCATCTGCGCATTAGCATTGAGTATAATGCGGTTATACAGGGTGTGGCGTGATGAATGCATAATATGGTACTTCAGTAAAAGTCCCTCAGTTTCCGAGATATTAGACATTTTCGAAAATTCAAAAATATTACACACCTTGCCAATCGTTTTGGTGGTAAGAAGCCAAATGAAATAATTTTTTTAATCTGTTTTTTTGTATATTATTCTTGGTTATATGCGCTATCGAATGTATTGTATGATTTGTTTTTTAAACCCGCTTGTAACAACCTAGAATTCTCCACGAAATTTTGGCGAGAATACGGCAGAGATTATTTTGTATGCAACTGAACAGTGAATTCTACCGAAAGTGCGTATGTAACTGCAGGGAATTCACGACGCATGAATTCACGAGTAAATTCTCTAGAGTATTCTCAGCCGTTGCAAACGGGCTTCAGATTCCATTCTCTTATATAAAATTGGATAGTTTTCAGCGGGAGTACCTATGGACTGAAATACGTTCATTTAGTCGAGTCTTTTAACCATCACTATCCACAACTATATGCGGGATTTAAATGTATGACAGATGTGTAGATTCTAACAGCACTACAACTTTTATAAAATATGAGAAATTTTTCGATTACTTCTGTATATTTTGATATAATCGACTGTTCTGGTAATTTTTCCTTACACTGTTTAATCTTCCCTACAAACATCCGATAAAGATTTAGGGATTTATTGACGTTGAAAAAATCCTTCTATATTTGAGGGGTAACTGAAAAAATATTTCACTATGAATGAATTCTCTCATATGTATAATAGTTCAATATTTGGCTCATGAAGACAAGCAAATCCACTCGTTTATTTCAGATATAGGTTGAATCCTTTCTACTCAAACTACCTGAAATAGTAATTTCCGAGGTAATTTCTATTCAGACAAGTTAGATTCTTCAAACAACTCTTCGAAGAAAACTATTAAAATTTCCATACCTCTTTGAACAAGAGGACAATAAAAGCTTCAAAAACCTCATTTAAAGGTCATTAGGGGCTGTATAACAAATTTATTGGGTTTTACCTACTATCAATATGAAAGGATTCCTAAACGACTCAACGAACAACCTTAGAACGCATTAGGCGTCAATCAATTTGTTTTTCACTGATAAGATTCATATTTATTTCAGTAACTTCATATTTCTATTTCATGTGTCGATAAACGTCCAACAAATATTCATGAATTGATTGATGTAGAAAATAATCTTTCTTTAACTGAGGTATAATTGAAAAAAATATTTACTAAATATGTGAATGTAAACTTCATAAACTATTCTACCTGAAAAATTATTCTTAACCAGACATTCAGATAAGATTCTCGAAAAATTCTTGGAAGGAAACTATTATTAAGATATCCCTTTCGGCACAAAAGAATAATAAAGCTTTTAAAATCTCATTTGGAAGGTTGTAAGGAAGAAACAAAGGTTATTTGTCAACTAAACCAAAATATTTGCTCAAAGTGTAACTACGTATGCAGGTTCACATTTTTGATGGTATGAGCCGAATATGAAAGTGAGATTGTTTGGCCTATATGAAATATAACAAAGTTTTAAGAATAAACTCAGATGCATACCATCCGCTGATAGGAATATCAACAAGTGCTACGATCTGAATTGAACTAGCCAATTTCCATCGTCATATAATAAAGTATGTTCAAGTCGCTGAAATTAGCAAACACTTTCAACAGAGTAACAAAGAGGTTCGATAATGAAGATCCATCAATATCTGTTTGATCGTTTGAAAGACTTCCATGTAATTTGTACCTGCTAATTCTAAATTCTTAATCTTTCCTTATTCGTTTGAAGAATCGGATAGTTAGGTACTATTGAAATTATGACCTGATTTCTTCAAATGCTGAATATGCCTGATGTGCCCTTCTAGATATTGGGTTTTCGCTTCTTTTTCAAACAGAGATACGAGATACCTGATGATTCTTTGTAAAAAATAATGTGTGGCTCCTGCATATACCTAATTTCTTTTTAAGTAGGAGCTATAGTTCCTTGAAGATTGTATCAGAAAAGCAAATCTTAATTTTTTTCTAGGAAACCAAAAAACTGACAGAAATAAAATTTAGTGCGGATGAGAATAAGGCAATAAAAAAAATCGGGGGTATTCCATAATTGCAAGGGGTAAAAGAGACGCCCAAAATTTGTTTCGCAATCATTTATTCATATATGTTGTTACATATTCGACATCTAGGTGACATTGAATTGATATTTGAAGGAAAATGGTTGAAAATCCTTCAGAATAACTAGCTAAATCTGTGACACTACACATCTGTGAATTTTTTAAACAGAGTTGTATTCAGCCCAATTTTTCAAATTTCACAGATTAATTTTCAAATTACTCGAAAACGGCGCATCATACGAGAGATTATGGGGAGTAGTTTTATTCTACAAAACCTTCAAATATTCATAAGATAACGTCCAACTTATTTTCAAGAGTTGGGTTCTTTGAATTTTTAGTATATTTATGGTACATAATAATGGCCATAATGAGAAAACTGAAAGACGTGGTTGTGTTCGAAAAAGATTCATCAAATAAACGAAAAACTATACTCCGAAATTCATTTTATTCGATAAAACCGTTTGTGAGATAAAACTAAAATTAATATTTTTTTTATTGTTATTCAACAGCCTGCATGTATCTTTTAAACCGAGCCGATTCGGAAAAAAATGGTAAAGAAAAACAATGTTTCTTTTGACCTCAAGAATCCACTGTTAAAATATTCGTACGAGTCAAAGACTCCCTGTATAAGAACAGAATAACATTTGAAAGAATCAATTGTTTCAACTGTCATATTATTCATTCAGATAGCAAGTGCTTATGGCTTACTCTTTTAAAATCACTAGAAATTAACAGGTTATAAAATCACTAGAAATTAACAGGTTACAAAATCACTAGAAATTAACAAGTTACAAAATCACTAGAAATTAACAGATTACAAAATCACTATAAATTAACAGGTTACAACAGTACAGTTGACATGTATTTCTCTTAAATGACCAAAAGATGCTTTTATATACTCCCTTGTTCAACCTCTTTTTGCAAATATTTGATAATTCCAGCTGCTTGATCGAATATATTTTATTTTATTCAATTTTACCATAAGCGATGTTATAGAAGAACCTTTTTCTTTCGAAATTTTCATACAACAATGTAAAACTGAAGATCTGAAGTGTTGACAATACAACTGTTGTACACTTCGAATGAATTTTATCGAGGTTATTTTTGTAGTTTACATTGATCAATTAGAATTATCTTTTTTCGGCTGTTCTTCGAGGACTTTTGGTCATTAATCTTCCAGGTTCAACTTTTTCAGACGTATAAAATATCTCTTCTTTTTCAAAAAATGTTCGAGTTGCGCTGAAAAATGCATATTGTTTCGCAATATAAGAAACAACTTAGAAATTTCAGAACAAATCCCAAATTGAAAACTTGTTGGCTCCATTATTTTATCCTTTTGCATTTCCTTAAATTTATTTCTATAACTTACAAATGACACATTTTTCATTCTCAGAAATAGAATATTTTTCAGTCTTTCACAAGAATCAGTTATCTGCCTTCAAAATATATTTAGGTAATGGTTGTACAAAAATTGCGGGTACCTGCTAAGGGTGGGGGTTTAAATGTTAATACATTACTCAGAAAAATTTTTGTATCTATTCAGTAGCAGATAGGTAGTTGACGGTGAAGCAACACGAAAGTGGTGAAATTTTATTATTTAGAAGTGACCGAGTATACTTAGTGATCGAAAATTTTTGTGGTAGATTCAGATTTCTTCCATCATGAAAGGACCATTTGAATTTCTTCTTGATAAAGAGAGAGGTTAGTTGCATCCCTTTTAGTAGGTTACGTTATCCATTCTCATTTTCTCACCATGACAATTATATTTTTTAAATAGCTGATTAATTACATGGCTGAATAATTACATTCTTGTAGTAATTAGTCTCTTTTATAACAGAATAAATATCGATTTAATGTTTTCCTTCAAAGAACTCAATCAACATTACTCTTTTCACACTGTCTATTTTTAAATCTAATTTTATTTTATTATACTTACTAATCATTTTATCACCAACTCGCTCAAGTATTTTCATGTTTTTTTCAAATAAGAATTCACTTCCTGGATATTTTTCGGTTAGTCAAAAAAATCTAAAAAGCTCATAATTCTCAGATACTGAATGACTTGAATTGATACCGCTAATATTCTCATCAAAATCTTCGTATTAGAACAATAAATTTTTTTTAATTGAACACCTCGTGTGTAAATTTCTTTTTTATTCTCGAGTTCTTCTTCCAATTTTATACTTAATCTGAATATAATGTTGGTATCGCAATAAACTGATATTTTACAATATATCGAAAATTATTTTTATACTCCCGTGCATTTTTACCTACTTTACCGCTCTCAATTCAGTTCCGAAAGTGTCACCTTCCCGCACTAGTGAGGGAGTTTCTCTTCGGCTATTGGTGAAAAGCGATTTTTCCCAACAAGTGCGGTAAAATGAAACTTTAGAAACTAAAATGTGTGAAGGCAAATGTAGAAAACAAATCGTCGTAGAACTCTTAGAAAAAACAATGTTCCCAACTCATGTTACTCATGCGAGAAGTACCTCTTCCACACTGTTAGGATTTCACTAACTGTCTTTCTGAAGCTTATCATTTTTTAATATTCAGGAATATTTGAATCACCGCAAACGAAAATGATGTCATCTATTCTCTTCATTTTTTTAAATTCTTTCTGTTTTGACTTAAATACCTATATTCTTTTTCGTGCACCTATTCATCGAGGACGGCTCGTCAGAGGAGACAAGGAAAAGCTTCCTCTTACAAATGAGCTACAAAATTCATAATAAATAACTAACCTTTCATAATTTTCCTAAATAAATTCAAACAAAATATTTTAGAACGCCTGAACTAGATATCCAAATGAAAATTCTCCTATTCATACTCGTGAAAATCTAGCTGCTGCATAACGCTATACTGCAACTGCAACATGTGTTGCATATTAGGGGAGGCTATTCGCCATTTGGTTCCGCTGACATCGTTATTCAAAAAGGGTAAGATCACAGTTCTCATAAAATAGAAAGGTGAGCCGACTGATCGGAAATATATAAAAAGAATTACCTAAGGTCACAAGTACCAAAAAAATATTTTGCTTTACCCCATTGGGTATTTCTAAATTGATGCGAAAAATTTTAAGGGGTAAAATTTGTTAGACAAAAGTAGAGGGGTTTTTCATATGATTTTTTTTGTTCAAAACAGCTTTCCCTACAGCCTTTGATTGTTTCCTTGATACCAACAAAAATAAAATGGTATTTAGAAACTTCGATTAGGTACAAATGCGTTAAAAAGTCAAGCAGGCTGCTTCATAATGACAAATGACATTTTGTTTTATTTTTCCAGTTTTCCAAATATCACAATAAGAAATTGAACAATAATAATTGTAATAAATGATGATAAATAAACTAATTATTATGATTTTCAATAAAGTCGATTATTTTGCCCTGACCTCAAAGGGCTGCAACATGGAGGGCTTGGTTTGATCAAAAAGTTATATGACAGACCCCCCTTGGTTTTGCCTAAAAAATAACCCTTTAAAATTATCTCCCCAATTTAGAAACATCCTGTATATTAGGTACGAAAAATAATTTTTGATCATTATATATAAAGAATATTAAAATGAGTGTCGTAACAAAAATTAATTCCACAAAATTGTCGTATCTCTGCTACTCTGCTCATAATATAGGGTGTCCCACTAGTGCCGCAGCGGACGACATAGCTGTAGAGGTCATAGTTTGGCAAAATTTTTCGATGCAAACTTAAATTACTCCAAGAATATAGCACAGTCAAAAGGAATGGAGGTTGACTTCAAATTTTCAAATGGGACACACTATATTCAGTAGCGTTTTTCAATGCTCTGGAACTTCCTACGCATGCTTTTGTATAAGTACATATTTTTCTTCAATAGTTTTTGAAATATTTGTTATTTTTTTTTGTGGGACACCCGATATATTAAAAAATATTTTTAGGTTGTGCTATTCATGGAGTAATTCAAGTTTGCATGAAAAAATTTTGCTTAACTTTGACGGTTACTCTTATATCGTCCGCTGCGGCACTAGTGGGACAGCCTGTATATTGTTGACAGACTTGAAGGATTGCATTAGGCAAACAACCAAACGAGCAATTGTAATAAGGGTTGCCTATGCTAACACTTATAATTTGAAAGATCTCTTATTTTACTGATAAGTATCGATAAAACCGAATCCATATAATTCACCTATTATACTCATCTCTAAAAGTATAAGTCAATGCCGTTCATTTATAGCCACCATGTGAAATTCGAATTCCCACTTGAAAGATCAGCTGATATTTGTTTATATGTACTGGTGAATTCTGAGGGCGAGATATGAATCTGTTTTCGTTAATTCAAACCACCTGTATTTTCATTTGAAAGTGAGGTTAATCTTCTTTAATAGACAAAAATAAATTGAGTGAATATTCTCTGAATAATTAAAATAATCTCAGATTCTCAAATGAAGCATTTGCTTGTAGAATATGTAGAAAGTTTCAGCGCTGCGCGTTAGTGGAGGGGAAATCAACATGGATACGGAACGAAGATTGTCGAACGCACTTCAGTAATCAGTTGCTCGTCGGGCTATGTTGTTTGTTTATTAGTTTATTATTTTGTTTTTATTTTGAAGTTAAGGACTATCACATTTTATAAACAGACTCGATTATAGAACATATACAACTTTATATTCCATCGAATGAAATTCAACCGTTACAGTTTGTTGTTCAAAGTGCATGGTGAAGTGACCTAACCTTACTTTGACAAAGTAAGACTGGAGTTAAAAGTTGTGATAATCAGATCAACAAGGTTGTCAGAAATTCATGTGATAAAGACGTTCCGCTACAGGCTGGAGAATTTAGGTGTATTGAAATTAATTAAGTGAAAAACTGATTGAAATCGATTGTAGTTACGACCTACATTCAAAGTTGGAACTGTAAATACGCTCAAACTTTTATACAAATAAACGGTTAAATTGAAAAAGTGCAATTAATTTGAAGAAGTATGAGATTTTCTAGTGAATGTGTTTAATTGAAAATTGACTTACAAAATGCGCCCTCACAAAAAAACTAAGGAGAGCGGTTTTTTTGAAGGCTCTTCTGATTCAGATATTTTGAAGATGGGCAAGCCAAATTTACAAAGAACAAGGATATATACTGTCTCTGATGACGTTCGTGAGCCCACCGCAGGAGATCTCAGAAAACAAGTACAGGAATTAAAGCCTCCACCCCAAAGGCCAATGCTAAATGAGACGCCTGCCAAAAATACCCAAGCAAAAGGTATAGTTCCAAACATGAAACCTTGAATTGACTCAAGATCATTAATGGAGTATAATCCGTTTTGAATTCCATGAAATGACATTGGTTTCCACCATGTACAATTGAACCAAAGGAACTAGTCATATTCGAATTACATACATAATTCATTGCTGTTTTTAAACCAGCCAAACAAGCATACCCTGAGGCATTGCCACATATGTGAAAATTCAATTTGTAACTTGTAACATAATTCTTATGTTACACATTTCCTACCTTGTTTGAGGGAGGGCTCTGCTCAATAATTCTTCCCCCCTCCTTAAAACAGATAATTCTTTTCAATAATTCAATACCTTCACCTTCCAAAATTCCATAGTGTGGATAGCTACCTCTTCTTAAGGGATGCCAACAGATGTTCAAGCACCTCTCTTTCTTACAACTACCACTAGGCTCCTTTTAACTCCAAGGTCAAATTTTAAGGAAGGCTGCATTATATCCTAATTCAGATATTGTAGTAATAAATGTGTTAAAGAACAGGAATGAATCTTTATACCCTTTTGTTTTGAACACATTATTCTGAATACATTTCACTTAACTTCTACTACAAATTGATTGTAATGCAATCGAGAATGCAATATCTGAGGAAATTATGGAAAAGCTCTATTCTGATAAAAATAATGACAGTATTGAGGAATTATTGATAAAGACTCTGTTGTACTGATATGAAAAGGACAACATATTAAGAATTGTTTGACACATGTGAAAGTCATACATTTTCAAACAAATCCTAGTACCTAAGCTTTCACCCACTACTTTTTGCATTTAAGGAGGTGATGAGGGAAAAATGCTACATCGATGCAAAAATAGGTCCATTTATTTCACATTATATACATTAGCTACACTTCTTCAGAAATTCTCAATTACCAGTAGAATTGTATTTTTATGTCAATGATAAAACCGAGGATAAAACAATTTCACTCTATCCCGAGCCCTATCAACCCTTATTTTCAATGCAAGATTTTTACTTTCTGCTCGACTTTCTGCAATATTGAATTTGAATATAAGGATCATTGGTCCAATTTATAATTTGTGTGCTTCAAAGAAAGCTTCGGTCTGTATGCATATCCGAAGGTTACAATATAATTTTCTCTCCAAGCATTGTTTGGAATTCACTACTTATCCCCAGACTGATTTTATTGTAAATTCGAAGTGAATATAGAATAGAACACATATTTGAGGGGTTGTAGAAATTTTACATTTTTACATATTTAACTCTTGTTGATTGTAATGAGTGCTTTTGCAGTGATGGACATAGATAGGGCTCTGTCGACATGAACCCCAGCCGATTAAGTTGTAGACTGCAGAATTATTGATAGAAAGGCTTAACCTTGGCTAAACACAGTCCCATCTGTGAAATATTTGTCGAATTGTTATTTTAGGTTTGATATCATTGATATTTATTTGAATTGAGGTTTTAAGCAGGCTGTTTGTCTTGGTTTTGAGTAATGTTCTCAAAACAATAATTTTTTATAGAAATGTTTGGAAAATATTGTGAGTAGTATGTTTCTCCACACCGAACTGCAGACCAATGTTCATGACTCAGTTCACTATTGTGTCTCTCAAAAATATTGACCATAGCTTCTTCAAACTGTTGAAATTGAGAAAAAGAAAATGAAATCCCTAGGGTGGTCTAACCTCTGGTCTCACACTTATTTGGTATATTTATTGAGGAATTAGTAAATGTGGGAGATTCATAGTCTCCATTACAAATATGACTCGAATGATGACTAGTTTTGTAGTTTTTTTATTGCAACCATTATCAAGTCTAAAAGACAAGATTGGATTCATGATCCATTTAAATCTCAACATACCAATGTTTCAATTTGAATTTAAGATGCCCTATGAATCTTGGGTCAATAATCTTTCTGTTCTTCTTGTGCAGCGATTACCCCTATAGTTTCTATTGAATATAATTGAAGGAGGCATATTATTTTGTACCGGATTAGCTTCTAACTTGACAGTCTTGACACCGAACAAGCTTATTTCCTTATATAACGGACTGTAACGACATGGTATAGCTCCTTCTTGCATCTACCATGTGCATAATTATTGATGCACTGGGGACCCCACTTTCCTTTACAGCAACCTTTGCAACTGAACCCAGCAATCGAAATTCTAGTTTTTGGAGTACTGGTAATGATAGGCTATTACGAGGGCTATAATATGTTTGTCCACCATAGATGACAGTTTAAGGGTTGGTCGAGGGGTTGGTTTTAGATACATCTCATGTTGCTCTCAGGACTCGGGTTAAAAACTCCCACTGATCATAAATCTCCTCGTAAATCTCTTTATGTAACTTGATTTGAGTGGAAACATGTTTGGAGAAAGATTAAGGAAATATTAAAACCTTTTGCTGTTAATATTGGACCCCAAAACGCGAGATAAGTAAAATTTATCTACTTTCCAAATAATAAAAAATTTCTCCATACTTAACGGATGATTTTCGCCCACTGCCTCGCGATGCTCTGTAATTTCGGTCATTCCTATATTATGAATGACATTGAGAAAGCTATATAATTTTTATGTTCAAAACTGAATAATGCTCTTACACGTGGACAGAACATCCAAGTTGAGTTCAAGGATTCACGTGGAATCAGTCGTTGCTGAAATGACTTTTGGGTTAATCGTATTTGTTGAAGTAAGCGGAAATTCTTCAGGGAATTCCTCAGATTGAAAATGTCGGAAATTGGGGACATCCGCACTGCGTCTTTGTGGGTCTCAGCTAAAATACCGCATAAAGGGTCGGTTGAGCTGTCTGTGAGTTTATGGAGAGGCGAGTGGAGAGGTCTTCGATGAGTTTGTTGGCACCGAGGTTGGTACAGCTTTGACGCCCAAAAAATCAATCCTAAAAATGTATGAATGTAGATTGATAATGAAAAGTTTGGCGAAGTATAAGGTGTCCGAGTTAAAGTGTCCCTATACGTTATTGTGGAAACTAAAGGAGCTTAAAGAAAAAGTTGAATACAAAACTTGTCTGTAATAGATTGAACTTTTATTTTTTATAACCTTCCTTAATACAGGGTGCTCCGTTTTTTCCCTGTTGGTATCAACTTTCTTATTTCAAATGGAACACCTTGTATATTACTGCATTTTTTAATTGCTTGTCAAATTTTGAGGTAACTTTGGTATGACAACCATGGTCCTATATAGCACCGATTCTGAGATATTCGACTTTTTCCTAAAATTTTGACAACTGAAGGTGCTCACTAAAATAGCTGATACTAGTTTTCTAATGAATGTATCAAAACCAAATTTTGCCCAGCTCCTGTCAACATCTTGGATTATATGTTACATCTCTATTTTTAGCAATCTGATATACAGGGTCTTCAAAAATTAAAGTTAAAAATTCAAATAGAAGTTCAATCAAAACTTGATTTTTCAAATGGCAACCTATATTTTTTTCTTGTGCATCATGTAGAGCAGGTTAAAGTGAGCAAAAAATGTATTTAAATTTTTCTGTAAAGTGAATAGTTTTAGAAATATGGAGGAAAAAGTGCATTTTCCCGTGAGAACCATAATTATTAATTAGTGTTGCTGCCGAGGTTGCTGCTATATACTTCGCTTTGATTTTTTGATAAATTTATTTAACTAGATTGACTAATGAAAGACAAAAAGTCTATTGTAATCATAATCAGTACTCGCTCCCAATAAAATTAAATTATTTCAATTTTAAAGGGAGACTCAACTAACAGATACATTTTTCTCGAAACAATCAAGTAGTTTACTGGCAACACAAAAGAAAACCCAAAAATACACAATTAGATAAGTGCTATTTTCCATAGTTACCATATTCTTACGGGAAAATGCACTTTTTCGTCCATATTTCTGAAACTATTCACTTTACAGAAAAAGTTTAAATATATTTTTGCGCATTTTAAACTGCTCTACAAGATGAACAAGAAAAAATATAGGTTTCTATTTGAAAAAATTTAGCTTTGATTGAATTTCTTTTTTAATTTTAATTTTTGAAGACCCTGTACATCAGATTGCTAAAAATAGAAATGTAACGTATGATCCAATATGTTGACAAGAACTATGCAAAATTTGGTTTCGATACATACATCAGAAAACTAGTATCAGCTATTTTAGTGAGCACCTACAGCTGTCAAAATTTTAGGAAAAAGTCGAATATCTCAGGATCGGTGGTATATAGGACCATGGTTGTCATACCAAAGTTATCTTGAAATTTGACAAGGAATTGAAAAATGCAATAGTATACAGGGCGTTTCATTTAAAATGAGAAAGAAAAAACGGAGTACCCTGTATTAAGGTGGGTTATAAAAAATAAAAGTTCAATCGATTACAGACAAGTTTTGTATTCAACTTTTTCTTCTAGCTCCTTTAGTTTCCACAATAAGGTATAGGCACACTTTAACTCGGACACCCTGTACTTGAGAATCCTTCGTATAAAGGCGAGTACTCGGGCGAGTATGAAGGGCGTGATGAAGGGTGTCTCAAATTGAGAGGGTGTTTTTTAATTGGGTAAACTCGGGTAAAACGCACGATTTTCATTGACTTTCAAACACTTTTGATTTGTTATGGTTGTGTAATACTATAAATGCATAGAAATATGTAATTATGTGGGGTCATTTTGTTTGACCCGAGGTTATAGTTGTGTAATGCTATAAATGCATAGAAATATGTAATTATGTGAGGTCATATTGTTTGACCCGAGGTTATAGTTGTGTAATGCTATAAAAGCATAGAAATATGTAATTATGTGAGGTCATATTGTTTGACCCGAGGTTATAGTTGTGTAATGCTATAAATGCATAGAAATATGTAATTATGTGAGGTCATATTGTTTGACCCGAGGTTATAGTTGTGTAATGCTATAAATGCATAGAAATATGTAATTATGTGGGGTCATATTGTTTGACCCGAGGTTATAGTTGTGTAATGCTATAAATGCATAGAAATATGTAATTATGTGAGGTCATATTGTTTGACCCGAGGTTATAGTTGTGTAATGCTATAAAAGCATAGAAATATGTAATTATGTGAGGTCATATTGTTTGACCCGAGGTTATAGTTGTGTAATGCTATAAATGCATAGAAATATGTAATTATGTGAGGTCATATTGTTTGACCCGAGGTTATAGTTGTGTAATGCTATAAATGCATAGAAATATGTAATTATGTGGGGTCATATTGTTTGACCCGAGGTTATAGTTGTGTAATACTATAAATGCATAGAAATATGTAATTATGTGGGGTCATATTGTTTGACCCGAGGTTATAGTTGTGTAATACTACAAATGCATAGAAATATGTAATTATGTGGGGTCATATTGTTTGACCTTGGCCTAAATTTTTCTTTCTAGCATGGAACCGTGTGCGATTTACCAAATTTGGAATGTGGATAACGCGTAAAAAAGTGAAAGTTTATAAGATTTACATCCCCATTGTACAATGTGTTTGTTTTCTAAAAGATAATTTTATGGTGGAATGTCCGATTTGAAGTGATCATTGCCAGGAAAAAAGTATCTTGTATCCTTTTTATCCACTCAGAATGTCTCTCAATACCCCAAAGAAAACTCTTTCTCTCATAAATTGTTTTAAGTCATGGGCATTTTATCGTCACGTGAAAAGAGGTTTCAGAACATTCATAACGAAGATTTTCCTATCACCAAACGCCACTATGAACACAAGAGATCTACTCACAAAACAAATTTTAAAACGAATCTATGCAAGTCGTATAAGACAGCGAACGGTGTCGTAATGCTTCTGTGAATTGTTCATAGAGACCATGCATCCTTCAGAAACTTCATTTCGTAGAGTTAAGTGACATGTGATGGTTGTTTCTTCGTGTCATAGTTGTTATTTCTCTGTTCTTTACAGTCTACACTAGAAACGTAGAAAAAGAACCTGCTGTTTTCCATGCCGAAACCCTGACAACAATGGGAATCATATGGCGTTGTTTGAGAAATGGTAATGATACGATTGAAGGCTATTGTAACATCCAAGTAAGGTTGCGTGATCTCTGATACTGATGTAACCCTCTATCGTCTTCCTCGCATCCTATGCTCGCTCTTGACCCCCTTTTTCGGTGGGATTTTGCTGCAAAAACCGTCGCCTTACCTCTGCGTGTTATATATGAAATGAAAGTTGATATTGCTCTTTGGCCGTTTCATCTTCCCCGTCGCAAACTGCTCGAATTTTAACACGCGAAAATTTTAGCAGTGAAAGTGGCTGATCTGATCATAATTCTTCACTGATTTAAAGGCGTTTGATTATTATAAAATAATTTGTTTCATCACACTTGCCGGAAACATTGAAATCCCAAATGTTCCAGTGATAGAAGTTTCATAAAAAAAAAGACAGAATATGAATATACTTATATTGGTTACACACTGATCCACTAGATTTAAAGCGTGTTTTCCGATAGGAAAATTTGAAAAAAAATTCTACTAGATTCTCGAGCATTCCCAATTAATTCATGGAAAGTTATGTGAATATGAAGGAAAAATGAGTGGAAATAGAAGCAAATTAGAGAAATTTTGGGGAAGTTAGGGAAATTCTTTCAAGAAGAGGCAATACATAATTGTACAAATTTTAATCGGTGAGAGACCCTTCGGGTGCAGAACTATTCTTAGGCTAGTTTTTTAAGCAAAGTTTCCATGCTCATGCTGAAAAACTTCAGGCGAACTGTCAGTAATACATTTTTCCGATTTTGCACAGGCATAGCTTTTTTTCTGCAGAATTAATGATGAAATACATGAATGGAGGAATTTCGCCGCTCTAGCACAGTTTTTCCAACGAAAAATTTAATTTATATTTAAAAATATATGTATGTATTTATTTTTGTTGGAGATCCACGTACTCGTATAACATGATTACAACAATATATTCAGTGGGTTATCAATAAGTACGATATTTTCCGCGTTGATATGCTATGGCGCTTTGTATGTACAGTTGTCCCTCTCAAAATGAATACAGTTCTTTTTGAATAAAGTGCCGCCCACCCCATTAACCACTAATTTTCGTAATTTCAAGCTTCTTGTGAATCGTGAAAAATCATACATGGAAATCAATTTTTTGACAACAACAAAATAATCCGCGTTTTGTGCAACTTCCTGTTTATAACAATATTATAGTGTTAAACTAGTTTCGACCCTTGAAGTCTGAAATAGAAACTATGAATATTCTGCTTTGTTGATACCCTTGAATACGAATAATATCCCACCTTTAAAGTTAATGATTAAGGATCAATTCTTATCTGCCACTTGCTCAACGAGTTTTCAGAATGACATTTAGATGGTAGCAAATGTAATGGTTCAACGGCTTCTGAGGTTTCTCTTTATAATTTATTTTCATCATTGGCATTGGCTAAGAATATTGAAATTGACTTCATATGGGACTTGAGCCATGCTGGAAATCATATCGATATGGTTCCTGAGTTTCTCAAGTCATCAAAACCAGGAACTTCATTAGAGAGATCAATAACTAATTCTTGGTTGAAAATAGTGCACGTATTCCCTTCATACTTCCAAATGTCCTTGTCCCTTACATTCGAATTAAGGAAAGAGTTGGACCATAAGGGTTTACCATACTTCAGTATGGGAATCATATTTTGTGGAATATAGAACAGAATTGGAAATGAGTCGGGAAAGGAGTGGAATTTATAACTGCACTCTGTCTACGTATATGGGGGGAGGTACAATGTTTTAAAGAACTGGTAACCTTTGAATAGGTGAAGCTCTAATATTTCCAGTAATAATTTTCATAGAAAGATTTAGCTCTGCATCAATTTTTTGCACATGAGCACTATTAACCAAAACAATATTCAGCAGCCGAAAACACCAAGCCGTTCGAAGAGTAGCTGCAGCAGCACTCCATGAAGTGCCAGCTGGTTTATGCAGGATATCATTACCAATTTTCAACTTCAGACGCAAATTTTTTAAATGCGCTTTGAAATTCAGCGAGGAATCCAGCAACTCCTATGTATTTTGGATCGAGGTTATGTTCCAGAAAAGAATTACCGAAAACTACACTCAATTTTATATATTTTCGATGATTATTCAAATGGAAACATGAAATTTCGGTTTTATTTGGGTTAGGACTCAAAAGCCGCTCGAAAAAGTAATTCCTCAAAATTTGAGAATCTGTGGGAAGACTATTCTATACACATCTTAAATCCGAATGACCGAAAGCTAGGGCTCATCAGGGTATATGAATTTCTTAGAACAAGTAGTAAGGATATCACACATATATAAATAGGGAATACTCCTTCTGACGAAAATGATGTATTTTTATGAAATATCTTTGAAACGTCACATTTTGAAATGACCATTTCAACCGTTTTCCAAAAAAAAAATATTTTAAGCACTTAAAAATGAAAAATACAAATGGTTATTTAAAATTTAAAGCGTTTCATTTCAATTGCACAAGTTTGAATAGTTTCCGCGGAGCATTTGAAAAAAACATGAATGAAACTCGAAATGATTCTGTTTGAACTTGCATATGCAGTGATAACCCAAACTGAAGAGAATTCCCCATTGAAAAGAAGAGGTGCTAAAACTGATCCTTGTGGAAGACCGTTATTCAAAGTTTTGAAATTACCACTATTATCATCAACAAAAACACGAAACCTTCTCTCTGACAGCATGTTTTCTAGTAAGCGAACCATCTTTCCACACCTCAGATGTCTATTAAGTTTGAAAATCAAACCATCCTTCCATACTGTGTCATATGCTGCAGATAAATCCACAAATGCTTATTTCTATTAAAATATTCCAATGTTATCGACTTGAATGGGAATTATCGTGTTGTTTATTTTTTCCCGATCCTGGTCAGCATTTACCAACATAAACAGATGCTGCATTAGATAAATCTTATCAGTGCATTACACTTTCTGGAAAGACATATTTTTTTTCGAGAATGACGAGGATTTCATTGTTTGTTTTCTCCAAAAACATTTTTCGACAGTTATTTCTGAACTATTCATTTGAATTGAACTTAAATGACCGCAGCCATTGTTGATTTCAAAATGTTATTTTCACGACATTCCCTATAGATCGTTATACCCGTAGGTGATAAACTGTTATCAGTTGGTAACCAAAATTCAACGAACCGATAAAGTTGTCCTTTATCGATTGCATTGCCAGGGAGGGTAATCACATACTGCATTGTGCAGATAATGATGAATATGATAATACTCCTATCGTACGTACAACTATAAGATCATAAGCCATTGACTCATGGAAATTTCGATCAGTAAAGCCCTGTGAGTGGATGACGAATTATTTTTGTATGGTCATATTCCATATTCAAAATACCCTTTGAAAGTGTTACCTAGGGAAATCGCCTCTTTTTTCAAGAAAATCATTGGACTATTGCAGATCGGTATTGGTGTACCATACAGTCATTGGAGTAGTCTGATACCTTCCATGTGGAATGTTTAATAATCAAAAGGAGTCTAAATTTAGTCTATGGTTCATATTATGATTTAAGTATCGAGCTTTTTTCTGTGTTCATTTTCAACTGTTTTTATTAGGCATTTTTTATTTTTGTATTATATGTATGACTATCATAAATTGGCACTGTGTGATGCTATTCTTTGTGAAATAAGTCTGAATTTATCTATTCTGGAACCGAATGGTTCAGATAAGAAGAAAAGCATATTGTGGCATTTTTATTCACGCACATTTACATTGGTTCGATCATTTTCTTAATGCCTGTTTTTTTATTTCAGTCAACCTCAGCGGTACTGGAAAAGTGGATATGTCTCACTTTGAGATGCTCAAAGTCTTGGGAACTGGTGGTAAGTACCAACGAAATTTCATTTATAATTTTTTTTCTTGTTTGATTACGAGGGTTGATGGATTGAAAATAGGTGAACTCAGCTATCTATCTCGATTTAGTCGCCCCTGTGTGGTGCGATTCTATCCAATTGAAAGGCAGCCATGCAACGTAGCAAAAAGATAATGTGTGCCATGGCCCTCACGATGATGTGACATCAAGAGTAATCAATCGCTCTTATGGTTCTGCAGCTGGAAAGATCCATCACTCGTATATCTCGGCTTTAATCGTTTCGACGGCTATTCCACCCACCAATGGTGGTGTGGGACAGTTCATGAACCTTCTGAAGAGTGAGCTGTCTATATGAGGAACTAATCTAATCTTCACTCTTCAGGCGTTATGACCATAATAGGGAAAAGGAGATCAATTTATCATCAGAACGGTTTGGAGTTTAAAAAGTATGTTTGATGAGCGTTTAATCAAACTTTGATGATAAAATACTTCTCCATGTATCACGGGTAAAAAATAGCTTATTTGGAATTAAGCAAAATGAGAAGAATTTTTGAAATCTTGATATTTCATATTCTTACAGAGCAAGCGATCATCTTGCCTGCAAGCCACTGATTGAAATAAAGCTAATCAAAATATCGATCAATCAGAATTTTATTGCAAGGTCTCGAGTGATTTAGGGAATTCCCCAATATTTTCGAATAAATTCAAGGTCATTCTCAATCAGTTTCTTTTAATATCACAAGTTTCCATACGTTATTCAACTATGATTAATTTTTATCACTTGGATACAAAATATGCATACATGTTTTGATAAGTCACGTTTCCAGGTAGTCTACGATTAGGAGTTGATATGATTCGATTCATTTCTATTATGAAGGGTTGCAATGAATACCGCTGTTCTTGCATTCCACATAATTTCATAGAAATCACTTTAGCTTCTCATTCGTCGCTTTCGATTTGGCAAAGTGAAGTAATCCTTGATCATTACTGCTTTAGTCCCCCTTCTAGAGTCGCTAAAAATACTGTTTTTCACTTGTTGTAAACTGCTTTGTGTATTTCTATGCCAAATTAGTTTTTCTCATGTATAGCTTATTTTATAGAGGGAAGTGATGCCAGCAGATTCTCACGCAGCATCAAAGCTGTGCGTTTTCATATTTAAGTTTTCATCCATCATTATTCCTAGATATTTGACTTTATTTTGCCATTTTATTTCTTCGTTATTAATTTTTATCTTCATCTTTGGATTGTTTCTTGTCTTTATATTGGAACATTATGCTTTGACTTTTGCTTTCATTTATTTTCATTTTCCATTTCCGGTACCATTTGGTCCGTTTTGTCAATGTGCAAGGACTACTGTATGGTAGAGCCTCTATAGTATTCACATTTTCTGCTGAAAACGGCAAAATTTTGGGAGTACTGAGCAAAAATAATTTTGAAAATTCCAAATGAAACTCCTGTTAAGTATCTGTAACACAGACAGGACGGCACGAGACACAACTCATCTAGGTGCTTTAGGTTAGGTTAGGAGTATCACTTCCTCTAGGAGATTCTGGTTAAATTTCCATATTTTGAGCTCAGGATTCAAATAAGTGGAAAATTCAAATAGTGATGTCACACCTTGTGTATGCCACACGGAATGAAACATGTTAGCTCGCATGTTAGTGACACAATTTTTCCTGTTCAGAAATTATTATTATTATATAGGATATAAGAGTTGAGGATAACCTATATAAGTAATATAATGAATTATTTCAGTGAGAAGAAATACACCCAACAATCATTAAAGAAAAACTCAATATAACAAAATATTTCTTTCATCACAACAGGGAAAAAGTCAGAAGCACATGTCTCAATAGACCACCAGCTCCCCATGAGTCCCATCTATTTTTGAAACTATGTATTTACTCTCGGGGCGTTGACTACATTGCTGGGTAACATATTACTTATGCGAAAGAACCTATTGTTCAGGAAATTCTCCCTGTTTCTGGTGAAAAACTCTCTACTGAGCTTCTAAATGTGCCCTCTCAGGTGAATTTAGAGTAAAGAGGCCAGACATATAGGGTGTCCGCGCCATGGGGCAGCGGTCGATTACTCTAATTTTATTAACTTTACAAAAAAGAGTTTGAAATAAAACTTTCCTCTTTTTAAGTAGAGCATCTCCTAAAATTTTTTAGAACTATACAAAGTATTTCGTTTCTTCTGCACAGCTATCAACTTTTATTTTAAATGGAACACCTTATATATTTTTACATTTTTGAATTCCTTGTTAAATTTGACTATAAGTTTGATGTCACAACTATGCCTGAATTATCAAGGGTCTTCCAGAAATTTGACGTTTTTTTACATTAAGGAGTATAGCTCCGTTCCTATTCTTTGTAAATGATTCTAATTTGGACTGTGTCTAGTTAATAAATGAAACACTAAAAATTTTCTTCGTAAATAACCATATTATTTACAGGGTTCGCGAAAATCTAGATCCATTATCAGAACAGAAATTCATCAAAATCTTAATTTTCTTAATTGGCAGCTCAGAATTTTTTTTCTGTTCACTATTTAAAACAACTAAAAGCGAACACAAAATGTTTAAATAATGAACAGAAAAAAAGAGGTTGCTATTTAAAAAAATGATGATCTTGATGAATTTCTGTTTTGATAATGGATATACGTTTTCGTGGACCCTGTATTTAATATGGTTATTTACAAAGAAAATTTTTAGTGTTTCATTTATTGACTAGACACAGTCCAAATTTCAATAAATTACATAGAATAGGGACGGAGCTATAGTCCTTTATGTAAGTACCTCAAACTGTCAACATATTAATAAAAAGTCCAATTTCTCGAAAACCGTCAGAATTCAGACATAGTTGTGTTATCAAACTAATATTCAAATTTAACAAGGAATTAAAAATGTGAAAATATATAGGGTGTTCCATGTAAAATAACGAAGTTGATAGCTGTACAGAAAAAAACGAAACACTTTGTATAGTTCTAAATAATTTTAGGAGAGAAGCTTTATTTGAAACTCTTTTTTTATAGTTGATAGAATTAGAGAAATCGACCGCTGTCCCATGGCGCCGACGCCCTGTATTAATTTTTTTTTCTGCATGCATTCCAAAAAGGGAATGTTTCTACTACGCTGCAGACTCATTTTGTTAAAATTTATTAACACTTACGAATATAAGGTAACATATTGATTTATGAAAAAAAATGTCAACGCAGAAGCTCCCTCGGTTTTTCTGGATATGCAATTCCCTTTTTTCTGCTCGAATGCAACCATACTTGGAATGCGAATCCACCCATCATATTTGGATGAGGCTCGATATTCTTTCTAGTAATTTAACTTAGCACACATTGTATTGGTGATTTCTTCGTTTTCCAACCGATATGGCTAAATAGTCCATATTCCAACGAACCGTCATCTTCAACCATCCTCTCGTGCGGAGCGTCACGTCTCACGTCCCCCAGAATCCGGCGATCGATGAGGCTAGACACATTCAACGTTCGCAGTTTCTTTTTTCCCCTTCGCGACCTTGCCGGTCATTGTGCGTTTGCTGCGTTTCTTGTACCTTGGGGCAGATCGTTCAAAGACCCGCAATTTCTCCGTGTTGATGACCACAACAACGCTTCCACGGGCCGTTTCGGTGTGGGTCCTAGACCTGGCGCTTTCGGGTGGGAAGTTCATTCACTTCGCTACCGCCTGAAAGCTGATGATCGTTGATCCCAAGATGCTGTCGTCGACCACAGCGAAATACAGGGTGTATTCGAAGGTGAAGCTTTTTTTTCAACAGGTAGAACTGGTCAAAATGAAGCGTTTCACCAATAATCACCTATACAAAACTTTCAAAATGACAAAGTTAAAAAAAAAAAAAATTGAAAATGATAACTGAAATCCTAATACGACTCTAAACCGTCTGTAAGCTGAATTATCGCAAAGCAGTGGGAAAAAACTGATCTCCTGATTCGACCATGTGGTTTCGTCTAGGATATTGGCTCGTTCGATAATTACCTGATAATGAAAATGGGAACTTAGAATTGCCGAATTGTCTTTTTCATCATTTTTTATTTATTTATTTATTTTTTTATTTACATATATGTACATATGACAGAAATATATGTACAGTGATCTATCTATTTGTAGTATTTCTTCAAAGTTTTCTTGAAACAATTTAAGGAACAATTGAAGATAACTAACATATGCACTTTCAAGAAACTGCCTCGATTTTCTACATTTTTTTTCACCCTAAATTGCACGATACAACAATTATGGTTCTGTCAAAAGTGACCTGATGCATCTAATCCGATGAACTTGATACTGAACCATCCATTGTCCAGCCATATGTTTATGTTTTGTTTCGTTTTTGCGATGCCAGAGTCACCTTCCATAGTCCCGTACTTTAAATTCAATGAAATTTTGTCGAACTTCTAGGGGTTGTATCTCAGCCATCTTGGATATTTTATATAGACAATTTTTGGTTAAACGACTTATTTTGATGAGTTCTACCTTCTGTCAAAGAAAACCTTTGAAGACACTCTGTATACAGAGTGAGTGGAAAATGACTCAGAAAATTCATATCTTCGGTATTTCCTATGTTGTTGAAACATGTCAATGTTTATTTTAAATTACGACAATTTTCATGTGTAATTGAGGAGTTTGTAATGGTCTTTTAAATAGCAATCATCACTTTTGTGCCAGAAATGGGTAGGCCTTTTGTGCTGATGATTTGGTCGTTGATTTCCCATCAACTCTTATTTTTTCGACAGGATATAGTTTAAAATATTGAATTCGAATTTTCAGTTTTTTATTGATTTTGAAATAATGATATTCAATTAGTGTCCTGAACTCCTTTTCAGGGTGCGTATGTTCACATTAGAAATTCGTAAAAAATAGTGAATTTGTTTGCAGGGTTGTTGTGTACAGGGTGTTCTAAATTCGTTGTCAACTGAGGGTATCTCGAGAACTATAGCAGCTAAAAGAAAACGGATGACACATTTTCCAGCTTTTTTTCAGATAAACAAAGAATGGTGAAAACCGTAGCCTACTACGATTCTTCGTTTTTGAGTTATTAGAAAAAATGAGTTTTTGACAATTTCGAAAAGTTCTCGAAACTTTTTGTCTTTGACGTTACAGATCTGAAACTTGAACCTTTTTAGACACTTTTATACGTTTAATCCACTAACAAAAAATTTTGTTCCAATTAAAAATAACAAATTCAATAAAAGTTTGCATTTAAAAAAAAAACGAAAGTTCGCCTAATGATTCTAAATGAAAAAATATTTTGAGCTCGGCAGTAGATTCTACGTTCAAGCTTCAGATCTGCAACTTCAAAGACGAAAAAGTTATGAGAACTTTTCGAAGTCGTCAAAATCTCATTTTTTGCTAATAACTCAAAAACGAAGAATCATAGGAGGCTACGGTTTCCACCATTCTTTGTTTATCTAATAAAAAGCTGGAAAATGTTCTTTGTTGAAAATGTGTCATTCGTTTTCTTCTAGCTGCTATAGTTCTCGAGATCCCCTTAGTAGACAACGAATTTTGCCCACCCTGTATAGGGTGGCAAGTGGCAAATTTTTTCAACCCAACGAGATAGAGGAAAATGCATGGCATATTACGGTCGCCTTTTTTCAAGAAACTAATAATGCCATCAACTGCATTCCTCTATCTTCTTTTGTTTTCGAGTTATAGGCCAAAATTGAAATTTCAACTTTGGTCATTATCTCCGTTTCTGTTTAAGCTAGGATGTTGAAATGAAAACATTTTTTTGATAGCAATCCAGTGGCGTACTATGATTTTTTCCAACAGTTATAGTTGCTGAGCCTAACATAAAGTGTGTTTTTTCTTATGGAAACAGTAGTTTAAAATGACTTGGAAAGAGTGAGGCGACATATATATTTCTGAAACGGTGAAAAAAAATGGCGATTCTTTCTGTGTCATTTTAAACTACTGTTTTTATAAGAAAAAACACAACTTTATGTTATAGCTCAGCGAATAAACCTGTAGGAAAAAATCATAGTACACCACTGGATTGCCATCAAAAAAGTGTTTCCATAATGTTTTCATTTCAACATCCTAGCACAAAGAGAAACGGAGAAAATGACCAAAGTTGAAATCGCCCAAATTTAAATTTTGGCCTATAACTCGAAAACAAAAGATACATTAATGCAGTTGATGGCATTATTAGTTTCTCGAAAAAAGACGACAATGAATGGTACATTCATTTTTCTCTTTCTTGTTGGATTAAAAAGTTGTAGTTCAGGTATCACCAATTTTGCCCATCCTGTACAGTCAACATGTCGCTATTCCAGAAATGTTGTCTTAATATATTTTTCAGTTTTGACGAAGTTTGAATACTCTGAATCGTTGTGTCGAAAGCATTCCTTGCTTTAGGTCGACCTTGACTTGAATTCGGATTTACGATATAGGTAAGAAGCTCTTCCAGCTGTTCTGATTTTTGTTACTGTACTCTAGTTTCCCATCAACTGAAGACTCATATATGGACCGAAAAGATTTATATTCTTGAGAAAAAAAAAACAATATTGAATTGGTTGCTATGCCGAACATGAGACCTGATAAAACCAAATCGTTCGAACCAAACTAGCTGCGATATACACAGTTAAAAGACCGTAAACAGTCAGTCGTTCAGTGGTTATCGCTGCCGAATTTCCGATTATTTCTGAGCCACAGGTAAAGGGGGGTCATCGACACCTCAAATCTACCGAACTGTATTACAAATTTCTGTTGTTTCTCGAATATAGAGGTACATTCCGTGCGTGCTCAAAAAGACACGTTATCAAGAGGATATGGTCGTGACATTCATCACGTAGGAGATTTCCCTAAGATACGCTGAATATTTCAACAGTAGGTTCTTGAATCAAAAGAAACACTTAATTCCTATAGTTACCATTTTGTCCGATTCGGCCCTGATAATAAGATATAGCCATTTTAAGTTTTCATAATGAGCTATGCCACCCCATGAAAAACAAAATTACCTTCAGAGTAACTAGTAAAATCTGTGACATTACACATCTGTGGATATTTTTAACAGAGTTGTATTCAGCCAAAGTACCCAATTTTTCAAATTTCACAGATATTTTTTAATTTTTGAACATGAAATTACTCGGCGCATTATATGAAAAAATATGGAGAATACTTTAATTGTACAAAACGTTCATATATTCATTAGAGAGCGTCCAACCGAGCGTCCAACTTACATTCAAGAGTTGGGTTCTTTGAATTTTTGTTATTATTATGGTACGTGATGGTCATAATGAAAAAATTGGAAGACGTGGGTGATATCTTATGTTCGAAAAAGATTCATCAAATAAATGTAAAACTAGATTCCGAAATTAATTTCATTCGATAAAACCGTTTGTTAGAAAGAACTAAAAATGACATATTTTTATGGTTTTTCAACAGCTTGTATCTTTTAAACCGAGCCGATTCGGAAAAAATAGCAAAGGAAAAGAGTGTTTCTTTTGCCCTCAAGAATATACTGTTAAAATATTTTTACAAGTCAAAGATTCGGCTTGTATATAGTGTGACCCAGGTGTGCGTACATAGTCCATAACTTTGTTTCTATCCGAGCTACCGTCTTTATTTTTTTTTCAAACAGTAGGCAATGGGAATATCTTAAAAATATTTTCATATGTACTTAAAGGTGTCCTAAAATAAAATACACATTTTTATTTTCAAATGGCAACCACTAATTGTCGACATGTTTTCTATGGACATAACGCACTTCGGTTTCGTAGACTTATCCGTTTTAGACCCGTTTGCACCAAACGCACTTAGTGCTAAGTGCCTTAAGTTTAAGCGCTCCTGTAATGACTACTTAGGTATTTAAGGGCGGGATTCTAACCTAAAACAAAATTTGTTGAACTGGCTGCAGCACTTCGCATTTTTGATGGATTTGAAAATTGAATGAATTCATTACTAAATACCAAGTCTTTTCTTTTGCCTTTTTTGTAATGCCATCAGTCTTTTTTAATTTTCAATTTGGTGTCACAAATCATACTATAGTTAGCAACAAACTCTTTTCTTCTGTTGAGAAGTTGAGTGCCCTTCGTAAATTAACACCACTTGCTTGGCAATCATTCACCGTATTCGTACTAACAAGGGCAATAAGGACATTTTCTTCACGTTCTTCTTCAACATTAGTAAAACAAATTCACACAAGACCTTACAAAGAAAGTGTTGTACTCATATAAACTTAGGTACCTTTTATTTGACAATCATTATCATTATCAATATTAATGCTAATTCAACAACAAAAAGTTTTTACTCTTTGATAATAATATCCTTGACACTGACTGACAGGACAATAAAGTAAGGTTAATGAAATGACAACTATCATCGGCAACCGGCCAACCAATTAAATGGCTTTATTGAACTAGGATGAAGTTGCACCAAAATAAAAAACTGAAATATCACTAGATATAAAAACTTAAGGGCCCCTTACTTAAGATTCTGTTAAGCCACAGTCGTGCAACTGGGAATAAAATTAAGCGTCCCTTATCTTTAAACTGCACTTAGTTAAGTACTCGTTTTAAGGGTGCAAACGGCCTTAGTGTTTGACTTATGCAAATTTATATGTCAAAATAGACCCACAGAAAAATTTGTAGATGTATTCAGAACCAATCAACGAACTCGACTATTTTTTTTTCAGTTTCAGCGCATTTTCTGATATGAGGGCGAATTTCAAGCTCTGTCGCTGTTGAATGTTGAAAATTTTCAACTTTTTGCGACATTACAGTTACTTCAAATCCTTAGCAAATGAAGATTTCTGAGGTCTGAGGTCAAAATAAGTAATTTGAATATGCCTTTATGCATGTCTATGAATTGAGCTAAACTGGCACAATTTTTACGTTTTGACTGGTATAATTTGCACGTTGGAAAACAATTTTTTGTCTATTTCCGATAACCGAATATATGAATTATCTTATGTTCAATGTTCAATGAAAATTTCAATTAAAAACAAGGTGAAAGCTAAGAATTACAACACGTATAATATGTATATGATAATTGAAATCTTCATTGAAGGTAATCATTTACGCCTTTCATGAATAATGTAATTGTTTTCGCTGAACATTATTAGGGATTTCTCGTTGTTTTGAATTAACTAAACTTGTTTTTTTAGTTTTAAGTATTGAATGGTGAATTCGATGAATATTTAATACGAAATTCGATGAATTTATAGAATGCGACTGAGTTATTTCTGTATGGAGCGAAGGAGAAAGATTACTCGATCATCTTTATATTCTGAAGCTGGCCATTGACGGTGCATGGTATAAACATTGAGGACATATTGGGGGTTTTTCAGGGCAATCATCACCGTACTGAAACAAGCTTGTTCGATTACATCCTAAAAAAAAAAATTCAAACTCATAATCAGACAATAAAAAATATGACACCCCCTCCTGCCAGATATCCTTTTTAAGATAGATTTTTCTCAAATACTCTGATGGTAGAACCATGAAGAAGATTAATTCCTTATTTTATGTGTTTCAGCTTACGGCAAAGTATTCCTTGTAAGGAAAAAGGGAGGCGCCGACCACGGCCGCCTCTATGCTATGAAGGTGCTGAAGAAAGCAACAATTGTACAGAAGAAGAAAACAGCAGAACACACCATGACAGAACGTCAGGTGTTGGAAGCCGTCCGGGATAATCCCTTCCTTGTTACCCTCCATTACGCTTTCCAGACTGATGCTAAGCTTCATCTGATCATCGGTGAGTAGGATGAAATATTTAAATGTGTTTTTCCGTAGTTTGCACGGAAAGGGCTGAATGACCTCAAGAAACCGTTAAGTTGCGAGAAATGAAGTCGCTATTTCCACAATTTGATCTTTCCACAAGGTAGTTGGGTTTTTTCAACTGGCAACTTTACTTTTTCTGCCAAAAATGGTTAGACCTTTTGCTGCTGAGGACGATTTGGTTATTCATGGGTTTTTCACCAAACCTTTTTTTCTCGCTTTTTCATTGTAGGGATGAAATGGTTTGATTAATTGAATTCGTATTTTTCAACAGTAAGTAGATGCTTGAGGTCAAAAGAAACACTTTTTTCGTTTTCCATTTTTTCCGTATCGGCTCGGTTTAAAAGATACAGGCTGTTGAAAAACCATAAACATTTTTGCCGTTCACTACCTAACCAAATCGATTTCAACATCACATGGAGAGCTTCCCAAGATGAATAATGTAAGAGAGACTGTCTAACCACCTTCAACCTTTCATTTATTAAATTTCAGCTGTATATGGCATTCAAACTGGACGGTTGCATTTGCACAACACTTTCAGGATATGAACTATTTTCATGCAATATCTTGAAAACTTCTTCGTTTCTGCATCTACATAACATATTAATTTCATTGAATGAAAAAAGAAAAATGAATATGAAATTTTTTGGTTTGAAATGCTTATTGAGGTAAAAAAAACAGGCCGTGAAAATACATAAAAAGTGTTATTTTAGGTTCTGTCCCACAAACGGTTTTATCGAATTAAATGAATTTCGTAATATAGTTTTTCATTTATTTGATGAATCTTTTTCGAGCACAAGATATCACCCACGTATTCCAATTTTTTCATTATGACCATTACGTACCATGAAAATACAGAAATTCAAAGAACTCAACTTTTGAAACCAAGTTGTACGCTATCTAATGCTTAGAACATAAATACATGGAATGGACATTGACGTGCTATGAATTTATTTGTTCTGGTACAAACATTCGATGCTTCTCTTGTCTAGCGCGACACTAAGGCAGTGGCGTAAAATAAATAAATTTATATAGCTTCTACCTTTTTGTACGGAAAATTGACGTGACAATGATGTCAGATTCAACTATCTCAATTGTGATTGGCGACGCTAAGCAACTATCTCACTCCAGTCTTTGGACAACAACAAATGTTTATTTTTCATTCCTTGTATATATGTTCCAAGATCTAAAGAATACGAGGATATATTGAAAAATTCTATACTATAGAACCAAACAAAATTTCAATGTCAAAATATTTTATTACTCAACATATTCTCTTCTTTTGGACACATATTTTATTACAGCGAACCTGCAACGTCTTTAGTCCTTTCAAAAAAAATATTTCTTCTTGCTCTGCAAACCAGGCCTCCACAACTCTTTTACCTTCTCGTTGGAAGAAAATTTACGACCTTTTAAACTTTTTTCAGTTGAGGAAAGAGATGATAATCGGATGGAGCCAAATCTGGTGAATAATGGTGGTGTTCTAGTAATTTAAACCCTAAATCACGAATTTTTTGCAGGTAACATGAGATTTGTGTGCAGGGTCGTTGTCCTGCAAAAACAAAACACCTTTGGATAGGTTTCCGCGTTTTTTCCCTTCAATTTTTTTCCTGTAGAATGTTCAGTAATGTCGAATAGTAATCTCCGGTTATTGTTCTACCCTAATCTAAAAAATCAATCATGATTACTTCCAAAAAACTGAAGCAAGAACTTTTCCAGCAGATTTTTGGACACGAAACTTCTTAGGTCTTGGAGAACCAGAGTATCACCATTTCATCGATTGTTGCTTTGTTTGTGATCGTAGAAATGTACCCAAGCCTCATCCATAATAACAATTCGGTTTAAGAAGTCTACATCGTTTTCAAATCGAGCACAAATCGAACGCGATGCTTCTACCCTTGCACGCTTTTGGTCAACATTCAAATCAAACATTTGGGGATCCATTTTGCAGCAATTTTTCTCATGTCCAAATTGACGTGAACTATATGATGAACGCGTTCGTATGAAATATTCAGTGCTTCAAATATCGGTTTCAACCCAATTCGACGGTTTGATAAAATCATGTCATGAACTCTGCATGGATATTTTCGGGGACTGACACAAAAACTGGCCTTCCCGATCGGTCATCATCTTCAATGGAAAATTCACCTCTTCTGAAGCTTGCAGTCCAATTTTTCACGGTCGCATACGAAGGACATTGATCACCAAGGGTATTAAGCATATCTTCGTTAATCTGCTTACCTCTTAACCCTTTTAAATACAGGTACTTGATGATGGCTCGATACTCCAATTTTTCGATTTTCACAATTTCGGTGGACATCTTCTTTCTTTCAATTTATTGCGTTACTCTGGTTTACTTTTTGGACCTCAAACTTCACACATAACTAATGAGTTCGTTGCTATGGTAACCCAATATTTTTTTTATATGCATGGAACTGGTCTAGGATAACTAGATATCAACACATCCTTGTTTTTGAACTTTTGTAAAATAGAAGTATTCTTCATATTTTCCGAGAAATTCGAAAAATTGGGTACCTTGACCAAATTCTACTCTTTTTGAAAGATCCACAGATGTGTATAGTGTCGCAGATTTAGCTGGTTATTCTGAAGGTTACTTTTCACCTCGCTTTTTACCCATTCTTCTTGTTTACATAATATTTTTCTATCTATATCTGCGATGTCCTCGAATTGTGGTCAATATGGGTGATGTTTACAAAAACAACTGCAAAGCTCGCACGCTTGTTACACTAGGACGAGTTTCCATGATCATTGTTGAATTCGATACGCCAATTGGCTCGCGAAGAGGAAATAACTATAACTTTGACAAATCGAATGCGTGTCAGGAGAAAGTTTACTTTTCAATTTTCCTCGGTCGCTTTATATCCTATCCGTTCGCTAATTCAATTATATTCGAACACGAACCTGGTGGAAATGTCTCGTTGGAATATAGACTCCATTTCTTCGAAGATTCACGAATCCTAGAATAGTAATTCAGATTTCCTTCTATGCAGGGTGTTCCTAAATTTGAGTTTTTGAAGAAAAAAAGTCCATAAATCAAAACATTTTGTTTTCGAGATACATTTACATTTTTTCCAAACAGTGGCTCACCAAAAAAAGTTCAGGGGGAAAACAGGGGACAGTGTTCCAGAAAAAATATCACCCTGTAGATTTGCCATCGAAATTGGCATGTCACATGGTGTGAACTATCAATTATAATATTAATGTCGAATTTCAGTTGAGTATCTTGTGAAGTGTAGATACTATCATCGTTTCGTTCATATCTTGAAAGAATATTTTTATATAATTTTTTTTTTATTTTTGAGGATCATCACTACATTTTAAACTTTTGAAACTGTCTCACCACTTATAATTAACATCACAATTTTCATACTGTTCTAGCAGAATTTGAATTGAATTGATTTCGAGGATTGTTTACCTGAATGAGCCATACAAAAATATCGAAATGTCTTTAGGCAGTCAACGAGTCATAAACATCGAAAAAAAAATTATCATTTCAATTATAAAACTTTCAGAATGCAGCTTTATATGAAACTCGCTAATTAGAACTCCACTCTGTACAAACGATTCTCAATTCCTCGTTTAGTTACTTCGATAATTCAGGTAGTTCCAACGAGAAAAAGTGGAATTTATTGAATATTCATTCCTTCTTAACAATGTCTCATTTCGATTACGTTATTCAGAATATTATATCCTACTATTGAACTTACTTCAATAGAACAGACGGTAACTCCTTTATTTCTGACCTCCAGAAATCTTCCATCTTCTCTTTCGTATGGGTAATGCTGATAAAAATTACTATCAGCTTCATTGTCCGGCAATAAAACTAGCCTTTTTGGTCCCGGATGTCATTTCCGCTAGTTATTTATTTATTTATTTATATTTATATTATATTTATTTATATGTATTCTTCGATAATCAGACCTTCTTTTTGATTTAACTCATTTTTAGAACTTATTCTGGAATTTTTCCACAAACAGAATAACACCACACTGATGGATTCGGATTCTGATAACATAATTAGCCCATTTAGTTTCACTTTTCGATGTCTAGTCTATTCAATTGTTGTTTTTCTCCGCTAAACAAATATAATTTATTTCCCTTATGGTCGGTTGAAAACATCCTCTGCGAGTCATATACAGATTGTATATGAAATAACAATAGAAATTGAGATTATAATCACAGATATAAACAGTTTATAATACAGATATGCTTGGCTTTGGAATAAAATGAAGCTTGGTGAACCTGCAACTTTCGTCATCTGTCATGTGTTGTTCATAAGATGTTCTCTAGTAGCAAGTTTTGTTTATCTCACGATCGTTAAGAATTAGTTGTCCTTTATTTATTTCTGCCACCCCTGAGAAACAAAATTTCCTTCAGAATAACTAGCTAAATCTGTGACACTACACATCTGTGGATCTTTCAAAAACAATTGCATTCGGTCAAAGTACCCAATTTTTCAAATTTCACATATACTTTTTTATTTTTGAACATCAAATACATAACTCGAAAATGACGCATTATACGAGAAAATATGAATAATACTTTTGTTTTACAAAACGTTCAAATATTCATTAGATAGCGTCCAACTTGGTTTCAAGAGTTGGGTTCTTTGAATTTTTGATATTTTTATGATACGTTATGGCCATCATGAGAAAACTGGAAGACGTGGGTGATAACTTGTGTTCAAAAAGATTCATGAAAAACTATTCCGAAATTCATTCCATTCGATAAAACCGTTTGGGAGACAGAACCTAAAATAGCATTTTTTTATGTTTTTTCAACAGCCTGCTTCTTTTTAGCTCCATAAGCATTTCAAATTAAAAATTCCCATATTCATTTTTTTTTTGAGTCATCGATATTAATATGTTATGCAGATGCAGAAATGAAGAAGTTTTCAAGATATTGCATGAAAATAGTTCATATAGTTATATCCTGAAAGTGTTGTGCAAATGCAACCGTCCAGTTTGAATGCCATATACAGCTGAAATTTCATAAATGAAAGGTTGAAGGTGGTTAGACAGTCTCTCTTACATTATCCATCTTGGGAAGCTCTCCAAGTGATGTTGAAATCGATTTGGTTAGCTAGTGAACGCCAAAAATGTTTCATTTGGCGTTCAAGATTCATTCCACTCTCCCAAATATTCACCTTGCGAAGTGAACCCTAAACTTACTTTCCTTAGATCCGTTTGCACCAAACACAATTAGTGTTAAGTGTCCCTTAAAATGAACCCTTAGCTTAAATTACGTTGCACCAACTGTTAACTGACATTTAAATAACTAAAGCAAACCTTAAATTAAAGTGCTCCTGTAATGACCGCTTAACTCTTTTCTTCTGTTGGGAAGTTGATTGCCCTTTGTAGATTACCACCACTTGATTGGCAATCATTCACCGTATTCGTACTAACAAGTACAATAAGGACATTTTCTTCACGTTCCTCTTCAACATTATTAAAACAAATTCACACAAAACTTACAAAGAAAGTGTTGTACCTTTTATTTGACATTCATTATCAATATTAATGCTAATTCAACAGCAAAGAGTTATTACTCTTTGATAATAATATAATAATTTACTTGAAACTGACTGACAGGACAATTAAGTTAAGTTAATGAAATGACAACGATCATCGGCAACCGGCCAACCAATGACATTATAATTGGATTAGGATGAAGTTGCACCAAAATGAAAAACAGAAATATCACTAGCTATAAAAACTTAAGGGCCCCTTACTTAAGATTCAGTTAAGCCAAAGTCGTGCAACTGGGAATAAAATTAAGCGTCCATTAACTTTAAACGACACAAGTACTCGTTTTAAGGGGTATTGGTGCAAACGGGCCTTATTGACTTTATTGCACAACCTTTGCCTTTTAGAATCGCTGAAAAAGTAGCTGGAAGTCCAAAACTTCGAGCTCTGTCACAATTCTTATCAAGCTCACTCGTTCTCAAAGTCCAACGTCCAAGGCGAAATGCACCTCTACTTGTCCCTCTTTTGTTTTACCATTCGAGGGCCGGAAGGCCCACGCATTTCATTGCGGTGATTCACCGATCAAATGGGCACACACGCGCTGCTCTTCTATAGCTGTTGCGACAGCGGCCTGTGGCCTATATCCGACCGAAGAAATATTTCGGTAAACGAAAATGAGTCAGGTTGTTTTTAACGCCAAATGCAACGTGATTATGACATTACGTCCGAAGCTCGCGTTGACAATTTGACGCACTAGAAATATTCCGTGAAATAGTTGTTATTATCATTTGATGGTAAATACGGCCATGAAATCTTTCCCTCTATTTTTTTTTATATTCAACTGCTGTGTTTATCGCGGAAATGTTTCTTATTATGTTGGAACAGTCTGAATATGTAATGAAAGTACCTACGTTGGTAGTTCTCACTGCCACGGTTATACAGGGTGCCTGTAAAACAATGCGAAGGACTTAGGGAGATGAATCCTCGATGAAAATAAGCAGGGGTAGTTCCTACAAATTTTTTTCCAAATGTGAAATTTCACACTTTGGTGCCCATATGAAGAAGCCTATTGATTTTGGCTAAAATCCAATGAATTCATCCAACCGTTTTCGAGTTTTCTTCAAATTATCGAGATTTCGGGTCCCTTTCCAGCAATTTTTGCCCGGATTACATTTCAGGTTATGAAAGAGGAAATATCCTTTTCACAAAGAAGGCGATGATGCCACATCGCAAAAAAAAGCTTTAATTTTTTAGTTAATCCTCGACGAAGAACTGGACATTTCTTCAGTAGATTTCTTCATTGCAGAAAATGCCCAAATAGGTAACTTTCTCTTATTTAGATTACTCTACGGTGCGCCACCTCGTGTCAATTTTTGTAACTAAAGTTTGTAAACTTTTTTGTATTTTAATAGGTTTCATGGTTTCGGTGCTTGTAAATCCTCTGGGTTTTAAATTTTCGGAACTTTTGATCTACGAGGGTAGATCTACTAAATAATCTTGTTCCTGGCGAAGAGAGCCTTATTATTTTCAGGGTAGGTTAGGGGTTCGAATGCGTCGGTTAAATTTGTGTTAATGAGCAAAATCCGCTTTATGGTTTTAAAGTTACAACCCCAATAGTTACGGGGAAGTAATTGAAAGATGCTATTTCAATTGAAGAAATATGCCATGTTTTAACTTTTAACAATATAGGTTTGAAACTAAGCTGAATGCAAATTGAATTTCCTATTGTAATTCATGATTTTCGGCTTAATTTTTGTACATATCCCACAATTGAAAAAAGGTATCATTTTCGACATGAAAAATCACAAGAGTGAATCAATTGGAGAATGCAGTTTTTGAATCCAAATTCACAACGTTTTACTTCCCCTCTAAAAAATGTCGATTCGATGAAATGGAACCTCAGCCAGTCGTTATGAGGTACAGAGATTTATGCAAAATTTACATATTATTAGTAATACAATACCAACGAAATACAATAATAATAATATTACTTATTTATAATATTTCGTAAATGAGTAATATTATTATTATTTTATATTTTTTATATTTTTTTATATTTTATAATAATAATATTACTCATTTACGAAATATTATTATATAAATAAGTAATATTATTATTATTGTATGAAAAATTCTGGAAAAAAGATTCTGCATATCAAAGCTATTTGCTAAATTTCGCTAATTTTTGAACAAATTGTTCATATAAAATATCCAAGATGGCTGAGATACAACACAACACAACACAAGTTCCACAAAATTAGTGGAAGTTATTGTAGAAGAAACTATTAGGTTTTTACTCGGTCCTTTTTTGGAAATCCAACTTCACATTTTGGGATTTGTATCTAATGCAAAAAAAAATCTCATGTTGCATCACATATATACAGGGTGTTTTCAAAAATGAGCCTTTTTTGACAGAAGGTAGAACTTATCAAAATGGGTCGTTTAACCAAAAATTGTCTATATAAATATCCAAAATGAGATAAAACGCCTACAAGTACGAAAAAATTTCATTGAATTTCAAGTACGGGACTGTGAAAGGTGACTCCGACATCGCAAAAACGAAACAAAACATAAACATATGGCTGGACAGTGGTTCAGTACCAAGTTCATCGGATTAGATGCATCAGATCACTTTTGAGAGAATCATAATTGTTGTATCGTGCAATTCAGGGTGAAAAAAATGTAGAAAATCGAGGCAGTTTCTTGCAAGTGCTTATGTTAGTTATGTTGAAAAAGTGCTACGATGTTTCCCCATTTCATCCCATTTTAACGACGATTGTTGGTATGTTCAAACAAGAAGATTGTGATTCTCATTGTGAAGAAATTCGTGAATAATTTAAACGAATCTTATTGGTGGGACTTTGAAGTATTATTCTATTTTTTACACTTGTGTCTTAAGTCTCTTCTGTCAGTTGGTATCGAAATGAGCCATTTCATAAAATCGTGTAAGTTACTAAAAAATATTGACAACAATTCGGCAATCCTAAGTTTCCATTTTATCATTACCTCGTAAATATCGAACGTGCCAATATCCTAAACAAAACCACATGGTCGAATCAGGAGATAAGTTTTTTCCCACTGCTTTGCGATAATTCAGCTAACAAACGGTCTAGGGTCGTATTAGGATCTATATCAGTAATAATTTTCAATTTTTTTTTTCAACTTTGTCATTTTGAAAGTTTTGTATAGGTGATTTTTCGCGAAACGCTTCATTTTGACCAGTTCTACCTTCTGTTGAAAAAAAAGCCTCACCTTCAAATACACCCCTGTATATTATTGAACCCAAAAATGTCTTCCGGGTCAAATCCTATCCTACACGTTGTAAACGTCGATTAATGTAGATTTCATGTTCTTCAATAGCACGAAACGAATTAATATGCGAAACGACTATAATTCTCTTTTTTTCACATTTCACCGAACCAGTCTTCAAGAATTTTCGAACGGTTCGACCAATAGCGCTTTCACACGGGCGATTATGTAAATCAGGAAATTCACGTTCATTCCTGGAACCGTTTTTCAGCTTACCCATATTTTCATGAAATAGTACACATTTCGAATGCTCTGTTTCATCGTCTACCACTCCATTTTCGTAAGGTCATACATCACACCTCCCAACTTTATTTGATCCAATAAAGGTTCTCAGTTTCAATGCATCAATTAACCTAATTCGTTTGCAGAGCGTACCCGAAAATAAACATAAGCAATGTGAAATTTTTTCACTTTCTCATATTATACAGGTCTTCGGAATTTGAGAGATTACACAATGATTCGATCGTCCCATTCAAGTGGGCAATGGTTCATTCATATTAATTAATTCGTTTGTTAGCGACACTGCTGCTTAGTCACGGACTGAAGGTATTTTCCCAAGCTCGTTTAAGTGGAACAGATAACTGTTACTTTCCGAATCGGTCTTCACGGCGAGCGGATGAATTGAACGGTTCTCTGACGATATTGTGAAACTGCGGAAAAGTTCCTCCTTGTATAATATACTGTTTTTTAAGAAAGAGTCCTTGTCAGACTGTGTTCATTTGACTATTTTCATTTTCTACTCGAAAACAAGGAACCAGTTTGCATGTAATAATATAATCACCTATACTCCATTCACTTTTATTTCAGCTCTAGGTTGGCCATGGAAATTTGACACATTCCGCTCTGTATAGTACGAAAATGTGGGGTTATGACGCTTGCCAAAAAAATTTTTGGTTTTAAATCAGCCCTGTTTTGCCCGTTCTACGTAAAAGTTTCTGTTATTACGTATTTTATCAAAATGTCGAATCACTTTGGAAAATATGAAGTCGAAAAATGTGACGAACATAATTTACGTTTATACAAACTGATTGAAAGCATACCAAATCTAGTCATTTGCATGGAAAGTACAAGAGATCAGTTTTTAAATATACATATTTATTTTAGCTATGGAAGCAAATTGAATTATTGACACATAGCAGTAGCTTGAGCAGAGTTAATGTTGGTTATCTTCTTTGGCTAAAGGTTGAAGACTTTATATCAGTTGTAGATTAAAAAAACAACCCGAAGATGAAATGCATCTGATGGGAAATGGGTATCTCACGAAGGAATTAACGTTTAGTCAAAAGAAAGTTAAATTCTCCGACAAAAATCATTGTGCATCAATGGAAGTCAAAATAATTCAAGGAAGTTTCAAGGCCAGGGGAACTTCACCTTTAAAAAAATTTCACATGAATTAACAATTAACAGGACAACTGGCTCGTATTCATGACTGTTTATTTTTAAAACTTTGATATAATAATAATTATTATACATTCATTGATCCCTTAAGACATTTATCTACAATGTATAGGACAAGTCAAATGAAAAATAGAAGAATTAATTTTCTGTAACTCATTCTTCGATGACATTAATCGAAAATCCTGTAGTAGCTTTTCGTATTCGTTCATCCTAAAGCCCTTTTGCAACAGCCGAGAATTCTCTAGAAAATTAACTCTGGAATTCATGCGCCGTGAATTCTTTACCGATACATACGCCCTTTCGGTAGAATTCACTGTTCAGTTGCATTCAAAATAATCTCTGCCGTTTTCTTACCAAAATTTGGAAGATAATTCTCCAGAGAATTCTCGGCTGTTACAAACGGGCTTAAAATAAAATTCTCAAATGCCACCACTTTTTTTGGTCTCCCAATAGAAGGAAATTCTTTGTCATCCTCTTCATTCACAATCTTTCTGATTGTGGAAACATTAAGTTAAAATATGAGTCGTTTAGATTCAGATGAAACATTATATAAATTCACTTACATTGAATATGTTAGCCACCGTCTGATATATTGTAGATATTAGAATATCAGGGTAAACTACTATTTGAATGAGCGGACCTGAATTCTAAATAGCACTTCGTGAAACCCTGTCATCTCTTTTTTTCAATCACTTTCGGCATTTTTGTAATATTAATTGATATTAGTTGTGGCAACGACGTTATGACATTAACGACATTTCATGAGTGCCAACCTTACTCCGTTGTTACAAAAACTTTTGCATGGCCAACCAAGTGTTGAAAAAAAGTGAATGGAGTATACCTTCAAATATTTACTATAAAGGGTGTTTCAAAGATGAAACTTGTTTTTCAACACAAGGTAGAAGCCATCAAAAAAAGTGATTTCACCAAAAATTGTCTATATAAAATATTCAAGATGGCTGAGCTAAAAACCCTAGAAGTTCGACAAAATTTCGTTAAATTTCAAGTGCGGTAGGTACTGTGGAAGGCGACTCCAGCATCGCAAAAACGAAACAAAACATAAACATGTGGCTGGACAATGAATGGTTTAGTATTTCCGAGTCTATCGGTTGTATCAGGTCTATCTTAGTTGTATCAGGTCACTTGAAAAAATAGTTCTATCGTTCAATAGGCAGAAAAAAGTGTAGAAAATTGAGACAGTTTATTGAAAGTGCTTATGTTGACAAAGTGCTATTATTGTTACCCTATTTCATCCAACTTTTACGTCGATCATTGAAGGCTTCCCAAAAGAAGAAGATTGTGATGACCATTGTGAAAAAATTTGTGAATAATTCAGACGAATTTTATTGGTGAGATTTTGAACTATTATCTTTTTTTTTTGACACTTGGTCCTGGGTATTTCTCTTTCAGTTGGTATCGAAATGAGCCATTTCATATAATTGTTTAAGTTACTACATAATGAGATGAATTGGGAATTCTCCCCAATTTGGGTTATCAATGCATATGGAAGTTTGAACTGAATAATTATGAGTTTCATTCATGATTTTTTCAAATTCACCACGGAAACTATTCAAAATCTATCTTCAAATATGGGGTTTTAAAATTTAAATCGCTTTGTTTCAAGTTTACGATTTGGCAACAGCCATTTCTCGTTCGTCGCAGACTTCATAGACAGTCATCTTTGTCTATCTTATCATGATAATGTATTTGTTGTCCTTTATTATCAACGCATATTTCAGTCGACGTTGCCAGCTCTTGCAATTGACACAAAACGCTTTGAATTTTAAATACCCATTTTAAGTTTTCATTTTTAAGTTCTTAAAATAAGTTTATTTTGGGAAACGGTTGAAATGGTTATTTCAAATTGTGACGTTTCAAAGGTATTTCATAAAAAATACATCATTTTTGTATTTTGTCAGAAGGAGTATTCCCTATTGTCAAGTAATTTTCAACATCGTTCTGGCCAAAATTTTTTCAACAAAATACACTTTTATAACTGTTTTCTATTTTCAGCTACTTCTCGTATTTATTGCATATCCTAGGAAATATCATTCTGCTTCCGTTCCTTGCCTTTTTTCAATACATCTGCTACATTCAACATCAACTGCATTTTTACGTCGAGATTCTCAGACATTCCAACATCTTCTTGGCAAAGAAAACGTGTGCAGCATTTTTTTTAAATGTTTTCCTTTCCGGAAGTTTCCAAGTGCATCAGTCCATGTTCTCTTTGAATTTTTTTTCCTTCACTTTCTTCATATTACGAATCAAGTTTCCATTCACATAAATTGGGATGACAAAATGGCCGCCAGTCGGTGAAGTAGGTCGAGCGTGCCATCTCCTCGTGCGAACGTGGCTGACATACGGATTTAATTTCGTGGAGTACGATGGAGAGCGAGTCCTCCGTACAGGTCATACATAAATATTAAAACAGCGTGAGTGTTATTATACCACTTATATCCAGTTGGTGTCGAAATTTTCAATGTGCAATGAATGGGAATGTTTTCGAGATCTGCTACTTGGCGAAGAACGTTTTTTATCTGTTCGATGTCTTAAAGGTCACACAGAACAATCCAAAATTCGAATTCCAACCTCCACAAATCAAATTCATTTCAGTGAACGCAAGAATTAAAGAGATTAATTGACTTGCAATGTGCACACTTTTTCCACTTGGTGCATCAATGCACCACCAAACCATGAAACTGATTGTTAATTACGTTTATCGATTTTATTTATGTGAGAAATGGACATGGATAGCGCATTGAATTCTTAGCATCGGAAATAGGAAAAACTCAATAAAACATTGGCATAGCAGATAATGGAATGTTACAAGTAAAGACCTCAAAATAATTGTTAAACTCCGAAATGATTTTTTTTTAATCTCTATCCACTTGAAGCAATGTACAGGGTGGACAAAATTCGTTGTCTACTGAGGGGATCTCGAGAACTATAAGAGCTAGAAGAAAACGGATGACACATTTCCGAGCTCTGTTTCAGAGCTACATAGAATGGTGGAAACCGTAGCCTCCTAGATTCTTCGTTTTAGATTTATATATAAAAAATAGATTTTTGACGATTTCGAAAAGTTCTCACAACTATTTTGTCTTCGTTACAGATCTGAAATTTGAACCTTTTTAGGCACGTTTGTACCTTCAAGAAACATTTTTTTTTAACCATTTTTTCCGAATCGGCTCGGTTTAAAAGATACAGGCTGTTGTAAAACCTTAAAAAAATGTTCTAGTTCTACCTCACAAACGGTTCTATCCAATGAAATGAATTTCGGAATACAGTTTTTCATTCATTTGATGAATCTTTTTCTAACAATACCAACCACGTCTTCTAGTTTTCTCATTTTGACCATTACGCACTACGAAAATACCAATATTTCAAAGAATCCAACATCCGAAATTAAATTGGACGCTATGTAATGAATATTTGTTTCGTAAAATAAGAGTATTCTTCATATTTTCTCGTATAATGCGCCGTTTTCGAGTAATTTGATGTTCTAAAATTAAAAAGTATCTGTGAAATTTGAAAAATTGGCCACTTTGACCTAATGGAAGTCTTTTCAAAAAATCCACAGATGTGTAGAGTCACAGATTTATTATAGCTAATTATCCTGAAGGTTATTTTGTTTTCCCAGGTGTGGCACAACTCATTATGAAAAATTAAAATGGCTATATCTTTTTATCAGGGCCGAATCAGAAAAAAAGGTATAGGTAAAAGTGTTTATTTTGACCTCAAGAATTTACTGTTAAAATATTTGTACGAGTCAAAGACTCACCTTGTATACCATAATATCCTGGGTATATTTGAAGGAGAGGTTTTTTTTTAACGAAAGGTAGAACTGGTCAAAATGAAGCGTTTCACCAAAAATCATCTATACAAAACTTTCAAAATGTCAAAGTTGAAAACAAAATTGAAAATGATTACTGAAATAAATCCTAATACGGCCCTAAACCGTTTGTTAGCTGAATTATAGCAAAGCAATGGAAAAAAATTATCGATTCGACCATGTGGTTTCGTTAAAGATATTGGCTCGTACGGTATTTACGTTGTAATGAAAATGGAAACTTGGGATTGCCGAATTGTTGTAATTATTTTTTAGTAAATTACACGATTTTATGAAATGGCTCATTCCGATACCAACTGACAGAAGAGACTTAGGACACTAGTGCAAGAAATATAATAATCTCACCAATAAAATTCCTCTAAATTATTCACGAATTTTTTCACAATGTGCATCACAATCTTCTGGTTCCAGCATTCCAACAATCGTCGTGAAAATGGGATGAAATGGGGAAACATCTTTTGCAACACAACTAACCTAAGCACTTTCAAGAATTGCCTCGATTTTCTACATTTCTTTTTCACAATAAATTGCACGATACAACATTTATGATTCTCTCAAAAGTGACCTGATGCATCTAATCTGATGAACTTTGTACTGAACCATTCATTGTCCAGCCATATGGTTATGTTTTGTTTCGTTTTTGCGATGCCCGAGTCACCTTCCCCAGTCCCGTACTTGAAATTCAATGGAATTTTGTCGAATTTCTATGGGTTGTATCTCAGCCATCTTGGATATTTTATATAGACTTGGTTAAACGACATATTTTGCTGAGTTCTACCTTCTTTCAAAAAAAGCCTGACCTTTGAAAACACCCTGTATTCATATAGTATAGTTTATTAGGTAAATGTGAGTCCCCATAGTCATTCTCCCTTTACCGGAGTTGTTTGGCTCGAACCCCATAAGTTCTTTTTTCGAAGAGGGGTGTCTGGGGTCTGCATTCCAGGAAGGATCGAAAAAAGGCGTTCTCTCCCACTTTCAGCTGCACGCTGCAGTTGCACACACCGGCTGTCGTAAATCACTCACCTTACCGCATGGTTACATTACACTCACGCAGGGGATTTACCGAGGGATTTACCCTAGTCGCTTACATTTCGGTATCAAAGATTAACTGCATCGTCATGAGTCACTGTCAAAATGCATTTTACTGGTTTTATTAGAGAGAAATGCGAAGACAGCAAGTTCCTGTTGCTAACCCCTTTCATTTGGTTGAAGTTATAATCATAATTAACCATCATTAAGCATTTCTTACTCGTGATTATAATCCTGAACTAATTAGAGATTATTTAACTGGTAGTGATACTAAGGCCTGGTTGTTTATAATCGGGAGAAAAATTACAAACAGAAATATATATTTTTTCTGTATTGTGTATATGATAGATATACTGGTAGGAAACAGTCATGATAATTTGCATGCTTTATCTTTCTTGAAGATAAATGATGCCAAATCTATCAATAAGGCTAGAGGAGAGGCCGTTAACAAATGGTAAAGCTCAGAAGTAAGACATCCGGTATCTACCCATTAAAAAAATTTGGATTTCGAATAACCGATTTAAATTGAGAAAAATTCAAAGGCCACTACTATGTTACAATCATCCATAAAGACCCCGATGAGTCTATTGTAACTAGTATCAAGGCAACAATCAATTAATAAAACAATTTTCATATTGTTCCCAAATTTTCAAGTCTGCGAATCGACGTAAGCTGTAACTCGATTTTTCTTCGAAATTGTTTATTTTTCGGTATGACCGAAATGGTCCTCAAACAGTGTTGTTGATCCCGACCTCTGTCCACTGCCGTCACGTTGCACTATCCAGAGACCAATATCATTTCCTCGTCATCTCCCGTTCAAGGTCGTTCGATGCAGTTCACAAGATCCAGTACAGTTTGGACTTGAAATTGGACCGTAAACGGCACGTTTTCGCGAATTGTTTATTAGGATTCTATCGGTGTTCCGTTTACGTCAAAGTGACGCTTCTGTCGATCATAATTATTATTTTTGATTGAAGACGTTTGTACAGCGGGAATTATGCGGATGTCAAGAGTAGTACATGGTCATTAACGAGAAGCACCGTTCGCTCTGATTGTTATGTTTAAATATAAACCTCTTCAACTGGAAAATGTTTTGGTATAGTAAAATCCTCAAGCCTGTCCTGTTATTTTCAACCAAATTTCTACGTTCTATGGCTGTAATTTCCATTTTTACACTTTTGTAGGTACTTTTGCGCAAATTTCTTGGTTTGATATCCAAGTCTGTTTTTCACTGTACTGATTACAAAATAATAATAATACCTAATTATAATCGTGAACCATGGAAGGGAATAGTTTGAAGTAATGTTTAAAAAAAAAAACATTCCTTGTCTTCCCAATTGTATTAGTTTTCTCCCTCAGTTTTCGATTGGAGGAGAGAAAAATTATTTCCTTTTTAGATCTGTGTGATTGCGAAATTCTCATGATCCTCAAGTTAAAATCTCGATTATCACTGAATTTTTCGAACCTGAGTTGATTCAACTGCGGTTCAACACACCGAAGGTCAAGATGCGTAAAAGTTATTGGCTCTACCTATTTTGTTTTGGAAAGATCGGAGACAAAGGAGTCGGAATTGTACGACTGGTTCAACGGTTCCTTTAACGCCAGTGGGCGTTTCGAACGTGGAAAAACATCTCGGGAAAACACTGCCTATAATGCGGTTTCTATGGAATCCTAAGCTTCATCTTTACGGATAAGCGTTTGTAGGTGTTATGGCTATAAAATGGGAAAATCTGTCAATGTCCTTGAATTGTCGTGCTTTCAACACCTATACAGCTGGGCTTTTGAAAAGAACCCGACTACATTAAACGCATTAATTAAAGAAAAATTTCACTTAACATCCATATCGCTTTAACCCTTATGTTTGAAGCTGTAATTAAACAATGATTAAATTCTCAAACGACGTTTATTACATGGAATTTCTACCTGGTGTTACAAACCCAATTGCTAAATCTCGAATAAGAAAGATTCGATAAGTGATACTTCATTTTAGTTTGTCTACTAGAGGGGCACATGTATAAAATCGTATAGTTTTATAAATGTCATCAGAATCACAAAGTAGTCTTATATCCGACCGAAAAATAATTAGGAATTAATGGTTGTATGTACCATTATCGTGTAGGGGACAACTTTAAAAGTTTTGAAAGTTATTTTAAATGTCGTATAACAGTTCGCCTAAGGTTTATACGTCAATTCAATTTTATCGTAGTGGTTCGTGAAAATTTTACCGGTGCGAAGTTAGCCGCCATTTTCCAGCAGACTTTTCTGATCTTTGTCTAATTGACCACTGATAGGGCGTTGTTTTAGCTATCCACGTCTGCAAAGGACCGTTCAGACAAATTTTCAAGATGACCGAATGTATCTGTAGAAGTGAACGCTTTCAAGAAACAGTTTGTAAACCGCCTACAACATATCTGACAGGTTGTTATATTTTTATTCTTTTGAACGTTTCGCCTGAAATTGATTCAGTTTTCTGAACGAGGACAGGCAACTTAATGGCTATTTCTTCATATTACGACGTACCGATTAATATCTGTCAAATGGGAAAACCCGTAAACAAGGATATTTGTTATCAATAATTAGTATTCTGGTAAGCAACATACGAGGATATATTGAAAAATTCTTAGCCTACTATAGAACCAAACAAAATTTCAATGTCAAAATATTTTATTACTCAACATATTCTCCTCTTAATTGGATACATTCATTATAGCGAACCTGCAACGTCTCTAGACCTTTCCAAAAATGTTTCTTCTTGCTCTGCAAACCAGACATCTGCCAAACAGCTTTTAATACCTCCTCTTTGAAAGAAAAATTACGACCTTTTAAACTTTTTTTCAGTTGAGGAAAGAGATGATAGTCGGATGGAGCCAAATCTGGTGAATAAGAGGGGTGTTCTAGTAATTCAAAAACCCTAAATCGCGAATTTTTGCATGGCAACATGAGATTTGTGTGCAGGGGCGTTGTCCTGCAAAAACAAAACACCTTTGGGTAGCTTTCCGCGTTTTTTCCCTTCAATTTTTTTCATGTAGAGTGTTCAGTAATGTCGAATAATAATCTTCGGTTATTGTTCTACCCTAATCCAAAAAATCAATCATGATTACTCCATGGCAATCCTAAAAAACTGAAGCAAGAACTTTTCAAGCAGATTTTTGGACACAAAACTTCTTAGGTCTTGGAGAACCAGAGTATCACCATTTCATCGATTGTTGCTTTGTTTCTGGATCGTAGAAAAGTACCCAAGCCTGATCCATAGTATCAATTCGGTTTAAGAAGTCTACATCGTTTTCAAATCGAGCACAGATCGAACGCGATGCTTCTACCCTTGTACGCTTTTGGTCAACATTCAAACATTTGGGGATCCATTTTGCAGCAATTTTTCTCATGTAGGTACAAATTGACGTGTACTATATATTCTTAGCTCGACGATCTGATAAAATCATGTCATGAACTGCAGCGATATTTTCGGGAACTGACACAGAAACTTGCCTTCCCGATCGGTCATCATCTTCAATGGAAAATTTGCCGCTTTTGAAGCTTGCAGTCCAATTTTTCACGGTCGCATACGAAGGACATTGATCACCAAGGATATTACGCATATTCTTCGTGAATCTGCTTACCTCTTAACCCTTTTAAATACAGGTACTTGATGATGGCTCGATACTCCAATTTTTCGATTTTCACAATTTCGATGGACATCTTCTTTCTTTTAATTTATTGCGTAACTCTGGTTTACTTTTTTGACCTCAAACTTCATATTGACACTTCTAATGAGTTATTGTTCGTTGTTATGGTAACGCAATATTTTTTTTATGCATGGTATTGGTCTAGGCTAACTACATATATAGATATCAATACGTCCTTGTAATCCATGTAATATTAGGTTCGATGAGAATGGATTTGTAATTGTTAATTTCCAATGGAATACACCGTAACATTGAGAGAAACATAAGTAATGTCACAAAGTTTAATGTATCAAAAAAGTTATTTTTGTTGCATATCAAATATCCATTTGCAGTTTGACGGAATTATTGAATTAAATTCAAGAAATCCGTTGCACTCGTTCTCATAACTCTTACTTTTAAATCATTGTATTTTCTGGATACCACCAGGAATTGTGTGCTGCAGAAACTCAGCTGAAGTCTTTTCCAAAAATATATACATTACAGTGATATCTCTTGGTGAAAGACAGTTGGCTCTGGTTAGTGCGGAGAAAGTGACATGGAAGAGAACGCAAACCCGCTTCACTTTCACTTGAACTAATTGAACAACAATATAGATTGTAATATTACCTCATTCCGGTAAATATTTAAATTAATTTTCCAGAGAATTCGATTCGTTTTGATTTTTTTTCTCTGATCTCTTTGTAATGAGACCTTGAGTCCTTTTCATTCTTATTATGACTTTAACTGAATGAAAAATTTGAATTTTATATGAATGTTAATGAGTATTTGTTACATCATTATTTCAGATGTGACTAGCAACGTCGACTTGGGAAATAACGTAGATATCCTTATTCTCGAATCCGATTATTTATTTTTTATCACAGAATTGTTGATTGTTCATTCGAAATAGTTATAAACAGATTGATTTCGATAAAATCCTTGTTACATCAGTTTTTTAGTCTTGATGATAATGGATATGTTAGGAATAACTGGATATATTTTTGAAAGTAAAAAGTTATTTTCCTCATTTCAGATTGATTGAAAATTGTTGTTGATGAATTAAGGTTCATTTCCATTGAATTCTCGGTTGTTCAACTTGGTTTACGTTTTAGAACATGTAGAAATATAAAATTTACACTAAAAATTTTGTAAAATTTTTATATTTCACTTATTACTTCATTATATCGCAAATATGATTATCGTTCCACTTTACGATATTCGAATCAGCCTGAACATGAATAACCTTTCGAAATTCTACATTCTACTCATTAAGTTCATAGTTCACACCTATAAATTTGAATTTAACACAATTTCAGTTCCGAATGACAAACATTTGGAAATGTATAGGTATTTGAAGGTGAGGCGTTTTTTTCAACAAAAGGTAGAAATGGTCAAAATGAAGCATTTCACCAAAAATCACCTATACAAAACTTTCAAAATGAAAAAAAAGTTGAAAAAAAAATTAAAATGATTACTGAAATAGATCCTAATACGACCCTAGACCGTTTGTTTGCTGAATTATCGCAAAGCAGTGGTAATAAATCTCCCGATTCGAACATGTGGTTTTGGTTTCGTTGAGGATATTGGCTCGTTCGATATTTATGTGTTAATGATAATGGAAACTTAAGATTGCCGAATTGTTGTCATTATTTTTTAGTAACTTAAACGATTTTATGAAATGGCTTATTTCGATAACAACTGACAAAAGAGACTTAGGACACAAGTGTGAAAAAAAAGAATATTACTTCAAAATCTCACCAATAAAATTAGTCTAAATTATTCACGAATCGGTTCACAATGGGCATAACAATCTACTTGTTCGAACATTCCAACAATCGTCGTAAAAATGGGATGAAATGGGGAAACATCATAGCACTTTTTCAGCATAACCAACATAAGCACTTTCAAGAAACTGCCTCGATTTTCTACATTATTTTTTCACCCTAAATTGCACGATACAACAATTATGATTCTCTCAAAAGTGACCTGATGCATCTAATGCGATGAACTTGGTACTGAACCATTCATTGTCCAGCCATATGTTTAAGTTTTGTTTCGTTTCTGCTATGCTGGAGTCACCTTTTTTCGTAAAGTTGGATTTCCAAAAACGTAGTTTCTTCTACAATATCTGCTAATTAGTTTTCTAATTAATATGGAAATGGAAGTCTCATTTTCTTAATTATGTCTAATTTCAAAAATATACATCTGCGGAGAAAGCTTCAAAGTTTCAGAATCGAATTTCAAAATGGATGGGAATGACACAGATATTTCAATATCAAGGTGTTTTTCTGATAGTTGCACAACAATTGTTAGTTGCAATTTTCGGCCTTTTGGAAATTCAAGTACAAACATTAATTTTTCGTTAACTACACGTTAAGATCTGAATCAAGGTGAATTATTGTTAAATCGAACGGTTAAATTTAGACTACAGTCATAATCTCGTCCACTCAATCAACTATTCCGATACCGCTGTACGAAATGCGTGGGCGTAGACGTATTAATACCACTCGAGATGTGTTCACAATTTTGGTTAATGAATTTGGGATATTCCCCAGATCATTGATATAATTAGTATAGAATTTCCTGTATTGGTCGTTCATCAATCTTGCATTGATTGACTGGAATGGGGAACACCAAAAGTGATAAAGGTGTCTCAATTTTATCAGGCGGTTAAAGTGACAACATAGAGTCGTATGTTATACAGGGTGAGTCTTCGACAAGTACAAATATTTTAACAGTATATTCTTGAGGTCGAAAGAAACACTTCTTTCCTTTACCATTTTTCACGAATCGACTCGATTCAAAAGATACAGGCTAATTTTTATGTTTACAAATACTCAAATTTAGTATGAATCACATCGAGTACTATTTGTATGCAAAAGTGAAATCTCTGCAGAGTTTTTCGATAACACGTTTATAATCCGATTTGGTAACGGTATAACACTAATCATTAAAACTGGTATTCTTTATTATAACCGATTGATGGTAATGCCCAATAATTGAGGTTTATTATATCGAACAAAATAATTAAAACGTCATATGGACCGTAATTCGTAATTATTTCAGGAAATAACTTTTTGTTGGCCTAACTGAAAAAAACTTTAATGGGTTCAAATGAACATGTACGTATACGTATTGAATGCAGAAGTTTACCGAACACTTATTAAATAACATGGAATAGCGCTAAGGGTGTTGCGTAGTTGATTGTTTTCTCTTGACTGAAAAACTTGATGTCTAATTTTCGTGTTGAGAAGATTTTCAAAAAAATTTTTTCAGTAAAGAACAAATGATCATTCATGTTAGGCATTCACTTTCCGACGTGAAACGATTTTTTCAATGAATTTCGACATAAAATTTTTTTTCGAAAAGTCTGCCTATTCGTTACAATTCGAAACCTTCTGATATTGAGAGAAGACGTTCGAAAAGTGCTGCCATCTTTTTGACGAAAGTGGACACAATTGTAATGTTCGTAACTTCTACTGATCGTTCGAGTGTTCTGGTAACACCCCACATTTTGGTAGTCCTACACCCCTTATGGCTTATACGGATGGCGAGAAAGTCTCGTGCTATAAACTCCTCTTAACTCATATATATTGTTAAGGACATTTGGAAGGTTTTTCTGAAAACCCCTTAGATTGAACATTGATGGAAATATTTCTGATTGAAACAATAATTTCAGGAGCATATAATTTAACAGATTTTGTTTTTTTTTTCAGATTATATTGCCGGAGGAGAATTGTTCACACATTTATACATGAAGGAACGTTTCACAGAAGATGAAGTTCGTATTTATATGGCAGAATTGACTTTAGCTCTAGAACGCCTACATAGTGTAAGTACTTTTGTTATTTCCTATAGGTAGAGGGAGTCTGGGAGACTTGCTCATTTAGGAGACTTGAACCACCTCAAATATTTCAATTCAAATTTCGCGCTACCGGTATCGTAAACAACTTACGACATACTCGTAACAAGGCACAACTAGTGGCGGCTTCATGTTGGCCGCCATCAGAATAATTCGGGATTGAGAGGGTTGAACGTGAATTTGTTGTTAGGAAGTAAGAAATTGAATAATTTTTGTTTGTTAGACTGTCTGAAAAGTTGAATAGATGCTTGGTGTTATTTAGTTTGATTTCCTTCATTGATTAATATTGTTTTGCAAATGTTGAGCTTTTTTAATAATAGTTGTAAAAGTTTCCAGAAAACATCTGTTGAATAGACTAATAGGGAGTGTGGGAAAATCAGTGGTCCAAGTTTTCCGCTCTGAGCTTAGATAATAGTTAGCTTCAAAAAAGATATTAAGTAATATCATAGAAATAAATATAATGAATTATACCAAAGTTCAAAAAAGTAAAAAACATCTCGGAAATAAGGGAGATTGACTCTGAAATAGAAAATATGTATTTCATACGCTGATACATCTGATAAAGAAGACATTGGCAATATTGACATAGACAATCGTTAGTCATTGGAAATTGTTTTCTTTCGATGTTTTTCTTGATAAACAAACTTATGGTCAAGTCTCTCTCGCCCCCTGTTCAACTGCCCCATGGGTTAGGGAGACATGAGCCAGTTTTCGATTGCTAAAAAAAGAATTGTTGTACTCAAAATGTTATTCTCACCATCACTCTACGATTATTTATCGTTACCTATTTGGGCATGATACCTTCACACAAAAAATCGAGTTGCTATCATTTACAGATACAACTTAAGTATCTTCAGAGTGAAAAGGGGTTCAACTCTATAGGCCTTCCCATACTTATTCTGTAAGGAAGGGCAATAGAAAATATTAAATGAATTGTTCTGATGTTGAGCTCAAACAGGGCACAATCAATTCGGTTTTCGTTATTCAGTTAAAATTATTGTTCGAATATTTCTATCAAAAATTTTTGTTTGGCGGGAGATTAAAAGAGTTTCGAAATGGATAACTTAGTGCCCTAGAGAGGGGAATATTTTAAAATGAAATCCTCCCGCAATCTAAATTTGACGGGTCGGAAGTGTTTCGGAAAAAAATTTTGTTTTTGTGACTTTTTGACATTATTTTAGATGAGGCTACTAGTTAATTCAACTATTTTCCAAATGGGAAGAAATTCCATCACAAAATCACAAAATTTTCCCACGCACATCCATGGAGTCGACGACAAGAAGTGTCCAATTGTCGTTCTTCACATGATAATATTACTATTTTGATATTCCTTGCTTCGGTCACGAATTTCAGGAATCGATCCTAACGCCAACAACACTGTCGGGAATACGCGGAAAATTTTAAAATAAACATCTCCATCGGGTATTAATTATCATAATTCAAACAGCAAAGTATCGACCCAACTCACGTTTAGCGAATAACCTCACTCAACTTTAAAATCCTTCGTGATGACTTGAAGGTTTTCGAGTTGTCGGAATTAGTTAATCAGTGATTTTGTCAGCATAAACTGTTTTTCAATAGAAATAGCGAGTCCGTTCTTGGAATAATGCGATGTGTATTATTATTGTGCAGCAATTGTTCTATAAATATTATAATTTCATATTCTGAATTTCTCGAATTCTTTCACATCGTTATACCGATGGAATAAGTTAGATTGAGTATTTACACATAACTCGCCAAATAATTAGGGCATTTTGATTAGGAGTTACTTGAATGCCAATTCGAGGATCAAGGAGTCAGGTTTAGGGTTCAGGGACATGTCAAGGTCAGAATTAAATTCGAAACTCAGGATCTGCAGCCTTTAAATTCAGCTCATATTTTTTGTGTAAAGAAAATTCTTTCTTGAAGATTCGATTGTGGCATTTACGATCTGTTAACTATCATTACTTGATTTTCAATGGCCATTATTAAATTCGTGTTTAAATTGAAAGGATTCGAATGGTTTCATTATAATATAACAAATCACATGTGACCCCCCGATGATGTTCTTAATTTTTATAATTAATTTAATAGAAAAAGGACTAGAAGGTCTGGAGAAAAACCTTTTGTTGTTTGAAAAAAAAACAGAATAAAATAAATTACATAGATACATAGTGTACTCTTCGCTATCCTATCCTTTTTCAATTAACTGGTTTCGTACTGCCTTTCATAGTAAATATCTATATATATATATATATATACAAATAGAATTAAGTCAAAACACATCAAAGTTCGTTATTCATATTCATAACGGTTATTATTGTCAAACGGCATTGATGCTCTGCTAACTGTATCAGATATGGTAATGGAATCATTACATTACACATGGAGAGTTTAATATTATGGTTGCAGAAGAAACAAATTTCATTATATCCCTGTTACCCCATATTAGGAGGTTTTTATAGCGTCAAAACCACTCTGAGGGAATCAATACCCTTGAGTGAACATGTAAATACTGACTAGAAAACTGTGTGGTGTATTATTATCATTAAATCAAAATATTTAAAATAAACAGCCATTAAAAAATATGAGTTAGTGGTCCTGTCATTTTTCAGTTTATGTGAAATTTTTGTTTAAAGGCCCTTAGGACTCCCTTTAACTCTATTTTAACTTGCTAACTTAATGAAAGAAGATTTTTGTTGAACAATTCAATATTCTTGTAATTATCCATTATTTCTTTTGAGAGATACCCATTCCCTAACACCGCATCAGATGCATTTAATCTTCGGGTTGATTTTTTTCTAATTCAACAACTGATATACGTCTTCAACCAAGGATAACGAACATAAACTCTCCTCAAGCAACTGCATATTAAATAATTCAATTTTCTTCCATGGCAGAAATACTATATATTTAAAAACTGGTCTTTGTCCTTTCCATGCAAATAACTAGATTAGGAATCCCTTCAATCAGTTTATACAGGATGAGTCTTTGACTCATACAAATATTTCAGCAGTAGATTCTTACGGTCAAAAGAAACACTTTTTTCGGCTCGATTTAAAAGATATAGGCTGTTGAAAAACCATAAACAGTTTTCTCATTATGACCATAACGTACCATAAAATACCAAAAATTTAAAGAACCCAACTCTTGAAACTAAGTTGGAGACTATCTAATGAATATTTGAACTTTTTCTAAAATAAAAGTATTTCTAATATTTTCTCGTATAATGCGCCGTTATCGAGTAATTTGAGGTTCAAAAATCAAAAAGTGTCTGTGAAATTCGAAAAGTTGGGTACTTTGACTGAATGCAACTGTTTTAAAAAGATCCACAGATGTGTGATGTCATAGATTTAGCTTGTTATCCTGAACGGAATTTTGTTATTCAAGGGATGGCATATCTCATTATGGAAACTTGGCTATATCTCTTTATCATGGCCGAATCGGAAAAAAGTGTTTCTTTTGACCCCAAGAATCTACTTTAAAATATTTGCACGAGTATAAGACTCACCCTGTATAAACATTAATTATGTTCATCACAGGTTTTCGAATTCATTTATTTTCTGAAGTAAATCCACATTGTGAGAAATACGTACCTAATGGCGGAGAGTTTTACGTAGAACGGATAACATAGCGCTGATTTAAAACTAAAAAATGTTTTGATAAGCGCCATAACCTCACATTTTCGTACCAAACAGTAGCGATGGTCAACCGAGTGCTTTTAAAAAAGTGAATGGAGTATATTTCCTTAAGGCTGAATTTGAGATTTGAACGTTAATGCAACCTGACCTTTTTTCGCATTATGTTTGTCGCAATCGGTATAAATACGTATGGAATCGTACATCAGCTTGGCAATGAATAAACAAAGTACTGTTGTCCAGGATTAGACTGCAAAACACTCGGCGAAATAGGTCATTGTTCCGATCTCGTTTGACATTGAGTTGCATCTTTTCACAGTCCTGAGATAACTTTGTCCCGCTATTGCCGTATCAGAGAAGCGCATCGGACAGGAGATAAACAAGCTGGTTATTTTTGCCACCGCGATTTGGCAATGCGGCACCTGCTGTGACTTAACCTTGGACATGTGCTTATACAGGTCGTTGCTCATAAACGCACACGTTTAAGCCTTTTTAAGCGCATTGGTGAAAACCTGACTTCCCCTATTCATCCAGTGTATTGATCTCAAAGACACAGTTCGATCATTACAAACTCTTTATTCTTTATACATCAAATCTTGATCGTCAGTGTATATGTCAGGCAGATGTCGTTTTAACTTTACGAGGAAGCTATTATCCGGTTTAACCTCCTGATCCGGTAGCATCATTTCTGCTATCTTGGAGAAGGTTTATTCTTTTCAACTGCTCTAAATAATACGGCCCACGATTTCAGTCAATAACGCAGTGTAAATAGATATCACGTGCATGACCTGCAGGCCCGGATCTACGATTTTTTCTGACCGGGGCAAAAATTCATGATGGCGCCCCCCCCCTTCTAAGGTTCGTAGGAAAAATCTAATTGCATATTCGTCATCGCTTTCAACCCGAGTTATTTTTTTCACTAGTTCGAGGTCGTATAGATTATGCAATTAGATTTTTCCTAAGATGGGTACTTTGGGAAAAAAATCACTCTTATTATTTTCCCATTGTTCCATCAAAAGATATTTTTTCTCATTATTCCTTTAAATGTTATTCTTTTCCCAAAATACTCCCAAAAATTGCATATTCGTAATCTACGACCTCGAATTAGTAAAAAAAATGACTCGGGTTGCAATCGTTCGAAAAATAAAAAAGTTTGTATTTGCAAGAATGTCGTTTACAACCCGCCCTCGTCTATCGTTTTTACCCGCGCTTCATGAACGGAATTATTCCGAACTAAAATTTATTTTTTTAGCTACATATGTCGACCCGGATCATTTTACATATTAATTCAAGGTCGTAGATCACGAATATGCAATTAGATTTTTGGAGGATCAGTATTTTGAGGAATAAATCACTTTTAGTGCAAAATTTCGGAAATATTGGTCAACTTTGAAGAGCTGTATCAGCTAGAAAAAAGGCACTAGTCATATGCTGTTTTTTTGTGATGAATTGGTTCTTTGCGAATATAAAAAACCACACTTCATTCATCTATCACGAACAGTTCAGATTTTATGAATTTTTCCGCGAAGGTCCAAAATTTCAGATTTTCCATAGACCATAACTTGAAAAATGATTTTTTTTTAAATATCTGTTTGCATATTCGTGTTCTACGTCCTCGAATTAGTGTACAGAATGAATTTGGTTTTGATCGGAGACCAAAAATATTCTTCAAAGAATCGCCCACTCTGTATATATTGAAAACATTTTAAAACACTCAATTTCGTGAAACTTTTGTATGAAACATTTTTTTGTACCTCTCTTAGTAACAAAGTTAAAGGGGGGGCTCAAATTATGGTCTATAGAAAATCGGAAATTTTGGCCCTTAGTTCCAGATGAGAAGGCGATGAGTCGACAGGCAAAGAAATTACTGCTGGACGCAGTGTGAACATATCAGATCTTTCAACCTATTTCACCCAAGTGTGGCGGTCATTCGTAGATGACTGAATAATATGCAGTTAATTGATCCCTCATTGATTTGAAAGATTTTAGGCATAGTGATGGTTTATCATGTTTCCATTGTACACTTTCCATTTTAGCACTAGGAAATTAATTTTTTCCGAGAAAATCAAAAGTAAAAAAATTTTAACCTCTGGTTGATTTTGGCGCCCCCTTGAGCTGGCGCCCGGGGCAAGCGCCCCGCTTGCCCCCCCCTAGATCCGGGCCTGATGACCTGGCACGAGCACTCAGGACTCGATTAGCTTCGTTTATCTGGATATGCGGGAGAGAGATATTTTGGAGGCTAGGTGTTCGTTATTCTCAAATTTCTTTTTAGTTAGGACATACAGCAAGTTTCTTTATACTTTATAATTTTATACGAACCACAGATAGGAACGAACAGAATAAATGAAGTGAACTATGTCTATTATAAAAAGAAATGACTTGTAGGAGAAGTATAATTGATAATTTACAAATTTATTGTTTCACTGAAAAAATTGTTTGTATGGAATCCACTCGTTTTTTCATGTTCTTTCTGACAGGAGCGGTTTCAAGAGATTGCCATCATAATTATAGAGAACCAGGACTACTGCTATCGAATATACTAAGAATGCCAAAAAAACAATTGTAATTATTCTTGGAACTTGCAAGGCCGAATGAAATCGAGTAGATTCGTGCACTTTTGAATTTTTGGAAGAATTCCAGTTACAAAGTTAGAAGGTGAAAACAAGATGATTGTGTAGTCTTCTTGATTGTTTGTACAGATTTATTTGTACGAAAAATGTGATGCAGTCTACCCACCATGCTAACTTATCGGCACTTGCGGAATTCAGGCCACTGATCTCTGCAGACCATGGATCTGGTAATAATTGTTGAAACTGATTCTTCGCTCGTCGTTCTAATAAAATAAACAGTTGAAGGACACTTTGTTCTTGATTTTATTTGAATTTCCTTTGAAAGTTGACATGAACCTTTGACATAAAAAATCAAACATAAATTCACAAGACCACATGCAAATACCTCAAACGACAGAAGTTGGAAATGATGATATACAGGGGGTGTATTTAAAGGTGAGGCTTTTTTTAACAAAGGCAGAACTGGTCAAAATGAAGCGTTTCACCAAAAATCACCTATACAAAACTTTTAAAAAGACAAAGTTGAAAAACAATTGAAAATGATTGCCGAATTGTTCTCATTATATCTTAGTCATTACACGATTTTTTGAAATAGCTCATTTCGATACCAACTGACAGAAGAGACTTACGACACAAGTGTAAAAAATAGAATAATACTTCAAAATCTCACCAATAGAATTCGACTAAATTATCCACGAATTTTTTCACAATGGGCATCAAAATCTTCTTGTTCGAACATTCCAACAATCGACGTAAAATGGGATGAAATGGGGGAACATCGTAGCACTTTTTCAACATAACAAACATATAATAAGCGCTTTCAAGAACGGCCTCAATTTTCTACTTTTTTTTCACCCTAAATTGCACGATACAGCAATTATGATTCTCTCGAAAGTGACCTGATGCATCTAATCCGATGAACTTGGTACTGAACCATTCATTGTCCAGCCATATCAATTCAATGAAATTTTTATTTTATTTTTATTTTTATTTATTTAGTATACAAAAGCCGAGGTATAACCTATATGGCTCAAAACAAATAGAACAAAAGAAGAGACACAGAATGGCCAAAATGTACAAAAAAAAGCTGAAAATTCCTAAATATACAGAAAAAAAAAAACGAAACAATAAGACATAATAAGATGAAAAAAAGAATTGAATCAATTTTGGAAAGTTCTACACCAGCTATCAAACATCACCTTGAATTGATTAACATTGTCGAATTTCTAGGGGTTGTATCTCAGCCATCTTGGATATTTTATATAGACAATTCTTGGTGAAACGACGTATTTCGATGAGTTCTACTTTCTTTAAAAAAAACTTCATCTTTGAAAACACCCTGTATTATTCACGATTGGATCTTTTCGATTGTGAGCAGAAGATATTCCCAGAAATTTCTAGGAGTTCTAAATTTTTACTTTTCTTCTCCTTCTTGTTAAATTTCGGTTTCATTAAGATCTGAAATGATCATGATTCATTTCGTTGAACAGAGTCAAGTTGAGTGTTTTTAAATTGTATCTTTTTACGGAAGGTGCAGTGAAGGAATGAAATATACTCATGACACAACCGATTTATCTTGATTGAGTAAAATCTCTGTATTCTGGTGACTGTCGAAATTCATAACTTCGACTAAAGAAATTGAACACCATCCCATGTATATCAATACTGGCGTATTATTTCGAACGCTCCTCCAAGAGATTTTGTTGTTCCAGACCCCCATCGTTGTTACTAAATTCCAGTTTTACCTACACACATGGGGTGCAGCGATAAGGTCTTTAACCCCTCATGTTATTTGACGGACCCAACAGGGTATTAATGCTCGCGTACCAGCAGTTGGTGCTGGGGACATGCATGGCTTGAAGAGGCGTTGTTGCCGGTGGAAACTGACAAAATTTGCCCTTCAACTGAAATGAGTCCCAGTGGAATGGGATCATATTTCAATTTTATAGCTGCCATTTTAGGAATAGGCTCATTAGTAGGATATGTTATCGGTTTGGTATGATTTTTTTCGAGTAAAATTTAATCATGAACATGAAAATATGATTCGTAATACTAGATTTCGATTCAGATATACATTGCGTCAAGGTTTCTTGACGAGGGACGCATTCTTATTAAGATTATTTATCATTTGAACTATTGAGATCAGATGAATCGAACACTTAACCGACCAAATTTTCATCATCTTTGTTGTTTTTTTTTATTGAGATTGTGAAATAGAGTATATTTTGTATTATAGAAGGTCAGGTAAAACTGTCTTCCGTATAACGGATCACCATTGAACCAATACTCGATGCCAATACCAAGCCTACTATACATGTTTTCGAAGGTGAGGCTTTTTTTGACGGAAGGTAGAACTCATCAAAATAAGTCGTTTCACCAAAAATTGTCCATATAAAATATCCAAGATGGCTGAGATACAACCCCTAGAAGCTCGACAAAATTTAATTGAATTTCAAGTACGGGACTGTGGAAGGTGACTCCGGCATCTCAAAAACTAAACGAAACATAACCATATAGCTGGAAAATGAATGGTTCAGTGCCAAGTTCACCGGATTAGATGCATCAGGTCACTTTTGTGATTTTTGTATCGTGCAATTTGGGGTGAAAAAAAAAATGTAGAAAATCGAGGCAGTTTCTATGAAGTGCTTATGTTACTTGTGTTGAAAAAGTGCTATGATGTTGACCTATTACATCCCATTTTTACGGCGATTGTTGGAATGTTCGAACAAGAAGATTGTGATGTCCATTGTGAAAAAATTCGTGAATAATTTAGATGAATTTTGTTGGTGAGATTTTAGAGTATTATTCTACTTTTCACACTTGTGTGTCTCTTCTGTCAGTTGGTATCGAAATGAGCCAATTCATAAAATCGTGTAAGTTACTAAAAAATAATGAGAAAAATTCGGCAATCCTAAGTTTCCATTTTTATTACAACGTAAATATCGAACGTGCCAGTATCCTAAACGAAACCACATGGTCGAATCGATAAGTTTTTTCCATTGCTTTGCGATAAGTCAGCTAACAAACGGTCTAGGGTCGTATTAGGATCTATTTCAGTAATAATTTTTTTTTCAACTTTGTCATTTTGAAATTTTTGTATAGGTGATTTTTGATGAAATGCTTCAGTTCTACCTTCTGTTCAAAAAAAGCCTCACCTATACATACACCCTGTATGTAGAATGGTGAGTAGTATCGTTCACACTTTGTGAAATTTCTGCCCCCTAATCTCAATTTGTTATTCGGTGATCTGCGTCACTCTCATCTGTTGTCGACGACGCATTCAAGAAGCCAAAAAGCTTTTGATTTGTGGTTATAGTCATCATTGAGTCCATCGACATCTGGTGCACGAGAGGAATGTTGTTTTCTTCTCTGTTGGTTTGAATATTCGAGAAGCAGCAATAACAAATCAGTTCTGATTTGAGCACACTTTCATATTCCATTCGAAAAAATGATCAAACGCCTCTTCGGGCATGACTTAATTGGTGTACAAGCGATATCACCCAGAAAAAAATCGCATAACCTCTACTGAGTTTCAACAGGAAATTCAGTATATCTTCATGAGGTCTGAATTGTCTGGAAATATATTGAAGGAATGAATCCACACCTATTCAAATATATGCAAATGATTCAATAGCTAATTTCCGTTTAAAGAAGGACTCGGCTCACTCAAAACATTCTTTGCTTTTGTTTTCTTCAGGAGAAAAAGATTCGCCAGCTGTTTTTCGGTGGTGCATTACAGCAGCAGCTGGTCTATGGCTATTTCGCATCTACTGTTCATTCAACGCCCTCAAAAATTATACGGGAGGTCCCTAACGAATTCCAGTTGGTTGTCTGGAGCTTACCGGTTAATTTTATTATCAATTAGTGAGCAGTCAAGGATGAAAAAGATTGCACGCGATATGCTATCACCATCTAATTGTGACTTTTTTACGCAGAGTTATGCAAAACGAAAATTTGCATGTTTGGGTTTTCGAACTTTCTCTCTAAAATATTTTCAGGCCTCTGCGACTTTCGGTTATACCGGAAACATCCTACAACTTTCTTTTTTTCAAATGGAACACCCAGTATATCATTGCATCGTCAGATAGATGATTTGATAGCAATTTCAACATTATACCACACCTGGAGTAAGCCATTTCGTGTGTCTACTTACTCATTCTGTGATTTTTGGAAACCTCACAAAATCTAACATTGTTTGTATTTGGACATGTCATGAATTGTTGATGAACGATTCAAACAATTTATCAGACAGAATTAACGAAATATCAAAATTATTATCGCAAAATAGAAAGAAACTATTTCTGTGGTTTCCAATAATCACAGAATTATCAAGTAGCTTGAAATGGCACTTTTCCTTCATTTCAAGTTTTTCCTTGTTTACTCTGAAAGGATACTTTTTCAATTTTAGCTATGGTCTATTTCCAAAATGGCGGTAATGACAACATTTATTAAGAATAACTTGAATCTGAGTGTTTCAGTCATTCCGCACTGCAGATTTTGAGAGCAGTTCCCGTATAAAATTTATCATATACCTGACCCGACCGACACCTGGTCTATCCGTGTCTGGGTTCGAATATCTTTTCATGGCAAGGTGTTCTCGAAGACGAGATACCTCAACAAATCTCTGTACATAATGTGACCCAAGTGAAATGAGAGCAGATGCTGGACCTTACCGCTATAGCTACGCTGTTTATTTTCTGCACATCTGTTGTCTACATACGTACAACTTTTGTTTAAATCTAAAATGAAAATCTTGGTGCAGTTTTTGCGTTCTTTTTTGTAGGAACATTTTGCCCCTATATTTATCCTTCGAAAGACGATAGCTCCAGTTATCAGAATTTTCTTCGCAATAATTGAAAGAAAAGCGATCCCATGGAATTGAAAATCCAAGAAACAATCTTCGTCGTCAAGAATTTTTCACTACATAATTTTAGAAACTTCAGGTACGCAGAAATAACGATGCATACCCTGAAGAGGGCTCTTCGAAGACGTGCCGAAACGTTAGGAGAAACGCACTCAAATAAATCGTGATGGAAACTGCCCAAATGTCTCTTAATATTTACCGCTGCGAAGACTAGTGCCGAATTTCTTGTGGAGTATATCACTATGTAAATTAAAAAAAATTGTTTCAAGAATTTCGGCACATGGTGAGATAATCGTCTATGTTATAGCCCATGTATGAAATAAGTTATTAAAAAATGCGAAAAATCACGCACAAAATCAGAATGTTGATGAAATTCTAGAAATAGGTCTGGAAATAAGTCTAGGGTAAAAGATGGTCTAGGGATAGAACATATCCCACGAGGGGAAAAGAGAGAATTAAAATTAAAGAGTGCAGTTACACTTGCACTCATGAAGGAGAGAACGTTTCATATTCAGTCACGTGATTTGTTGCAATTCGTTGAAGAGAAATATTTGTTTCTTTATTTCGCGCCTGGTTTTGTTCATATTTAGTTGTTTCACTCATTGTTTTTATTTCATTGTATTGATATTCTTTTATTGTGGTCATAAGATTATGACAGAGTTCCCAAATTCAGTTGCTGGATGGCTAACTAATAACTACCCCTCTAGGTCAGTTTTAGTCTATGCGTAGATCATTGTTTGGCTTTGTCACAGTCGTTCTGAACGAAAAAAATATAAGGGTGCACCCATGCACGAACTAAAAGGCATTGGACCATTTTCAAGAGTTCGAAAGCTCCCAATTCTTCCTACAGTTTTTATAGTCATGTTGTCGTCTGCCGAATATAAAGCTTATTAGTGTAACCGACCGTCAGTTAACATAACCCCTGTAGTGGGGCGTTTTGGCTGAAAGAGGGGTTTTGTACCGTTTTACCCTATACTAGGGGCCTAGGTTTTAGCGCCGATTAGGGTGAATGTGTTAATCAGCCAATCTGCGCGTTCACGCCCATGCAAATGATGCATAGTGTATATTCAGCTTAAGATGTCTTCTTTATGTCTATTGGAAATGAAGAATATTTATGTATAGCAAGAGACCGCCTTGAACAGAATTTAGATTTTTTCATATATTTTCTAATAATACCAATTGGTGTTTGAAGCTCGGCCTTTTATTCAAATTTTATTTGTCTAAAATTATATAGTATACTGGTTGACACTATCAAAATGTCAAGTGAACAAAACTTCAACATGAAAGTTAAAGAAATGTTACTGCAGAACACTATCAACAAACAACAAAATATTTGTCTATCTGTCTAAAATTTTTTTATAATTAGGTATTTCTTGTTGACAAACCGTGGAATTTATTGAAGGTGAATATTTATGATGTACGTGAGTTTAATTGTGTATGTATATTCATCAATAAATTATTATTAATGTATTATTATTAGTTGGGTTAGATCGAAATTTTAACTTCATGTATCTAATGCAATTGCTTGTCAATTTCTTTTACCCCGTTTTCTTGTGATGTTTTCTCTTTATAAAGTGAGATTATTATCATTTTTTAATACAGTAGAATTAAATTTATTCTCGTAACAGATATTATCTCGTCGAATATTTGTCTATCGAACCGAATTATTAGACACTAAACGTAAATATATCAAGTATAATAATTAGAGATAGTGAGTTACCTATGTTCTAATGGAATTTGTTTTCTTTTCAGTTGGGTATTATTTATAGAGATATCAAATTGGAGAACATACTGATAGACGCTCAAGGTCATATAGTTTTGACCGATTTTGGACTCAGCAAGGAGCTACCTAGGGACGAGGAAAAGTCGTATTCCTTCTGTGGCACCATCGAATATATGGCACCGGAAGTAATTCGAGGAAGCGAGGAGGGGCACGATATCGTGAGTATTTCAAATAATGAATTGTTCAATAAGAATTACCTACTTAATTTATGAAGACTAAAATAGTACCTAAATCAATGACGAACTTCGAAATTTTTGAACCTAGATAGTTTTGGCTGCTTCAAAAAAAATCCGGAAGTCCTGCTCTGGCAAAATCCCGAATATACATATCTGAATCATGCTTCATAAACATTTACGATATTGTCGTTAATTCTCAACTCGCTGAAGATGGACGAGCAACGTCCAAATTGAATACCTAAACATTTGTGGAGCTTTGTTAAGAACACTTTCATACTACGACGAATAAATAATGTTATAGCATCGAAGTGAATATCACAAACTGCATAGACGAAATTGAATACTCCCATATAGATTCAAGTGGAAGCTTTACGCAAATGAAAATGTTCCTGAAAATCCTCATTCTTTTCCATGTCTTATGCCCGGTTCTACAAGTTTGATTTACATATATGTACATAATATATCGATTTTTTTTCCATTTGTTTTCAATCGATTATTCAGTTATGAGCTTTCTTAATAGCATTCTTGCATCCAATTATGCTCTCAATATTGCTATTTTTCCGATATATTCAGGAATGGAAAAGTTTCAGTGACTTCATTCTGAAAACCGAGTTACTGTCAGATGGTTGATCAGGCAGTCAAATTTTCTATGGATTATGTTCTGCTTTATTTTGGGAGAAGGTTGCGTCTACTTCTGCAGTTTCTGCAACTGTACAGGGTGGGCAAAATTGGTGATACCTGAATTACAACTTTTTCAACCCAACGATATAGAGGAAAATGAATAGCACATTACGGTCCTCATTTTTCGAGAAAATAATAATGCCATCAACTGCATTCCTCTATCTTCTTTTGTTTTCGAGTATGTATTAGGTCAAAATTAAAATTTCAACTTTGGCCATTATCTCCGTTTCTGTTTGTGCTAGGATGTTGAAATAAAACATTATACATACACTTTTTTATAGCAATCCAGTGGTTTACTATGATTTTCTCCGATTATTTGCTGAGATATAAACACCTAAAGCTGTGTTTTTTCTTATGAAAACAGTAGTTTAAAATTAGAGAAAGACTTAGAAAGACTGAGGGCGTGTATGATATATTTCTGAAACGGGAAAAAATGGCGATTCTTTCTAAGTCATTTTAAACTACTGTTTTCATAAGAAAAAATAGAAATTTATGTTACAGCTCAGCAAATAAACCCGTGGAAAAATATCATAGTACGCCACTGGATTGTATAAAAACTGTGTCTGTATAATGTTTTCATTTCAACATCCTAGCACAAACAGAAACGAAGATAATGACCGAAGTTGAAATCGGCCAAATTTAATTTTTGGCCTATAACTCAAAAACAAAAGAAGATAGAGGAATGCAGTTAATGGCATTATTAGTTTCTCAAAAAAATACGGCCGTAATGTTGTATTCATTTTCCTCTATCTCGTTGGGTTAAAAAGTTGTAGTTCAGGTGCCACCAATTTTGCCCACCCTTGATCTTGGCTTGATCAAAACATTATTTATAACTATATTTTCATTTTTTTCTTCCTCTCTGGATTGTCTACTATTTTCGCCGACTCTCAATTCAAATTTTCCAATTCCGTTTGTCAAAACATATAATATCTGAATTTCATGTTTTCATGGCGTCTTCGTCGTCATCTCTTGTCTCTGTTTCTTTTGCTGTGGAGGTCCACTCTTACACTCTTCTTGGCAATCTCGTTTCCTCCATTCTCATGACGTGTCCGAACCATGTAAAGTGACAACCGAAACCATACCTTTATCCTTTCTAATATTGATCTTATACAGCTCCTTCAAAATGTTCATATGTTTGTATGTTTTTTTTACTAGTCCTTATCAAACGAACAAACGATTTATTTGATGAACATTTTGGTCAATTTTAACAATTTTAACAGCATTTAGTTCCCTAATATCTTTTTTCCTTTCGTTATTCTTTCTCAATTTCGTCTCTACTTTTTTCTTCTTTATTGAAGATGACTCCCTGGTACTCCCCATGTTGACTTTTTTCATCTTTCCATCTTCCAGAGTCGTGTTGTCACTGTCATTTTGCTATAATACTACAGAAAGATTCTGGGCCAGTAGGTGGTGTTTGTGCACCCAGACACTCGGCAGAAAGGTAGTACAAACGTCAGTTACTGGCCCAGAACCTTTTTGTGGTATAGAAAAATGCACCTATAAGAAAGAGTTGATTTCAAAAAGTTCCTTCGGGCTTTTGAAACTGTAAGATCATCCAAGAAGTATTTAGATCTCAGTAATAATAACTAACGCCTCCTCACTGGCTTCAATACTGGATATTTTCGCCTTAGGAAGCATGTAATGAGAATGGGCTTATCAGAAACTGACGAGTGTAGATTATGTTGGCAGGAGGAGGTAACTCCTATTCACCTGGTAATAGAATGCCTCGCCATTGCAAGCCTGCGCAAATAATGTCTTGGACGAGAAGCTAGATGTCACTGTTGTGAGAACAGCTCTGATGGGGAGCACAATGGACCTTAAAGTCGCTACGGAATGTAACCCCCTTACCAAACTATAACCATAGTGTCATGGCTGGCTACTGTTTAATGTTCACATTTACTAAGTTTCAATGAAAGACCTCTTCGTTCAGTTTTCTTGACCGTATAACGCTTTTTTTAGGTGCATAAAAGCTATATGTATCTCTGTTTCGTTGAGTTCGCTTTTCCTAGGCTGAATAACTTGTCCATCGTGGATCTCCCTGCCTAAAATCCCCGTTCAAGTAATTGAACGTATCTTCTAAGTATGTTCGAAAAATTCCCATCCTCTTCGGCATAACAATTCTCAATTAATACCAGACGCAACGATCGAATTCCGGCCGAAACTAGATCAGAACCCTGTATAGTGAGAGAGATACGATCCACGAATGCGAAGCGCGCGTAACTTCGTTCGTGCGAAGGTGAAAGTGTTTTATCCTAAGTCGTATTCGGGTTCGGCTTTCTGACAGTCCGAGAATTGTTCTAGGACTGCGCAAAACTCTTGCGCCCTAGTATTAAATCCTCTGCGCAGTTCTAGAACCATCCTCGGACCGTCCAAAAGCCGAACCCGAATACAGCTGTTATCGCGCTCCTTTTACCCGTGCAAAACAAACTCTCTGGCCGGCGAGAGAACCCCGGCCCACTTTTCGCTAACCTACTTCTCTGCGACGTCCACGAGACCTCCAAGTCGACGTCTCGCGTTAGTTTTCGTATCGAGGTTAACCACCCGCCGCTCCTGCGCCGCAGGTGGTGGCCGTCCTCCACGTGCGTCTTCTTCCTCTTTCATCTTCGGCATTTGGCGTTGCGTAATCGGTTTGCTGTCAGCGAGGGCCTCGTAACGGCACATGGTATTGACCTAGGTTAGGGATAGAGGATGCACGTGGTGGATTTCGCGAGGGGGACTTGCCGGAATCGACACATCGGTCTGCAAAATTGTTACAGCCTATCCCCAACGGTAGAACGAGATGTATGCAGTAGAGATTCTGATACAATCATGTGTATTTCTTCTGGAAGGGAGAAGTGAAGGTCAAGCGCTTTGATATATCTCAGAAATTTCAACGATGAAGTTTGGGTGATATAAAGGGTGTTATCGGACAGTAGGTACAACCCATCAAAATTAAACAATTTCCCCATAAATTGCTTATACGAGGATGTATTGATATCTAGTTAGCCTTGACCAGTTCCATGCATAAAAAAAAAATCAACGAACAACAACTCATTAGAAGTGTCAGTGTGAAGTTTGAGGTCAAAGAAGTAAACCAGAGTTACGTAATAAATTAAAAGAAAGTAGATGTCCACCGACATTGTGAAAATCGAAAAATTGGAGTATCGAGCCATCATCAAGTACCTATATTTAAAAGGGTTGAGAGGTAAGCAGATTTACGAAGATATGCTTAATAGCCTTGGAGATCAATGTCCTTCGTATGCGACCGTGAAAAATTGGACTGCAAGCTTCAGAAGAGGTAAATTTTCCATTGAAGGACTGTGTCAGTCCCCGAAAATATCGATGCAGTTCATGACATGATATCAGACCGTCGAATTGGGCTGAAACGGATATCTGAAGCACTGAATATTTCATACGAACGCGTTCATCAAATAGTTCACGTCAATTTGGACATGAAAAAAATTGCTGCAAAATAGATCCCCAAATGTTTGAATGTCGACCAAAAGCGTGCAAGGGTAGAAGCATCGCTTTCGATCTGTGCTCGATTTGAAAGCGATGTAGACTTCTTAAACCGAATTGTTACTATGGATGAGACTTGGGTACATTTCTACGATCCAGAAACAAAGCAACAATTGATGGAATGGCGACATTCTGCTTCTCCAAGACCTAAGAAGTTTCGTGTCCAAAAATCTGCTGGAAAAGTTCTTGCTTCAGTTTTTTGGGATTGCCATGGAGTACATGATTGATTTCTTAGATAAGGGTAGAACAATAACCAGAGATTACTATTCGACATTACTGACCACTCTACAGAAAAAATTTAAAGAGAAAAGACGCGGAAAGCTATACAAAGATGTTTTGTTTTTGCAGGACAACGCCCCTGCACACAAATCTCATATTGCCGTGCAAAAAATTCGCGATTTGGGGTTTGAATTACTAGAACACCCTCCTTATTCACCAAATTTGGCTCCATCTGACTATCATCTCTTTTCTCAACTGAAAAAAGTTTAAAAGGTCTTAAATTTTCTTCCAACGAGGAGGTAATAAAAGCTGTGGAGGTCTGGTTTGCAAAGCAGGAAGAAATTTTTTTTTTGAAAGGTCTAAAAGACGTTGCCGGTTCGGTGTAATAAATGTATCCAATTAAGAGGATAATATGTTGAGTAATAAAATATATTGACCTTGAAATTTTGTTTGGTTCTATAGTAGGCTAAGAATTTTTCAATATGTCCTCGTATTAAACTTTCAAAATGAGGAAATCATCATCCCTTGAGGTTGAACTTTGAAGTTCTGCATGTCAGTAGTTGTCTTTGTCCTCCGTATGGAATGAATTTATAATAGAACGAAATTATCCGGTAAGTTCAAATAGCAAACCAAGATCTTGCCAACGTTTCGGACTAAATAGTTCTCTATAAAGTCCATAAAATTCACTGTGAAAACAAAAGGAATACAAAAAAGTCAGAAGCCTGCTAATAATTAAAATAACACAAGATATAATAACATATTAAATTCAAATGCGGAAGCAACATCAACAAGACTAAAGTAAAACATAAAGATAAAAAATATAATAGAAGTTATAAGAGAAGCCGAAAAATAACTTTTGAAATTTCCTTCATTTAAACGATGACTGGAAGATTTATCGTTGCTTCTAATGGTCCAAATTTCTCGTGATTTTCACATACTCAATGACTGAAATTTGAGTAACTAATCTATTTTTCGTTTTGAATGCGTTAGATATTGTTCCCCCAAATAGAAACAGGTTGTCGTGAACGTATTACACGAAATTTAGCATAAATGAAATGAAACATTGGAACCCAATTGGCTTTTAATTACCTAATTTGCTTAAATTTCGTGGTTATCAGAAGAAACACAAAAATCTGATAAAAAAATAAAATTGATAGTTACTCAACCAGTAATTCGAAATTAACACGTTAATTAAGTTCCGATTGTAATTATATTTGGAAATAAAATTTAATATTTTTCTCCAACCTCTTGGCAGCAAACTCATCCAAATTGAGTTTTTTTAAATGGAAACATATATATACCATGTGTTGGAAAGCTCACGGTAAATGGAATCCCTGAATAGTGTTGTTTTTTTGATCAAGTATGAATTTGATTTTTTCTTAGGACACTTATGTGTTTCTTTTGATAACCCCAAAGTCACTAATATTTCATTTTAGACTAATACCCAACCCTATATTTTAACGATTCTTAAGGATTCAGTGAATAGTGAATTGCAAAATCTCCACAATCCAAAATTTTTTCCCATCAAGGTTGTAACTTGCAACTTCAATAGAATTACTCAAGAACGACTGGTATTAATATAGCAAAACAAAGATACAACATACACATACTTTTAGCTTCATTCACTTCATTATGTCATTCCTATATATGAAGAAATTTCTCTTATACATTATCAATAATTATTATAACGATCGAATGTACTACTTGATGCCCTCTCCAATAATGAACATTCAACCTTCACAATTTTCCATTATATATTCAACGAAAAAACGAATGTTCCTTTTTTTCATGCTTATCATTTCGATTATGGATGTCTAGACGTTCATTTACTGCTAATGAAGGACCGGAAATAATTGTTTGGTTCGTTTGCGTCAAAATCGCGGTAATATTAACTGCGATAGAGTTTCTCCTTTTAAATTCGTGAGTCTTTTCTTATTGGTAAAATCTTGATCCGTCTACCTGCCTACGTTTTTAGGGCATTTAACTTTTGCAGGAATACGTTCGTCGCAGACTTCATAGACAGCCATCTTTGTCTATCTCAGCAAGATAATGTATTTGTTGTCCTTTATTATCAAGGCATATTTCAGTCGATGTTGCCAATTTGTGCAATTGAAATGAAACGCTTTAAATTTTAAATGCCCATTTTTATTTTTCATTTTCAAGTGCTTAAAATAATTTTTTTGGGAAACGGTTGAAATGGTTATTTCAAAATGTGACGTTTCAAAGATATTTCATAAAAAATACATCATTTCCGTCAGAAGGAGTATTCCCTATTGTTTCTGGGGTTGCTGTAATATATATAATGCATTATTATCCTCACTCTACCAGATACCAAGGTGATACCAGTCAGAGGCTCTACAAGAGGTGTATGCTATAATCCTTCTAGTTTAAATATTAATCTCGTCATATCGAATCTGAGATGTCAGTACCACATGTTGGAAGACCTTATGCAAAGAAAAACAATGTCGATTACTTCGCTTCTCCTCCAATATGCAAGGAATTATCGTCCGAAGCTGATGACCACAAGGCCGTCACTAGTGCCAGTCGTCCCGGTGCCGTGATCTTGTGGTACCGTTTCGTTTTCAACGAAATGTGGTTATGGGTTGCTCAGAAGCGATCCCCCGGTCCAGCGGCAGCGCCATTCGTGGACTGGTACACCGTTACACGGTGGTACTTCCTGGTCGCCGATTCGTTGGCGGTGTGTGTGTGTGTGTACCTGTTGCACGAGGTTCGAGGAGCACACGCAAATGAATCTGCACTAGCGGCACTCATTCGGTGCGCCAGATAACTGTCGTAACACTTTTTGGCCATAGTCTGAAGTCTCGTTAGTACCACGCCTCGGAGCAGGTTTCTGTTCAAAGGTCGAAGGATTAATGATCCCCGTAGCCGGATGTGGAGATTCGTATTTTGGTTATGAGTTTACCAAGGTGGAATCCTATCCGTTCTGCCATGAAGAATGTTGTGTAACTGTGGAGTTTGAACATGGTACTGCATTATAGTACTTGATTCATTCATCCGAGAAGTTCTCCAAGTAAATGAGTATTCTCGCTGATTTCAGAGAGTAGTTCAAATGAATAGCTTCTTATAGGAATTACTTTATCATAATATCTCCTTTCCTGTACCTCTAATCATTTCTGCATTCATTATGAAAGTTGTAGATAATAAAATTCTATACAAATTTTGCCTGAAGCAATTTTACATACTCTTGACCGTTTTATAGTTAAAGGGCGATAAGGGCGAGGAGCTTAGCCACACATGCGAGAAGCCAAGGTCAATGTAGAAACCCAGTCTACTGTACATTCATCGCCATATATCTCAAAAACTTTGAAACGTAGAAAAAATTGCTTCGGACAAAATTTGTAGAAAATGTTATGCTCTACAACTTTTATAATGAATGCGAAAACAATTTGAAGCCCAGGAGAGGAGATAATTGAAAGAAACTGATTTTTGTTACCTTTATGGCTAATTTTTATTGTTTCGGCTTGCTGAAACTATCAGATTATATATTTTCCGTTACTCTTGAATCATTAGCTTCAAAATAAGGAAAAAAGCCACCGCGCTCGAGAATTTACACGTGACGTTTTTTTTTCTGCAACTTTGGTGCCCTCCCACACATTTTCGTCACGCTTAATTGTCAGATTAAGAGAATGTATACTTTTCAACATGTAAGTAACCACATATATTTTAATCTGACACGCTCGAGTATGTACAATGATCGTTTTTTTTTTCACTATTCTGACAGGCTGTACTAAACAATTCCATCAATATACAGGTCTAATTTTTGGTAGAGGTACTTTACAGGGTTCAAGGTATCTCATCTTATATTAATCTGACAAGCTCGAGCAATCCCGAATTTCCCTCTTGGGCTTCCCAACTAAAGGCTATATTTATAGAACTAGTTTCTGATTTTTACACATATTACAACACTTGGTTCATCTCATTGAATAAAACACCCTTCTTCTCCACAACCATTGAATTAAGTGATAATATTCTATCTGTTGTATTCCTCTGATGCGAGGGGGGCACAGTAGACCTTTAGGTCACGGTGTAGTTACCCCTTTTAACTGTCTATCTATCTGTTTCCTTGAGTTTAATGGCATCATAAATCACTGTTGTTCTGTTGAATATTCATTAATCACTTGTTATTACTGAACCCTTATTCACTGGTCAAACTTCATAGTCATAACCACATACATAAAGACGTCTATGGTTACATACACAGAAAACTCAATTGGCAGCGACCAAGGCTCAAGAAGGAATGGGATTTGAACGCAGAGGAATACATTGAGTATTTGAGCCAACAGTGGTAGTTTGCCATTAAGTTCGTGGTTGATATTTTTTTCACTGTGATTTGAAGCAGTGGTTAATTTTTTATAGCTATCGTGTTATTCTTTATTTCCATATTTGAAATATCCTCTGGTCAAAACTTAGTTGATATATTTTTTCTCACAAATTTTCTGCACTAAAATCCGGTGTAGGTTTTCCCAGTGTGCACATTCCAATTTTTCCAATGTTTTTCAGTTTAAAATTATATCATATCGGAGCAACAGCTGACATTTGATCGAGAGTTCAAAGAGCGAATTTAATTGAATATCATTTAAATCTATATCTTGCACAATTTTCATAGTTTTTTTTTTAGGACCGATGCAGAGTACACGATCGTATCATTCGTTACCGTGTGATTTATTAGCTATAAAATTTTAATATCACATTGTGTTATAATCGAGACGTCATTGGTTTGTTCAATCTGCCGGAACATGTTTTAACAGAATTACAGCATCGATTTGGTGTTTCCATTCTCCGAATTAAAACCGATCGAAATGATTTTCTTCCTTAAAATTAACCATTGCCAGCAAATTCAATTACTTACAGATCAATGATTACTTGATTTTTCTTATTTTTTGTCGGTTTTACATTTTTTGCGAAAGATACTGAAGAAACTATTTAATATTCTTAACAACAAGGGTTAGAGTTTCAACCGAGGTTTTAACTGAAAATTATCAGACTTCTAGATTATCCTCATTCAAGCAATAAGACGAAAATTAACAACAATAATTTCTTCTTATGTAGGACTACTGGTATATTTCGTTGAACCAGGAAATGAACGAACTTTGTTCGAAATCATTCGCAATTTCATCACATCAATCACTACTACGATTGTTCCAAGGTGTTCCTATTTATTTAATAAGGTTTTGAGGTTGGAGCGTTATTGAACGTTCAGTCAAGGTTGAATGATTAGTTCTCAGTGAATTACTGCAACTCGGTAGTTTATCGTGTTTTCTCGAAATTCGGTGTATTAGGAAGGATAATTAACCTGCCAAACTGAACGAAAAACTCAAGTTGGGGAGTATTGGAGGAGATTTTGAGCAAAGTGTTTTCTCATATATGAAAAAACGGTTCCTGGCTTCATTTTTTTATCTGAATTACAGATGAAACTATCAGGCGACTTGTTGGGATGTTGTATGGCTCTTTCTGCTACCTCCTTCCTCGCTCTCTAACTATACAGGGTGAAACTTGGCCGACTGATTCATACCACTTAAGGCAGAAACATACACATGAACATATCGACTCAAATATCATCTTCAGTAAATGCTAAGAATGTTTTTCCATTGAACTAACTAAAAATATATTATACTAAACTGAAACCCGTTTTGGAATTTCCCATTCCTGTGTTATTCGTTCTCGTAACTGCTCTTTTTGTTTTTGAATACTTTGTTTTTCAAGTAATCCTATAAGAAATAGTTCATAGGTGTTAAATCTGGTGGCCTAGGCGTCCTTAGAGCAGAGTGATAGTTCGGACTGATTGTTCACGAAGGAAACCCAGGTGTCTAGATTTGAACCAGCAAGATTTTTATTTGTGGGGAAATGTGAAGCAACTTGTGTACAGGGTGTCAATAATAATCCGGGGTAGTTCCTGGAACACATCCTGACGCCGCAAAGGATAATATACGAGATAACCTGGCTCGAATCAAAGCATCACTCGTCTATCTTTGTCATCTGTCAGCTGAAGGAGGTCACTTCGAACACTTAGTCTGAATGTGTTTAGATCAGTGGTATGAATCATACGGTAAATTTTTACCTCTAGGTCATAGATCAACCTGTATATTGTAAATAGTTACTAATATACCTAAAGTGTTGTCCGAAATCGAAAGTTAACTTGTTCTTTTATTCTTGCCGCATAGAAATCGTCTTTCGTCGATAACTATAATGTTTGTTTTTCAGTGAGAAGATAATTCGGTATCTGCTCGTTCAGGTTCAAGATAGAAACTAGGTCTTTATCAGTGGAGTAATAACAAACATTTCAATCTCGAACTTGCTTTGATATTACCCCAAAATCTTATGTTTTGATCACATTTTGTTATCTCCATTTCACACTCGTGGATTTTGAATTTCAAAGAGAACTTCACGTAGTTTGACGAAGAAAAATTTGAAAATTGTAAATTCTGGAAAAGTCCCTTATGTGGTGATGACTCTTTCAAGAACATTCACCTTATTCCATTTATTCCTTTGATTACCACACTTATCACTCTTTCATTGGATAATTGCAACGGATATACTCGACAAATGCTATCTATTAGTGATACTGCCATATCCACCTTTATAGAAAAGCACCTGAAATTATGGCGAAAGCCAGACAACGATAATTAAAATCATCGAGACTAGTGTAGTAGTATCCATTGATGATATTATATGTGATCATCATTGAGTAATATTAGGAGATCAATAATATCAACACAAGTAACAATTCGCACACAAACAATTGTTTTCGAATGTTTATATGACTTTGACATATATTAAAAGGTGTCAAGGCGAGAACATGATTAATAATATTGCCGAAATCGGTATCCGACTGAGGCGTGAAAAGCATAACTGAATTTGGCAATTTATCGGAGAACTTTCTAATCAAGAATCTCGGAAGTTTCAGTACGTTTGTTTACGTGATATTAATCTCAAAGTTTGTAAATCGATTATTGATTGCCGCGACTATTCTAAATGTCATCAGTTCTGATCATTCAGTATTCGTTTGAAACGAAATGATATTTAATTATTCATGTATGCCTCAAAACCTTTCATTGTAATTTGTTTTTGTTGTTGCAATTAGCTAATTCAGTAGATGTGCGCCATTTTTATCATTCATACTTATTCTCTTGTGAAAACAAGACCACTGCGCCGAATCAGTATCAACATGTTTTTATATACATATATACTATAACACTGACAGGATAATCTTATCGATTAAATCAGTTTCAAGACTAGTATCATTGTCAATTGAATTGTTTACTTGAAAAATGACCTCGTCAGTTTGAAAAAACTTACTCATTTCTAGCAATATGAACTGAATTGAACATAATAACTGAAAGTAAACATAATAAATCCCCCAAAAATTATTGAGGGTGATTATCCCTGTAAGTGGGAGCGCTCACCAAAGTAGCGTAGCCCTGACATGGCACATACATGACAAAGGCGATGCATAATTTTCAGATATCGCACATCTGATTGGAGTTTCAATTATTCTTTTGCATCGTCTTTGTCATGTATTTGCCATGTCACATGTCAGTGTTACGCTACTTTGGTGGGCGCACTCCCTAAGTATTCAATAGGTAATATTATGTATACCCTCCAAACTATCCAAATATCTTGGGATTTATCCGTTAATTAATTAATTTAATAATTTATTTTCAAACATCAAATATGCAATTGAAAAAAAACAACTATAGGCTTTACAAGGTGAGTCGATGACTCGTACAAATATTTTAATAGTAGATTCAAAAAAAAACACTTTTTTCCTATACCATTTTTTCGAATCGGTCCGGTTTAAAAGATACAGGCTGTTTTATCTCAAAAAGGGTTTTATCGAATTAAATGAATTTCGGAATATAGTTTTTCATGTATCTTGCTGAATCTTTTTCGAACACAAGATATCACGTCTTCCAGTTTTCTCATTATGACCATTACGTACCATAAAATACCAAAAATTCAGAGAACCCAACTCTTGAAACTAAGTTGGATTTTCTAATGAATATTTGAACATTTTGTAAAATAAAAGTATTCTTCTTATTCTCTCTCCTTGTTCAAAAACAAAAAATATTTGTGAAATTCGAAAAATTGGGTACTTTGACCGAATGCAACTATTTTCAAAAGATCCACAGATGTGTAGTGTCACAGATTTAGTTAGTTATTCTGAGGTAATTGTGTTTTTCCTGAGGTGACACAGCTCACTATAATTCATTCATTCATTGCTGTATCCCGTTACCGGGAATGAATCTACAAAAAGAAGAAGAAGAAAAAAAAAAAATCGAACAGACTTATTATAAAAACTAGAAATGGCTGTATCTTTTTATCAGGATCGAATCGGTAAAAATGGTATGAGTGAAGTGTTTCTTTTGACTTCAAGAATCTTCTGTTAAAATATTTGTACGAGTCACCCTTTATATATCAATGTGTATCAATTATCAAATCCTTATTCCGTGTTATGAAAAAGATATTTAACAAACATAAACTAATTCGAAAATTGTCAAATCTTATTCAACTCAATAAAATAATTCAGGCAGCTTAAAAAAAAACAAAGTCAAGAGGTATTTGCTCATCATGTTTCCCAAGCAAAAAAGTAAATTTAGCTATTTTCGCTAGAATTATCTGTTTAAATTAATCAGGTTCCTTCATTTTCGAATTAGTTGATGTTTGCTGAATATCTTTTTAATGACAAGGAATAAGAATTTGACATTTGGTACGCATGCGTGGTGCGTATGGTAGAAATATTCGTTTCATGTAATTTTAATACCGGATTTCAGTTGCTAGGAGAATATTATAAAATAGGAATAACAAGTTGAATTTAATTACGAATATGTTGCTGTTCACTCCCATCCTATTCACGGAGCACCGCGAAACAAATCAATTTGACATTTTTTCCGGAGATAATCATTGCTTTGCGGTACTTTCTCCATACTATGCAGCGTACAATTTTCGGATTTATTAGCATACAAACACCGAAAAAAAATGTTCCTCGCTGCGCTTGAATCGTACAGTTAAGTATTGTTAATTCAAGATTGACTTCAAGCTTTTATGTTTCGCTCGTCAGAGCATGACTGATATTCGTTCAAAAATTCGGTAAGAATTTTGGTGAATTTACTGTTGAATATAGCGGTACTTTCTAATCTATATCAGCTGGCGGTGATATAATAACTGGGAGAATTTCAGTAACCTTCTGAGGAAGTCACAGGAGAATCAATCGGTTCCGAAATTATAGTTTTCTCTTATTTCAAGTTTTTCCTTGTTAACTCTGAACGTTTTCAATTTTAGTACTTATAGGATTTATTTAGTAAACCCACCCTCTTTTTTTTTACGTAAAAGGGATTGAAATTATGAAAAATATATCAAAGTTGATGATGGGTTTAAAAGTCTTGAAGGGTTAAAGAAAACCAATTTAATAAATTTTGGTTTTCTTTAACCCTTCAAGCCTTCAAACTCATCATAAACTTAATAGATTCGCATCAGCTACATACTTATAAAAAATCTACGTTTTAATTTGGAATTCATAAGTTATTTATTATTTTTTCGAAAAAGACCTCCCCAGCAGAAATATTCAAAAAAGTGTGACCTCCTGTTGTCTCCATTTTGTTCATAAGAATCCCAATAAATATTCCATACCTAGACATTTTACCCAGTCTTGGCATACAGTTGAAATTGCATTCCAACAATGCAAAGATATACTGGGTGTGCCCTTTGAAATAAGAAAATACAACATGCAAATTTTCATCACAAAATTGTGATTCATAAACGTCTAATAGGCCATCCACCGTGGGACACCCTGTATATAACTTCATAAGGATATTTAAAAGAGAAGGATACTGAGAGAGGTCGAATTTTTAATTTCTTTCTTAATGAAGATGAAGAATGAGTATTTGTTATATAATTAGTTGGGCTGTTTCATAATCTCTGGTTTGCTTGCATTTTCCATATCTTTGAATTGAATGCCGAAATAGTTGTTCGCCAAGGTCGAATTTAGACTTTTCATTGGCAATTTTCCAGGCAAAAATCCTACTCATCAATTTCAAATTACTTCTAGAGCCAGAGGATTTTAGGTTACCCCAAACTTAAATTTGAATAGATTAGCAAAAAATTTCCGAATGTGGCGTTAGAAACTACCTATATCTAAAATGGTCACTACAAAGCTTTTAAAGTGATTTATCCATACCTAAAAATCAGCTGTAGAGTGGGATTGATTTTTTTGTTTGAGTGAATCCACAACTTCAACAATCATTTTGTCATAATAATGTAAGCATGGTATAGTATAGTATGGTATGGTATGTCCGTTTCGAAAGTAAACTGAAAATTATCACTATATTTTTCGTCATTGAAAACAAATACATATATCTGAGAAGTTCTGCAAAGTCTTTTGATACACCAGATGTGAAATTATATTACATTACATTCAATCATTTAGTGCGTTCAAATTGTTGACGGTAACTATCAATTCTATGCGTAATAAAAAACGAGTCTTCATTGTAATCAAGCGCTAATAACATATCGTTCTTTAAGTGATGTCGTAAACTTTCACTGAAAGTCGCCATATCGTTACGTTATGTAAAATCATTCACTCTTTCTCTTGTTGGCCACGAGCCACGCTGTCCTATTTGTTCGTTCAGCTATTGTAAGTCGACCCACTTCTCGGGGATTGCGGATTTGGTAACTGTTTCTTGAAGTAACAGTAGTTTAAATGGATTTGTATGCGTCGTCGCTTCAGTCATTAACGACATTCTGGAATGCTTTCGATCGATATCTAGTAACTGGAAAATTACAGGATATACAGTGTGGTCCAAAGAAAACACCTCGATTTTTCGGACAATTTCCTGGTACTAAAGGTCAGATCCATTGCTACTTGACCTTAGACAGCCACGTCTCTCGCTTCGTCCCTTACATGCACCCTCTGGTCAAATTTGGCACAACGTAAGCAACGGATACATTTTTTCTGGGATGTCGCTCAAATAAATCCGCTGTGGTTCGACCAGAGTCATTTTTCATCATACCCATCCTTTCTTCTATTTTAATAATACTACAAGTTTACAATGGCTTTGACACACTTGTAACATTCTTAAAAATTCACGATAGACTAAGGTAAATCAAAAACATAGTTCCTCACCCCCGGTTTCATAAAGCTTGATCGGGGAATCAACGCTTGATTGACGAATAAACGTCAATTTGTTTTCAATAGATTATTCAATCATGAATATTCAGAATATCATTTTCGCATCAAATTATGATCTACATACGTGTATTCAATGATACTCAATTGATTCTCCTTCAAAATATTCAGAAATACAGAGGTCTCAGTGATTTCGTTTTTGAAATCGAGTGACTGTTACGTCGTTGATCGGACAATAAAAGTTTTATGAAACCCACGGTCAGTCTGCCAAAACATTAGTTTTTTCTTCAAATCATTAGTACTGAGCTAGAAATGGTTCATGTATTCGCCTCTTGATTTTTTCAAATCTGCGCGTCTTCCCAATGCTATCGTTTTCTCTGAAGTAATTATGCACTCCGGATTGTGAGTGCACTGTACTGTGACCCACTTCCGAACAGTAATAAGTTATAACAATCTGTGTTCAGATTTCCTCCTGCCATTGAGAAATTCCATTGCTCATTATTTGCTTGAGTTCAACTTCCTCGCTGCATGTTTGGACGAATATCTATACTTTGTGTGGAATGTTACCGATATTAATTGCTGTTTTACGAACGAGAGTGATCTTGAATATTTGGCAGAAAATCATTGAAAACATTCATAATCTGCTTGAATCGGTACTTCATTATGACAGGAAAAAAAGGTGTAAATGATAAAATTCTAAATAAAACATATTGAAATTAAACTACAATTTCTTTAGTTTGTAAAAAACGAAACTCGAATTTCTAAAAAAGTTGTATAAACGCACGATTTGATGATACCAACATTTTTAACACTTTTGTTTGGAAATTAGGGGCTATGAATATTTTGGTTCATTGAATCCAATAGTATTCCCTCTTAAACTTCTCACAAGATACATTGGAAAGCTCTTGACATTACATTCTGCTAGAATTTTCATTGAAAAGTCTAGGAAGTTGAGACAGAAAGCTGGTTTAAGTAGAGGTTCATTAAGACCACAGTGTCTTTGAAATGAAAGGAGTAAAGAACCATGTCATTTACAAGTTTTTTCTTATTTTCATTCGTAGGTGTATCATATTATAATATCACGATATGGATAACTACCGACCTATATCCCTGGTGCCAGTCTTAACGAAGATTCTGGAGAGGTTGATCTGCAATTTGGTTTCAGGAGAGATCACAATACTGGTGCAGCTGTTCTAGATTTGGTTGGGTCAATACTGGAGGGCTTTGAGCTTGGTTTGCACTCAATGCCATTGTTTCTTGGCCTTTCGAGAGCTTTTGACTGTGTCTCCCACGAGACACTTCTGGGTAAGCTCAAGAATTATGGGCTCGACGACTGGGTCATACAACTGATCCGTTCTTTTTTGACCGATCGTTGGCAGATGGTTTCTGTGGGCGAGTCGTGCTCTGGTTTAAGATCCTTGGTCATTGGAGTCTCGCAAGGTTCAGTTTTGGGACCAAATTATTTTTGATATTTATAAATGACTTCCCAGAGTATGTAACGGTTGCTCTGGCCACTCTCTTTGCTGATGATACCACTGTCCTCGTTAAGTCTTCGGAGTTGGCAAGTCTGATTCGGGCATCGGGGGAAGCAGAGTTGAGGGCTTTTGAATGGTTTTCTGCGAACATATTGTCCATAAATGAGTCCAAATCGCAGAGTTTGGTTTGCAGTTCGAGATCTGTGCCGGAGCGGAAGCTGGGGTGCGTTAGATTTCTGGGTGTTCTGTTAGATGATAGGCTAACATGGACTGCTCAGACCACTGTCGTCTCTCGGGCTGTCAGCAAAAATGCCTTTGCCCTTCGAGCTCTGTCATCGACTTTGTCTGTTGAAGCTTTGCGGATGGTTTACTTTGCCTTGGTCGAGTCCCACTTGAGATACTGCGTCATTTTCTGGGGTAATGGGGTATTTTCCTAAATTTCAAAATATATGTCATAAAAATCCTTATAACTCAAATATCTCAAAATATATTTTTTTCGAATTTTAACATATTGCATTTTGTCTGTATCCGATTACGAAAATTCTGATTTCAGAAGTGCTCTTGTGAACATTCTACGTCATTTTTACAATCCGGCAACGCCCATTTGTGTCAGTAACAAAGATATTACACTAATAATAATATCTTTGGTCAGTAATGGTCATGAAAGTTTTCTGATCACCATAGATGTAATAAATATCAAGTTTGATGATCACATTATTCACATTTGACAAGAAAAACACACAATGACACAAAGTGTCATCGGTTTTAAGAAGGTAAAGACACAGATTACAGAAACAATTTTTTGTAATCTGTGGATATCTTCTTGATCGGTTCCAGTGTTGTCGAATTAACAAAAATTACTATACTTTAATAAAGGCATTCTACGTCACAAGCTTTCACATAGTCGAAGTTTCGAAGGTGTATTTCTGAAATGTCTGAATTTTGAAGCGAATCTTTTACGTGTTGAATAACTAGTAGAAAAGGCTTTCCATAAATAATCTCAAATTCGGTTTTGGAGTTTTAGGAAACTTGCCCATTGCTCTTTGAGAGAAAGTATCTTCAGAATTCAGAGAAAAGCAATTCGGTTCATTGCGGGCCTAGGGTATAGGGAACGTTGTAGAGACAAGATTGTGGAATTGAGAGTCCTAAGGTTCCAGCATTGTTCATCCTCGAATCTTTTACCTATGCCCATAGTAATAGGCATTCATATATTCTTCAGTCAGACACTCATGACCATAACACTAGAAACAAGGGCCTTATTATAAATTTTTGTTCATTTCCATCTATTTCCTTAAGCATAGATAGACACATGCGTGTGGTAGACTTTTTGCGTTTCAAAACCTACAGGAGAAAGATATGCAATGAGCTTCAAAAAATTAACTGGGTTGTTTTGTCCTTCAAATCTTGTTGCAGAATTATTGGTTCAGTTTAACCATTGTATTTCGCCTTTTTTCTGACGAAGTTGCTTTGGGACTTATGCGCAATGAACCGTTTACTCATTTCTATGACTAATGAATCGCACTAACGGTTCTCTCTGACCTCCCTCGCAATCGGCTCATTTTTCCCGATAATAATTGAAACAATAACTTTGTATTTGCTCTTTTCATACAGAAATCGGGCACACGTTGTTGTGCCATATTGCGTATTGAACAAGACGAGGCGGCACGCGGGTCTCGATCAATTCGTGACACACTTCTGTGACCCAGATAGGGAGGAGCGAGCTAATGATATTGCACGTGGATTTCTGTTGTAACCAACCTCTTGTTATCGACGATGAAATTCCTGAAATTGCTCAATTAGCTAACAGTCTAGCAGTCAATATACACTCTGACAAGATAAAGTAATTTTTTTTCCATTAGGAGAACTCAATAAGTGTTTGATGATCTTCCAAGCATAGTCACAGACACGCATTGATATTTTTTAGGGTGGTTCTTTCGGAAGAAGATGAACCTAAAAACCTATGTCACCTTTGTTAGTGCCCTGAACGATAAGTGACAGCCTGTTTACTCTTCTTTTAAACTGCTGGTGTTCATAGTCCAACGAAAGCAACTCAGCTGGAAGCCTGTTCCTTAATTTTTTACTTGCATAACATTGCCTGCATTTTCTGCTAATAGGGGAGCCCAAGAGGGAAATTCTGGATTTACTCCAGCGTGTCAGATTAATATAAGGGAAGACACCTTTTACCTGCATATAGGGGGGGATTGTCTAGGACATCCTGTCAGAATAGTGAAAAAAAAAACGATTATTGTACATACTCGAGCCTGTCAGAATAATATATATTTGGTTAATTACATGTTGTAAACTATACATCCTCTTAATCTGACAATTTAAGGCTGACGAAAATGTGTGGGAGGGCGCCAAATTTGAAAAAAAAAACGTCACGTCTGCATTCGCGAGCGTGGTGGCTTTTTTTCTTATTTTGAAGCTAAGGATTCAAGAATAACGAAAAACAATATAATCTGACAGATTCAGCAAACCAAAAAAATAAAAATTGGCCATAAAAGTCACAAAAATATATTTTTTTAATTATCTCCCCTCCTGAGCTTCAAATCGTTTTCGCGTTCATTGTAAAAGTTGTAGAGCATAACATTCTCTACAAATTTGGTCTGCAGCAATTTTTTCTACGTTCACACGTTTTTGAGATATATGGCGACGAATGTACTTCAGACTGGGATTCTACACTGACCTTGCTCTTTCGCGTGTATGGATAAGCTCCTCACTCTCTAGCTCGAAAACGGTACAAGATGCATATAGACTATCATGGCTGAAACACCTGATTCTGCATCAAAATTTTCTTTGATTCATTCAATTGCCAGAGATTCCTCCGACCCATCTTATTGAGATATATACCTTGATCTTTATGTATACCTTTACCCACCTGAAGATGCTTTTGTGATAACGAAACACGTGTACCTAGTTGTTAAATCCCTTATCCTAGTGAAATTAGTGTAATTCGGTTTTTAGTCATAAAATATGGCTTACCAATTAACTTTTTGTTCAAGTCGTTTTTTTATCCATTGCCCGCATCAATATCGATATCGCCGTTACATTTCCTTATCGATATCTGTATCGCTACTTTTCCGTAAGTTACGGTAACATATATAATAATCGACATTGTCAGGAGGTTTCTGTGTTGAATAGTATGCTATATGCGGATGAATTTTTCGTGTACACACTCATTAAAACGAAATAGTTGTACTAAGTTTGAAATTTTGTTTCCTTGAAAATTTTCCTCTCGTTATAGAATTATTTTCATGTCACAATTCTTCGCATTTTTCTTGAGAACTGTTGAATAGTTGTTGGCATACTGAACTACATGAATACAAGAGAGTATTCATGACTCGTGGGAATATCTGGAAATAGAACTTTGTTATCAGGAAATTTACTGGCTCTTAGCTCCATCGAATTTATTAACATAGAAAACAATGCCTTGAACAGGAAGTTTCGTCCTCTTTAGTACATCGGGAATGCCCTATATGAAAACAGAAAAACCTGTGTTGTTTTTATTCTACTATTTATACCCATCATTGAAGCTTCCTTATAGACGGGATAAAACATCAATTATTTTATTGCTCCTTGAATTCAGTAATTCGCAAATATAATTTACATATGTTGTATAAATTGAAACTTTTCCCAGATATAGTATATGTTGAGGCTGGCAAAGTCTGTAAAAATTAATCGATTGATAATAACAGAAATTGGCATAATGTGTCTAATATACTGATAACCTTAAAAATAACCGTTCAGATATGTTGAAGATTTTCTTCGACAGCTTTAATTTTTTTTTCTAATTCAATGCTCGTTAACCTCTATTCATCTTTCATTCATTTCAATTTGATCAAACTATGAATATCTCGGATACTAACTTTGAAACATGATTGAAGAAATATTATTTCAATCAAAAATATAATTAATTAAATAAAACAATAAATAATAATAAAAAGTTTACTGGTAGAAAATTAAACACTCGACACATTATAACCAAAATAAAATTATCCATGTAGAAACCCAACTCTATAATTTTCTTCAAAAATTTGATCTTCTGCAACCTATTCTGTTGAAAGTTGAATATAATACCTATTTTTTTAATTGCGTGAAATGCATGTAAATTTTTTCTAGTACCTAAGTGTTGCTTTGAACCTCGGTTTGAAGGAATATCGGAATGCAAAGAATGTAAAATGTAAAATCATTCTTTATTATGTCACATTATGATCGATAAACACCAATTTTTTGATTCTCAATTATCTTATATTATATAATCGATGTGTATCTAAAAAAAACTAGGCAAATTTGACAAATGAAACTGTTGAAAGCAACATAAAATTGTATTAAACCAGTCGTCAGTGTTACTAGGCGAAATCGTTGTTCGAATTGGAAGGACATTGAATTTTTTAAATAAATTCAAGGGAAAACAAACTATATAACTAGGTATAATTATGTTTTACAAGAATGTGAATAAAACACTATGAAGTTTCGTCTTCGACCTACTTCGGATTGAAGGTCGGAACTAGGATTTTTCCCAATTTGTTGCGAATTTCTATTTGTATACTGTCATGTATGATATCCTTTCCGGATATCCATATAAATGTTGACATTGATATGAAGTTGTCGTGCAATAGAGTTAAACAGGAAGATTTAGCAGCTTGATTGTGTTATTATCGGGTCTTACCCTTGAGCGCGAATTTTCTGTATTGTGAAGTAAAAAACCAGTTTGTCTAGGTCGCTATTCAGGAATCTAATTTATAATTGTAATTTACGAGAAATTGTATTGTTGCAGATAAAACACGAAATTTTGGAATTTAAAAATTTCAAGCGTCTATGATTCAAATTATTAATTAACTACTTTTATAAGGACTAGCGTTGGGTGTACCACAGGGATCGGTCCTGGGACCACTCCTCTTTCTGTTATTTATCAATGACCTACCAACTTATCTAAGAAGGAGAATTTTAAGACATTCTCGTGGAAACCGGGCTTTGCTGAGGATGATAAGAATAATTTTGTTCGCTGACGATGCATCTATAGCTGTTTCTGCGAACACATTGGAGGAGTTACAGCGTTTGTGTGAACTTCTGGTCCAGAGCTTTGTGGAATGGTGCCAATTGAATGCTATTATGCTGAATGTCAGCAAGACTGAATTGGTTCATTTCTCACTGACAAATGTTGGTTCTAAAAAATTTGTAATACGTGTTGTAGACACCAGTATTCCTTCGAACGATAGCATCAAGTTCCTCGGTGTTCATATTGATCAACATCTGAAATGGAACACACATGTTGATGCAGTGTGCAAAAAAATTAATAGCTCCTACTATGCAATAGCAAGAATTAAGGATACGCTTCCTGTGAGACACCTTATAAGTGCCTATTATAGCTTGGTGTACAGTCATTTGTGCTATAATATAATGTTATGGGGAAATTCCTCGGAAGTTAACAGGGCCTTCATAATTCAGAAGAGAATACTACGAATGATGTTCGGTGCTGCTCCGCGGTCCTCTTGTAGACTTCTTTTTGTTGAGAAGGGTATCCTCACCTTGGCCTCCATTTTCATTTTGAAATGTCTCATATACATAAAGGAGAATGAGAGTTGTATAACAAACTTTCTAGTTTTCACTCTCATAACACTAGAAACAAGGAAATAATATCCTATCCGAAACACAAAACTTCTAAGTTTGAGACGTCCCCGATGTATCAAAGTATTAAGCTCTTCAATCATCTTCCACTTAGTGTACAAACCTTAACTCTTAGTAAATATAAGAAAGTTGTCAAGACATTGTTATTAAAAAAAGGGTATTACACGATAAATGAGTACATGTATGATAGTTTAGAAAATTCATTGTAAAATTGATTATTTCATCTATGACGTGTCCTATACATAAAATTGTTATGTCTGGAAGGATCAATAAATTATACTATACTATACTATACTATACTATACCTCTAGGTAGTAACTTCTCATTCGAATTGAGTGAAGGTGAAAAAAGATAAATGTGACAGTATGTGGTTTTTCAATCTTTTCAATTATTTTAAGTAGTTTTTTGTTCGTTTCAGGCTGTGGATTGGTGGAGTATAGGAGTTTTAGCCTACGAACTTCTCACAGGCTCTTCCCCGTTCACCGTCGAAGGAGAGAGAAACAGCCAACAAGAAATAACCAGGCGAATCCTGAAAACAACCCCGCCAATTCCAGATTGTAAGTGCACAAGCGTATGTGTGATGGTGATGTATATTAACGATCACTTCTTATAGATCTCGGGAAAGATGTTGCAAGTTTCCTTTCTGGGCTGCTTGAGAGGGACCCTCGTAAGAGACTGGGTGGTGGCAAAGATGATGCCAGAGAACTGAAACGGCATCCTTTCTTCAAAACGTTAGACTGGGACAAACTTTACAGAAAAGAAATCCCTGCACCTTTTCGACCAGTCATAAGGTTTGTGATCGTCTTATTCTTATTCAACATTCTATATGAAGATTTCAGTACCATAATATCAAAATTAACAGTTTGCATCCTACAGAAAAATTGTGAATTTAGATCAAATTCTTCCATGATACGTAGTATCAGTTGAAGCTCAGTTATTACATTGTTATCTGAAAAATAGCTTTCTTTTCGCTTCTAATTATTTGGGTTTTCCCACATTGATTGCACATGCTGAAATTATGTGAAGAAACAGCTGTCCAATGTTTTATTTCAATTTCATCAATAATATAGATAATATTATGTAGAGGGTGGGCAAAATTCATCATCTGCTTAGGGGATCTCGAGTACTGTAGCAGCTAAAAATATTTTTATTTCATGTGATATATCTTCCATTAAATTGAGCTTATATTCGACGAGCTAACGATCCATTTTTTAATAATTCAGGGATGAACTTGATGTCTCAAATTTCGCGGAAGAATTTACAACAATGATACCCACCGACTCACCTTGTGTTGCTCCCGAATGCGAAGAGGACCTATTCAAAGGATATTCATTTGTTGCTCCCCCTAAATCGAACAACAAGTCGCCACAGCCATATCCCTATTCCTTCGATCCTAGCGGCATCGAAAAAAGCAAAGCCGAAAAATCTTCTTTCTTCCAAAACTACATCTTGGATAACGAAATGCTTGGCGATGGTTCTTTCTCTGTATGCAGAAAGTGCATCCACAAAATGACTGGTAAGTTTGAATGCATGTATTTTTTCTCGTAATTTACAACTTCGATGCGAAGGTCTAGCCTGAATCAACTATTTTATTTTATGTCCAACTTCTTCGAGCTCTAATTGAGGGCAAGATAGATAAAGTTTTGATGGTAAATTAATGGAAAAATTCCTTTCTAAATATGAATTCATTCCAGGACGAGAATTTGCTGTGAAGATAGTTGACAAAAGGCACGATTGTACTCGAGAACTGAATATGTTACGAGCCTGCCAAGGTCACCAAAATATTGTTACTTTAAATGATTTCCATCAAGATCAACGCTACAACTACCTCATAATGGAATATCTTAAGGGTGGAGAACTCTTTGAAAGGATTAGACAAAGAAAACAATTCACGGAGGGAGAAGCTGCCATGATCATGAAAAAATTAGTAGATGCTGTCAGTTTCATACATTCTAGAGGCGTAGTACACAGGGACCTGAAACCGGAAAATTTAGTCTTCACCTCACTCGATGAAGATGCCGAAATCAAAATTGTCGATTTTGGATTTGCTAGATTGAAGGAGGAAAAGGAGTCACTTCATACTCCTTGCTACACCCTCCAGTACGCAGCACCAGAAGTTCTTCAAGGCGATTCAGATGGCTATGATGAAAATTGTGATCTGTGGAGTTTAGGTGTCATCCTGTATATGATGCTTTGTGGCAGAGATCCATTCCACAAGAAGTCGAATGATGAAACCAATAAGGTTATCGAAGATAGGATCAAAGCGGGAGATTTCTCTTTTTCGCATCCTGCGTGGAGCAATGTATCAACAGAAGCTAAAGTGGTGGTAAAAGGTAAGTTCGAAATATAGGATAAATATATTACCGGTTATATATTATAAGGCGTTTTGGGGTGGCATATGACCAGCCACTGCGACCCCTGGGGTATATGGTATATGGTACAAAAGGAAGTTCATTGGGCAGTAATTGTCCCTCAAGTCCCATCTTTTTCAGTACGTCCGATATTTCGTTACCTCTGAAGCCTGAAAGTCCAGGTACCCAAACGAATTGGAAATGTTTCACCCTCCTAATTGAGAGAGGGTAGAACTGCACTGAAATACTTGTGCAAAATTGAGGTTGAGTGTTATCGACTTATTTTGTACGGGTACAAGGTATACTGCAAGGTATACCTTGCAGCATACCTTGTCCAAAATTGCATTTTTCCGCTGCAAAAGATCTTATGGCAACTTGACTATCAGGCAGGACTAGTAAGGAAGTTGTCTGACACACACTTAATCAACCTGCTAACACCAAGCTCTGTCAGTCGCTAGCCCTGTTTAGTTCTGGAGCCCTCCGTAAATCAGCAGGTTCTCCGAAAGATAGAGATTTTTGTAGCAGATTCAGTAATCTCTGCTTATAAGAAGGAAGCTTATGAAGTTATAAGTTCGGTTTGTTCTTTGTTATAACCAGATCAGTCCGCTTGCCCAGAAACTCACCATGAGCTCGTTAGGCATTAAAACTAGTCTCTCTGGTTCGTTTAGAACTAGAGTTGCTAGTCTAAGATCTCCCCACACAAGTATACTCCACTCACTTTTAGTTCAGCACGCGGTTGGCCATGAAATAATATTCTCAAGTTTTTGTTATTAAAACAGAGTAAGGTTGGTACTCATGAGATGTCGAATGTCAAACCGCCGTTGCCACAACTAATATCACAAAAATGCCAAAAGTGATTGAAAAAGAAAGAAGACAGGGTTTCAGGAAGTGCTATTTAGAATTCAGGTCCGCTCATTCAAATAGTAGGTAACCCTGACATTCTAATATCTACAGTATACCAGACGGTAGCAAATATATTCAATGTAAGTGAATTTATATAATGTTTCATCTGAATCTAAACGACTTATATTTCAGCTGAATGTTTCCACAATCAGAAAGATTGTGAATGAAGAGTATTCTATTGGGAGTCCCAAAAAAGTTGTGGCATTCGAGAATTTTCATTTCATTTTCATAAATATATAGTTATTATCATAATATCAAAGTATTAAAAATAAACAGCCATAAATACGAGCCAGTTGTCCTGTTAATTGTTAATTCATGTCAAATTTTTGATTAAAGGTGAAGTATCTCTTGCCTTCAAACTTGACTTCCATTCATGCAAGACGATTTTTGTTTGAAAATTTAACATTCTTGTAATTATCTGTTAATTCCTTTGAGAGATACCCATTTCCAACCACTGCACCATATGCATTTCATCTTCAGGTTGATTTTTTTGAAATCTTCAACCGATGTAACTTATTAAACCTTGAGCCAAAAAAGATAACCAACATTAACTCTCCTCAAGCTAGTGCATATTATGTATCAATAATTCAATTTTCGTCCATAGCAAAAATTAATATATTTAAAAACTGATCTCTTGTATTTTCCTTGCAAATAACTAGATTAGGTATGCCTTCAATTAGTTTGTATAAACGTCAAATTATGTTCGCCACATATTTTCGACTTCATATTTTACGAAGTGATTAGACATTGTGATAAACTAAGTAATTAGTGAGACTTTCACGTAGAACGGACAACATAGCGCTGATTTAAAACAAAAAAATATTTTGACAAGCGTCATAACCCCATATTTTCGTACTATACAGAGTGGAATGTGTCAAATTCCCATGGCCAACTGAGTGCTAAAATAATAGTGAATGGAGTTATATATGGAGGGGAACGGGGTCTTATAGCATCTCCATGCCCCAAATAGGAATGCCCTCGATATAATGAGGCATGCTGTACTTTGGAGTTTTGCGAGTTTGTTTTGGGGTTGTTAACATTCTGTATAGGCACCAGGCAAAGCTGCCATAACTTACCTGACATAAAGCCAATGAAACTGTTTCGGCGCAATTAGAACCAACCACATTTTTTGTTTTTATGTATAGAAATTATTAGAATATTCTGAGGCATCGTATCTTTCAGTTCTTTCAAAAGGTTCTTCAAATGATCGGCTCATCTTATCCTACTTGATGGTTATTTTTGTTTTATCAATTATTTTAATCATAACATTCAGAAATAGGTCGTTTAAAAATATATTTTTATTTTCATGTAGGTTTACTGACAGTAGACTCAAGCCAACGTTTGCAAATGTCTGATCTTCAACGAAACGCCTGGATACAAGGAACACAACGCATACCACAAACACCACTGATGACACCAGAACTCCTGGCTACTGGTGATTCAGCCGAAAGAAAAGTAACCGATACCTTCAATGCTTTCCACAAGGCTCAAAGAGAAGGTTTTAGACTGCAAGATGTTCTCAGTGCTAAGCTGGCACAAAGACGTAGACAAAAGAAGAGTTCCTCTGACAAGGATAGTGCATCTTCATCTAGAAGGTGGGTGTTAAACCATTTTATAATTTTTAATTATTATATAGGGAGATAATAACCTAAACTGTGGGGCTCTGAAATAATAATTAAAATTTTGTTCCAGCTTCAATAGTGAGGGCTCGCCTAGAAGTAACCAAGCTTCACTTGAGAGAAAGACTGATGACATCATTGATCAAGAAATTTCCTCCAGAAATGCTGAAGAATTAGCAAGAGATTCGACAGCTTCCAGTGGAATTGTTGTATCAGCCAAAAGTTCCTTAGATAATCCCACACCTCCGGCTAGGAAAAGACGACCAAAGGTCATCCCTGAACCTACCAGACGTAGTGAAAGAATTAGGAATCGTATGAGGGCTCAACGAATGGAGATAGATCTCGAATTTGCTCCAATAAAAAGAAAAAGAAAGTTGGGTGATCAATCAGATGACTTTGATTTTGGTTCACCAAGTGTTAAGAAAACCAGGACTGTTGCAGTAGCTAAAAGAAAAACTAATAAGAAAGTAGGTCGATAATAAATGAAATGTAAACTTCCCAAATCAGATACCTCAAGTTGTGCATCGGTCTGTGAGTGTTAAAGGGTATAGTGGACCTCTCTCTTATTTTTTTAAGTTTTTCTAAATTGATGGTGTTATGAAGAGGTGTCTTTATAGATTATATGATTATATCTATATATCAATATACCATATTTTGCAACTGCCTTTACTACAAATGAATTTACAGGAAGTACCTACCTAAAAAGGTAAAATGTTACCTTTTATTTCAGTATTCATGACTTGAAAACTGTTGAAGTATTTCATTTCGAAATCATTACCTTCTACTATTTATGCAAGTTGAGTTGTTTTTTTTTTTTCATTCAATCAGAAAAAAATTTGAATGGCAATAGCACCATGTCTTCATGAATTTTAAGAACATTTAACTTATTCCACTCTTAACTACTTCCAGACATTTTTGACTGATATTGATATTGAAATTCACCATTGATCAATCAGAACTTGCTTCCCCTTCACTTAAATAATATTTGTACAAAAGAATGTGATTGTCCATAAATGAATTGTGATAGTGATCAAGTGAGAGTTGACTATTGAGAATTACTATCAAACAAGACATTTTATAGCTAAATATTTATGAGTTGAATGTTTTCCTGTTCCTTACTTATGGTTCTGTAAATCAAAAAGGGACCAGACTCCTGGGATTGGAATGTTTTAACATTGTCTTGAATATTTTGTGGTTCAGTACTGGAATTGGACTGTGTTAACATTGTTCCCTATCTTACGGTTTAATTCAGGGATTAAATGGAATTATTCGAACTTGCAAGGAGAAATTGCAAGATGAGATATGATTGATGTGTGTGTTGGCCCAGCAATTTTCGATTTTCGAAAAAAAAAATTGTGCTGAATTGTGCTAGGATTGTGATCATTTGCGCTGTTTAAATTTTCCTTTCACAAAATGTGTAAACTAGGTCAAAAGTCCGGCTAATTTTCCGAAAAATAAAGCTTTCTGAAAAAAGTTACCCCGTCATATTCGTTTTTCCTTGTCGAAAATTTTTGGAGTAGTTGGCATAGTTGTATTTAAACAGCCAACTTTTTCTTCCAATGGCAGGAATTAGAACACAAATCTATCACAAAAAAAAATCGAAAATCAAAAAGTGCCAATTTCACACATATATTCCTTGGGATAGGCTATTGTACAGGATGAATCAACAATTGGGTCATGTAAGTGTAAAATTTTTATTCATATTTCTTTTTCAGCTGGCAATATTTGAAAGCATTGCTTCTAAATTAATTTTTCAAAATTTTCAAACTAATTTTAATTGTTAATTAATCCTATTCAAACAAGACCCATATTTTAGTTCGAATCGTTAAGTTGAGCAGTAATTTTTCAATAATTTATTCTACAACCACAAAGCTTATCGAAAGTTTATATTCCTACATGGAAGTCTCCTGTTCTCAATATTTGATAACCAAAAGTAATAAATTCAAAAATGAAAACTGTTCTAGTCAATCTAGTCTCTTCTTCACTTGGATAATGTAATTTGTTTCACAAAATCTAAAAAATGCTACAAGACTTTGACTAATTTCGACATGTGAAAATTGGTTTTCATATTCTGCATGTTTGTTACTTTTGGTGTATTCTTGTCAATTGATTTTCTTCGGGGATTTATTATCCCTATTATTGTTATCGTTAAGTGCACTTCATAGAATGAAATGAAAGGAAAAACTGAAATAAAAAATACCAAATACTGTAAATATTTATATATTTCATATTTGTATATTGAACATATATCAAAAGGAGCGATTTTCTTATGCAAGGAAACACAATATGATGCGTACCTTGATATATGCATCAAGAAAAATAATGATGTTATTGAATAGTTAAATGGTTCGATTATGTTTCTTAAGTGTTATCATGTTTTAGCAAATTGGTTGGGATTCTCAGAATTTTGAAGTAGTTGTCATTTTTGGTAATTTTAAGAATGTTTAACATTTTTATTGATATTGTAGATAAATTTGTTCAAATTCCCTATGTTGGATGAATATCCAAATACAAAATTATAGTTACCTTGGTTCCCATCCTGAGACACTCAGTCTCAACAAGGCCAACGCTGAAAGAAATCCAATCTTGAATAATATGAAATCAATTTCCAATTCCTTTCTTATTTTATATACCAAAATAATTTTTGTTAGTCAATTTTGTGCAGTCTCATATTTTTTTATTGTATTTAATTTTTGTGCACTCAGGTACATTTTGCATAATTACCTTTATCTTAACTGGTATTTTTTGTATTTACTTCTTATTTATAGAATCAGAGTTTCTTTAATATATTTGTATGCCTAAGAAAAATTAAGTATGAGTAGTACTTCGAAAGACCAAGTGTTGACAGTGCCTTTGGGTGTGAACAATAAAGGCTGTCGTACTTGTAGGGCAAACAAAACATTGTAATATGCCTTATGTTAGTATTAAATGAATAATTAATTTTCTTTGAGTGTATTGTTTTCACATTCTCCCCTTCAAATTGAAAACTTATCAGTTCAAATTCATAATTCCGCTGTTGTCATCATTCATTCATTCCTTCATTGCTGTATCCCGTTACCGAGAATAAATCTACAAAAAGACTCAAAAACAAAACTATCGATGCGATCAAACTTAAAATTTCTTAGGGCTACTTGCCCTCCTGTGACTGAAGATACCCCACCGTGACCTACAGATCCTTCTACACCCGGGCATGGATAGTCACCAACTAGATCTGACCGCCGCTATATTCTTCTCGAGTCTCCATTATAGCTCTGGACCAAAGACCTCCACTGTGATCTGTTCCCAGTTATGATTGGCATTAACTGATTTTAGGGATTGATGTAGTGTATCCTTAAACCGCTTATACTGGACTCCTGGTTTCCGGGCTCCGTCTGTCAATTCGCCATACAGAGCTATTTTGGGAAGTCTTGTGTCTTGCATCCTCAGAATGTGGCCGCTCCATCTGAGTCGGGCCCTCGTTACTTACAACTCGCGCGTTGCAAGACTTCTGCATTTGAAACTTTGTGGAACCATCTGATGTGCATTATTTGTCTTAGATGACGTTGTTGCGTTTGTTCAAGCTGTTTAATATGTCGCTTGTAAGGCGTCCAGCTTTCGCTTCCGTAAAGAAGCTTTGGGAGGACGACTGCTTTGTAAACAGCTGTCTTGGTCTTCAATTGAGATCGTGATTTTGAAACAGTCTGTCCTTTAGCTTCCAGAATGCCCGTGATGCTGAATTGATACAGTTGTGTTTTATGAAGCTTCCTAAGTATTTGAACTGCTCGACCTGTTCTAGAGTTTCATCCTTCAGGCTGATATCTGTTTGGATACCTTTTTGGTTTTGTCGATATGGAGTCTAAGGTCTAAAGCTTCGAATATATATTTATAGCTGTCCAACATTATCTGCAGATCCTCTGAGCTGCTAGCGATAAGTGCGCAGTCCGCAGTCGTCTGCATATTGAAGTTCCTTGATAAACTTTGTACGGGTTTTTGCTCTGAGGCGCTTCATTTTAAACAGGCCTCCATCAAATATGAATCTTAATCCAACACTTCTTACAGGCATTCTCATGTCAGCAATTATGTAGACAGCTATGGCGAAAATATTGAACAGTAATAAAGGCAACCAGAATTGGTTGTAAAGCCATTATGTTGTATTCTAGCGGTGTTGTTGGTATGGAGGCTTTTACACACTGCTAAGAATTTTCCGGGTACTCCAAGGCGTCCCATGATTTTGCAAAGCGCTCTTCGATTCACCGAGGCGAAGGCCTTACTTAAATCGATGTAGGTTGTATGGATCCTTGATTGTTGTTCACGGGCCTTATCTTGCAGCTCGTAGCGTAAAAATTAGTTCCACCGTACCTCGATTGGGTCGAAAGCCGCACTAGGATTCAGGAAATAGCTCTTCTAAGAGTGGAATCAGACGATAAGCCATAATCTTCGAGAGAATTTTACCGGCCACACTAAGCAACGATATGCCTCTGTAATTGTTGTTATTTGACGCATCGCTTTTGTTCTTATAGAGGTTGATAACTAAAGCGTCTCTGAAGTCTTGTGGCACATCTCTTTGTTCCCAGATCTTGCTGACTAGTGTTAGGAGACTATTGACAATGTCTTCATCCAGGGCTTTATTGAATATCTCCGTTGGAACGCCGTCTTGTCATATTATTCTTATGGCTGCTTGGAACACATGTTGCCACTGCCACTTACAAGGAGTTAATTTTCTTCTGGAAATGACGACAGAGTTACTCGAAAATGAAAATTGAAATGGTCTGCAGCTATTAAATTCAAAACCACGGTCATAAGTAATTACTAAGTAATATTAAAATGATTATGGATTCAATAGTTTTGATAATTTATCATTGAAAGTCACTTCAAACCACTTCCAAGAATCCAAGTTCTTAAAAACTTCAATTTTACCTTAAAAATTTGTGCAGTTAAACTGTCTGTGCGAAAATTTAAACCACACGTCTCAGTAGTTTTTTGTTGTCTTTTCAAATATTGAAACGCATTTTCAAATTTTAGAAGATGTTTCGAAGATTCAGACGATTCTTTTTTTTTGTTAACCCGGACCTGGATTCTCCTTGCGGTTAATGCATGATACATATTTAATCTTTGATTAAGAAACACGTTTGCCAAATCTGAAGAAGATATACCGGGTGGTTCGTCTGATAGGGCCTCAGGAAGAAAACGAGCAAAAGCCATTAAACATCCTGTATCTCGGCTACGAAGACATCAGTTAGAGCCACTAAATGTGGTATCTCCAGAAATAGCTTGGTGCCACGTATCCGCCTGTTAAGTATTTCCGTTTCCCAATAAAACAACCTGTATATGATAACCATTCACATAATAACTTTCGATTAGTAGTGCAAATTATTATATGAATTGACAGCACTAACATGAAGGAACGCCTGCCGTCTTAATTTTTTCTCAGATTTTTACGCGCATCTCAAGTCGACATTGACTTATACAAAACACCGTTAACAGAATGAAAAAATATTCATCCCTTTTCGAGAAAATTGAGGTTATCAAGATAAGTGAATAACCCTGTACATCATACGATGATTCCGTATAGGCGTATAATGACTAGAAGTTTCCTTTCTTGTATACCTTAATTGTTCTGTCTATAATCTCAGTACTGATCGACTTCCTACCCTACAACCCTACCCCCTTTTACTCGAAATTAGTTTCTCGCCGACTTACTCACGTTGTCAAACAGTAGAGTGGATGAAACTGCTGACCTTGAGTTCTCGATAGGTTTCATTTTTCCTACACTTTGAAACCCGAAGGCAGAAATATTGAAAGGAAAATTTGAAGAGAATTGTACATGATATTTTACCAGAAACAAGGCAGTATTTATTTTATCAATAGAGCAGACGGGTCTCCGTGGATGACCATTTCCAGAGAGGTGGATCGGTAGATCTGACCTGGTTAAAAGTCTCGATCAGATTAGAACTGACACCTATCGAATTCAATATTTGGGTTTTACTTCGATAGAGTTTGTTTACAGAGAAAGTTTGAACTCAGTTGAAGAATCAGTAGAGATTATACAGGGTGTCTGTAAACAAATGCGATGAACTTAGGGAGATGATTTCTCGATGGAAATAAGCAGGGGTAGTTCCTATAAATTTTTTTCGAAATCGACCTCCCTTCCAAGATACAGCCTTTGGAAGGCGATGACGAGTTGACAGTTTTTAATTTTTTTTTACGGGTTCTAAAAACCACTTAGTCATAAAACTATACATAATATGAAGCACTAAGTAGATGTTACTCACACAATTTTTTCAGATCTCATAACTTAGGAGTTGAAAATAACAACCTCTTATGATTCTTTCAAAAATTGTTATGGTTTCCCATGGAGAAAAAAGGTATCTTGCAAAATTTCGATACAGTCGATACTTTTCTCGGAAAAAATGAAAACTTACTAGCAGTTCTGATCACTGTTCATTCCATTTCATGTTCATTCCATTTCATCGTATAAGTTCCATAGAATGACTACCTCCCGCTAAAATATATGCATCAACTTTCTGCCTCATAAATTTTCGTATACTGCTTTTAAGTTTTAATTTATTCCGAGAAAAGTATGGACTTTATCGAAATTTGGCAAGAGATTTTTTTTCCAGAAATGAATGGGAAACCATAAGAGAATTTCATTTTTTGAAAATCTATCCCACGAAAATAATTTCTGGAGGAAAATCATAAGGGGTTGTCATTTTCAATCTCTAATTTAAGTTATGAAATTAAAAAAAAATTGTGTGACTAACATCGAATTTGTGCCTCATATTATGTTTTGTAATGGGACACAGTGTTTTCTAGAACCCGTAAAACAAATTGAAAACTGTCAACTCGTCATCGCCATCCAAAGGCGATAGGAGGTCGATTTCGAAAAAAAAACTACCCCTGCTTATTTTCATCGAGGAATCATCTCCCTAAGTCCTTCGCATTTGTTTACAGACACCCTATATTATGAACAGGTTGGGGTCAAATGGCAAACTCAATTCTCAATTTCATTTTAATTTTCTCGAGAATGTTTCGACGTTCTCTGCCATGTTTAAATCATCTGTAAGGACACTGTATTTTCATCGTCATATTTTTTTAACTAAAACTTGGTATACGCCCCCAATATTCACGAAAAGGTGGACAAATGTGGACGTTGACGTGATATAATTTCCAGCAATCTCCATCAAATGAAGCAATAACAAATTCATGTCGAGAAACCGTGAGGGACTGTATTTTATTTCCCAATCGTGTTCTATTTACCAGAATGAAACTGCAACTTTGGTCAGTGGCATTAGATGTGTATCGAATGAAATGGCAGTAATTTCGAAATCCCATTTCCATTTTATTATAATAGAATTCAACGAATTCGGAAGCTCCGATAGATTTGACGATAATGTCGAATAAAAATTAATTCGGAATTGTCCCATTCCCACAATTTAATAGCCGTGTTTGGGTTCGATTCGATAAGTCATTATCGTTCCTTGAATTTTCTCGTTTCTATCATTTTATTTTAACGCCACATTGATTTCGCATTCTTTGTAGCGGAAAATAACACGAGCATTCATTTGAGGTGGAAAATATTCTTGTCGATTGGAATTCCAATTCGATGCCGGCAACGAAATTATTTCAGGCTTTGCAATCAGCGGAATCAAATCGACTGTAAACTCAAGAGTTGAAAGGATTGAAATATCATTGATTGGAACTTGATAGACAGAATCGATAGTTCGATTGTTATCAAATTACATGAATTGAACTGACCCTTATATGGAGGGCGTGTGGAAAAAATTTTAAGGGGTGATGGATCAGGACATGACCGCTTATAATTTTATCTAAAAAAGTTACTACCTATTTTCAAGATAATGGTCTTTTAAATTTCAACAATTTAGGGGGAATAGCTGCCTCAGCTTTGTTTTTTAGGCGTCATGCCTAAAAACTATTCCAAAAACATAATATTTCATACAAGGGGTGCTGGAATATTGCCTAAGAGTGCTTTCAGACGTGGTTCATCATAAAGTGATACATTTGAAGGGGATAATTTGCTTATATATGTATACCTCATGTAAGCATGAAGGGAAATAATTTTTTTTTATATGTACTGATACATTGAGTTAGGTATCTACATAGGGTTGCCGGTTAACCTGCCTGAAATAGCATTCATTCATTCATTGCTCTATCCCGTTACCGAGAATAAACCTACAAAAAGATTGAAAAAAACCGGTGCTTTCAAACCCTAATTTTCTAGGGCTACTTGCGACTGTGTGCCCTCCTGTGACTGAAGAGACCCAGCCGCCATCTACAGATCCTTCCACACTCCGAGCATGGATAGTCACCAATCAGATCTGGCCGCCGCTGTATTCTTCTCGAGTCTCCATTATAACTATGGAACTTAAGATGTAGGTTACGGACGCATAGCGGTTCAACACTTGCTACTACAACCCTCACCCCCAATTTTTGAATAGGGAAGATGGGGTGAGTGATACCTCATTTGAAAGGTATTTTTATACTGATTTCAGCACAGTAATTGTTTTTTCATTTTATGCATTAGTTCTCGAAATATTCTTAACTTAGTATTTGAACATGAAGTGGGGTTTTCATGGCACTTGTAGTGTTTTTTTGTGAAAAATCGACATTTTGAGCTTCAAAACAACCATGACTGTGGCTTCCTTCCTCCAATCCACTGACATAGTAGTAATGGGCATTACTACCTTAAGTACCTTAAGAGTCATAGTTACTTTTAATTCTTTCAACTATAACATTCTGACGTAGATATACGCCCTGAAAGTAACTATGACTCTTAAGGTAGTTAAGGTAGTAATGCCCATTACTACTATGTCAGTGGATTGGAGGAAGGAAGCCACAGTCATGGTTGTTTTGAAGCTCAAAATGTCGATTTTTCACAAAAAAACACTATAAGTGCCATGAAAACACCACTTCATTTTCAAATACTTAGTTAAGAATATTTCGAGAACTAATGCATAAAATGAAAAAACAATTACTGTGCTGAAATCAATATAAAAATACCTTTCAAATGAGGTATCACTCACCCCATCTTCCCTATTCAAAAATTGGGGGTGAGGGTTGTAGTAGCAAGGGTTGAAGCGCTATGCGTCCGTAACCTACATCTTAAGTTGTCCCCCTCGAAACAGAAATCGACCTGTCCGAGCATTTCTATCGAAAAAATTTATTTCGTCTGTAATATCGTCTGTTTCGTTTTCAAATGGCCACCCTGTATGTTTATAGGTGTCCAGCATTATCTGTAGATCCTGTGGGCTGCTAGCGATAAGTGCGCAGTCGTCTGCATATTGAAGTTCCGTAATAAACTTTGAACGGGTTTTTGCTGTGAGGCGCTTCGGGTTAAACAGGCCTCCATCAAATCTGAATCTTAATCCAACACCTCTTACAGGCATACTCATGTCAGCAATTATCGAGACGGCTATGGCAAAAATACTGAATCTTTCGTGTACTCCAAGGCGTCCCATGATTTTCCACAGCGCTTTCCGATTCACCGAGTCGAAGGCCTTACTTAATTCGATATAGGCTGTATAGATCCTTGATTGCTGTTCACGGGCCTCCTCTTGCAGTTAGTTATAGATCTGAAACTTGAAGCTTCTACAGGCACTTTCTTACGTAGAATCCACTGACTAACTCAAAATACGGTTTTCACCATTCTTTGTTTCTCTAAAAAAAAAGCTCGGAAATATGTCATCCGTTTTCTTCTAGCTCTTATATAGTTCTCGAGATGCCCATAGTAGACAACGAATTTTGCCCACCCTATACATTTCGTGAATTTTGAAAAACTTGTCAAAAATTGGGATCAATATTTGCCCATAACTTTCGTTTTTCAAATGAGAACCGTATCATTTTATGATTGCGTTGAATTCTACGAATAAAAAAAAATGATAGTGTTCTTACATGTTAATGCTCCTAAAATGAATAATTCCTGAGTTAGGTATTTAATATTTTCTGAATTTATGTCGAACCCATGTCTAGGTAGTAATTAAGTTGAATACTCAAAGGTTGTACGTAGAGTACAATTGAATGAAATTGAAATACCATATGCAGTCTCACCAAAATTGTGGACATTTTCCACTAAATTGATGTTTAATAAATATTCTATTTTTCTGTTTTAGTTTTAGGTCCAAAAAGCCTCGAAGTTTATTCCAATTCTCTCTACCCTCCATATATTAGAGATATGAGGGCGTTTCCTATCTTTCTCCTCTATAATCTTGCCCTATATATACTTTTGTACTCATAGCGGTACTACAGTTTTATCTCAACTTTGTTGACTGTGAGGTGTTTTCATATTTATCATATTGCTGTTGATAGCGAAAAATTATGTCATCTGTAAACCAGATAACCGTCTTTTTTCCACATCATTGGTGTCAACTAGTTATATTGATAGGAATTGTTTTAGAAATTGACTTGTCAGTCTGAAACTTCTGTGGTGAAAATTCATCATTTGTTATAGATTGCGGAAGGACATGCCGAAGTGGAAGAATTACCAAGTTCTCATAGAGTGTCGAAGGAATTGGTCACACCTGATTAGCTGAATTAAGGTTCCTCCATATATATATTATCAATAATTAGAAAGTGATTTATAAATTTGCTTGTCGAGCACAGCATTAACTCAAGAATGACAAGACATGAAACAAAAACATTAACATCCCTTAGATTTCATCTCTTCAATTTCAGTTATCATGATCACATTCAATCAAAAGATCCGGCTTCAATTTGGCATCACGTGTCCAATCTAGCATTTTCATTTCCTTATTGCATGGTTTTACCGATTTCTATCAGTCGAAGAATAATGGAAACTTGTATTTCTGGGAAATGGTGGATTCAAGCATTGAGCTGACAAAACGCATAATGATTTTATATAATGATGTAATATTCATAATAGTAATAAATATTTTATTTTCATAAGCAATTTAAGGAATGCTACAAGGAAGTTATTGTTTTATTGAGTAGTTCGGTAGGCACACACGAAAAAAAATGGATTTTCGTTCTTAGTGATAAAAAACAACATGCCAGCCCCTTTCGAAATTATGTTTACAAACCGATAAAAATGTCTTCGTTGCTGTCATAAAAGGGGACATATTTTTTGAATTTATGTGTCGAAAAGCCAAATTCATTAGTTTCTACCGATTACTGTAGAGTTTGTAGATACATATTTATAGAAAATTCGAGTGACAGTTATAACCCCATTTTCACCAAAATGTGAAATGAACGAGCTTGTGATACATCGTTCATTCTTTATTCTAAAATTATTGTTATTATTGTTTTTAGGATGCTATGAACAAAAATAAGTCAATTTATCTTTATCATTATTCGCTAGAATACAAAACAAAATCAAAATATATGAATATTCATCCAGTAGAAATATGTTTTTTATATTGTGAACATATTGAATATTATTTTCGATGAATGTCATCATAGAATAAGTTCCCGAAAATTGATTTTTCTATTTTTCATTTGACTTGTCCTATACATTGTAAATGTCTTAGGGTACCAATAAAAACCTAATTATTATTATTATATCAATATATAGCCACAAATACGCGCCAGTTGTCCTGTTAATTGTTCATTCATGTGAATTTTTTGTTCAAAGGTGAAGTTCATCTTGACTCGAAACTTCCTTTAATTCCTTTTATTTATATTGATGCAAGATAATTTTAGTTAAAGAATTTAACATTTTTGTAATTATCTGTTAATTCGTTCGGGAGGTACCTATTCCCAACCACTGCAGCATATGCATTTCATCTTCGGGTTAATATTTTTGAAATCTACAACCGATGTAACGTATTCAAACTTTAGCCAAAGAAGATAACGAACATTAACTCTCCTCAAGCTAGTGCATATTATGATATTATACTGATCTTCTTGTATTTCCCATGCAAATAACTGGATACGGTATGCCTTCAATCAGTTTGTATAAACTTCAATTATGTTCGTCACATATTTTCCGAAGAGATTCGACATTGTGATAAAATACGTAATAACAGAAACTTTTACATAGAACGGGCAACACAGCGTTGATTTAAAATCCAAAAATGTTTTGACAAGCCCACAATTTCGAACTATAGAGAGTGAAATGTGTCAAATTTCCATGGCCAACCGAGTGCTAAAATAAAAGTGAATGAAGTATAGCTTCTACCTTTTTTTACGGAAAATTGACGTGACAATGATGTCAAATTCAACTATCTCAATTGTTATTGGCGACACTAAGCAACTATGTCACTCCAGTCGTTGGACAACAACAAATGTTTATTTTTCATTTTTTTTTCATATCTATGTTCCAAGTTTTAAAGTGTTTTGTTTGGATAAAAAACCGTCTAGATCTAATTCGAAATATTCTGTAAATAGCTAAATTTCGCTTTTTAACATTTCTGAAGATTAGTGTTTATTTGCCGAAAATCTCTTAGTTGTTCATACATATGAACTGTGTATTTGGATCGTTGCGTTGTTCACATTGATTTATTCGTCTAAGAAAGTATTATTACCATTTAATAGGTACTCAATATTACTAGGAAGCTCAGAGTAAACCCTCGGCTAGCAAGGAGAGGAAACAATACCAATATATTCCTGATAAAACCGACCCACAATTTTGGTCCGTGTTTATCTGCATTATTTTTCCCCGAAGATAAACTCCCTTATTGATCTTGTCGTTTCTGGTTGGCTAGTGCACCGAATTGCCAACGTTCAAGTCTGATTAATTTTATTGCATTTACTATAATGCTGAAGTACTATTTTCTTGAGAGTTAAGCGGCTGAGATATGTTGTTATTGATTAACTTACTGCATTAACTGTATTGTTTTCTTGGAAATTTAAACAGTCGGCTCCTGTATGTTGTTTGATTTTCTTGTGATTGAATTGATGAACACTCTGCTTTTATGACTTGTTTCCCTACTAATCTCGAATGGGGAATTCTCCTCAATTTGGGTTATCACTGCATATGCAAGTTTAAACTGAATAATTATGAGTTTCATTCATGATTTTTTTCAAATTCACCGCGGAAACTATTCAAAATCATCCTTCAAATATGGGGTTTTAAAATTTAAATCGTTTTGTGCGGAGTTTACGATTTGGCAACGGCGCATACAAAATGAAAAGAACAATGTCCGATCAGCTTGTTTATAAAATAACAGCTGTTGATCTACAGGCGCGTACTTACTGGCGAGCTTCAACTGCAACCGGCCATAAAAATCCCGTAAAATTTTACGACCTTCCTTGTTCGTCGCAGACCTCATAGACAGCCATCTTTGTCTATCTCATCAAGATAATGCATTTGTTGTCCTTTATTATCAAGGCATATTTCAGTCGATGTTGCCAGCTTGTGGAATTCTCACAAAACACTGTAAACTTTAAAACATTTTTATTTTCATTTTTAAGTGCTTAAAATAATTTTTTTTTGGGAAACGGTTGAAATGGTTATTTCAAAATATGACGTTTCAAAGATCTTTCATAAAAAATACATCATTTTCGTCAGAAGGAGTATTCCCTATTCCGTCCAGTAGAACTATTGGGTGAGTTTGCTATTCTTAAAAGAATGGCTAGTGGTAGAGAATAAAATCCTTGGAGAAAACTCGGGTTACATGTTTTCAATTTCGAAATCATTCGCCTCAAGGTATGAACAAATCAAAAAACAAATCGTTCAGCAGGTGTTTTCTAAGAGTACACATAAACCGAAATGTAGTTGACTATTTTGTTTATATTACTCATTAGCTGGAGTCTCCGCTGAACTAATTCCAATTACGTTGTTTCAATAAAAAAGTCCAAACGAGCTATAAGCCATGCCTAATCTTCATGATTGCCCAAGCTAGCAACGAAACATGGCTACTTCTGCTTTGAGAAATCTAATAAGTATTTAGTTCGCTGGACGGACCACGGACCGTTCTGTCAACGTTTTTGCCGGTAGTAGCGGCCATGCATTCTGCATTCGCAAGGCACCTGGGATTCGTTTGTGATACAATTACATCCCAGAAACCAGATTACAAGCCATAAATGAGTAGGCAGACTCCGGAGCTACTGCCAGGGGGGCGGTGTGTATATGTTCACGTTGTGCTCTCCAAGTCCCAGATGAAAGCGCGTTTGATGATGAATGAGCGAATTAATCCGCCCATAGTTTATTTTATTTGTTCATTTTCGTAGAACTCGATTATGCTGCAATAAACGGGGCGAGGCTGAGAAACGGTCGCAGATGAAGCGCCGAGATAAGTGGACAAGATATTATCGATAAAGTAAAGAGATAATTAATTTTATTGCTTCGCCTAATAATCAGGAACAATGCACATTGAGAGTAATTGATATAATATATTTTTTCTAACCTCCCAAGTTGAGATCCAGGTAAGACCAATCATGTAAACGCAGGGAATTAGGAATTTATGAGCAGTCTGAGGGGAAACGTTGTGATTCTGAGAAGAAGCAATTTTCCATACAAAAAACAAAATGAAACCTTCGTATATCATTATCTCACTCCAATCTATGTGAGAGAGAGGTTGGTACTCCATATCTTCTTGAAGGTAAGCTCTTCAAGTAGCTCTCTTCATAGTACGAGAGCTAGCAACGTCAAGAGAACAAGAATCCAGAACGTTAGTTATCCAGACCTCGTGCAAGTATTGGAGAATGAAGAAGACCATCAAACGATCATTTTCCAACAACAGGTGGCGCACCAACTTATTTCGTTCAACCGGTGCGCCAGTTTTTAGAGGGGGACATATTGAGTGGCCACCCAGATCACCTGATCTGGCACCACTGGCCTGTTTTCTATGGGATCACCTGAATTCCAAGATTTTACGCTACCCAGCCTGAGTCACTGGATGTTTTGCTAACTCGGATCATTAATGAATGCCGTCAAATTAGGTACACCAGAAATCTTGAGTTATGTACGTGAACGTTTTCAGCAAAACTTATATTACTGTCTGGAAGTGAATATCAATGGAATTTCGAAACGAAATTTTAGGTTCAGATAGTAAACGAAAAGATCTTCAACATGAAGTATCGCAACACCACTCATCCGTTTCAAAATCAAGCGATTTACAAGCAGATTTTCATTTCTAAGCCGGAAAGTCGAGCTGTCAAGTTTTGGTTGGACCACGCACTGTACAGGTTGGGCAAAATTGGTGATACTTTGTAACCTCGGAGAAAACTTATCTCGATCGCCAGCTATTCTTTTCACTAGGAAGAATAGCAAACCTACCAGAGTAGCTGCTAGTCGGAGACAGAGTTCGCTGTTATCTAGGGTGGTAGAGATAACGAAGTAGTCAAAATCAAATTATGTACTAGTTTATTCACACCTTCGGAAACTGATTATATGTACAACGGAGATATGTGTAGGTATGAAATATGAGCGAATCTATCAGCAAACATACATTCGAGAAATGCTATCCGGTCACGAGCACTTTATAAAGTTTATACCGGGTATAGTGAAAATTCAAAGGTTGTTCAACAAAATGCGCCAACCAGAACTGACGAAATGGATACTAAGGATGACCTCGCGAGGTGAAATGACTTGATATACGGTATCGGGATGTAATTAATTGTATTTCTCCATAAATGAAAGAAACACAACCAGGGCGGATCTACTCGAGACTTTTACTCGCTACCCCAAGGTCTATTTTTAGCGCAACTACGGGATTTCATTGACGACGAGCGGTATCTCTTATTCTCTACTCCAAGGGCTTACGCGCCATGACTGATAGAAAAGAAGAGATTTCGGATTCAACACTTATGACGCGGAACGCGGACAGGGGGGTTGACGGGACTTATCCTTCAGTACCCAAGGGCTTACGCGCCATGACTTATAGCGAAGGGAAAAGCCAGACTCGCGAAACAGGGTAAAGTATGATAAAATATAACAGAAAGCGATACAGTACAGCAGTGTCAAAGAAGTAACCGGTGTAGGTCTAATTAAGAAACTGAACGGTAAAGACGGGGACCTACCTCCTTTATTTCAGGCACTCGCGGAAAACAAACGAAAACTAAAAAAATAATTCCTAAGAGCACTAATACTTGCAACACGAAACCATTTATAAATTTGTTGAACGGCTTGTCGTGCACATAATTAAAGTCGAATCGCAGAAAAGTACGGAGCGTAACTAACTAAAGAGACTGAAGTAAAAGAGCAGAAATCAAAAAGTAAAAGAGACCGTCGCGGGGGAAAATCTGCTTTTATAGGCAAATCCCCCCACACGTTAAAAATCTGAAAATTCCAGAATGCGACAAGAATGAAAAACGTCAAAATCTTCAACGGCGTGCAAGAAAAACAACGTTAAACACAGATAAAGGGTTTTTTACATTTACTCTGCCTATCGGAATGAATGTACTGAATATTTGAGAATTAAATATTTTCAAAGGCGGAAATATGAAATGAAAGGAATGGACTAAAATGAACTCCAATTTTTCCTCAGAAAACTGGGATTCATTACAACTTGAACTACAACTTTTTCAACCCAACGAGATAGAGGAAAATGCATGGGACATTACGGTCGTCTTTTTTCGAGAAACTGATAATGGCATCAACTGCATTCCTCTATCTTCTTTTGTTTTCGAGTTATAGGTCAAAATTAAAATTTCAACTTTGGTCATCATCTCCGTTTCTGTTGAAGCTAGGATGTTGAAATGAAAACATTATAGAGACAATTTTTTAATAGCAGTCCAGTTGCGTACTATGATTTTTTTCAACAGGTACATTTGCTGAGCTATAACATATAGATGTGTTTTGTCTTATCAAAACAGTAGTTTAAAATGACTTAGAAAGACTGAGGGCGATGTATGATATATTTCTGAAACGGTTAAGAAATGGCGATTCTTTTTAAGTCATTTTGAACTACTGTTTTCATAAGAAAAAACACAACTTTATGTTATAGCTCAGCAAATAAACCTGTAGGAAAAAATCATAGTACGCCACTGGATTGCTATCAAAAAAGTGTCTGTATAATGTCTTCATTTCAACATCCCTGCACGAACAGAAACGGAGATAATGACCAAAGTTGAAATCGCCCAAATTTAAATTTTAGCCTATAACTCGAAAACAAAAGAAGATAGAGGAATGCAGTTGATGGCATTATTAGTTTCTCGAAAAAAGACGACATGAATGGTACATTCATTTTTCTCTATCTTGTTGGGTTAAAATGTTATAGTACAGGTATCACCCTGTACAGGGTGGGCAAAATTGGTGATACCTGAATTACAACTTTTTCAACCCAAGGAGATAGAGGAAAATGCATGGCACATTACGGTCGTCCTTTTTCGAGAAACTAATAATGCAATCAACAGCATTACTCTATCTTCTTTTGTTTTCGAGTTTAAATTTCAAGTTTGGTCATTATCTCCGTTTCTGTTAGAGCTAGGATGTTGAAATGAAAACTTTATACAGACACTTTTTTGATAGCAATCCAGTGGCATACTATGATTTTTTTCAACAGGTATATTTGCTGAGCTATAACATAAAGATTTGTTTTTTTCTTATGAAAACAGTAGGTACTTTAAAATGACTTAGAAAGACTGAGGGTGATGTATAATATATTTCTGAAACGGTAAAACAATGGGGATTCTTTCTAAGTCATTTTAAACTACTGTTTTCATAAGAAAAAACACAACTTTATGTTATAGCTCAGCAAATAAACCTGTAGGAAAAAATCATAGTACGCAACTGGACTGCTATTGAAAAATTGTCTCTATAATGTTTTCATTTCAACAGTCTAGCTCAAATAGAAATGGAGAAAATGACCAATGTTGAAATCGCCCAAATTTCAATTTTGTCCTATATCTCAAAAACAAAAGAAGATAGAGGAATACAGTTGATGACATCATTAGTTCGAAAAAAGACGACACGAAAAACACATTCGTTTTCCTCTATCTCGTTGGGGAAAAAAGTTGTAGTTCAGGTATCACCAATCGTTGTCTACTGAGTGCGTCTCGAGAAATATAGTAGCTAGAAGAAATCGGATGATACATTCTGAAAACAGAACAGGCCTAGGCCTATCATTTCTAGATTTCCAGTTTTGAATAAAATTGGGATTTTGACGATTTCGAAAGATTCTCATAATTTTCTTGTCTTTGAAGTTACAGATCTGAAACTTGAACCCTTTTAGGCACTTTTATACATAGAATCTACTGATTCTCATTCATTTCCAATTCAAAAATTACAAATTCCATAAAATTTTGCATTTCAAAAAAGTTTGCGTAATGATTCGAAGTAAAAAAAATATTTCGAGCTCGTCAGTCGATTCTACGCAAAAAAATGCCCGTGAAAGGTTCAAGTTTCAGATTTGTTACTTCAAATACAAAAAAGTTATGAAATCTTTTCGAAATCGCCAAAATCTAATTTTCTGCTAATAACTCAAAAACGAAGAATCGTAGGACCACCATTCTTTGTTTCACTGAAAAAGAGCTCGGAAGTATGTCATCATGTTTTCTTCTAGCTGCTATAGTTCTCGATATACCCTCAGTAGACAACGAATTTTGCCCACCCTGTATATTAAGATGACAAAATGAATTGGTTCCAGTTGATGTGTTTCCGTCGGAGAGAATACTCCCCAGCATTTCAAATTGAGAATGAACCTCCGTAAGGAGGAAGGCACAATAAATATTTACCTTCTCCTACCCTGTTCTAAAAGTCAGGAAATTATACGTTTTGAATAAAATGCTAAATTGCAGATTCCATTTTACATAAATCGGTCGTACACTAAGTCCTGGATTTTCCATAATAAAGTCCGTTCGCAGCAATCAATTTCCCGAATTAGAAATTCTTCGTTTGCATAGAAACGACCTCGTTATTTGATACATATTAATAGTTCTGATAACGATGCGAAAGGATACTCGCCATTGTTGAAATAATTAATACTGTTAATGAACGAACAGATCTTTCATAATTCCGTTGAATATGTATTCAACAAAGTTTCCTCAAAATAATTGGAGGTTACCTGCAATCTGCTCAAGCTCCTAGGTCGGACCCTTTTCATTTTCACAATTATATAAATTATTCGCTGATCTTATTCGATCGGATTATACTGCTTTTCATTTCCTTTGGTAACGTTATATAGCAGATATTTTCGTTTCCTTTTCATTATCAGGGAATATTTGTTTCAAATATTCTACTATTCCGTATTCACTGAAAGACAAAAGACAGAGCTCAAGGCAAATGAAATTACCTGGGATATCGTGAAAAACGCATTATAGTTGGGGAGCCGACGATGCTAAATTGGGATTTACTCGAGCGTCGTGGAGACCTAGTGGATTTTGAATATTATATGGTAGAAATAAAAAGAGATTATATTATGTATGCACTTTCAGCGGTGGGGAAACCGTCTGCAGGGTCTCAAAGATGTAAAAAAAAATCGTCAGGTGTACATACTCGAGCGTGTCAGATTAAGATACTGTATATGCCCTACGTGTCTCTGATAATAAATTCATGTAAGTAAGTAAGTAATGTATTTATTAAATCAAAAAACCATACAGGTGTTGATCCAGTCACAATAAGAGATCTATAAAATTAACATATCTCAAATTAATCCTTCAAAATCATTTTCCTGAAGGAATTCACCTATTTCATAAAAACTTTTATTTATATGAAAATGTTTGAGTTTATGTTTTTGTAATCTACTACGAATTGATTTAGAATTTTTTGGCAACTTATTCCACACAGTTAGTAAGCTGTAAGTTACATTTTTCTGTAAATAGCTGTAGTTTAGTTTATCCTCTTGTAGATAATTTTTCCCTCTTGTATCATAATGATGTTGAAGTTTTAGATCTTTGAACTCTTGATAGTTGTTTATAATGAACATCACTGACTCGTAGATATACAGACTGTACAATGTCATAATTTTGTAATTCCTGAATACATTTTTGCATGTTTCATGTTGTCTCATTCCGAAGATAATTCCCAAGCATCTGTTTTGTTTGTTTATCTAACAGTTTGCGCAGTGGGACTGGCCGTACGGAAGAGTTGAAAATGGTAAAAAACATTTTTTCCAGCGTGTCAGATTTTTGGAGGATATGTTAATTGGACTCAAAGGAAGCTACTTTTCAAGGGACTGACAATTTGGACGTGACGCAAGGTCACAGCGGTCCTTTGAAAATGTAAAAAAAAATTCCTTGTACATAATCGAGCGTGTCAGATTTTCATACAGATGGTTAATCTCGGTGTTGTTGACGTGTTGAACCATTAATCTGACACTAATCAGGGGGGTTTTCTTAATCTGACAATTTGAAGATGATAAAAATTCTTTTTTTTTCGAATATTCCTCTGCCTGTACCTCTAATCTAATATCTACATTATGAAAAATGTAGATAATAAAATTCTACACAACTTTTGTCTGAAACAATTTTACATACTTCTAACCGTTTTCGAGTTAGAGGGCGATAAGAGCGAGGAGCTTAGCCACACATGCGAAAGGGCAAGGTCAATGTAGAATCCCAGTCTAATCTTCATTCATCCAATTGTCAAAATGACAAGGTATTTCTATGATGACAATTTCGAAATTAGTTTCTAACTAACCTTCTAGAATGTACTATTTTTCAACGAGTGAAATTTCGCTTCAGCATGTATCGCTAAACACCTCCCATTGATCGCCATATATATTATATTTTTTCTCTCATTCTTGAATCATTAGCATCAAAATAAGCAAAAATGCCACTGAGCTCGAGAATATACACGTGACTTTTTTTATTGCAACTTTGGCGCCCTCCCACACATTTTCTACACGCCTAAATTGTCAGATTAAGAGAATATATACTTTTCAACATTTAATTAATTAACCACATATATCTTAATCTGACACGCTCGAGTATGTACAATGATCGTTTTTTTTTTACATTCTGACAGGCTGTCCTAGACAATTCCTTCTATATACAGGTCTAATTTTTGGTAGAGGTACTACAGTGTCCAAGGTATGTCACCTTATAATAATCTGACACGCTCGAGTAAATCCCGAATTTCCCTCTTCGGCTCCCCAACTATCAGTAGATGAGATGTTTATGAATATATGTTAATTGATATAAGTGTGAATAAGATATTATATGGAATAAATGTAAAATTTGAACAGCTGACAACAAAGCTATATAGGGATTCCGGGAGAGTTGAACCCTTTTCACTCTGAAGCCACTTACTTAAGTTGTATCTGTAAATAGTAGCAACTCATTTTTTTTTTTGCGTGAGATGTCATGCCTAAATATGAAAGATCGATAATAATAGAGTGATGGTGAAATGAACATTCTGAGTACAGCAATTCTTTTTTTAGGAATCGAAAATTGTCTCATATGTCTTCCTTACCCAGGGAGAGTTGAATAGGGGGCTGAGAGACTTCACTATAAGTTTGTTTATCAGGAAAAACAATGAAAGAAAATAATTTCTAATGACCAACGATTTTTTTTGTCAAGGTCTTCATCATCAGATATATCAGCGTATGAAATACATATTTTCTATTTCAGATTGACTCCCACTTATTTCCGATATCTTTTCTGCGTTCTTGAACCTTTGTATATTTTTTTATATTTATTTCTGTTATTCAATTATTGTTTTTTGAAGCAAACTATTAGCTTAGACCACTGATTATGTCTTCAGACCATAGCATGGGTCAAGTCTCCCGCACTCCCTTTTAGTCTATTTAACAGATGTTTTCTTGAAACTTTCACAACTAGTATTAAAAAGGCCCATTGTTTGTAGAACAATATTAATCAATGAAAGCAATTAAAACTAAATAACACCACGCACCTATTTACTTTTCAGACAGTGTAACAAACAAAAATTATTCAATTTCTTACTTCCTAACAACAAAATCACGTTCAACCCTCTCACTGCCGAACTGTTATGATGGCGGCCAAAATGGAGCACCCACTAGTTGTGCTTTGTTACGAGTATGTCGCAAGCTATTTACGAACCGGTAACGCGAAATTTGACTGGAAATATTCGAGGTGGTTCGAGTTTCTTACCTGAGCAAGTCTCCCTAAATTATTTGGATTCCGAAATTGATCTTTTGAGGAAGCAAAACGAGCATCACAAATTGAAAATAGACGAATAAGAGCAGCGGAATGAATAAAATCAGAATCAACTCCGAATAATTTATGGAACAGAATGATCAAAATTATGGGGGAAATATGGCTGAAAAAACAGGTTATTGATATATTTTAACAGAAACATGAAATAACACGGATAATACCAGTATTCTGTAGCATGATTGGATCAACTAAAAATTCCAAAAATTCACCGATATTGGTTCATTTCAACAGTCTCAAAACAGACATCAAAGTAGGGAGACGTTTGCCATAGTGTCAACAGTTGTTCTGAATAAGTATAATCTCAATCAACTTATCAAATAAGAATAAGAATAAGAATAAGTTTATTACATCCCCTCAGACAAACAACCATTGTATGGGACAGGTCATACAGTTTTACAATAACAATATAGACATATAAAATTAGAATAGCAATTTGACCTTATGTAAAATTAGAAAATTGATTACGTTTACAATCGAAAAATTCCGTAAGACTATAAAAGCAGTTGATCAACAGAAACTTCTTAACTTCCTTTTTGAAAACATTATAAGGTAAGGTCTTGAATCTGTCAGGCAAGTGATTAAAAAGTTTAATGCCGTTATACAGTGGCGATTTTTGGAATTTTGAAGTCCTGTGAATTGGATATTCAAGAGTGTTCTTGTGTCTTGTGTCATGTTTATGGAACTCACAGCATTTTTTTAGATTGTCAGAGTTCTTCTTAACAAATAATAGAATATTCAACATAAAGATACAGGGAAAACTCAATATTTTGTATTGTATGAACTTGGGTCTACAGGACTCCCGGGGGTCCAAATCAAATATAAGGCGTATCAGTTTCTTCTGCGCAATGAAAACATCTTCCGCTAATGATGAACTTCCCCATAAAACTGAATTATAGCTCATATGGGAATACGCCAGTGAATAATAAACAACTAACAGTGATTGTCTAGGTAGAATATTTTTCAGTTTTTTTAGTGCATAAAATGCGCTGCTTAGTTTCTTACAGACAGAATTTGCTTGTTTCTGCCAATTCAATTGTTTATCGATTAAAATGCCCAAAAACCTCACGTGATCTGATGCTTTGATGTTACCAGTAGGAAGAGTTAGTTCAAATTCACACACCGAGCTCCTATTTTGAAAAAAGATCAAATCGGTCTTGTTGACATTCAATATTATTGAATTTTGGTGGCACCACTCCAGGAGAGAACCAACAAGGATTTCGCAAATTCTCCTAAGTTCTGAGATATTTTGTGCTGACACAAGAAATGACGTATCGTCCGTTAATTAATTTAGATTTAGTTCTCATAAGTTGCACTATGGAGTTATATTTTGTGGTACAGGGAAATTTTAACTGTCCAAGACATTATGACTTCAGCCGTAGAACCTCAGTAGATATGAAGAACAGTTTTTGGCGCAATGAGGGTAATGTTTACATGTATATTCCCATAAGCAATTCTATGGTGAAAAGGGTGGGAGTTAGATGGTGAGAGGGAGTGACGTTCAGGTTTTGTTTTACAAACATTTTTCAATTTCTGTTAATATGACAGTTTGAGAAAAAATACGGAATTTAGACAAACTGTCATGTTGACAAAGATATCACTAGCAGCTTCAAACTCTATTACTATAATCTGGAGCGAGAGACCTTCAAAATGAGGTATCACTCGACCCCCCGTCCCATTACAAAAACTAGGGGTGGCACTCACCACCGCTCAGGAGGTGAAGCTAAAGGCAATATGCCTTGAATGCGCCCCTCTTAAAAAGTAGATCGACGTATTCCAGCAGTTTTTTTGGCTGTGACTAGAATCCCGAGTGATGTCATTAAATTCGGGACTGATATTCGGTCCCGAATTCAATGACGCACTGCAATGATGGTTTCAAATTATTAAGCAGTGAAAGGAGTGGCAAAAAACCAAATTTTCAGTACAAATCATAAGCCTATACATAGTCAAATAGAAACAATGATTCATATTTCAATCGTGAATGTAGATATGAGTTGTTAAAGATGCATATGTTGTTAAAGTATATGTTATTTTCAAATCATCACATTTATAAAGAGAAAAAAGAGCAATCTTGAAATGAAACATCTAAGGTGAACATTGTAAACACTAACACTACCTTTACCTTTTGAGCAAAATTTTCATACACAAATAAAAATACATTTTATTGAGGTGCCGCAGCATTGTGTCATTATTTCGTATAAAATATCACACATTTTACAAATATATTTGGCAGCTTCCTTTCTCGATCACATTTTTTTAGTCCAGAATGACTGTAGGGAAGAGGTTCACTTCTGAATCAAATTTTTTCTACGTTCAATCGTTTTTGAGATATATGGCGATACATGCTGAAGCGAAAATTCACTGGTTGGTTCAGTCAGAGACTGATTTCGAAATTGTCATCATAGAAATACCTTGTCATCTTGACAATTGGATGAATGTAGATTAGACTGGGATTCTACATTGACCTTGCCCTTTCGCATGTGTGGCCAAGCTCCTCGCCCTTATCGCCTTTTTAGTCAAGAATGGCTGTAGTTAAGAGGTTCACTTCTGAATCAAAAATTACGTCTGCAAGTTCCTCTGGATCAATTTACACTAAGCAATTCTCAACTTTCTCACCAGTTAGAATTGCATACTTTGCTGCTCCTTTCATTCTCAAATTCCAAGATAGTATTTTCTCCTATCTTTTCTACCTCGATTTAGAAGAAGCCCATACTATTTTTTGATAAGGAATCACTCCTTGAATTCCGTCGCAACTATTCATAAATAATATTAAACGATTCGCGAACATAACCTCAAAATCCTTTTACAATGTCGGGACTGGACAAGCATCCCGAGTAAGTTCAAGAGACTTGTTTGGTCATTTGATTTCGTCAGTCGGGTCTGGACTCAGATCCCGAGTCGGGACTCTAGTCACAGCCTTTTTTTTCAATCCCTGTGCGAGAAAATGATTTATTCCATACTTTATCTTTATGTACTGTATAACTCGGTCGTGGTTAATGAACCACATCCTACAATGGTAGGGTGTCGATTCGAATTTCATTTCAAAATGTGAGGTCTTTTGTACCGCATTTCCCAGATTTCAAGAATACTGTCTCATTCAATGATTATGATATTGTGGTAATACTAGTAATGCGTATCTAAAACTTGGTTGAATCTAGAAATTCCACATTCACTTATAGCAATTCAGGGAATAATAATTTTGATCCTAATGTCATTCACTTATCGCAGCCTTCCTTCAATAACAAATGAATTCCCATTGTATGGACATCAGTCCATACCGAAAAATCATTTCAATAGTTCGAACGAATAGATCGAGGAATAATCTCAGCCATCTATATCTTCAGAAAACTGTACACAATATTCGAATCTGCTCTTCTGCAGCTTGGAATGTATATACATTGAAATATTCTTTTCCTCTCAGGCTGGAAGCTGGAAGGATGTAACAAAAGCAGAGGAAAAGCCCCATATGAAAATATTTCTCGAAGCGCAGCTCTGAGAAAATTTTGAATCTGGTCAACAATGCAGCCGTACAAAGACTTCAAAGAGTAATGTCTTCCGCTGAACCGTGGAGATCGTAGAGCATTTTTCAATATCCTTTTCATGCACCTGCTCCTTTGCGAGATTTTATGAACGCATTCGAGATCTACTTCATCTTTGGTATTAATATAAGAATCAATCTTCTTGTGAACCATAATTAACAGATAGAATGATCAATATACAGGGTGTCTGTAAACAAATGCGAAAGACTTAGGAAGATGATTCCTTGATGAAAATAAGCTGGGGTAGTTCCAATAAATTTTTTTCGATATCGACCTCCATTCCAAGATACAGCTTTTGGAAGGCGATGACGAGTTGACAGTTTTTAATTTTTCCTACTGGTTCTAAAGAACACTAAATCCTAAAACTATACATAATACGAAGCACTAAGTAGATGTTACTCACACAATTTTTTTAGATTTCATAACTTTATTATTATGGGTTGAAAATAACAACCCTTTATAATTTTCCTTCAAAAATTGTTTTCGTGGGATAGATTTTCGAAAAATAAAATTATCTCATGGTTTCCCATTCAATTCTGGAGAAAAAAAAGCCTCCTGCAAAATGTCGATACAGTCGATACTTTTCTCGGAATAAATATAAACTGACAAGCAGTATACGAAGGTCTATGAGGCAGAGAGTTGATGCATGTATTTTAGCGGGATGTAGTAATTCTATGGAACATTTATAGGTACGATGAAATGGAATGAACAGTGATCAAAACTGCTTGTAAGTTCATATTTATTCCGAGAAAAGTATTGACTGTATCGAAATTTTGAAACAGACTTTTTTTCTCCAGAATTGAATGGGATACCATAAGAGAATTCTATTTGTCGAAAATCTATCCACACGAACACAATTTTTGAAGGAAAATTATAAGGAGTTGTTATTTTCAACCCCTAATAATAAAGAAGAATGATCACGCCTAAACGGGGAGGCAATGAATACAATAATAAGGATAAATTCAGATGCATACCACCCGATGATATGAATTAGGGAAAATATGGGACATATGCTATTGTCTTCGTCTTGGTTTCTATCTGGAGGGGATTGAATCGGACACCGTTTCATATGGGTAGCGCTCTGGGTAAATGTATAGTACCCAGTAGAACACGACAATATTGAATAAAGTTCCATCAATTCCAAATCCAAACGTTCTCCACCGTGGAAAAATGCTATGTTGCTCTGATGAGGCCAAATGAGGCCGAAACCATGGTCAGCATCTGCTTTTCTTCTGTGGAGCGTACTCCATTTGGGGCCTTGACGATGGCAAATTGGCTAGTTCAATTTAGATCGTATATCTTGTCGATATTCTTATCGTCGGGTGGTATGCATCTGAATTTATCCTTATTATCCTAATAATAAAGTTATGAGATCTAAAGAAATTGTGTGAGTAACATCTACTTAGTGCTTCATTTTATGTATAATTTTATGACTCAGTTTTTAGAACCCGTAAATAAAATTGAAAACTGTCATCGCCTTCCAAAGGTGTATCTTGGAAGGGAGGTCGATTTCGATTTATAGAAACTACCCCTTGTTATTTTTATCGGGGACTTATCTCCCCTTCGCATTTGTTTACAGACACCCTGTATAATCATTATTCCAAACGAAGAGGAATTTACAAAGGAGTAGAAGGACCCCGGAATTAGTTTATCTTCAAACTTGACTTATAAGTTGCCATTTTGGCTATCACCTCAGTCAAAACTAGCAGTAAATTCAGTCACATACCTATTATCGATTATATCAGTATTTTAACCATTTTTATTTGAAATACATACAGGCTCAGCTGTTTAATAACTGAAATGAAATAATGACGCCAATATAGCTCCTTTCACATCAGTTGACTGTTTGAAAACTTATCAAAGTTTCTATCTCCATGTCACCTTTGGTACAGTAACAGTGAAATGCCTCAAATTGCAATACTGCAGCCGATCTAATCTGGTTTGTACCAGTATCAAAGTGCGCAGAAGTTTGCCATAGTGTAAACAGTTGCTCTGAATAAGTATAATCTCACTCAACTTATAATTAATATAGATTCAGCTAACATAAGTTGTACTATGGATATTTTAAATGATATCCAAGGCAGTATTTTATGACTTCAGCTGTAGAACCTAAGTAAACATGGAGAACATTCCCTGACGCAATAAGGGTAGACTTTATATGTCAATTTCCATAAGTAATTCTGAGGTTCGAGGTGAGAGGGTAACTTTCTCTCTACCCGAGACCTCGAATAGCTTAGCGCTTAAGGTAGTGGAATCATAATACAAAAGACTCAGGTTTGAATCCCATCAAAGAATTTGGAAAAGTGCCACGTCACCCCTCCTCCCACCGCCTCAAAATCTCACCACTCACCCTTCACCCCTTACCCTCTTAACCCTCACCTGACAACCCCTCTACCCTTATAAGGATTGAATATATGTTGTTTAAGGATTTTCATAATTGTTGTGCGTGAAACATCAGATACATCGGACAATTTCTTAGTACAGTCGGATCCATAGCTACATGACCTAAAACAGCTACGTCCCTCGCTTCTTCTCTTTCACCGTCTATTTGTTTAACCAGTAGCGTCAAATTTGGCAACCAGTTGCATAACGTAAGCAGCGGATACATTTTGCCCAAGACGTCGTTCGTTAAATGAAGCCGCTGTTGTTCGTGCAAAGTCCTTATTTCTTATAACGATTTTATCATTTCCACCATTTCCCCTACGGAATACACCATTTTAGTTGCACTACAAATTTACAATCGTTTTGACACATTTGTAACGTTCTTAAAAATTCACGATAGACACGATTTTACATTTTCCGTCTACTTTTTAGGACAAAAAATTAACAACTGCTTTTCATCAGAAGAGTTTTCTAGTAGGATGACCAGTGAAAATTTCAGTAAAGGCGATTTAACATTGCCCCTTTTGATCTCAACATTCAACGACCAATTATCTAGACCCTGTTCTATGCGCTCTAGCACTCTAGCAGACTCCCGAACATCTCATCATTGGTGAGAATTATTTTCTAATAAAATTTCAATCCGCATTATGAGTATATATCTTTGAATTAGCTTCTATGATGCAATAACCGATTCGTGAATGGTATCGAACTCCGAAAACCAGATCGGATTATTCGACAACAGAATAAGCACTGAGAAAGTTTCATCAAGTACGTTGGTTTTGGAAGGTGTAATCCTCGGGTTCTCCATTCTGTAACCAAATATGGGTTTCATTATAGCAAAAGTGAGAATTTCGTCCAAAACATTTTATTCTTTCGTTCTTTCAACTTCTTGAATCTCAGAAAGAATAAATTTTAGGACAATCGTTAATAGGAAATACAGGGTGCATTTAAAGGTGGGGCTTTTTTTAACAGAACTGGCCCAAATTGGTGTGGTTGTTACTGAAAATCTGAGCTGGTCCGAACATATTCTCCATGTCGTTAACAAGGCCAAGCGATCTCTTTTTCTAGTTCAGAAAGCTTTCGGAAGATGTGATCCATCTACATGCGCAGCCCTGTACAAGACATACATCCGCCCCATCTTGGAATTCGCTGGCCCTGTGTGGTGTCCAGTGTTGAGCAGAGATTCTGAAATGCTTGAGAACATCCAACGTCGTGCAACCAGGCTTCCGTATGGTATTACGCGACCTAACTATGTGGAAAGGCTTTCCCTCATGGGTATGTCCACATTTGAAGACAGAAGGATTCGCGGTGATCTCATCATCACCTATCGAGCCCTCCACAATTTGTTTGGGGTCGATCTTGGATGCCTTTTCCGCCTGAACTCCGACTGCCGACTCCGGGGTCATGCCTTCAAGCTGGCGAAGGAGAACTTCAAAACATCACAGAGACAGAACTTTTTGACAAATCGCGTGTTTGGAGTTTGGAATAGCTTGCCTTCATCTATTGTGAACTCGGTATCGGTGAACGCTTTTAAGTGCGGTTACGACGGCTGGCGTCGTTGCGTGGAATAGTGTCGCTCGTGACTATGTTCTATTTTCTACATTTGTTGTTTTTTCTTTATTTCCTGATAACTTCATTCATGATTGTTGTTTTTGATTGTATGAGTTTATAGGCTATGCCTAAACTCTTAACTGTAATATAATAATAATAAAAAATAAAACGTTTCACAAAAAAACACCTAAACAAAAATCTCAGAAAAACAGAGTTGATGACGATCGGGGCGTTATTATTTTGTAAAAGAAGAGTGGTGGACTGTATAACAAGATAATTGAGTTGGAGATGGTATGAAAACATTTATTGTACATCGTTCACAATCATAAAATGAACAAGTCACGTGCATAAAGCTAACACAGTAATAAAAAATCAAATATTAACAACTATAGACTCAGAGAGATATTATTCAACTGAAAGCAGAGATAATCGAGAGCAGTTCAAATGAGAAGTCACTTGAGGTCAGACATAGACCTTGAAAAGTTTAATAAATTCAAAATAAACATAGTGTTTACAGTGACAGAGCAAACAATGAAAATTAATTGCGAGAGCCTCTTTATTCCATCAGAAAAACAGAAGGTTAGAATAATGAATTTTAATGAGTAGACCGAGTTGTAGCAGTGAAATTGGCCAAGAGGTGAAACTACATTGTCTGATCATCAAGTAGAGATAAATACATTAAATGTACAATACAATCATAATTAATCTGAGAAGAGCAAGAATAGTATAATCAATATACATCACGTTGGTCTTGAAGAGTGCCAAAATTCATCAATCAATAAAACATTTACAGAGACGGACTGCTTACAAGTAAGCACGATTAGAACGTCCATCAGATAAACAGAAGATACAAATGATAAATTATGAGAGGTACAAATCGAGAGTACTAATGAGGGAAACTACTAATCGTTGGTTTCGAGAAGTGCAGAAGGCTGAGAACTAACATGTATATCGAGCCAGATGAATGGAAGTGAGAATGTATAAGGAGAATACAAGTTACAATGGGTAGATCATACCAATTGAGTGTGCACAATCACCAGAGCAGGCCTTCCAGGGTGGGGCCAAGGACGAGAGTGTATCAACCTGTATCATGGTTTACCATTGATCGTTGGACCATAGTTGAGAAGTTCACATTGTGTTCTGAAGGAAAACTACATACTAAATCCAGGTTCCACCCTGGAGAACATGAGGATTCATTCATCTGAAACTCACAACGGAAATTAATCATATGTAATTGGGCGGTTAACATTCAATTTGCATACAGAAAGTAAACTATGGAAATTTCCAGATAAATATAATTGTTTCGAGCTGCTTTTCTATCATCATGAATAACAAAACAACCGGAAAACCAATAACAGAAGAATGCTAACAAAAACTTCCATTCACAGAAAAGCATCCTAGCTGGAGGCGGCCATTTTCAACAATTCTGGTAATTTGGAAAGCTTTTTGATGTTCGATTGCTCTACTCGAGTATTTTTTCGAATAAAAATCGATTTTCATCTTTTTACCAAAATGTTAGTAGGTATTTACATATTGAGATAAACGGTGGCTCACTGTTATTAGCAAATGGGATTGTTGACTTACCATTTGATCTCATAACATCCATAATAGAGGTACCAATAAAAAAATTTAATTTTATTAAGCATATACCAGGAATTTGGACTAGACCATTTTTATGGAATTTTATTCATTTGAATTTTACAGAGCCAACGTGAAATGTATTGATATAATGAAGTTTAAATTTGTGGATTCACTGTGTGGTTGCACCAACAAATTGAAATCCGAAATTCAATTAATCATGTAGAAATTGATGGAACAACAGACAGATGCATAATTGGTAACCGAATGATAGTAATTATTTCAATTAACATATTCGCAGGCCTCTGAAGTACAATGGTCAGGCAGTTTCATTGAAAAATTGCCAATTGTACATCGATGTGTTCGTCAAAGAGAAATTTATGTTGATTTTATTACGCCTACCTGCATTCGAATTTACCGTTATATTTCTCGATCGAGGATGTTTGAATTACATCTGAATATATTTGAAATGATTTAAGTAATGGATATCAGTTATTTCATTGTTTTTTTTTGTCAACACGGGTTTAGGGAGTAATTAGAGATTTAGAGCTGGACATTACGATTATTTCGTTACATTGCTGAAAATCAGGTCTCAGAGTCTCCCATCCCTATTAGTTGGGGAGCCGACGATGCTAAATTAGATGGTGGGGGAAGTGCCTGCAGGTTCTCAAAGATGTACGTCAGGTGTACATACTAGAGTGTATCGGATTAAGATACTGTGTATGCCTTACGTGGCTCAATAACAAATTAATTTTAATCTGACAGTACCAACCCTACAGAAGAGTTGAAAATGGTGAAAAAAAATTTCGAGCGTGTCATATTTTGAGAGGATATGTTAATTGGACCCAAAAGAAGGTACTTTTCAAGGGACTGACAATTCGGAAGTGACGCAAGGTAACAGCGGACCTTTGAAAATGCAGAAAAAAATCGTTACTTGTACTCGATCGTGTAAAATTTTCATACAGATGGTTAATCTCGCTGTTGAAGACGTGTTGACCCATTAACCTGACACTAATCAAGGGGGTTTTCTTATTCTGACAGTTTAATGACAAAGCATTTTTTTTAATATTTCCCTTCCTGTACCTCTAATCGTTTCTATATTCATTATGAAAGTTGTAGATAATAAAACCCTATACAACTTTTGTCTGAAGCAATTTCACATACCCTTAACCGTTTTCGAGTTAGCGGGCGATAAGGGCAAGGAGCTTAGCCACACATGCGAAAGGCCAAGGTCAATGTAGAACCCATTCATCGCCATATATCCCAAAAACGTTCAAACGTTGAAAAAATTACTTCGGACAAAATTTTCAGAGAATGTTATGCCCTAGCCCTACAACTTCTATAATGAATGCGAAAACAATTCCAGTCCAGGAGAGAAATAGATACTATAATTCAAAAAAACTGATTTTAGTGACCTTTATGGCCAATTGTTATTGATTCGGCTTGCTGAAACCGTCAGATTATATTTTTCCATTATTCTTGAATCATTAGCTTCAAAATAAGAAAAAAATCCACCGCGCTCGAGAATGTATGTACACATGTCATTTTTTTGCCCTCCCACACATTTTCGTCGCGCTTAAATTGTCATATTAAGAGAATATATACTTTTCAACATGTAACTAACCCAATCCAAGGTATCTCTCCTTATATTAATCTGAAACCCCCGAGTAAATCCCGAATTTCCCTCTTGGGCTCCCCAACTACTATTAATAGACTACTTAATAGACTGCTACGGGAATCCAATCAAATATAATATTTTTTTGTGCGTTAGAGGGAGAAAACCTTTTGAATGCAAATTCAGGAGTGTGAGTCTACCAAGATGTTATTTGGATACTCCCTTTAAAAGCTATAATAAATTCCTGTGTTCAGAGCTGGGCAATACGAAGGAAGGGGAGGCAAGATGACCTTAACATTGTAGCGTTATAAAACTGTAATTGTCAATTATTTTGAATACATATTTATTCACAATTATTCTCACATTTAGTTTTAAGTTTTCACTGATGGAAATATTTGACGAAATATTTTTTGGGATATTCCCTGTAGACATAATTGACATTTTTCAAAATGCCTGCAAAGGATTTCTACTGACTCTGCTGCCATAGTTTGGCTGTTAGCCGTACATGGAGAGGGTTGATTCTCCGTTGATTGCCTACTAAATCCGAGTTGGAACAGGTTGTGTGTTTTCTTCAAGATTTCATGCTGCTCGTTTTGTTGTCATTTTTTTCGTTTTTCTAAACCACTTGGATATTTCCTCTTGAAGACATTTTCTTTCTTGAAGAAAAGGTAAACAATTTTGAACGTGACATATTACGCAAGAGAAATAATAATAATCTCTTCAAGAAAAACTTCGCACTCAGCGACGGCCTTATTCATTGCAATAATACTCCGGATGGCAGATTTGCGAAGCCCTTTTCAAAGGCATAGAAGTTCTAAGGTTACGCACCTTGGAACTCGCAAAAAACATTTCCTTGAGAAAAGCGGAGGAAAATTAAAATTTTTTTGAAAGCCGATAGAATATTCTGATTTGAATTCAACTTCTTTTACTTATAGAATTGATTATAAATTTTAGAAATGTTTTTTTCTAGAGGCATATTTACTCGCAACCAATTTTTCAAAAATCTTCTCCGATTTGCACAAATCTGACATACATCCTGTTTTCAGATTTATAAGAATCCGAATTCGTTTTCTATTACATACAATACAGAGGTTGTTGCACTCAAATCATCCCTGATAACGCTTCTTATGGAAATTAGTTGTTCGGCAAAGTAAGTCGATAGATCTGCTGTATGAAATAATGATAAGGGCTCGGCTTGAATCGGACGTATTTCAACCTCCTCAACACGAACTCTAGACTGAAGTCGTTTGAGGAACACTTCGAAGGACGAAAAGAAATGTACGCAGATACCTGCTTTTGAGTAGCCATGTATGTGAAAGCTTAGGTTGCTGAACGCCAGGTGTCGCATCGATTTAGTTACTACTTCGTTGCCGCCGTTGGTCCTCAACAAAAGGTCTTCTGCTTCTTTCTTTCGGAATCGCTTGGTTGAATTATGCGATACACAAGGTAGAACTGGTCAAAATATTACATATACAAAATGACAAAGTTGAAAAAAAATTGAAAATAGCTTTGTTTTGGTTCGCACTTGAGGCGGTTCCGAATCGGTTCAAAGTAGTGGAGCAGCAATGGTGTGGGAAGCTACACGCATGCTAGGCGCGAGCCTACGCTGAATAAATAAATGTGCGACTGTTTTGAACCGTTCTGGAACCATCCTAAAAGCGAACCAAAACAGGCCTAATGATTACTGAAATAGTACATCCTAATACGACCCTAGATATTTGTTATCTGAAGTATTGCAAAAGAATCGAAAAAACTTATCTCCTGATGTCTCACTCAACTATATGGTTTCGTTTAGTTAGGATAATGAACTGTTCGATTTTTACGTGGGAATGGAAATAGAAACTTCGGATTGCCGAATTTTCCGCATATTTAGTAACTTACACGATTTTATGAAATGGTTTATTACGGTACCAATTGACAGAAACAGACTCAGGATACAAGTATAATAGTATATTATTTAACGAGCGGTAATGTAAGTCATAACTCACGCAGATGAAGTTTGCAGCGCGAGCCGTAGGCGAGTGCTGTAATTCATCAAGTGAGTTATGACCATTACCGCAAGTTGAATACTATACTTTATCTACGACTTTAACAATAAATACTAAGATACAAGTACAGAGAAAGAACTTTATTGACAAGTCTCAATAGTGACCTACAATAGTACTATAAAAATTTTAGTTTAAATTTTCGGGCGATAAATTCTGTATGGTAATATTAGCAGCTCGTCTTACTTCTGGAGGTGTACATAATACTTCATCTTCATTATCTGAATTAATTCTTTCGAGCAAAATATTCACAATAATTAGTTATCAACTTAATTTGAAAACGTCAAAATTATTCAAGTGACATTCCTCCCCTCAATATCAATAATGGACTGTTCCCTTTCGGCCAACCGGCTTGTAGAAAAAGCACAGAGCCGGTTCGTAAATCTTTTCTGATTTATTATAGTGAGTTATAGTAGTGAGTTATTATAACTCACGTTGTTTGTTTACAAATACTATTAATTGCTCAAAAGCATTTGAATAATGAATATATAAATGAATAGGAGTAGATAAAAAAATAGAATATTACGTAGTTCAAAATCTCACCAATGAAATTCGTCTGAATAATACACAAATTTTTTCACAATTGCCATCACAATATTCTTCTCGTTCGAACACTTCAACAATCGTCGTGAAAATAGGATAGAATAGGGTAACAATAATAGCACCTTGTTAGCATCAATAAACTGTCTCAATTTTCTACATTTTTTTCACCCTAAATTGCACGATACAACAATTCTTTCAAGTGACCTTATGCAACTAAAAAGTTGTCCAGCCATATGTTCATGTTTTGTTTCGTTTTTCCAATGCCGGAGTCACCTTCCACTGTCCCGTACTTGAAATTTGATGAAATTTTGTCGAACTTCTAGGGGTTGTAGCTCAGCCATCTTGAATATTTCGCATAGAAAATTTTTGGTAAGTTGACTTAATTTGATAACTTATACCTTCTGTCAAAAAAAGCCTTACCTATGAAAACACCCTGTATATAACCGTATGTTTCTGTGGAGAACGATCGAATGCATCTTCTACATTTGTAGATGGCTTATCGAAAATTCGAAGGTAGTCCTCCTAGAATAAATATATTCCAATTCGTATAATGAAAGAATTCACCCTTAACATATTTTTTCACGGAAAGCAGAAATTCGAAAGACTGGAACACGTCAACCAATATTAATCAATCATTGTTAAGTCACCTGAAAAATCTTCCATTCAGCGTGCCTTACAAATAATTATCTGTCGGTGCGATATAATGGATTATTCGAGAAATCCATTATCATCAGCAGGAAATTCGCTTGCATATTAGTCAGATCATGGAAACAGGCTGATTATATCTGACAGACGATACTTACACTAGCAAATCCACTGTCGTGTTCTCCATGTTTTGGTCCTCAGGTTCGGAGTTTGTGATAGTAGAACCACCTACTATTGGCGAATCCAACTACCGATGAGGGCGCTGCGACTTGTCAACAAACATGGCGGAAAATGAGTAATCATCGTGAAAACTCTATTGTGAAAGCAATGTTATCGTAGATTTTATTCGATTATATTGATATTTGTAAAGGCAGTGAATAATTATGGGATTATTGATTGTGCTCGGGTTCCTCCAGAACTTTCCTGAACATGTTGGTGTCGTTTGATGAAGATTTTACAAGAACTTATATCCAGAAGATTTCATTCTATCATCACACTCACATGAATTATGTAATTTGTGGAAATAAATGAATGTAAATATTTGAGATAATTTATTTGGATGAAAACATATTATGCAGTTCAAAATGCCAACACAGAAATTATTTTCCAGCAATTACAACCAACTCAACAAGACCGCCTGAAAATTGATTCTACAGTTGTAATTTCATTAACGAAATTTGAAATTCTTGTCGAACGGTTTAATTATTGATCACTTTCAACTGCTTGCAAAATTCCAAGTCAAATCACTACTTTTCATTTGAAATGTTCCCAACATATCATCTCTTGAAGATTGCAAGTCCAGTAATGCATGTACAACTTCAGTTATGTCAGAAATTTAATCTCATATACTTTCTTATGCTCAGGTTTCTCGGCACTATTGAAATCATGGAAATGAAAATTCGCATTGCCTTTCTTAATCGTCCAACACTAGAAAATTCATCTAGAACAAAGATATCTCCTAACCTAAAATTATAGTGAAAATTGGTAAATAGTTTCTCAACTGAATGACACTGATATAAATACTCGCTAAATTATTTTAATACCTATTTTTCTAGTCAGACATCCAAAAAATTTTGTGAATATAGTTCACTGGTAACCGAATATGTAATGAAAATATCTGACCCAAAGAAGTTAAACTCAAGTTATTACTCACTTTCTAGGTTAGTGATTTGGCCGCTAGGCGGCGTTTAGATTTTTGGATTCGCCAATAAATGAAATATTGAAAATCACCTAGCCAAGCTTGGACATATGGAATTATTCAATATTTCACAGCAAGAACTGGCCATAGAGGATGTATTGATATTTAGTTAGCCTAGACCAGTTCCATGCATAAAAAAATATTGCGTTACCATAGCAACTTATTAGAAGTGTCAGTGTGAAGTTTGAGATCAAAAAAGTAAACCAGAGTTACGCAATGAATAAATTGAAAGAAGATGTCCACCGAAATAGTGAAAATCGAAAAATTTTAGTATCGAGCCATTATCAAGTACCTGTATTTAAAAGGGTTAAGAGGTAAGCAGATTTACGAAGATATGCTTAATACCCTTGGTGATCAATTCTCTTCGTATGTGACCGTGAAAAATTGGACTGAAAGCTTCAAAAGAGGTGATTTTTCCATTGAAGATGATGACCGATCAGGAAGGCCAGTTTCTGTGTCAGTCCCCGAAAATATCGATGCAGTTCCTGACATGATTCTATCAGACCGTCGTATTGGGCTAAAAAGGATATCTGAAGCACTGAATATTTCATAGGAACGCGTTCATCATATAGTTCACGTCAATTTGGACATGAGAAAAATTGCTGCAAAATGGATCCCCAAATGTTTGAATGTTGACCAAAAGTGTGCAAGGGTAGAAGCATCGCGTTCGATCTGTGCTAGATTTGAAAACGATGAAGACTTCTTAAACCGAATAGTCACTATGGATGATACTTGGGTACATTTCTACGATCCAGAAACAAATCAACAATCGATTGAATGGCGACACCCTGGTTCTCCAAGACCTAAGAAGTTTTGTGTCCAAAAATCTGTTGGAAAAGTTCTTGCTTCAGTTTTTTGGGATTGCCATGAAGTAATCATGATTGATTTTTTGGATAAGTGTAGAACAATAACCGGAGATTACTATTCGACATCAGTGACCATTCTACGGAAAAAAATTAAAGATAAAAGAAGCGGAAAACTATCCAAAAGTGTTTTGTTTTTGCAGGACAACGCCCCTGCACACGAATCTCATGTTGCCATGCAAAAAATTCGCGATTTAGGGTTTGAATTACTAGAATACCCCCCTTATTCACCAGATTTGGCTCCATCCGACTATCGTCTCTTACCTCAACTGAAAAAAAGTTTTAAAGGTCGTAAATTTTCTTCCAACGAGGAGGTAAGAAATGCTGTGGAGGTCTGGTTTGCAGAGCAAGGATAAACATTTTTTTTGAAAGGTCTAGAGACGTTTCAGGTTCGCTGTGATAAATGTATGAAATTAAGAGGAGAATATGTTGAGTAATAAAATATTTTGACATTGAAATTTTGTTTGATTCTATAGTAGGTTAAGAATTTTTCAATATATCCTCGTACACTCCTACATAACGAGAGCCATAGAGATATGGACTGTGCCTTCCCTTTCTATCTATGCATGAAATAAGGTCAAAAAAAGTGACAGAGAGAAACGCACGTCGGGCTTGCAGTTGTCTTTTTCCAGAATTTTGATTGGTCCACACTCATCTCTATGCGAACAAAAAGAGAGACAGGTAAATGCCAGACGATCATTTCTCTCTTTCTATGAAAAAGAAAATTTCATGCTGACATTGCTCAGTCCATGTCTCTATGTCTATGACGAGAGCATATCGATGACGCAGCACTGAGGTTTTTGGAATGTTATAACGGTACTTGCCCCAAAAAAGACCCTCCAATAGTTATTCAATTACAATAATGCTTTTAAAAATACATCAAAATATTTTTATCACGATGTATTTTTCACATACAGATGCACCTAGAACTCAATTTTTTACTCATCCCCTATAGCTACAGAGAACTGAAATCGACTACCATCTTATATTTTAGAGCATAAATTTTCATTCAAGTTTTGAATATTACCTATAATTAAAAATGTGCATCGAAAAGACGATTTCATTTGGAAAATGGGATGCTATAGAATTTTAGTTCAAACAGTCATCTTTGAAGCAACGTTACTTTTGAACAAAACGTTTCTGAACATGTCTCCATGAGAACTTTTCGTCTCATTTTGAGGTTGCGAAACTGAATCCAAATATATTCTCATTAATTCTGAGACATACTAAAAATCGATTCTTCCATCAAATGTTAAATGAAAGGTGCATTTCAATCTAAATCGTCCCGAAATTGTGGAGCCAAAATCGGACAATTATGTCCAACGCTATTCCATAGAGTTCGCTATGCATCCTATATTGAATTTGCATAAACACTGCTCCCTGATCGACCTGCAGCGTTCGAAAGTTTAAACTCCATGAATATTAGGCTATGCCCATCCAATAAACCCCGTGTGACAACCCTATTCGATCCCTTCAGATTGTAACCCATATCAAAACTCATTACGTAAAACCTGACCTAACAGCTCCCAAATTTACCCTGTCGTGTTAAGAGGTAAAACCACCTTGCATGGCAGTAATGGAAATAAAGGTTCAGCTGAAATTCCTCACCAAAACTTCGTCACTACGTTAACCCTAAAGTTGATGATTGTTATGAGGTAACTTCGCCTCACTTTTGTCTTTGAAGATGATTAAATGACTCATGTAGACTTAACAGGAGAAATGGGAAAGTAGAAGTCTTTGGAATCCTGCAGCTATTCACTATTCAAAAACTAATAGATCAAAATTTTTTGACCTTAGGAAATATGTACTATCCTCCATCCATTTGTTGATTGTTTATTCAGAAAAAGGACCCAAGTATACCCAAGATTCTGAAACAATGTCGAATGGTGAGTTCAGTGTGAAATAAACGACGACGAAACGTATTCTGCAGAATGAATAACTTGCAATAAATGAGGAAACTATTCAAGCTCATTTGGGCGGCTTTTTTAGAGGCAGTTGAGGAAGAAATTTACGTGTTAAATAATAAGAGGCTATGGTTGAGAAAATGGATAAATAGAAAGGATCAACTAGGAGGTACCAATTGTCTATTGAAAGAATTGGCAATAGAAGATCCCTAAGAATAGTTCCACACTTTCAGAAGGATAGTCTCAGATGTGTACAGCACATGAATATCTTTCAAACTAAACAACTCCCGACATCTCTTTCATTTTCAAAAAATTCAGCTTGGTTTCATTTGGGGCATTTGATGGCTAAAAGAATAATTAGGGTTTTACTGCAGCCTCAAAGTCAACAATATGCTTTGATTATACTATACAGGGTGAGTATTTGACTCGTACAAATATTTTAACAATAGATTCTTGGTTTAAAACGAAACACCTTTTTCCTATAATATTTTTTCTGATTCGGCCCTGATAAAAAGATATAGACATTTTGAGTTTCCATAATTCGCTGTGCCACCCCTAAGAAAAAGGAATTACCATTAGAATAACTAGCTAAATCTGTCACACTGCACATTTGTGGATGTTTAAACAGAGTTGTGCTCAGCCAAAGTAGGTGCCCAATATTTGAAATTTATCAGATACTTTTTGAATAACAGATTACAAAAACAGCGCATCATACGAGAAAATATAAGGAATATTTTCATTTTACAAAACGTTCAAATATTCATTAGATACTTCCAACTTAGTTGTAGAATTTGGTTCTTTGAATTTTTGGTATTTTTATGGTACGTTATAAGCATAATGATAAAACTGGAAGACGTGGGTGATATCTTGTGTTCGAAGAAGATTCATCAGATAAATGAAAAACTATATGCCTAAATTCATTTCATTCGATAAAACCGTTTGTGAGATAGAACTGAAAATAACATTATTTCGGAAAAAAAATGATAAAAGAAAAGAGTGTTTTTTTGACCTCAAGAATCTACTGCTGAAATATTTGTACTAGTCAAAGAATCACCCTCTATATAATAATTTTAAAATGCCTTAATCTTCATTCTTCGTAGAGATAGTATTCATAAATATAGGGTGTTTTCAAAGGTGAGGCTTTTTTTTGACTGAAAGTAGAACTCATAAAAATAAGCCGTTTAACCAGCAATTGTCTAAAATATTTCATTGAATTTCAAGTACGGGACTGTGGAAGGTGATTCTGGCTTCGAAAAAATTAAACAAAACATAAGCATGTGGCTGCACAAGGAATGGTTCAGTACCAAGTTCATGGGATTAGATGCATCAGGTCACTTTTGAGAGAATCTTTTGTTATATCGTGCAATGTAGGGTGAAGAAAAAAATGTAGAAAATCGAGGCAGTTTCTTGAAAGTGCTTATGTTAGTTATGTTGAACAAGTGCTATGATGTTTCCCCATTTCATCCCATTTTTACGACGATTGTTGGAATGTTCGAACATTGGTGAGATTTTGAAGTATTATTCTACTTTTTACACTTGTCTCCTAAGTCTTTTCTGTCAGTTGGTATCAAAATGAGCCAATTTATGAAATCGTGTAAGTTACTGAAAAATAATGAGAACAATTCGGCAAACCTAAATTTTCATATTCATTACCACGTAAATAACGAACGAGCCCATATCCTAAACGAAACCACATGATCGAATCAGGAGATAAGTTTTTTCCCATTGCTTTGCTATAATTCAGCTAACAAACGGTCTAGGATCGTATTAGGATCTATTTCAGTAATCATTTTCAATTTTTTTTCAACATTGTCATTTTGAAAGATTTGTATAGGTGATTTTTGGTGAAACGCTTCATTTTGACCAGTTCTACCTTCTGTTGAAAAAAGCCTCACCTTGAAATACACCCATATCGATGTATTCAAAAAAAGGTGAACTGATAGAGGAAAAAGAATTTCATATTTGGGTTGAGCTCCAAGGAAATTTTTTCATATGACTACATAACTGCCATGCTTACCTGAACTAATTTTCAAAATTAAAGAAAAACAATTATTCAGTCTTATTCATTTTTTCCGTTTGCACCTATAAAGGGGCGAAAATAATAAAAAATTTTAAAACCACGAATTGAATCACTGGCGTTGATTCTGGATAATAGCAACACTCCAATCACAACCGTACAGAATCTGATAGCAGCGCATATTTCATATTGTGGTGGCGTCGTTTGCTTATTATAGTAATATTCTGCAATTGTGATTCAGCTAATTATGCTAATGCAGCCATTACTAATTTATTCATGCGGAATAGCATCATTCAATTTGTGCAACTAGGAAATTTGCGATTTGCTAGCTACAGGATGAATATAATGATCACATATACGCCGAGCATTGCTCTTCGTGAAACATAATAGGGGACAAACGAAAATACATTCGTTGGACGTGAATTAGTGTGTAGATGTATCTATACGTATGCAGTGATTATTTTATCGGGAATTTAATAAGCCATCTCATCTTTCACTCTTAAGTGCCGATAAGACACAACGATAACACAACCTTCTTGATCTTTTCAGGAGGTTCACTGTAAAATGAGATGTTGTTTGTTGAATCAACTTTCAAATAAATTGTCTTGTTTCGTGAGATAGTATCGAAGTTGCAGATGATCATATGATCATCAGGGTGAGTCCTTGACTCGTACAAATATTTTAACACTAGATTCTTGGGGTCCAAAGAAACACTTTTTTCTATAACATTTATTCTGATTCGGCCCCGATAAAAAGATATGGACATTTTGAGTTTTAATAATGAGCCCACCCCTGGAAAAACAAAATTGTCATCAGAATAACTAGCTAAATCTGTGACACTACACCTCTGTGGATCTTTTAAACAGAGTTGTATTCAGCCAAGATCACAAATTTTCAAATTTCACAGATACTTTTTAATTTTTGAACAAATTACTCGAAAACGGCGCATTATACGGGAAAATACGAAGAGTACTTTTATATTACAAATCGTTCAAATAAAATCATTAGATAGCGTCCAACTCGGATTCGTGAGTTGGGTTCTTTGAATTTTTGATATTTTTATGGTACATGATGGTCATAATGAGAAAAGTGGAAGAAGTGGGTGGTACCTTGTGTTCGAAAAAGATTCATCAAATAAATGAAAAACTATATTCGGAAATTCATTTCATTCGATGAAATCGTTTGTGAGAACTGACATTTCTTTATGGTTTTTCAACAGCCTTTATCTTTTAAACCAAGCCGAATCGGAAAAAATTGTATGGTGAAAAAGTGTTTCTCTTGACCTCAAGAATCTACTGCTCAGATATTTTGATTATACGAGTCACGAGACTCATCCTATATAGTAAATATGTTCACTAGTTCTGGAATTTGTGATCAAAAGTACATAGCTATAGCAAAATCATTTGGGAATTTCCTGAAACTTTTAAGGGTTTCCACTCATAACCTCTGAAATAAATAAATTGAAAAAATTGAAATGAACGATTTGCTCCTGCGTAAATTCTTGCACTAATTTGACAGGAGCAAATCAACTAGAAAGAATTGTTGAAAATAAAGAGCTTTGAAATTATAATTTTATATTGTAACGTTTCGGATTCTACATCAGGCTCCTTCATCAGAAGAAAATCAATTTTCGAAAATCTTCTGAATTGTATCTTTTGTTTGACATTAATTGTTAATACATAGAAACAGAGACTGCATAGAAACGTTGATTCATTTAATTTTGAAATTACCGTGTAACACTTCCCTCTGCAGTAAATTGATTAAAATATGATCTATTTCTACCGAAAAAATTGTTTCAACAAATTTGGATCAATTTACTGAAGAAGGAACTGTCATCCGGTAATTTAAAAATTAAATGGATCAACGTTTCTATGCAGTCTCTGTTTCTATGTATTAACAATTAATGTCAAACAAAAGATACAATTCAGGATATTTTCGAAAATTGAATTTAGTCTGATGAAGGAGTCTGATATAGACTCCGAAACGTTACAATATAAAATTATAATTTCAAAGTTCTTTATTTTCAGTTCATTGTCAAGCAACAATTTTTTCTAGTTGATTTGCTCCTGACAAATTAGTACAAGAATTTACTCAGGAGCAAATGGTTTATTTCAATTTTTTAATTGATTTTATTTCAGAGGTTGGGACTGAAAACCCTAAAAAGTTTCAGGAAATGCAGAATCCTCCCAGAATGAATTTCAATCGATATCTTTTCGGGAATTTGTTACATTATACAAATATCCACCCGATGAAGACAATAAATACAAATGAATAAACAAAAAACAATAATTAATAATCATAGACATTTAAGTAATGAAAACTGGCAAAAATCAACGAATGCAGTACGAAGTATAGGTATGTGATTAAACTAATATGTACAGGGTGGGCAAAATTGGTGATAACTGAACTACAACTTTTTAATGTGCCATTCATGTCGTCTTTCTCCGAGAAACTGATAATGCCATCAATTGCATTCCTCTATCGTCTTTTGTTTTTGAGTTATATGCCAATATTTAATTTTGGGTTATTTCAACATTGGTCATTATCTCCGTTTCTGTTTGTGCTATAGGATGTTTGAAATGAAGACATTTTTCAGACTCTTTTTTCATAGCAATCCAGTGGCGTACTACGATTTTTTCCTACAGGTTTATTCGCTGAGCCATAACATAAAATTGTGTTTCTTCTTATGAAAACAGTAGTTTGAAATGACTCAGAAAGAATCGCCATTTTTTTTAACGTTTCAGAAATATATCATACATCGCCCTCAGTCTTTCTAAGTCATTTTAAAGTACCTACTGTTTTCATAAGAAAAAAACAAATCTTTATGTTATAGCTCAGCAAATATACCTGTTGAAAAAAATCATAGTATGCCACTGGATTGCTATCAAAAAAGTGTTTATAATGTTTTCATTTCAACATCCTAGCAGAAACAGAAACGGAGATAATGACCAAAGTTGAAATCACCCAAATTTAATTTTGGCCTATAACTCAAAAACAAAAGAAGATAGAGGAATGCAGTTGATGGTACCTAATATTAGTTTCTCGAAAAAAGACGACATGAATGGTACATTCATTTTTCTCTATCTTGTTGGGTTAAAAAGTTACAGTACAGGTATCACCCTGTACAGGGTGGGCAAAATTGGTGATACCTGAATTACAACTTTTTCAACCCAAGGAGATAGAGGAAAATGCATGGCACATTACATTTACCTAATAATGCAATCAACAGCATTACTCTATCTTCTTTTGTTTTCGAGTTATAGGTCAAAATTAAAATTTCAAGTTTGGTCATTATCTCCGTTTCTGTTAGAGCTAGGATGTTGAAATGAAAACTTTATACAGACACTTTTTTGATAGCAATCCAGTGGCATACTATGATTTTTTCCAACAGGTATATTTGCTGAGCTATAACATAAAGATGTACTTTTTTCTTATGGAAACAGTAGTTTAAAATGACTTAGAAAGACTGAGGGTGATGTATAATATATTTCTGGAACGGTAAAAAAATGGCGATTTTTTCTAAGTAATTTTAAACTACTGTTTTCATAAGAAAAAACACAACTTTATGTTATAGCTCAGTAAATATACCTGTTGGAAAAAATCATAGTATGCCACTCGATTGGTATCAAAAAAGTGTCTGTTTGATGTTTTCATTTCAACATCCTAGCACAAACAGAAACAGAGATAATGACCAAAGTTGAAATCGCGCAAATTTAAATTTTGGCCTATAACTCAAAAAAAAAGAAGATAGAGGAATGCAGTTGATGGCATTATTAGTTTCTCGAAAAAAGACGTCATGAATGGAACATTCATTTTTCTCTATCTCGTTGGGTTAAAAAGTTGTAGTTCAGGTATCACCAATTTTGCCCATCCTGTACAGGCAATCAGACTATAGATTCAGAAAAAATTATGACTACACAATTTATAACCCCCACTGATATTAGAAGCACTTCAGAGTGTGGACAAAGCTAATAATAACAAATAAACTTCAATGATTTTATTACTTCAATTGATTTATTGTAGTCCCGATAACATTCCACCAGTGTGTAAATGAAAAAACTGCAAAGAGTTAATCCAGCTGAGAACGGGTTAGTTAGCTCACCTTCAGATATGGTGAATTGATCAATATACCTTGTGAATCTCAGGAGGCTCCGATGGCGTCAAAATGCATCGAGATTGCTGCACTCGTAGAAGCGGAGGAGCCGGAAATGCCTCCAGCAGTTTACCTCGTCTGCCCTGCTCGCTTCAGGTCAAGAAAAGAGAGCAGTTTACGCGTGTACATACGTGTGTCAGGCCAGGAGTGGATTGGGTCACGTACAACGAATATTTTCTTGTTTTGCTTGTCTAGGGAAACCTAATATTAATAGCAGTTTTGGGATTCCAGAACTGTGCTTGTCGTTTAATCTGTTCTACCCGTGTAAAGGATTTACGTGAGAAATTCAAGTTCCACATGCTGCTGGTCTATTTTGTTGGGTTTCACGTTTGAACCTTCGAATCATTTTGAGATAGTTCAGTGTTCATTTCTAATACAAATCCCTTATCGTACAGGAGGGATGATCCCCATTTCAAATTACCATCAAGTTGGTATTCTCTCAGTATTGTTGAATCGACTTCGTTGGAGATTGATACAGAGATTCAGGAAAACTCACTACAACAAAATATTAATATGAAAGTCCACTACAATTATTTTGTCCTTATATGCATTCGTTTCGAAAGATAATATAGCTATTATTACAACTAGCGAAATGTATTCATATTTCCCATGTTGTAATCAATACTTTGTTTCTGATTGAAACACCAATGTTCTGAAAATGGGAAAATTGATATGGGATTGTAAAATTGAATTAATTGTAGTTGGGGAGCCCAAGAGGGAAATTCGAGATTTACTCGAGCGCGTCAGATTAATATAAAAGGAGACACCTTGGGCCCTGTTGTGTACCAAAAATTGAACCTGTATATAGGGGGAATTGTCTAGGACAGCCCGTCAGAATAGTAAAGAAAAACGATCATTGTACATACTCGAGCGTGTCAGATTAAGATATATAAGGTTAATTACATGTGGAAAAGTATATATTCTCTTAATTTGACAATTTATAAGCGTGACGAAAATGTGTGGGAGGGTGCTAAACTTGCGAAAAAAGTCACATGTACATTCTCGAGCGCGGTTGCTTCTTTTCTTAGTTTGAAGCTAATGATTCGAGAATAACGGAAAAAATATAATCTGATAGTTTTTGCAAGCCGAAACAATGAAAATTGACCATAAATTATCTTCTCTTCTGGGCTACAAATTGTTTTTGCATTCATCATAAAAGTTATAGAGCATAAAATTTTCTACAAATTTGATTCAAGTATGAATGTACATCAAACTGGGTTTCTACATTGATCTTGGCCTCTAGCATTTGTTGCTAAGCTCCTCGCCCTTATAACCCTCTAGCTCGAAAAGGGTTGAGGGTACGAAAAATTGCTTCAGACAAAATTGGTTTTATTATCTACAACTTTCATAATGAATACAGAAACTATTAGAGGTACAGGAGGGGAGATATTAAAAAAAATGCCTTGTTATCATCTGCAAACTGTCAGATCAGATTATTGTCAGATTAATGTGTCAATACTTCTGCAGCATCGAAATTAATCATCTGTATATAAATCTGACACGCACGAGTATGTAAAAGTAACGATTTTTTTGCATTTTCAAAGGACCGCTGTGACCTTGCTTAGTGTTCGAATTGTCAGTGTCTCGAAAAGTAGCTTCCTTTGGGTCCAATTAACATATCCTCTAAAAATCTGACACGCTTGAATTTTTTTTCACTACTTTCAACTCTTTATATAGTAAAGTTTTCTCTTAAAAAACGTTCAAATATTCATTGGATAGAACTTAGTTTCAACAGTTGGGTTCTTTGAACGATATTTTTATAATACGTAATGGTCATAATGAGAAAATTGAAGGACGTTGGTGATATCTTGTGTTCGAAAAAGATTCATCGATTCATCCAATAAATAAAAAATTGTATTCTGAAATTAATTTCATTCGAAAAAACCGTTTGTGAGATAACTTTTTTTTTATGGTTTTTCGAGAGATTGTATCTGTTAAACCAAGCTTATTCGAAAAAAATGGTGAAGGAAAAAAGTGTTTTTTTTACCTAAAAAATCTACTTCAAAAATATTCATACGTGTCAAACCATAAAAAAATGGTTTAATCGAATGCAATGAATTTCGGAATATAGTTTTAAATTTATTTAATGAATCTTTTTCAAATACAAGAAATCGCCCATGTCTTCCAGTTTTCCCATTATGACCATTACGTACCATAAAAATACCAAAAATTCAAAGAACCCAATTCATGAAACTAAGTTGGACTCTATCTAATTATTATTTGATCGTTGGTAAAATTTGTATTTTCTGGTATAATGCGCCTTTTTTTGAGTAATTTTAGATTCAAAAATTAAAAAGTATGTGAAATTTGAAAAATTGTGTAATTTGGCTGAATACAACTCTGTTGTTCAAAAGATCCATAGATGTGTATTGTCACTGGTTTAGTCATTCTGAAGGTAATTTTGTTTTACCAGGGATGGCACATCTCATTATGAAAACTAAAGTGGCTATATATTTCATTACATAGGAGTAAGGAATATCAAGCTTAGAATACTCACCTTTCCCTGTTTTTTGTGTACGAGTGCCTTATGTTTGCTCATGGTAATCAAAAAAACTTTATGAAAAACAGCGATTTCCATGACTACAATACAAGGAAAAGAGAAGATTTGAGACCCGTAAATAAGAGACTACAAAAATTTCAAATTAGTACAAATTTCCTGTGCTTTCAGGAACAAAGCTCCTCTTTCCCTCAGGGATGCACATGTGAAGACTTCTGGGGGTTTTATTTAAGTCTTACCTTTTACGTATGGCATTCTATAGTGTGGGCGAGTTTCGGTCATCCGAGATGTGTGACGATGTTCATTGATTTACTTGTTAATATTTGTTGTGTTGATATTTGTGGTAATTTTTGCATGTTTTCGCTGCAATACGAAGTATATTTGTAAAAGTAAGCAATACTTAGGTACTTACATTAGGGCCGAATCGAAAAAAATGTTATAGAAAAATGTGCTTCTTTTGACCTCAAGAATCTACTGTTAAAATATTTGTACGAGTCAAAGACTAAACCTGTATAGTATGATTCTTCAATATTATTCACAAACTTTTACTCCATACTGCTATGAATAAGACTCAATGCAAGCATTAGCTGAGGTCAGATCCAGTGAAAATAAAAAAAAGTTGAAAACAATACCTTTACTGAAAGAATGCTTAAAAGTGGTGTTTATGCAAATCCTGTTATAATCAAAATAGTGCTAATGAAATTGTTCGATACCACACTGGATTCAATCCTGAACCTCGGTACTTGTACCTCCAGTCTGGCCTGTCCGGTTACACCTGCCAACTGGATCTGTGGGATAACTACCGCCTATTTAATTTCTATTCTCCAGCCTTGTCTGTATCTTGCGCGAACGGAAGAACGGCTATATTTTAAGCCTTTGAAGTCCGAACTCTTTTATGTGTGTACTTACTCCACGAATCATGAAAAATGGTAGCGGTTTGAGAATTATCCCACAAGATATATGGATCCTGAAAAATAAGATGTGACATTAACTGGCTCTTGTTCTGAAATTATTTTAATTAATGAGACAATCTACGATAATAGAATTTTTTTTTTAAATATTCACAGGTGTTTCAAGAAGCTTAAACTATCACACTTTTGATGTGACTTGGTGCATGGTGCATTCAAATTGTCGATATTCTGAACTGGATGCACAGGGTAGGACAAAAAAATTGAAATTTCGAGCATGAGTAAGCGTAGTTGAATATCTTGCTTTTAAAGGTTACATAATATGAAATTAACATTTATCAACTTTCGGCCTTATACTGAATTTTCCACAAATAAAACATAATGAAATTCTTTAGGGTATTCACTCCCAGTCTCTGAAACAGAATCAATTCGAAAAAAATGAAATATTTACTGAAACCAAAGACTTGGTGGCGATATGTAGATGACATTTTTGTGATTTTGGCAAAAAGAACCTACGATAAAATTCAATCAAAATTAAAGCAGAATAATCAACTTACATTTTTGAATGTTTCAATAAAAAAGTTTTCAAATTATTGTGAAACAAGCGTATTCCGAAAAAAGACACACTAATAGATATTTGAATTTTTATTCGAATCACCAAGTAAGTGTCAAAAAAGGTAGGTATCATTAAAACACTTTATGATAGAGCTCATGTGTCAGAAATAATGAAATTGCCTTAATTGAATTTATTAAGGATAATCAATACATTATTTTATAGAGAAAACAATACTAAATTTAAAAAAAAACTGTCTAACTTGAATCATAATGATAATCAGGAACAACCAAGAAACTGTGCAGATCAACTAAATTTATTGAAGGTCATTCCTTATGTCAATGGTCAGTCAGAAAGAATGAGAAGAATCGGTTCCAATTCAACATAAGAACAAAACACATATATTCAAGATCTACACTAAGAAATACAAAACAATTGAATAAAAAACAAGAATAAAAAAATTGTGTTCACAACATTCCCTATATTTGAGGTGAAACTTACACAGGTGAAACGTCTAGACCTCTAGAAAATAAGAGAGCGCGAACATATAAATAACGTGTTCAAATACAGAAGACCACATGATGGATTGGAATAAAACAATAATTTTAATAACACAACCAAATCATCATTATAAGCGAAAAATTAAAGAATCCACGTGTATTTGGTTGGATCAAAATAATAATTTGGTCAATTGTTCAGTAGGAATAGATCATGAATTGATATGGCCGATGTTTGATGAAAATCCATAATTGAACTTGTTCTCCTTCTCCCAGTGAGTGTGTTGGATTGTAAGAAATGAAATTGTTCACGAAATAAGCTGAAATATTTTATATTGAAGGGCATTTCGCACTGCAAAAATTGATCCTTTCTTGGACAAAAAGGAAAATCTAGTACGTCTTCTCCAAGATACCAAGATAACTTTTATCTGAAATAGAGAGAAAACAAGAGCAGAAAAAGGTAAAATAATAAAATTAGATTCAATATGTCAGATTGACCTAAAATTGACAACCCAATTCAAAAACGATTCGGAAACTATACTTCATTCAAATTTATTTTAGCAGTCGGTTGGCCATGAAATAATTTTCTCAAGTTTTTGGAACTAGAACGAAGTAAGGCACTCATGAAATGTCGTTAATGTCATAACGCCGTTGCCACAACTAATATCAATTTTTATTACGAAAATTCGAAAATGCCGAAAGTGATTGAAAAAAGAGACAGGGTTTCAGGAAGTGCTATTCAGAATTCAGGTCCGCTCATTCAAATAGTTATACCCTGATATTCTAAAATCCACAATACGTCAGACGGTAGCGAACATATCCAATGTAAGAGAATTTATATAATGTTTCATCTGAATCTAAAAGACTTATATTTCAGCTGAATATTTCCACAATCAGGAAGATTGTAAATGAAGTGGACGACAAAGAATTTCCTTCTATTGGGAGACCCAAAAAAGTGGTGCCATTTGAGAATTTTATGTTTGAGTGAATTAATGCGAAAAGTTTACTACAGGATTTTCGATAAATGTCATCGGAGAATAAGTTCCCTAAAAAATGGATTTTTCTATTTTTCTTTTGACTTGTCCTATACAATGTAAATGTCTTAAGGTACTAATAAACACCTAATTATTATTATTATTACATCAATGTATTAAGATGAATAGCCACAAATACGCGCAAGTTGCCCTGTTACTTGTTTATTCATGTGAAATTTTTGTTCAACGGTGGCGTTGCATCTTAACTTGAAACTTCCTTCAATTCCTTTTTCTTACATTGGTGCAAGATGCTTTTTGTTGAAGAATTTAAAATTCTTGTAATTATCTGTTAATTCCTTCGGGAGATACCCATTCCCAACCACTGCATCATATGCATTTCATCTTCGGGTTAATATTTTTGAAATCTTCAAATGATGTAAGCCAAAGAAGATAAGGACATTAACTCTCCTCAAGCTAGTGCATATTATGATATTATACTGATCTCTTGTATTTTCCATGCAAATAACTGGATTTGGTATGCCTTCAAACATTTTGTATAAACTTCAATTATGTTCGTCACATATTTTCCGAAGAGATTCAACATTGTGATAAAATACCTAATAACAGAAACTTTTACGTCGAACGGGCAACATAGCGTTGATTTAAAACCCAAAAATGTTTTGACAAGCTTCATAACCCTACATTTTCTTACTATACAGAGTGAAATGTGTCAAATTTCCATGGCCAACCGACTGCTAAAATAAAATTGAATGAAGTATACATCTATAGCCCTAAAACACTCCTGAAATTTATGAATCGGACAATGATTAACCAGATGATTTATGGTTTCTTCTGGTTCCCCGCATTCCCAACTGAATTCCACCTGAAAAGCATACTATTGCAACGTCAGTGACCTGTTCTTATACGATTCAGAATACACCATATTTTCCTGGGAAGATCAAAACCAGGAACTCAATTCGAGGGATTATTAACTAATTCTTTGTTGGGAATAGTCCACGTATTCCATTCAGACTGCCAAAGGTCTTTGTCCCTCATATTCGAATTAAGAAAAGAGTTGAACCATAAAGGTTTACGCGACTTCAGTCTTGGAATCGTATTTTCTGGAATGTAGGAAACGAGTCGGGATGAGATTGGAATTTATTCCAGGAATTCATAACCGCAGTCTGTCTACGAATATGAGGCGGTACAATGTTTGAAAGAACTGGTAACCATTGAATAGGTGAAGATCTTATAGTTCCAGTTATATCTCTCCTGGAAAGATTCAGCTGTGCATAAATTTTTTGCACATAAGCACTATTAACCCAAATGAGGCAACGATATTCAGCAGCCGAAAAAAACAATAAAGCTAGGGCTGCCGTTCGAAGAGTAGCTGCATCAACACCCCATGAAGTACCAGCTAGTTTATGAAAGATATTATTCCTAGTTTTCAACTTCAGACGCAAATATTCCAAACGGGCTTTGAAATTCAGCGAGGAATCCAGCTCAACTCCCAGATATTTAGGATTGAAGTTATGTTCCAAAAAAGATTTACCGAAAACTACTCTCAATTTTCTTTATTTTTGATTGATGAGATAGATTATTCTCTATGCATCTGAAATCAGAATGACGGAATGCGAGGGCAATATCATCAGCGTAAATAAATTTCTCAGAAGAAGACGTAGTGATATCACACAGATATAAATTGAAAAGAAGAGGTGCTAAAACTGATTCTTGTGGAAGACCGTTATTCAAAGATTTGAAATTACTACTGTTATCATCAACAAAAACACGAAACCTTCTAACTGACAGCAAGTTTTCTAGTAAGCGAACCATCTTTCCACACCTCAGATGTCTATAAAGTTTTAAAATCAAATCATCCTTCCACACTGTGTCATAGGCTGCAGATGAATCTACAAATGCTAGAATAAGTAGCAAGTATCATCAGTTATTAGATAGTTCAATTGAATACATCCCAAAACATCTACTGTAGATATACGCACATAGAAGGAAGAGAAAGGCTCAAATTTGTTCTCACTTATGGGACTTGTTCCATTAGTATAAAGTTCATCTTTATAATCTTCCTAATCCCTCAGTAATTCAGTAGTTAGGAATCAAGATGTCCAAAGACAAAATTGACTTTTCTCGTATCCTCAATTCTTTATCTTAATGATGTGTATAATCTTTATTGAATCATGTTATCTAAAATGGTTGAGTGAAAATCCAGCAGTAAATCGAGATGACTCTATTAAGTCCGCACCTGAGAACTATTCATTAAGTTTTCTGTAGTTACCGAAGAACCATGCATTTTACTATACAATTTTTGGTATTAATTGGAAGGTTCTCTGGCTTAATCTTGAGTTTCGATCACAAAAAATCAATTATTATGCTGAGGACCTTTTCATCGCTCTACCTTTGAGAATCGTTCGGGTACCAATTTACGAAATGGACTAAAACTAATGAGGATTTATCCATTTCATGTTTTTTTAATGAATATCTTCTTGCTGGACATTTATGCCTACTGACGATCGATTGTCGGCGGTGAACTAGCAATCCCCGCATTCAGTGTTAGGACAGCTTCTTCTTCTTTAATGTATGCTTCCTTGGGTGGCTTCCGATCAACTTTTCCGTAATTTATTCATGGTACAACTATAAATATACTTCAGTCACGGTGAATTTTGGTAATTACCAGGGCATTATGGAATAGTCTGAACACTTATATGTCTAGTATTTGATTTAAACAGGAAACACTGTGGAACCGTGAATACGAGTGTAGAAGTATCCGAAGAATTCGAGGGGTCATTAAAAAAAAATATTTCAAATTGACTAAACACAAACCTCCAGAAGTAGCATTTGCGTCTAGAACACGGAAGAGTTCTATTATGAAGCATACAATTTCTGTTAAAAAAAAAATATTTTATTTGGACATATTATATCGAGTGTATTTGAAGGTAAGGCTTTTTTTCAACAGAAGGTAGAACAGCTCAAAATGAAGCGTTTCACTAAAAATTACCTATACAAAACTTTCAAAATGACAAAGTTGAAAATCATTACTAACTAAATGTTTAATAAATGTTTATTCGTCCTTAAAGATATCAAAAAGATACATAGGGTATGTCATCACACAAAAGGTAAATAATATTACATATAATAATCCCTTAAAGAAGCTTATCTGAAAAATATTCAACTGTGTTATAGAAACTTTTAGCGTATAACAGTGCTTTTATATTATTCTTGAATTCTTGTAATTTCATATTCTTGAATCTATCTGGTAAGTGGTTATGCAAATGCGATTGCACATAGAGGAGGCAGTTTAGAATATACACGCATGATAGTGAGAATTTTAGAATTTTTGAAAATTTCTCTGCAGGAGTTTCTGGGTGGTACATTAAATATCATTCGTATAATTCTTTTCTGTAACATAAATACTCTACTTATTTCGGGCGAAGCACCCCAAAGAATAATGTTTTAGTTGGGATGGCTGTAAACTAAAAAGTAATAAACATTCAGAAGTGCATCTTTTGGGAGTGATCGCTTCAGCTGATGTATAGCATAGTACGATATGCTCAATGTTTTGTAAAAATGTTCAATATGCGAGCCTATTGAACCTATCAACATTTAGTCCCAGAAACCTAACATATTCAACTGATTTGATTTGTTGATCAGCAACGGATAAAACCAGTGGAGGAGATTGAATTGTCTCCCGATATTGGAACCGAATAATTTGGGCCTTATTTCAATTGATCATGAGAGAATTACGTCTACACCATGTAATGAACTGTTGAACAAGCTCCTCACAGATTTTTCTCAGTTCTTCTAGGTTCCTTGATCGTGCAGCTATAGAAGTATCATCAGGAAATAAAATAATGATAACTGCCTTAAGGTGGTCTGGTAAGTCGTTAATAAATAATAAAAACAGTAACGTACCTAGAACTGAGCCCTGAAGGACACCAAGCTTGTTGCGATATTCTCTTGAATTACAGCTGTTATGATCGACAAACATATTACGATCCGATAGGTAACTCAATATCCACTCAAGAAATAACCCGCGGACTCCAACCTGATAAAGCTTATCTATAATGAATTGGTGTTGCAAACAGACAAAACTAGATCCTTATACGACCTTAGAGTGTTTGTTAGCTGAATTATCGCAAAGCAGTGGGAAAAAACTCATCTCCTGATTTGACCATGTGTGTTTCGTTTAGGATATTGGCTCGTTCGATATTTACGTGATGATGAAAATGAAAACTTAGGATTTCTGAATTATTTTTTAGTAACTTACACAATTTTATGAATTGGCTCTTTTGATACCAACTGACAGAAGATACTTAGGACACAAGTGTAAAAAATAGAATAATACTTCAAAATCCCACCAATAAAATTCGTCTGAATTATTCACGAATTTTTTCACAATGGGCATCACAATCTTCTTGTTCGAACATTCCAACAATCGTTGTAAAACTGGGATGAAATGGAAAAACATCATAGAACTTTTTCAACATAACAAAAATAAGCACTTTCAAGAAACTGCCTCAATTTTCTAAATTTTTTTCACTCTAAATTGCACGATATAACAATTATGATTCTTTCAAAAGTGACCTGATGCATCTAATCCGATGAACTTGGTACCATTCATTGTATAGCCATATGTTTATGCTTTGTTTGGTTTTTGCGATGCCGGAGTCACCTTCCACAGTCTCGTACTTGAAATTCCATGAAATTTTGTCGAACTTCTAGGGCTTGTATCTCAGCCATCTTGGATATTTTCTATAGAAAATTTTTGGTTGAACGACTGATTTTGATGAGTTCTACCCTCTGTCAAAAAAAAAAGCCTCACCTCTGAAAAACCCCTGTATTTTTGATCATTTTGTCAATAGCAGCATTTGTATGTATATTATGTATCTATGTGTATTGTATTCTTTAAAACTGGAATGAAGGATTTTCTTCAGAGACGTAATGGTTAAATACATAGTGGTCCAATGAAAATTTAACATCTCGATTTTGTGACCTAAAATCAAAATGTGGAACATAGGACCCGTCAATTTCAGATTCGAAGGGAACAACTTTTTCACTTTTTTCATCCTCGTAGCTTCAACCCCTACCGGGGTGTAGCAGAACCCCTCGATTGTGAATAGGTGAATAGGGATGAGGGCTGTTGCGATACCTCATGTATCTCATCGAGTACTATCTGACCCTAAAATTTCGCTTCAAAATATTAATTTAAAACATTTCAAATGAGGATTGATGAATCCGGCCCCAGAATATTGAAATTATTGTTATCTCTCTGACTAACGTGTGACACCCTGTATACGATTACAAACACTCGTCCCCTATTTCCACCAAACATTCTTGAGGACCTGACACCAAGGCGTTACATCGTACATCCACGAAGTTGCAATCATAATATTTGGCCCACCAAATAAAAACTGACTTGTAGGTATAGTCAATCATTATCTAGAAAAAATCACACTTACGGAAATATTCCGCTGTATAGTATTGTGTGGGCCACTCGATAGGAATGCTTGCTTTATAGTTTAACTAATAATTATAATAGGTATATATGATATTGTATTTCATTGCGCTCAGTAATTGACGTGAAAAAACAGGCAATGACTGTTATTATATCCGGAACGGTTCAATATTATGATCGTAAAAAAATGATGGATTTCAACGCAATAATATTTTCGCCTATAACATTTAATATTTACGATATGGCTGAAAACGAATGAGATAATAAAAACTTCATTTCAAGTTATTGAAAATCCGAACCGCCGATAATACTTCTAGAAGGCAGTTGAATATTATCATTCAGGAAATTGAAGTGTGCCATATGCTATGTGCAGGCTTGCCCTGACCCCTATTTTTATTTTGAAAGTTTAGTTTTCAATCATAAAAATTCTGGTGACACGAAAACGGCGCATTTTTTCTATGAAAAATTAAGAAAAAAGCTGTTCTATTGACTCAAATACTAAAATCACCGGAATCGGTTGAGTTACCACAAAAAACTGAATTATGGAATCAACATTTGAAGGTATAGGGTGTCCGAGTTAAAGTGTCCCCATACCTAATTGTGCAAACTGAAGGAGCTAGAAGAAAAAGTTGAATACGAAACTTGTCTGTATTCGATAGAACTTTTATTATTTATAACCCATCTTAATACAGGGTGCCCCGTTTTTTCCCTTATGGTAGCAACTTTCTTATTTTAAATGGAACACCCTGTATATTGAATTTTTGAATTTCTTGTGAAATTTTGGGGTAACTTTGGTATGACAACCATGGTCCTATATAGCACCGATTCTGAGATATTCGACTTTTTCCTAAAATTTTGACAGCCGTTGGTGCTCACTAAAATAGCTGATACTAGTTTTCTAATGAATGTATCGAAACTAAATTTTGCCCAGCCCTTGTCAACATATTGGATCATACGTTAAATCTCTATTTTTAGCAATGTGATATACAGAGTTTTCAAAAATTAAAATTAAAAATTCATATAGAAGTTCAATCAAAAATTAATTTTTTCAAATGGCAACCTATATTCTTTTCTTGTTCATCATGTGGAGCATTAAAATGAGCAAAAAATGGATTTAAACAGTTACATCCCAAAAAAACACTTGATCAATCATTTCATAGAACATAACAATATATCATGTACAATGTTTGTTGAGGCGAAAATAAAAAGTTCAGACAACACGCAATACCGAAATTGGACACAACTACAAAAGTTTGGACACCAAATACAGAACACGAGAGGTGGCAGCCTTGTACAGTGTCATCCAGGCATACAATGTGGAAAAGCCAATTCACCAGCAGTCAACAACCCCTTGAATGAAGTAACCCATTTCTCTGTCCCATTCAAAAATGAAAAATTACATATTTTCCTTGTATACATTCACCCTGCATCAAAGATAGAAGAAAGTATTTTCATAAGAGCGTCTCTCTGCAAATATGCTATCATAATAGGAGACTTCAACGTAAACAAAGTCAAGAACCGACAGATCAACAACTTTTTGAGAAGCAAACAGTTCACCAAAGCGGAAACTCCACCAACATTTTTGAGCAACGAGAACGAAGATATCACTCCTGATTTAATATTCTATACAAACACTATAAAACAGAATATTAAACAAATTGAATTAACCCCCGATTTGGGCTCAAATCATCTGGCAATGGTTGTGGAAGTAGACCTGACTGTGAAACCAACTGAAGAACAGAAGAAGATTATACCTAATTACAGCAAATGCAATACAGAAAAAGTAAATAAGGAAATGGAAGCTTTCATCGAAGTGAACAAAAATGATCTTATAAATGAAGAATATATAGAAAAATTCAATAATGCTTTATCTGAAAGTATAAAAAAACACACACCCATGATCTCGAGACATCCATTCATTCACGAACTTCCTCCATATATCATTAGAATGATCAAATATAAAAGAAAAATGTACAGGGAATATCGAAAAAGTGGAGACCCTATTTTCAAAAAAAATCTGAATGAATACAACAGAAACATACACAAAATGATACAACAATATAAGGAACATAACTGGATAACTGTTTGTAATGAGATCAATGATTCCAAAGGTAAAATATTTTTCCAAGAAGTTAACAAACTGTCCAGATACAAACAGTCACGCCAAATTCCCACACTAGAAGATAATGTGAAAGAATATCAGACCGATAAGGAAAAATGTGAATTATTTGCAAGTCATTATCAAAGTACTTTCAAACTGAATGAAGATGCCAACTTTGATAAGAATCATTTTGACAGGGTGAATGCATGGTATGATAATCATTTCAACAAGACTAGAAACACAAATAATGAGATAATTGTAATTAATGAGGAAGATTACTATGAAATTCTTCATAAATCTAAAAACACCACACCTGGAGCAGACAACATCCCATGGTCCATTGTCAAAGTCCTGAATGAGAGCTTCCACAAGAAACTGATAGAAATATACGAGTATTGTATAAATAACAGCATATTCCCAAAAATTTGGAAAATAGGTACCATAATAAACATACATAAACCAAATACAGATAGTAGAAGAGTCGAAAATTACCGACCTATCACCCTGCTTCCAGTTCTAGGGAAATTTTATGAAAAATTAATAAAGAAATTGCTTGATCTACATATAAACAAATACATACCAAATTTTCAGTTCGGATTCACGGAAAAAAACTCAACAAACCACCCACTGTCAATTCTTATATCTAATGTTCAGAATGCAACGTTGGGAAAAGATAAGTCTGCTGCGTTATGCTTGGATATCAAAAAAGCTTTTGACAGTATGTGGCACAGAGGACTTTTATATAAGCTGAATGAAACTAATTGCCCATACTACCTAATTGAGCTATGTCAGCAATTTCTAGAAAACAGAAAACTAACAGTTAAAGTAAATAATGCTGTTTCTAATCACTTCAGTCCAGAGCAAGGCACGGCTCAAGGATTTCCACTATCAACATCAATATATAAATTTTACTGTTATGATATGTCGATCAACCCATCTAGGAAACAATATGTACTACAATTTGCTGACGACGCAACACTAATAGTACATGAAAAATCATTGCCAAGTTGCATACAAAGCCTGCAAGAACAAGTAAATACCGTCACACTATGGTTCCACAAATGGAGGTTGAAACCAAATCCAACTAAGTCTCAGTTTATCATATTTGATCACATAATCAATCCAAATTCACCATCTATTAATATCAATGGAGTTAACATAAGACCTTCGCCGACTATAAAATATTTGGGTGTTCAAATAGATATAATTTTAATGCCCACACAAAGATGATAAAGAAAAAGACTATCTCCAGAGCCACATATTTTGCTAAATTGACATATAAGAAACAAGGAATCAACATCTACAATGCAGCAAAAATATATAAGACCATTTGTAGGCCATTGATTGAATATGCACACCCAATATACGCAAACTGCAAACCCAGAGCAATAAAAAATCTGCAAGTAGCAGAGACAACAGCCCTAAGAAAGATAACACGAATGCGACACCCAAACAATGTTCTCCATAATCCACCGAATCAACTCTTATACGAAAAGACAGGAATTGAACCAATAAATGAAAGAATCAAGAGACTCAATATGAAGATTCATTCTAAACTGATAGAACAGCATGATGTAATTATACAATACCACGACGATGGAACGAATAGGACTAAAAGAAAACATCCCACACAGACTCTTCTGAAAATGTTGAATACCAACTAAATAATATTTTGTACGATATTTTATTGTATTTTATATAAAAAAATGACAAATAAAACTGTAAATTTAAAAGGCTGAAGGACCCTAGGTCGATGGCCATTTGTTTAAAGACAATAAAGAACTGTTATATATATATATATAAAGGCACGTTGAGAAAACCACCACTGAATTTGGTTAATTAAAAGTTCTGGTACCTACTCTTGACCCCCCTTAATTTTTTCTGGTAGAATCGTTCACTTGAGTATTATTTACCCTTCCCAGAACGCTGTGAATGAATATCACATGTGGAAGGAAAATAAAAAGAATTTCCATATTTATCATACGTTCAAATGAATTTTAAGCACTATCCAAATAATTCTAACTGAATTCAACGAAAATGAATCTAGCCTCTAATCCTTCTTACTTCTTGTGACTACATGAGCCTAATTAAGTGTTATCGCATTGTTGAATCCTCGCTACTGTTTTGAACTGAAACGTAGATGGAGTTAAACATTAACTGTAGGATGATGATTCAAAACGTTTTCACGATTCAGCAGTAGTTTTTATCTGAGCCTCGCAGACGTTTTATATGAAGTCAAAACGAGGGCTGGATCCTACTTAATCTTCTCATAATGCAATGAATTCCAGTACTTACGAATAGTCCGACAATTCACCGAAATGGAATTATACCCTAGCTATTTCAACCTTTGTGGAATATAAATGGTGAATTGGTGAATTATATTAATGCGCAAATTCACGATGAAGAAGAATTTGGTGTGAAAATTATTGCAAAATGGATTATTGTTTGAAATGGGAACATTTGAAACATTAATTAATTGATGTTTTCATTATATTATTATTATAGAAAAAAACTATTATGTATTATGTATTAGCTCTTCAAAGACCTTGTACGGTTAGAAGAACCAGCTGGAACATGGAACTGTCTTAATTTTACCCCACTGCCCCACTGATTAATAATTTGACCACCCAAGAATTTCATAAATATTTGAGTTGGAGCAGTGGCTTATGAAACACATCGATATATGAGACAAAACAGAGCATTTATATACCTGGAACGAATAAGAAACATACCCAAAGAGCGCATATTACCATTTCGTACAATGATCGGAAGGAACTGGGATGTTTTATATTTTACGTATTATATAATAATCATTTTACCAATGGACGAGTCCAGAAAAGTTTGCCAACATTGTTAATATTCGACTTAGAAATTACAAAGGAAACGTATTTTTTTATTATATTTGCTCCCTTCGGTTGCTTTCATCAATTTATTATGATAGGAATGTCGCCGGCTTTCAAATCCAAGTTCTAAAGAATTCAAGTCTTCTCAAAATTGTTAATTTAACCATTTTCATGTCCTTTTCAATATGTATGAAATGTGCCCACGTGTGAATTATATTGAATTTTGTAACAGACTTTTGTAATCCTCAATAGAACTGCTCAATTAATACTATATTAAATCGAGTCATTCATTTTTCTGCTCAGAAATAAATATTTTATTATATTTTCACAATTTACATAGATTTTCAGAACTCTGCAGATTTTCTCACATGGAAATGAGTATATAGGATCAGAATTGAATCTTCTCATGTCTTTCTCATTGATAATGAAAACCAACTTATTGTTTTCTGATGGTCAGCCCTTTGTTTGAATCAGTTCATTTCATTTCTCAGTCAGCTGTGATGGTAACCTCTCATTTACATATAACTACTTACTATTGTCTAGTTTCAGATGAATGAATCCTCATGTTCTCCATGGTGGACCCTGGAATTAATTGTTTTCCTTCAGAACACGATGTGAACTCTTCAAAAATGGTTCATGGTTCAATGGTAAGTGGTATGCGATGACACTGGTTGATAGTCTTTCGTCCTGGTTACACCCTGGAAGGTCTGTAATCGTGTAATCTGTCAGTTGGTATGATCTACTCATTATACTTTTTACACTCATTGATATATTCTCATATTCATTCATCTTGCTCGATATACATGTTAGTTCTCCAGCCTTCTGCTCCTCTCGAAACCAACGATTAGTGGTTTCCATCATTCCCTCTCATAATTTATCAATTTTTCTTCTATCGTGCTTACTTGTAAGCAGTCCGTCTCTGTAAATTTTGTATTCATTGATTAATGTTTGCACTCTTCAAGATTAACCTTATTTATATTCATTATACTATTCTTGTTCTTCTCATATTTATTATATTATTCTTGCTTTTCTTATATTGATAATAATATTCTTGGTCTGCTTACTTTTAAATTATAATTATTGCTCGACTCACATTTAACGTATTGATCTCTCATTGATGGCCAGACTTAGACAAATTAGTTTTCGCCTCTTGCCTTTCTCATTATTACAACTCAGCCTTCTCATTATAATTCATAATTCTAACCTTTTATTTTTTTGATGGGATAAAAAGTTTCTCGCAATCAATTATTGTTGATATTGCCTTGTCGCTGTAAACGTTGTGATCATTTCGAATTTATCGAACTTTCTCAAAGTCCAAGTCTGACCTCAAGTGACTTCTCATTTGACTCACTCTAGATTATCTATGAGTCTATGGATATTGTTAATATTTGTTTTTAGGACTGTATTAGCTTCATGCTAATAAGCAAAAAAATGAGTGGGTACCATTTACAGATACAACTTAAGTGGCTTCAGAGTGAAAAGGGGTTCAACTCTGCCGGACTCCCCATACTTTCCGTAAGTAACCTGAGAATTTTCTCTAGGCCAAATCTCTGTGTATTACCTGATGAACAAGTGTGAGATTGTTATGATTTCATGATCTTCTGATTAAATTCCTTTTACGCTTTCGTACAGCTCAGATGTTTTACATGGCTCGTGAATGAACATTTTGGGGAGTATTTAATATCAACCAATTTTTTTGTTGCTTTATTTTTCGTCCTAATACGGGGATGTGTTGATATCTGGTTAGCCCAGACCAGTTCCATGCATAAAAAAATATTGCGTTACCATAGCAACGAACAATAACTCACTAGAAGTGTCAGTGTCAAGTTTAAGGTCAAAAAGTAAACCAAAGTTAAGCAATAAATTAAAAGAAAGAAGATGTCCACCCAAAATTGTGAAAATCGAAAATTTGGAGTATCGAGGCATCATCAACTACCTGTATTTAAAAGGGTAGATTTACGAAGATAGGCTTAATACCCTTGGTGATCAATGTCCTTCGTATACGACCGCGACTGCAACTTCAAAAGAGGTAAATTTTCCATTGAAGATGATGACCGATCGGGAAGGCCAGTTTCTGTGTCAGTCCACGAAAATATCGATGCAGTTCATGACATGATTTTATCAGACCGTCGAATTGGGCTAAAACGGATATCTGAAGCACTGAATGTTTCATACGAACGCCTTCATCATATAGTTCAGGTCAATTTGGACATGAGAAAAATTGCTGCAAAATGGATCCCCAAATGTTAGAATGCTGACCAAAACCTTGCAAGGATAGAGCATCGCTTTCGATCTGTGCTCGATTTGAATACGATGTAGACTTCTTAAACCGAATTGTTACTATGGATGAGACTTGGGTACATTTCTACGATCCAGAAACAAAGCAACAATCTAAACCAAAGAAGTTTCAGTTTTTTGGGATTGCCATGGAGTAATACTGATTGATTTTTTAGATAAGTGTAAAACAATAACCGAAGATTACTATTCGGCATTACTGACCACTCTACGGGAAAAAATTAAAGAGACACACGAACGATGCAGGTTCGCTGAAATAAATGAATCCATTTAAGAGGAGAATATGTTGAGAAATAAAATATTTTGACATTGAAATTTTATTTGGTTATATAGTAGGCTAAGAATTTTTCAATATATCCTTGTAAGTCTCACCATCTTGTATCACTTATAAACAGACATATTCCTGTGGTTATCGAAAATAATAAAAGTATTGGAAAAGAAATTTCAACACCATTAGTTTCAAAATTTAGGGAACTTTTTTTTCTATTAAACGGTGGAATCTTTCATTTGAGACACCCGTATACTGGGTGTTCGCTCTTCTTTGTCGCTCTTCATTCTGTAGAGATACGAGATCATTTACATATTCACACGTCTTCATCCAGGAACGAACCGTGTCCGCGATGAAACAATCCAGAACAGGAAAATTATAAAGCACCATTGCGGCTGTCGAGTAGAAGCGCACCGAAAATAGCTTGCGACAGCAGAAAGTAAGACTGAATAATCGGTCGCAATCCTGAATGGAGTCGCCAACCGCGTTTCCCGTTCCCATGCGCCAACGTAATTTCAGCAAGAGAATTGTCCCCCTCACAATGCACCACTGATTTTGAGAAATTGTCGACATAACAAAACATTTCAATTACTTTACTCTGAGTGAGCCGCCAACAGATCTTCCATGGATATACCTACCTCTCCGAACAGGATGTTGGGGAAGATCCAAGCTTCGTTTTGTCATTACCGGGGAAGTCGTATTCATGGTAGGATGTATTTTGTATAGGACTTCGGTTAGTGCGGTTGAACAGAGTTTGAAGACAATTCGAGAATGCATGTGGAAAAATGCTTGGAATGAATGACTGCCTCGTTCTAAATCGAAATGGTTCCCATGGAAATGAGATGACAAAGTGTTCATATTCTTTGAAGCTGCATTATCGCTATTAGTCCACTTAACGGATAACTTGACGGAGAGATTTTGATTTTGTATAGTAGGTTAGTTAAGAGTCCCCAGACACTGCAACTGCAACTGGATCAGAGCAGACTCACGACATTATTCCTCGTTTTCATATTGTAGATGAACGAATGAGTGCGTTGACGCCATATTTCTTTCCTTTCACCGTTTCGATTATTGACTATTCCCGAAAATTTACAAACCTGCATAAGGCTCTATTTTAGCCTTATACGGGGTGTTCCTGAATTGAAGTTACAAACGAAAAGAAAAGATTCCTTCCAAATATGTTTTTTGATTGCTCTAAAGAGTCTAAAGTCAAGTGTTTTCGAGACAATGCGTCAAGATAATGTCTGTTGAACATTTTGAAAATCTTGCCAAATTCAAGAAAATGGAAATAACAATAAGCAATTTCAAGGAAAGTTAGCAAGAGATAGAATTTTAACACGAAGAAAATTAGAACATTCTTTATCACTTTACCGACCAAATTAGAATTTGTTTTCGAGAAATCTATAATTTTTCGTTACGTCAGTTATTCAAGAACGTCTTGTGTAGCTTTTGATCCAGAAGCATTCTCTACAAACAATTTCTTCATATATTGGGAGAGAAAGCCTATAAGAATTTTCATAAAAAATGCGAGCACTTCCGAGATCATCCTTCAATCATTTTTATATTTTGCAATTCGATGCTTTCTTCTTATAGTCAATATTATCTATTATACAGGGTGTCTGTAAACGAATGCGAAGGACTTAGGGAGATGATTCCTCGATGAAAATAAGCAGGGGTAGTTCCTATACATTTTTTTCGTAATCGACCTCCCTTCCAAGATACAGCCTATGGAAGGCGATGACGAGTTAACAGTTTTTAATTTTTTTTAAGGCTCCTGAAAAACACTAAGTCATGAAACTATATAAAATATGAAGCACTAAGTAGATGATACTCACACAATTTTTTTAGATTTCATAACATAATCATTATGATTTTCCTTCAAAAATTGTTTTCGTGGGATAGATTTTCGAAAAATAAAATTCTCTTATGGTTTTCCATTCAATTCTGGAGAAAAAAAGTCTCTTGCAAAATTTCGATACAGTCGATACTTTTCACGGAATAAATAAAAACTTACCCTCAGTATAGGAAGGTCCATGAGACAGAGAGTTGATGCATGTATTTTAGCGGGATGTAGTCATTCTATGGAACACTTATACGATGAAATGGAACGAACAGTGATCAGAATTGTTTGTAAGTTTTTATTTATTCCGAGGATAGTATCGACTGTATCGAAATTTTGCAAGAGACTTTTTTCTCCAGAATTGTATTTTTCGAAAATCTATTCCATGAAAACAATTTCTGAAGAAAAATCATAAGGGGTTGTTATTTTCAACTCCTAATAATAAAGTTATGAGGTCTAAAGGAATTGTGTGAGTAACATCTATTTAGTGCTTCATATTATGTATAGCTTTATGTCTCAGTGTTTTTTAGAACCCGTAAAAAAAATTAAAAACTGTCAACACGTCATCGCCTTCCAAAGGCTGTATCTTGGAAGGGTGGTCGATTTCGAAAAAAATTTATAGAAACTACCCCTTGTTATTTTCATCGAGGAATCATCTCCCTAAGTCCTTCGCATTTGTTTACAGACACCCTGTATATTATCGTGAGTATGAAGGTTTCTTTTCGAAGAAAGGATTGCATAAAATAATACAGTCGATACTTGTTCACTTTCAGTTGCTAATTGAATTGATAAGTCTGCGATCTCTCAGCAACAGAAGGACTCTTCTCGATCTTGTTTTCCTTTACAGGCTTTTGGATGGCTATATAGATTGCTCTGAGCTGCTGAGCGTGATCAGTTTCAGTGCACCTTCGAGGACGTCTCTTGTAATCTTGCATTTTTATCCTGTACGTACTACCACAAGCATTTTATATTAATAGATGTTTAACACGCTGTAACAGTATGCCACCTACTCTTCAGTTTTTTGGTGTATCATTATCGTTGTTTAAAGGGTTAGTTTTGAGTTTGTTGTAGAGTTTTAATTTTGTTGTATGAAGTTTATTTTACTTTTTTTATGTTGTATCAAATGGGTTGTACCGTTAATAAATTATGCGATGCATAAATAAACAAATAAATAGATATTGTTTTGAATACACGTATATCAGTTTTCTTGACCACCCATGTAATATTTTTAAAATAAATAGATACTATTATTATCTTTATTTTCCGAAATCCATGTTGCTTGTCGAGAAGAATCATCCAGGACCATTTTGGCCATACTACTAAGTACTAATACTCTAAACTGAATGAAATAAACATATTTTATGGCAGGTTCTGTGTGTGTTGATTATTTTTCCGTTAATTTGATGAGTAAGCACAGGCAGATTTTGAAAGTGAAAAATATTCAAATGAACATAATCAAACTAAATTACAGCAGAAATACTAAACTACATTCAGCTAGAAGTATTTCAAGTTACAACTCAAAATTTGGAAATAGGAAAGTTGGGGTTGACGAAATGATAATTATTTATACCTACATAACAACTTTCCAATAAGATCAACCTTGAAAACTATAATACTCGGTAAAATATGAGGATTGTAGATTCTAAATATGCCGGCAAGCGAAATGATTATGAGATAAACAAATTATTGAGATAAAAATAGAATCTAAATGCGAATCTTCTACCAGCTAGATAAGAAATTCAATTCGACTTACCAGCAGCAACATTTTAATTATAATCTATCGGATCGACTACGAAGAAAGATAGGTACAAATCAGCCGAATCGATCGTTATTTAGATTATCTGATTCTTGAACTGTATAATTTCAAAGGAGCACAATGCGCGGAATAATTGAAATATAAATCACTTCGATAATTACAGGTCACTCTCATTCTTCGCACTGAAAAATTCCTGCGTTTATTTGATCCACATTTGAAAACATTGTCCAAAATGAGAAACTGTAAGAGAATCCAAACCAAGGGAAATTTCGTTTGAACCAGACTAGTCAATGAAGGGACAGATAAAATCACTGGTATTCAATATTTTAATTGATGCCTTCTCGTCTCGTTGACAACTATGGAATCATTTCGCATGCAGAAGCATTGTTTGGGGTGGTAACAATAAGTGTGTATATGAATGCATTCTTGGAAGAGGAAACAAATCATATTTACCCTAAAATTTCTATAGTTAACCATTTTAAGCAATGAAAGAATAACACCTCCAAACTTCGTATTTTCGTTGAACGATGATCCTAAAACTTTTTTTATTTTATTTTCTCTCCACCTTCTCTACACCTAAAATAATGTTATTCCATGAAATCATCTGCTTTTCTTATTCTCCTAATTACTGGAACTCAAACTAGAGGACATGTCCGTTATTGAGACAAATTATTATTATCAATTCCTGATTCGCAAACGCCCTGTATGCGTAAAAAAATTATCAGACGATTTTTCATTGCACTATACCAAAAAAAAATGGAAAATGAGAAAAATATTCATTTTAAACGAAAATAACGTTAAAAGAAATCTACATTTCAAAGGATAAAAAAAAAATCGAAAAACTAGATTTGTTTTTATCCACCTATAATTATTTTTTCAGCAAGAGTATGATCATTTTCTGATTCCTCTGATGAGCCATCCATACGATTAATTTAGTAAATAATAAACTTCAGGTTTATAATTACATCAAACAGTATGTTTACAATGCTTCATTTTATTTTTATAATCAAGAATACATCAAAAGAATTGAGAAATGATAATGCTCTTATTCTAGCTATAGAAGGGATGAGATATTCAACCTTAAATTTTGAAATGTAGATTTGTTGTAGCGACTTTACATTTGTTTAAAATGAAGTTATGCTTCTTTTCTAAATGAGCAGTTTTCTCATTTTCATATCTTTCTTCAAATGTGACCCAATGTAGATTACGCATACAAGTATCAATCTTAGTCATTGATGATAATAAATTTCTCCCAAACACGGACATGCTCCCTCGTTTTCCAATAAGGATTGGGATCCAGAAATTAGGAGAATAAAAAATGGTTTTTGGTTTAAGCTGGAAAAGATGTATTTGTAGTTGAATATATTGGTGACATGGTATATTCTACATGAGTGGTTACCAGTTCTTTCTCTACTTTTGGAAAACTGCCTGATATTATGCGATTCCTAATGACAGTTATCAATATTATTATGGGAGAATTTTGAGTAATGAGAAGTGAGTAATTCATATAAAATTTATTATTTTGTAGAGAAATAATCGAACTGGCACATATTTATTTTAAATTACTCAAATTTTCATGCACTCACTACAAGGGCTGGCATGTAGTTTAGTTTTTAAATGACAAGCCTAATTTCTTTTCAGAAATGGATAAACCTTCTGCTGATGCTAATGATGTTTCGTTCATTGATGTGATTGTCCCAGTTGCTAGCGACGCCATGCGGACAAGAAATAAACTCTTCGATTGTGAATCATCATAATGATAATAATTTCATCGCCGAAAGCTCCGAAAGGTTTTCAAGAGAAATCCTCTAATATATCGTCGCAGCTATTGCACCATTTGTCTTCTATACTATTGTGAAATTACGTATATAGTTAACCGGATATTGAGTAACTGTGAGTGAAGTGCATCTTCTCTATCAGCTAGGTGATAGCCCTGTTTCAATTTGAAACCCCTTTTCTGGTACCAGACCAGTGCAGATTAGCTTAGGGGTCTTCTTTAGCCTGTTAGAGTAAGTAATGGCATTGTCACCTGTTCAGTCGCTCAATATCCACAATAATAATCATTTGGAATTGGCCGCAAAGGGTTTGCGAATCAATTAGGGTTAAACGTTAAACGTATAGAATTCGAATTCTCATTTTTTAAATTTATTTCGAGGTCAATGACATACATACTCTTTAGTCTTCGAACGTAAAATAAACATTTGTTGTTGTCCAAAGACTGGAGTGATATAGTTGGTAAGTGTCGCCAATCAAAATTGGGACAGTTGACTAAGACATTGCTGTCACATCAATTTACAATGCGAAAAGATAGGAAAATATATAAATTTATTCATGTAACTTCACTGCCATAGTGTCTCGCTAAAAAGAGAAGTATCGATTGTGTGGACGACAAGAAAAGCATTCTAGCACTGCAATGTTCCAAGACTTTAGTAGTGATTGATGTTTTTAAAGAGTTATGAAGAAAATGTCTGTTTCGTAGGTTAGTAACTCTTATAAGTTCACACTTGTTTACAGCTTCATAAACTGTCGACCTACAATTCATACTTTTCCCATGTACAGCCATTGCGACGTCCCTTTCTACAGAACTTGAATGATATCAATTTGTGTCATCTGTTCCATGTAGGTAGGGTTTGCTACAGTTCTAATTACAATGAAATATAATTATTAGCACTTTTCCACTAAATGGAACACGATAGATTTCCAGAGGTACTTAAATGGCGAACCATGTGCATTTAATAGCATTTTTGAAATATTGTTGTGATATGGAGGCGCATTATTGTTTTTTTTTTCCTGTAGTTCTGCTCATAAACAGTGAGAACTTTCTGAAATGGATCCATATTTCTTCAGCTAATTGCAGGCGCGTAATCCTTACCGAGAATATCCTCAATTAAATTTCATATATGTATTAAAATCAGAAGTTTCTATATAGCTCTTCGCAAAGTTGAAGAAAGAATAGCATAAGTTAATCCAGTGCCCATAGATTCCTACACCAAAACATACAAGCATTTGAATATCGACAACGTTGTGAGAGGAATTTTATTCAGGTGAACTGATTTTATTTTGAGACAATTCTATTTAAATGTTATTATTGATATTTTTCCAAAATAACTTAAAACAGAATTCTCCTTGAAAAGTGTAGACTGGAGTACAGAAAGAGGAAAAGAATAGGAGCAATTCATTACATAGTAGGTTGGTAGGTACAGAGTGATTCACTTATCATGGTAACCTCAATTTTCTCGAAAAGGGATGAATTTTTTCTGAACTTTGATAACAGATTTAATGATTACTTAAGATACGCGTAAAAATCTGAGAAAAAAATGAAGACGGTAGGAGCCTCAAATTTTTTTTCCCAGGAACATACTTATTATGTCATACGAAAAGTGATCTCATTCTAAACTTTTTTTTTGAATATCATCTTTTTCCATTTCGAGCCGTAAGCAATCTGCAGCGTGTTTCATGTTTTTTCTATTCCATTTATTTTTTCATATTTTGTGACAGTATGCCTTGGTTTGGAGATATAGAAATGATTTTGTTTCTTAAAATTAAGGAGGCTTTGTCCGTAGTGGCAACTCACTTACTTTTTTGCTCTAATGCTTCTTTGTTGTTTCGCAAATTTTTCTCAGTCTGGGACGTTTCGCTCAGGATCCCTTATTGCGTAAATTCGGCTTGGAGCTACAGCGTTTTCGAAGGCTTCTACATGAATTAAAGAGTTTTCTTTTTAATGCTTTTCAATGCGTTTTCTTATATGATGACCAAGAAAGTTTTATAAAGCTCACAACACGAAAATGTCACTCCCAAAAAATAGTTTGTTACAAAGTCTCCTTGAATTTAAGAGGGGTCTACACAGTTTTAGTGTTCAGTTCAAAAAGAGAAAATTAATATCCTACGTCAGAAACCACTAACTAATAAGGGGTTTTCATTATGATTCAATTCAATCAGTTCGGAAAGTCAGAAATTTTTGTATTCGTCAAACGGAAAGAAAAATAATTTTTTTTTATTGAAGAACAAATATTTATTTATGTTATTAACTTTCCGAGGTGCAATTATCTTTTCTATGAATTTCTACCTGGAAAAATTTCTCGAAAAGTCTCACCATTGGCTACAATTCGTATCCCGGAAAAATTGAAAGAAGACGTTCGTTAAGTGCTGCCATCTTTCCGACGAAAGTGAAATCTATTGTAATATACGTAACTTTTACTTTTCGTTCAACTGTTCCGGCAACACCCCACATTCTGGTAGTCTTTCCCCTTCTACGGATGGCGAGAAAGTCCCGTGGTATAAACTCCTCTTGAAACTATAATCATATCCGTGCCAAAGGAAACCATACTGTCACAATACAGAAAAAATAAATGAAATAGAATTAACATGCAACACGTTGCAGATTGCTTACGATTTGAAATGAAAAAAAAATGGTTATTAAAAAAATTTAGAATGAAATGATCGACTGGCTTCTTTACGTTTATAGTTTTTACTCGCATCAAGACAACATTGACACAACGCCGTTCACAGAATGAAAAAATATTTGATCGAAAAATTGGGGTTACCAAGGTAAGTGAATCATCCTGTGAATTTGTCTGCATAATATGCTGATGAAAAAATGCGACACACTTTGATTGAATCACAACATTCATTCTATTAAAGCTTTTCTCAAAAGTTTTTCTGTGATGTTGCCTTATCTAACGTTCACTAATCATTATTTTTTATTATAAATATAAACTTATTCCTGTTCCACTGCATAGTATGAGAAAGTGACGAAGTATAAAAAGAACGAAAAGCGTCTTTGAATGTTTCCTTTAATTGAATTCACTTCTTTGGTTCATGTTCATTTGAGGATGCCTTATTTAGTTTTGAATTAAACCTGTGGAAGATCCATAAATCATCATGCATGAATGAAAATAAACTGAACTTTATGATTGGTCGCAGTGAAACACGTTTGAAATTAATTCTTGGGAATTAGGAATGATTTGAATTTGTTTGCTATAAGGTTTGTTTTTAGTTTTCGATGGTTATTTGACAGAGTTTTTGACAGATCATACTTAATTTAGTCATTCAGAAAAAAACGGATCCGATTTGCCGCTGCGCCTAATACGTCATTTGCATTGTTGAACCTACTCGTCGTTGTTGTGATAATTAAACGAAAACAATCTTAATACATTCCAGGCAATGAGAAGTGCAGGAATTTATGTAGAATTCCAAAACATATATTCAACCTACTCTAATCCATAAAGGAAATAGCAGTACATTGCGCAACTCACGCAACGTATGAATTCAATAAGGGATTCATTAATTTATAATTAGGTATGAGAGCTCGTGTTCTCTTCTGAGGATGATCTAGAGATTCCGAAATAAAAATGTGACCGCAGGAAGCCACTCCAATTAAAATCGCTACTCTTGCATTCAAGTAAATACCTAAGGACCAAATGTCTCACTAGATTAAGCCGCTAGCTTGCGTCGGCATGAACACCTGGGAGTATGAAGAAGAGTATTAATAAATTCTTATTTCATATGTGCATATATTAGTTTTGAGTAGAAAGACCTAGAATGATGTATGAAAGAGAGAATGAGGATCAGGATGAATGACAAATGGATCTGCGCTTTGGATAAAGATCAACCACTCAACACTATACTATGTACTTTGCAATTGCAAGGATGGTTGTGGAGCACGCTGCGGATGCTTGAAATCGGGCTTCCCTCAACGCTTTATCCTTTAAAAGCGAAGAAAGTACTAGGATATATTGAAAAATTCTTATCCTATTATAGAACCAAACAAAATTTCAATGTCAAAATATTTTATTACTCAATGTATTATTTTCTTAATTGTATACATTTATTACAGCGAACCTGCAACGTCTCTAGACCTTTCAAAAAAATTTTTTCTTCTTGCTCTGCAAACCAGACCTTCACAGCTTTTATTACCTCCTCGTTGGAAGAAAATTTACGACCTTTTAAACTTTTTTTCAGTTGAGGAAAGAGATGATAGTCGGATGGAGCCAAATCTGGTGAAAAAGGGGGGTGTTCTAGTAATTCAAACCCGAAATAACGAATTTTTTACATAGCAACATGAGATTTGTGTGCAGGGGCGTTGTCCTGCAAGAACAAAACACCTTTGAATAGCTTTCCGAGTCTTTTCTCTTTTATTTTTTCCCGTAGAGTGGTCAGTAATGTCGAATAGTAATCTCCGGTTATTGTTTTACCCTTATACAAAAAATCAATCATGATTACTCCATGGCAATCCCAAAAAACTGAAGCAAGAACTTTTCCAGCAGTTTTTTTGACACGAAATTTTTAGGTCTTGGAGAACCAGAGTGTCGCCATTCCATCGATTGTTGCTTTGTTTCTGGATCGTAGAAATGTACTCAAGTCTCATCCATAGTAACAATTCGGTTTAAGAAGCCTACATCGTTTTCAAATCGAGCACAGATCGAACGCGATGCTTCTACCCGTGCATGCTTTTGGTAAACATTCAAACCTTTGTCTATCCATTTTGCAGCAATTTTTCTCATGTCCTAATTGACGTAAACTATATGATGAACGCGTTCGTATGAAATATTCAGTGCTTCAGATACCCGTTTTAGCCCAATTCGACGGTCTGATAAAATCATGTCATGAACCATGAACTGCATCGATATTTTCGCGGACTGACACAGAAACTTGCCTTCCCGATCGGTCATTATTTTCAATGGAAAATTTACCTCTCTCTCAATTTCGGCGGACATCTTCTTTCTATCAATTTATTGCGTACCTCTGGTTTACTTTTTTGACTTCAAACTTCACGTGGCTGTATTAGGTCATGTAGCAATGGATCTATCCTTTAGTACTGAGAAATTGTAAGAAACATCTGGTGTTTCACGTACAACAATCATAAGAATCCTTAAACAATATAAATTCCTTTCATCGTTATAAGATACGATTGGTTCAAGTAATTAGTGATTATGATTCCGATCACTAACTTCAGAGTGAAGTGGTCAGTGAAATGAATAACGGTAATCAAAACTATATGTTTGATATCTGTTTTCGGACGAGTGTTCATTTAAAAACCTAGATTATTTCAGCTTCAGCTTCCCCAAAAATTAACCCGGCCAAATTTATTCAGATCTATCGGAGAACGCTTTTTTCCAGCCCTTGTGCAAGTATTGGAGAATGCAGAAGACCATCAAACGATCATTTTCCCACAAGATGGCGCACCACGTCATTTCGTTCAACCGGTCAGTAAGTTCTCAGATAAAAATTTACCTCACGCCTGGATTGAAAGAAGGGGACATATTGAGTGGCCACCCAGTTCACCTGATCTGGCTCCACTGGACTTTGTTCTGTGGGGTCACCTGAAATCCAAGATTTACGCTACCGAGCCTGAGCCACTGGATGATTTGCGAACTCGGATCATCAATGAATGCCGACAAATTACACCAGAAATCATGAGTAACGAATACTGATTTATTTCTGTTGTTGCTGTTTAAAGATGTGCTCATAGTATAAGTAAACTTTAAATGTATAGCATTCAATCAACGTATTCGACGAAGCAGAAAATGTTTTCTTTCACTACAGGCTTCCTATTGATATGTGGTTTTCAAGGATATTTAATAAAAAATGTAGTTTATTGGGCAAAGCCAATAATATTACATTCGGAACCGAAAAAGAAAATTATAATGTTTGTGGATAGTTCTCGTTCCTTCCAGAATTCAGTAATTGATAACTTCTCGGTTTAAGGAACTGGATGAAAACACTTTGGACTCTTAGAGCGACGTTTCGGCGTTATATTTCGCCTTCCTCAGGCTACAATTATAAAAGAAATAAAAAAAAAATCAATACATGGACGACTATGTGGCTAGAAGAAACTTATATCGATATCTACATAAACAGATTACAGGAACTATTACAAATTTTTTAAAATTTAGGTTGTTTAATCAACTTTACAAAAAATTCAATGTTTGGAGACTGACTAGATTGTATTGAAATCAAAAACATCATCGCCCATAATCTCTTACCTAAGAAATCCTTTATTCTTCAAGGAAGAACCAGTCAATGGAAAAGTCATAAAAAATAAAACATAATAGCAATAAATGCTTAGAGGGCTCGGTAAATACTTGAGATTTTCTTGGTAATCTATTCATAGTAAATCCAACAATCAACTAAACAGAGAGACCGGCGGGCGAGTTATCACATTGAACATATGAAATTCTTACTACCAAAACACAAATAGGAAACACTACACAGGGGTATTCATCGACTATCTAACGAGGTTTATATATATATTATTAAGGGTGGAAGTATCAGATTGAACATTGACGTTGTCTGTTGTTTTCTTGATGAAGATCATCTCTTTGAAAATTCTCTTGTCCAAATTATTTTCTCTAGATAGAATCTCAGGTTCCTCAAAATCGAAAATATGACCTGTATCTCTATGATGAAATGACAAACCCGTACTAAAATTGCCACTCTTGCAATCGTTTTCATGTTGCTTCATTCTATTTTTGAGATATTGTTTAGTTTGACCCACATATGAAGACTGACAACGTTTGCAGTTAACTTTATAAATTAAATTAGATTGTAACATTTTAGGGGTGAGGTCTTTTAACTTAGAAAAAAAGTTCTTAATTGTTTTCCTGTAATAGCAAACAATACGGACACCGCTGCTAGACAGTGCATGGATAAGTTGCTTCGTCAATATCGGGATAAAAATAAGTTTAAATGTTTTTTTAGATGGTGTAGCTTCATTGTTTTCTGGAGCGTTGACTGGATTATTGACGGATGAGGCGTGAAAAATATTATTGATTAAAGATTTGGGGTAACCGTTCTCACGTAACATTTTTGAGAAAAAATTAAAATTCTTCATGTGGAAACTGGGATGGCTGAGATTCAAGATTTTTTGCCTGATGTTTTTTATTATTGATATTTTATGCTTAAATTCATGAAACGACTTGTAGTGAAGTATTCTTCCAGAAGCTGTTGGTTTTTGATAAATGTCAAAAATAACTTTGTTGATTTCTTTAATAAGTATTAAATCCAAAAAGGGTATGGTACCGTTGTTCTCTACTTCGTATGTAAATCTTAAATCTTGATGAAATGAATTGAACAATTCTAACATTACTTGAATCTTATCACCAGGTATGGCCATGATAATGTCATCTACGTAAATGTATAGAAACGGGATAAGGAAATCTACCTGAGAACAGACATACAAAAGAAGTGCGTTCATGATTATCTCAGCAAAAATCGGCGAGGCAGGGTTACCCATAGCAGATCCTTTATTTTGTGCAAAGAATTGTCCACCGTATTGGAAATAACTGTTGTCGAATATGAAATCAACAATATCAGTTAGCTGATTCCTTGATAACACTGTAAATGTGCTTAATTCACTCCAACTGTTCTCTATGATCTCAAGGAGTTTTTCCCTTGGAAAACTCGTGAATAGGGAAACTACATCAAAGCTTACCAGTATGTACCCACTAGGTATTGTGACGTCTTTCAATTTCGAAACTAAATCTGAAGAGTTTTGTATTATGAACTTAAATGATGGTCGTAGTTTTGCTAAAATATCTGCCACAAACCTACAGATTTTTAGTGTGGGTGAATTAATGCATGAAACTATGGGTCTCAGAGGTCTGCAGTCTTTATGTATCTTGACGAGACCATAAAATTTTGGAGCAACTGAATTGTAAGTGTGAAGGGCTTTAGATTGTACCTCTGTGATAAAGGAGTTGGATTTCATCTTTTTGACGATGTTATTGCATTTCGTCTGTATTGAACTGGTAGGATCATGTCGTAATTTAGTGTAAGTGGATGAATCTGACAACAACTCTTCCATTTTAGTTTTGTACTCGTCTTTATTAATTATTACCACCTTGTTTCCTTTATCTGAATTAGTAACCAACATCCTATCTCTATAAGTGTTAAGGAAATGTTTGGTGTAAGAACTTAACTTTAGAAAATATTTGGTAAAATAATTTATGTTTGTTGTGTGTTGGAGTTTGTTAAGAAAATTGTGGATAATGTTACATGTTCTTGCTCTTAGGCCGTTTTTTTGATCGTTGTTGAGGTGGGATTGAGACTTTATAATATATTCTGTATCGGTAAGAATTTCAACTACTGGAAGGTCTCTTGAACTATATGGAAGGGAAAACTTTGGACCTAGCGATAAGAACCGCTGTATATCATCAGGAATAGTTACATCAGAACAATTGACCAACCAAGATGGTTGTGTTGTTATGTTGAATCCCCTCTGAGTGTTACACATTCTATTGAATTTATTAACATTGTTGTGTTTAATCTGAGTCAATCTCCGCTCATAGAACTGTCTCTGAAAACCTTCAAACTGTAATACATAGTTTTCCGGAACTTTCTCTAATAACTTGCTCTTAATATAATGAATATCTCTTTTAGTTTTATCTATTTGCCAATTAACTATTTTTATCTCTAAATTAAGTATATCCTTTCTCAGTTTGTTAACAATAACCTGAACTCTGTACTGATAGGGATGATCACAATTAAAAACAGAATACAAACATCTAAGTTGATTGACAATATGGTTGGGAAAAATGGAACTCCTTCTACATCTTAATAAGAATATCCTTCGGTTGGTCAAACCTGCTAGACGATTGACATCTCTGGCCCACCGTTTGAATAGTGAGACTATGTTCACACCAAACAAAATCATCACAGTACTGAAGAAACCCATGTTAGCACTAACCTCAGTTTTTAATGTTTGTGGATAGTTCTCGTTCCTTCCAGAATTCAGTAATTGATAACTTCTCGGTTTAAGGAACTGGATGAAAACACTTTGGACTCTTAGAGCGACGTTTCGGCGTTATATTTCGCCTTCCTCAGGCTACAATTATAAAAGAAATCAAAAAAACATCAATACATGGACGACTATGTAGTTTGTTCTAGCCACATAGTCGTCCATGTATTGATGTTTTTTTGATTTCTTTTATAATTGTAGCCTGAGGAAGGCGAAATATAACGCCGAAACGTCGCTCTAAGAGTCCAAAGTGTTTTCATCCAGTTCCTTAAACCGAGAAGTTATCAATTACTGAATTCTGGAAGGAACGAGAACTATCCACAAACATTAAAAACTGAGGTTAGTGCTAACATGGGTTTCTTCAGTACTGTGATGATTTTGTTTGGTGTGAACATAGTCTCACTATTCAAACGGTGGGCCAGAGATGTCAATCGTCTAGCAGGTTTGACCAACCGAAGGATATTCTTATTAAGATGTAGAAGGAGTTCCATTTTTCCCAACCATATTGTCAATCAACTTAGATGTTTGTATTCTGTTTTTAATTGTGATCATCCCTATCAGTACAGAGTTCAGGTTATTGTTAACAAACTGAGAAAGGATATACTTAATTTAGAGATAAAAATAGTTAATTGGCAAATAGATAAAACTAAAAGAGATATTCATTATATTAAGAGCAAGTTATTAGAGAAAGTTCCGGAAAACTATGTATTACAGTTTGAAGGTTTTCAGAGACAGTTCTATGAGCGGAGATTGACTCAGATTAAACACAACAATGTTAATAAATTCAATAGAATGTGTAACACTCAGAGGGGATTCAACATAACAACACAACCATCTTGGTTGGTCAATTGTTCTGATGTAACTATTCCTGATGATATACAGCGGTTCTTATCGCTAGGTCCAAAGTTTTCCCTTCCATATAGTTCAAGAGACCTTCCAGTAGTTGAAATTCTTACCGATACAGAATATAATAATAATAATAATAATAAAGCTTTATTTTACCCAACAGGAAAATCCCAATTATAGGGCAAAGAAATATATGTTACGTGTTACAGTTCAAAAATTTACACCATAAAAATATAAGAAAGGAATTATAATTATAATATATATAAACATATGCAGCCTTTGCTCGGAAAAGACCCGAAACCGATACACGCGATATGAAATTCCAACATTCCACTCAACACAAACTCAAGTCCTCAAACTAACTAAACATATTCAACTCCAGTCTGTCAGCACTTCGACATATACTATAAACAGGGCACCGTTCGAATATATTTGTACGAGCCGTAGGTAGATAAAACACCTCTCTAGATCTCGTTACCAATCTTGGAACGTTCAAACTCATTTTGGAGAGCAAATATGGGCAGTCTATTCTGTAATTTAAAAGTCTTTGAGCAAACCTGGCACATTGCTCCTCACGCCTCGCAAGAAGGGATGATATCCTCATTTCACTCATAATAATTGACAAATCCGCCCCACGCTCAGGAAACCTTCCAGTACTCCTAAATGTTACATATTTGAAAAACTTTCTATGTATGCGCTCCAGTGGTACAAGGTGACAATTGTAGATGGGAAACCAGATCAAACTGGCATATTCTAGTTTACTGATCACGTATGTAAAGTACAAGCTTCTGAGAATCGATAGATCTTCAAATTCTGCAGTTGATCTGAGCACAAATCCCAATGTTCTGCTAGCCCTAGTACATATTTCTTCGATATGGGGAATGAAACTGAGCGTAGAGTCGAATAAGACTCCAAGATCATGAATCTGATCCTTTACATTTATCAGCTGTCCTGCCATATGATAGCCGAAAGTAAGTGGTTGCGATTTCCTCGTGAATGTGATGCTGAAACATTTTTCCATATTTAGTATCAACTTGTTACGCAAACACCACTCGTGCATATATTCCAGGCTTGATTGAAGGAGTAATTGATCCAAAGCATTAAGTATTCTTAGGTAGAGTTTGAAGTCATCTGCGAACGCTAACACTGGACACTTCAGGGAAGTTAGAAGATCATTCATATAGATTATGAACAACAGTGGTCCCAAGTTGGATCCCTGCGGTACGCCACAAGAGAGAATATACTCAAATGATTTAAAACCGTTGTAAAACACATAATTGACTCTTCCCTTCAAATATGACCTCAGAAGTCTCACATATCCAGGACTCAGACCAAAAGATGACAGCTTCTTCAGGAGAATACCATGATCAACCGAATCGAAAGCTCGTGACAAATCAGTATATACCACATCAACCTGACCCCCAACATCCAAACATTCCGCGATATATTGAGAAATCGTAGCCAAATTGGTCACAGTAGATCTTCCCTTTACAAATCCATGCTGTCGAGTGGATATATATGAGCTGTCATTGAAATAAATATGCCCGTGAAGTAACTCCTCGTACACCTTGGCGAAATTAGACAAAATGGAAATTGGTCTGTAATTATTAACTTGGGATTTGTCTCCCTTCTTGAATATAGGTACCACACGAGCTCTCTTCCATCGGTTAGGAAATGTGGAGGTCCTCAAACTCAGGTTTATTATACGATGCAATGGTACGGCCAACACCTCACTACAAACCTTCACTACAAATGACGGTATAGCATCATCTCCGGCCGTTGACTTGTGGGGAAACTTGGACATGGCATTGTAGATATCTTCCTCAGAAATTAAAGGCTTCGGAACTGGTGGTAACTGAGTGAATTCGTCAAGTTCACTCTCCTCCTCAACAGGCGCCGTAGGTACCATGCCGGAAAAATGTTCTGCAAATAGATTAACAATATTCTGTGGACGCTCGTGGGAGGTTCCGTTATCATACATTATTCCTGGAATCCTGGTGGTTCCCTGTTTCTGGTTAATGAACTTCCAGAGGTCAGATGGACTGGACCTAAGATTAGCCTGTATGTTGGTTAGGTATTGATTGTACGCTGAGGATATTTCCGTTTTCACTAATGATCGTAGACGTCCGAACTCATCCCGGTATCTCGAGTCTCGAGTTGACAGCCATTTCGAACGATAAAAGCTCTTTAGTTGAATATGACGTTTAATTTCCGAAGAAAACCACACAGGATAACGACGGCCACCAGAAGTGACCCTCCTACGAGGCACATATTCATCAAAAAATTGGTACAATTGGTTATAGAAACAATCCAAAGCACTGTCGACCTGATCGAACTCATCTAACACTCTCCAGTCAAATTGACCAATTGACGATAACAATCCCTCAAAATTAGCTTTTTTGAAGTCATAAGAAATGTGATCTTCCTTCTGAAAATTAATTTGACTCTGCTGAGTAGGATGCTTCAATAAAACATTCAATGCAGGGTGATATGGATCCTCAGGGACAAAGGGAGCATCGCAGCGGTCGACAAACACATTGAGAGTATCCGAAGCCAGCACCAAGTCCAGCAGCCTGCCATCTCCGTTCCGCACCTCATTTACTTGTCTTAGCCTCAGAATGTCACAGAAATGACACAAAATCATATCTTTGGGACAGCCGCAGCCACCCTGTCTAAAATTTGGAACGTTAAAATCACCCACGATTAGAAGAGTCTCACTCAGAAACCGTAGTTCCAGAGCTGATGTGAAAGTTTCGAGCTGAAAAGCCGATACGTCAGGTGGTACATAGACCGCACAAATAATGAAGGGAGACGAAACAGAACACCGGCACAGCACAACATCTATAAGTGGCACGAGATCCCTCAGAAACTTACTATCGAGTTCTTCAAACTTTACACTGTCTGCAAATGCAAGCAGGACACCACCACCACGAGATCTATTAACTTTTAAAAATTGTCTATCACCACGAACAATGCTGTAGCCCGGTGGACAAACCTCTCCATCAAGGACAGACTCACCAAGCCATGTTTCACTAACACAAACTACTTCATATGAACACTCACACAATGATTTGAAGAACAGTGGTATTTTGGTATTGAGTCCCCTAGTATTTTGATAATACAAAGATATAAACTGAGATTGATCTTGAGCACGACCAGAGGCAAGATCAGCTGGGGCAGACCTGTTGGTAAGCTTCAGTTTTCCGATGCCGAGCCAACGATTGTTGGTACGCCACCCACATATTTTATTCTCAAGTTCGACTCGCCCTCGGACCGGCGGCGATCTAGTTCCGATTTAACAGTTTTAAAAACTGATATCTGCTGACGTGTTCTATCGGGGGAAACCGACAAATGTGCGAATTCTTCCTTGATTTTGATCCTTTTGAACTTACGCATAATAAGTGGAACATACTCGGCGGTGGACAAACGCATCCGTATGGGTCGAGAACGTACGTTCTTCGTCGGATCAAACTTCCCGAGTCTAAGAGGCCTCACGTCCTCATCCGAAATCTCACATTCCGCCAGCACAGCCTTCACCAAGGACGTGTCCTGTCTCACCTGCTCCAGCCTGCTCTCACCCTCCTCTACACTTCCATAAATGATTATATTCTGAGAACGTTTGGTCCTTTCGAACATCTCACAAATTACTTCTTCATTAGTCATTATCTGTTGGGGCGGAGGATCAACAGACATAGAAACACCGATGTCATTGGTTCGAGCCTGTTTTAGTTCGCGTATTTCATCTCTCAAATCGTTTATCAGCTTCAAAATTTTTGGGATCTGATGAAGTCCCTGCTCACACTCAATACATATATATTTAATTCTACGCTTACTGTTGGGACGCAGTTCAAAACATTTAAGTTCTGCGCCTGTCAAGTCTGAGCAAGCCACATGCACGAACCTGTTGCAACCATCACAACGGATTAACTTATCAGAACTTTCGTTAACTGCAGTGTTGCATCTGATGCAAGACATGATGCAATGAATGTATTCCGAAGTGGTTGCTCGTGTACTGGTGATAAAGGATGATAAACAGGGATACTTTTCACAACGGCCGGGCCTATAGCCGGTGACTAACAGACAAACAGAGGGCCGCGGAAAACAAAAATAAAAGTGTTGGATAGGATTTCACCAGTACAACAACAAGTAGCAATCGGGTTAGTCAGAACTCAAAACTAATACACCCCGTACACCTAGAAATCAAATCTGCTTCTCCGATAACGATATCGCATGTGGAAACGCAGCACGTGTACCGATAATCCACGTATATCACCTCCCGCGAACTCGATCAAAATAACCAAAATTAACCCAGTAAAAATAATAACCCAAGTAAAAAATAAGGATAATATCAAAAATAAAAGTTTCCTCTACTTGCCGTTTCTGCCACACTACTCTTTACAGAGAAAATGCAAACCAAAACACTAAAGCAATAAAGTATAACAGGAGCAACCGTAAACACGTCTGTTCATCAAGATGGTCTATGCAAGAATATATTATAAAGTCTCAATCCCACCTCAACAACGATCAAAAAAACGGCCTAAGAGCAAGAACATGTAACATTATCCACAATTTTCTTAACAAACTCCAACACACAACAAACATAAATTATTTTACCAAATATTTTCTAAAGTTAAGTTCTTACACCAAACATTTCCTTAACACTTATAGAGATAGGATGTTGGTTACTAATTCAGATAAAGGAAACAAGGTGGTAATAATTAATAAAGACGAGTACAAAACTAAAATGGAAGAGTTGTTGTCAGATTCATCCACTTACACTAAATTACGACATGATCCTACCAGTTCAATACAGACGAAATGCAATAACATCGTCAAAAAGATGAAATCCAACTCCTTTATCACAGAGGTACAATCTAAAGCCCTTCACACTTACAATTCAGTTGCTCCAAAATTTTATGGTCTCGTCAAGATACATAAAGACTGCAGACCTCTGAGACCCATAGTTTCATGCATTAATTCACCCACACTAAAAATCTGTAGGTTTGTGGCAGATATTTTAGCAAAACTACGACCATCATTTAAGTTCATAATACAAAACTCTTCAGATTTAGTTTCGAAATTGAAAGACGTCACAATACCTAGTGGGTACATACTGGTAAGCTTTGATGTAGTTTCCCTATTCACGAGTTTTCCAAGGGAAAAACTCCTTGAGATCATAGAGAACAGTTGGAGTGAATTAAGCACATTTACAGTGTTATCAAGGAATCAGCTAACTGATATTGTTGATTTCATATTCGACAACAGTTATTTCCAATACGGTGGACAATTCTTTGCACAAAATAAAGGATCTGCTATGGGTAACCCTGCCTCGCCGATTTTTGCTGAGATAATCATGAACGCACTTCTTTTGTATGTCTGTTCTCAGGTAGATTTCCTTATCCCGTTTCTATACATTTACGTAGATGACATTATCATGGCCATACCTGGTGATAAGATTCAAGTAATGTTAGAATTGTTCAATTCATTTCATCAAGATTTAAGATTTACATACGAAGTAGAGAACAACGGTACCATACCCTTTTTGGATTTAATACTTATTAAAGAAATCAACAAAGTTATTTTTGACATTTATCAAAAACCAACAGCTTCTGGAAGAATACTTCACTACAAGTCGTTTCATGAATTTAAGCATAAAATATCAATAATAAAAAACATCAGGCAAAAAATCTTGAATCTCAGCCATCCCAGTTTCCACATGAAGAATTTTAATTTTTTCTCAAAAATGTTACGTGAGAACGGTTACCCCAAATCTTTAATCAATAATATTTTTCACGCCTCATCCGTCAATAATCCAGTCAACGCTCCAGAAAACAATGAAGCTACACCATCTAAAAAAACATTTAAACTTATTTTTATCCCGATATTGACGAAGCAACTTATCCATGCACTGTCTAGCAGCGGTGTCCGTATTGTTTGCTATTACAGGAAAACAATTAAGAACTTTTTTTCTAAGTTAAAAGACCTCACCCCTAAAATGTTACAATCTAATTTAATTTATAAAGTTAACTGCAAACGTTGTCAGTCTTCATATGTGGGTCAAACTAAACAATATCTCAAAAATAGAATGAAGCAACATGAAAACGATTGCAAGAGTGGCAATTTTAGTACGGGTTTGTCATTTCATCATAGAGATACAGGTCATATTTTCGATTTTGAGGAACCTGAGATTCTATCTAGAGAAAATAATTTGGACAAGAGAATTTTCAAAGAGATGATCTTCATCAAGAAAACAACAGACAACGTCAATGTTCAATCTGATACTTCCACCCTTAATAATATATATATAAACCTCGTTAGATAGTCGATGAATACCCCTGTGTAGTGTTTCCTATTTGTGTTTTGGTAGTAAGAATTTCATATGTTCAATGTGATAACTCGCCCGCCGGTCTCTCTGTTTAGTTGATTGTTGGATTTACTATGAATAGATTACCAAGAAAATCTCAAGTATTTACCGAGCCCTCTAAGCATTTATTGCTATTATGTTTTATTTTTTATGACTTTTCCATTGACTGGTTCTTCCTTGAAGAATAAAGGATTTCTTAGGTAAGAGATTATGGGCGATGATGTTTTTGATTTCAATACAATCTAGTCAGTCTCCAAACATTGAATTTTTTGTAAAGTTGATTAAACAACCTAAATTTTAAAAAATTTGTAATAGTTCCTGTAATCTGTTTATGTAGATATCGATATAAGTTTGTTCTAGCCACATAGTCGTCCATGTATTGATGTTTTTTTGATTTCTTTTATAATTGTAGCCTGAGGAAGGCGAAATATAACGCCGAAACGTCGCTCTAAGAGTCCAAAAAGTTTTCATCCAGTTCCTTAAACCGAGAAGTTATCAATTACTGAAAGAAAATTATAATTCTTCAATTTTCTCAGAGACAGAACTGAATTAGGCTTTGCACGGATACCCCATCTATTTCAAACATTTTCACCAAGAATAATCAAATAAAAGTGACCAGTAAAACCAGCAGAACGAATCATCGAAATTGAAATTCTCTTTTATCTTTTTGCGTATTGCGTGTAGTAAACCTCTTCAATCAGTGAAAATTTGCACGTTCTGGCAATATATCAACCAGTTCAATTATTTTCCGTCATGGTATTGTGTAAAGGGAATCTAAAAAGAGCCAAACTTCCCTTCAACTGCATTTTCAAAGGCACGGGTATGGGTAATGAAAGGGGTTTTGCTTACTTTTACTCGGCTCTCATAAATACATAAAAAATTGAGTTTCATCCTGAAAACAATTATACTTCATTTTGTTCGAGTTCAACTTGAATATGTATACACAATTTGTTTTACTTCCATGAAAAGTGTGCATGAATATGTGTAAATTCATGACATAATCAATCCACGTGGTAGACTAGCATCATGCCAGTCGAATATTTCGTCTGATGAAGCGAAACCTAGTTGAATATTAATAAATTTGTTTCGCTCTGAACTCAATTAAAAAGTTGATTAAAACATCAGACACTTCCTCTCTATGCTAGAAATTTTATGAACGCTTTTAACCCGACATTTAATTATTCTATTGATGTGCTTCGTCGTTAATTTTTAATGGATTTCCATGCTGGAGAAAACCGCTAGACTGATTGTTTTGAGAGAAGTTGAGTAGTTTGATTGATTGATAGAAAACGATCACAGTTGGGTAAAATTGATTATACGCTGCTTCCGAATGAATTCTATTCAAACATGTCATAATCCGGGAGTATACAGGCAGTTCATTATACTTTGTTAATTACTTTCAATCAACTTTGTACCTGTTACTTTTCGCTGGTTACGCTCGAAATTGTATTGATGCAACATAATCGAATAGACAAATGATTCCCTTGGTCTCATTTCACTAATTTCAAAATTATTTTTCAACACATACTGAGCTCTTAAGCCGGGTTTAGACGAAGTGCAAAAACTCGCGCATCAGCAGCGCTTCCGATCACTCACAATGATAAAGTAAAAACATGCTCCTTTCCATGAGGAGGCTCACCCTCGAGAAGACGTAGGGTGAGCTGAGCCGTTATCGTCGTCGTCCGGTTTTTAGTCGCGCATCAAAGAAGTCGCGGTGTGTGGTTTGACCAAGCTACTGGATTCGAGTACGGACTGTGCATCGTGTAATTGTCACGGCTTAACATAGGTGTGAGAATAAACTCAAGATTAGACGGCTAGACTTAGTTTTATATTCGAGGACCGGCTAAAGTTCGACAAAATAAACTGCTCCACATGAGTTTAGGATATTGACTTAAATTGCAAAACAATATAGTTAAAATGAGATTTTTGTGATGAAAATTCATATTAATATCATTTCAAGTTGCAAATTCATTTTAGCCTGTAGGTCTGCAGCGTATACAGGGTAGTTAAGAAAAATCGAGTAAAATAACGAAACTTTATTCGAAGAGAATTCAAGCATTTTAAGACTATCAATACAATGTATGGCCTCCACGGGCATCAATAAGAGCTTGACATCTTCTTTGCATAGTACACACGAGGTTGTTGAACATTTCTTGAGGAATTTGGTTCCATAAACGGGGCAGAAGCTCTCTCAGATCATTTAAGGATTCTGGGGTAGGTTAATGATTATCTAATCTTCTTTGGAGCATATCCCATGCATGTTCTATGCAAGTCAAGTCGGAGGTATTGGTAAATGTGGAATACCAAGCTCCTCGCACGCATTCTCAACTATGGCTGCACGGAGCGGTCTAGCGTTATCGTCTAGAAAATGAAAATTTTCACCAAGAGCAGCGTGAAAATTTGGCATAACATTTTCAATGACATGCTCCCTATAGTGTAAGGCGGTCATATTCCCAGGACAAATGTGTAGATCTGTGTGCCCGTTGAAACATATCCCGGCCCATATCATAACACTACCCCTTCGGAATGGATGGACTTCTTGGACAGAGCGACGATTACGGGGTATGCGTGGGATTGTCCATACCCTTATTCTTCGAGAATCTGAAAATAGTCCATATTTGGATTCATCAGTGAAAAGGACACTACGCCATTGATCGTTCCAATTGATATGTTGCCTTGCCCATTTCAGTCTTTGACGCTTATGGTCACGTGTTAATGGCACTCCTCTTAATGGACGTCTACAACCTAGATTCACCTCTCTCAAACGTCGTCTGATGGTTTCGATGGAAACTTGGACCCCATCTGCATTTTAAAGAGTATTCCGTAGCATTCTACACGTAGATGTAGGGATTCTTCTCGCCGAAACGATGATGAAACGATCTTGAACAGGTGTTGTTTTTCGTCGCCCACCAAGCCTTGGTCTTTCCAACACGGAACCTGTCTCCCTGAACCTATTCCAAAGTCGAAATATCACACTTTGGCTGACTTGGAGCCTTTCCGCTACAACAACCTCAGTTAGGCCACCCTGTAGCATTCCGATGCCCTATTAGCCTCAGCGTTTGTTAATTTACGTCTTGGCTCGTTTCAAATCGAAGCTGTTGATAAACTGACTTCATTTCAAAATAAGAACATTCATGAAGCATATGCAAAGAACCAAACTTCAGAAAAAAGGCGACCAGATTGACGAAATGTCTCATACTGATTTTTATTGGATCGATTCAAGTTGTTATTGAGTTTTAAATGATTTAACAGCTATTTTCTCAAAGACTACATACTTTTAAAAACGATTGAATACGATAATCCTAACTCTTGTGGAGCAGCTTCATAAGGAAGTTTCAAGGCACCTAAACAAATATTTAACATGAATTAACAATTAACAGGACAACTCGCTCGTATTTATGGCTGTTCATTTTCAATATAATAATTACAATTATATAGTTATTAACCCCATAAGACATTTACAATGTATAGGCCAAGTGAAATGGAAAATATGATATTAATCGAAAATCCTGTAGTAACTTTTCGCATTCGTTCACCCGAAAATAAAATTTTCAAATGCCACAACTTTTTGGGTCTCCCAATAGAAGGAAATTCTTTGTCATCCTCTTCATTCACAATCTTTCTCACTGTGGAAACATGCAGCTATAAAATAATATAATAATTCGTTTAGATTCAGATGAAACCTTATATTATATGTACATTGACTTACATTGAATATGTTCGCTACCGACTGTCTGATATCTGATAAATAATAGATATTAAAATATCAGGGGTACTTACTATTTGAATGAGAGGACCTGAATTCAGCACTTCCTGAAACCCTGTCTTTCCTCTTTTTCAATCACTTTCGGCATTTTCGTAATAAAAATTGATATTAGTTGTGGCAACGGCGTTATGACATTAACGACATTTCATGAGTACCAACCTTACTCTGTTCTAGTTACAAAAACTGGAGAAAATTATTTCATGGCGAACCGAGTGCTGAAATAACAGTGAATGGAGTATACAAAGTTCCATACTGCCAGGTTTTGGAAGCTGAAGTCTATGGACAATCAAATAAGTCCTTTGACTTTTTGAATTCAACATGTATCCAGAGTCGAGATTCCTTGAAAAAAATTATGCCCTTCAGGGAAGCAAGTAGCGTTAAATGACAGTGGGCCACTAAATCAAAACAGAGTTGGTTAACAATGTTTAAAGATAATGCAAAAAGCTCCTGAGTGCTTTGGCCTCTATTCACATATTTCGGTTTTCCGTTTACTCGCGTAAAACAATCTTTATATGTTATTTCTTAGGATAACTTGAATGTGCAGCAATATTTTAATTATTCTTTCTGTTTTATTGTTTTTTTGATTTCAGATATGTTGATGGTTCAACTAATCAACTCTTTCAAACAGATGCCTGTTTTTGCTGATTCAGAACAAATATTCACAATTGTACGGCTGCAAATATGAAATAATTTGTTTAAAACCATTCAATTTCTGATTTTCCTCTGAAGGCCATGTAATGTATAACAACCTAAAATCATGAATCCACATTCCATTCTTCACATTTTTTTCGGATTATACCAGATTCAAATAATCTACGTGTGTTGTGAACCAGAATGCTGGTCTTATCATCCGTTATGCTTAATGTACAATGTCAAGGAATCAAGATAGGCGCTTAATCAGATCAGAAATGTCGTGAAACTCAAAATGGAACTGATGGGAAACCTTTTGCTGTTATTATTTTCCTGAAGGGGGAACAAACTCGGAGAATGCAAAGTATTAATCGGAATTCCTTAATTTACAGTCAAAATTCAATTAGAATGACCCTGACTCCAGACGGAATAATGAGTGTCTGGAAACAAGGTGCAAAAACCGCACAGAAAAGCTTACACGTCCCGAATTCGGAATAATTTTCCACGAAATCCCTATTATGAAGATCTCCAACAACATCCATTTCCGAAAGTTTTATCACGACATGTTTTCAATTTGCTAGCCCTTTCTACTCGGATAAAAGGTCGAGGGTTCGCGAAACAAATGTTTGCATAGTACGAATTATAAAGTTTTCCAATTTGGAATCTTTTCTCTCTCTTATTGTTCCAGTTCGCAAATATTAAATATGAGTGTGCTCGCGGTCCAATGAATTTTAAAAGATGCAGGAACCATAGCGGCTCGGAAAGGCGTTCTGAAAATTTCAGGCTCTGCTGAGAATTTAAGCTACTTATCTTGAATTGAGTAATTAAAAAAAACTGTTAGCATGACCGCAATTCGTAGAATTTCGCCGTTCAGTTATTCACACTGTCCCTCATATTTTATGAAGATGTGGCCTTAGAGTGGATGTATTTTTTTCGGAAATGGATGCCATTGTATCTTATCTTATTATCTTCATTTTAAGATTCTTCAATGAAACGTCATTCAAAAGGTTTTATCGATATTGCTGTGAATAAAAAATCGGAAACCCGTACAAAGTTTATCACGGAACTTCAATATGCAAACGACTGCGCACTTATCGCTAGCAGCTCAGAGGATCTACAGATAATGTTGGACACCTATAAACATAAATACGAATCTTCAGGCCTTAGACTCAATATCGACAAAACCAAAATCCTGGTAAGTCCGTCAGAAAGCCTTCAAATAGATATCAGCCTGGAGAATGAAACCCTAGAACAGGTCGAGCAGTTCGAATACTTGGGAAACTTCATAAATACTACGGCTAACCTAGACACGGAAATACACAACCGTATCAGTTCGGCATCACGGGCATTCTGGAAGCTAAAGGTCAGAGTGTTTCAAAATCACGACCTCTATCTGAAGTCCAAGACAGCTGTTTACAAAGCAGTGGTCCTCCCAACGCTTCTTTACGGAAGCGAAAGCTGGACGCCCTACAGACGACATATTAAACAACTTGAACAAACGCAGCAAGTCATCTAAGACAAATAATGCATATCAGATGGTTTCACAAAGTTTCAAATATTGAAGTCTTGCAGCGCGCGAGTTGTATAACAATTGAGACTCAAGTTGCGCGTGCCCGACTCAGATGGAGCGGCCAAATTCTGAGGATGCAAGATACAAGACCCTGTATGGCGAATTCACAGAGGCAGCTCGGAAATCAGGAGGCCTGTATAAGCGGTTCAAGGGTATACTGCATCAATCCCTAAAATCAGTTAATGCCAATCATAACTGGAAAAAACTAGCGTTAGACAGATCACAGTGGAGGTCTCTGGTCCTCTGCTATATAATGGAGACTCAAGAAGAATACAGCGGCGGCCAGATCTGGTTGGTGACTATCCATGCCCGGAGTGTGGTAGGATCTGTAGGTCACGGTTGGGTCTCTTGAGTCACAGGAGAGCACACAGTCGCAAGTAGCCCTGAGAAATTATAAGTTGGATCGCACCGATAGTCTGGTTTTTGAGTCTTTTTGTAGATTTATTCTCGGTAACGAGATTCAGCAATGAATGAATAAAAAATCAACTTCTCCTATGACCTGATTCTGAAAATGGATAAGGTAGGTAGAAGAAAAATTCCTAGATTATTATACGGGCCATACAGGGTGTGAATGAATACTTAATTGCGAAAAAATTCAAGGCGTTATAAATGGTGTGAGTCTTAAAAATACATTTTTTTTCGGGTAGCTCCTGATTAGATGGCACCTCTGAAAAGTAATTCTAAATATTTTCAATCAAAGGTTGTCGGTTTTCAGAAACTAGAAAACTGATACAATTGAAATCGAGCAGACACTCTATGGGGGCGAACACGCAATCAAAAAAATATTACGACGTTATTAATAACGTCGACATGATATCGGCCTACTAGGTAAAATTAAATTCAACGAACATTCCAACCTAAACAAATTACACTACCAACCTACTGTTATAGTCAGTTTTCTTCATTTGAATCAATTTTTTTTATTGTAAATTAGATGAAAGAAACAAATTCACAACTTTTTAAGAGCAAAAATCTTCTTTGAATTTTAGAAAACGAACCATAATAACGTGGGGCATTGAAATATCAATCATTTCGAATTTTTTTAGACAGATAAGTGATTCATTGTTTTAAAATAATTTGAAATAAATGAATTGAAAATTTTAAAATGACTACGAATGTGATATACTTAAGGAGCAGAAAAGGAGAAAAAATTGGTGAAAACCAGGAGGGAAGCAAGGAGTGGATTCGGTTCTTTTATTAAATTTATATTCACAACGAAAAAATTAATTGAAAAGGAGAAAACAGTACCTATTCATAACTTATTTTTTCGTAAAAACCGTTACCTTCAGCAAGCAATTACAAGAAACCTAATTAATTCAAAATTAATCAAGCTATCAACAATCAATTTTAATATTATAATACGAATAAGGAAAAAAGTTTCTGGCGGAAAAAACTTCAGGGGTAGTTTTCAATAACCTTTGCAATGATCGGGGAGTACCACCAAATTTTTTATGATTGCCTTCTTGCTCCCATAGAATATCTGTTGAAGTCAATTTCTGTCAGGTTACTGATTTCTCTGAAAAAAAATTAATATATTGATTTTCAGGTGCTATCTTTAATGAGATATGTCTTTGCAAGGCTGCTCAAAAAATAAGTATATGAAATCTATCGAAGCAAATAACTTTGTTGTAATGCTCAGTGAAACAAAGCTCAAGTAACAGAAGTACATAATACAACGAATATGCAATTCCAACAAGCAGTCATCTGTATGCAAAGTTGTAGGACGAACTTTGTCTCAGCTAGTTCTGGGCAATATTCACCAGCCAATAAACATCATATGTGATAAGTGCTGAATGTTATCCCTTTACACCCATCGCTTGGACATCGGCTAATTAATGGATCCATGCTTTGCACACTAATTTCGTATTTCGATGCACATCGTGGGTTCGTTATTTGACTAGATGGAATCGGGATTCAAGCTGAAATGTGTTCAGTTTTGATTGGATTGGCTACTAATAAAAACCTGTAGGGAAATTCAGCTGTAAACATTTATTTTTCCTAATCATCCTCCAAGAGTATTTCAGAGTCATTGCATAAGCTGTGAATATTTAATGAGTGCCTGGTTAGGACTCGATATGAATAAGTCATCGAACTCTTGTTGTCTAGTTTCAAGTTTTAATTATTATTTATTATTGTCCTTCAAAGATAGACGGAGAGAGTAAATAGTAACACAACAGATCCATATATAAGCTATTTACTTTTCACTTCTATGTGGAAAAATGCATTGCAACCCTAGCTTCAGCCAGAAATGGATGAACCCTTTGTTGCTGAGAAAGATTTGGTCATTGATGAAGTTTTTCAACAATCTTTTGGTGGTCAAATTATTGAATTTATTCTGAGGTTAATGACATACACATCAGGAGTGATTGATGTTTCCGAAGTGATATCGAAAACATGCCTTTTTCGTATGGTTGTAATTGATCAAATATCTGAAATAAAAATCACAAATACAAAAATAAATCATGTTATTGGTACGTTCTATCTTTTTTCATCAATTTATTCTCTAACGGAGACATGTTGTCGATAACAATTCGTAGGTATTAAATAAGTTGAACCATTTCACCCTATGATAAAAATGGATCGATATAAAAAACTATCAATGACCAAATCATCCTCAGCAACAAAAAGTCCATCTATGCGTGAAACAAAAATAAATAAAAAAACAATATTCCGAAATTCATTTCATTCCATAAAATCGGATAAAACCGTTTGATTCGGAAAAAATGGTTAGGAAAAAAAGTGTTTCATTTGACCTAAGGAATCTACTGTTGAAATATTTGTATGAGACAAAGACTCACTCTTTATATGTTAGGTATAAAGGATCTTGGGATCCCAAATTAAATCACGGGATGTAGTGGTGTAGGTACAGGAAAGTTGAGATGTAAAAAAAATATTTTTTCCTTCTATGCCTTCTTACTTTGAACCACACGGTTTATATAGGGTGTTTTCAAAGGTGAGGCTTTTTTTGACAGGAGGAAGAACTAATAAGTCGTTCAACCAAAAATTGTCTGTATAAAATATCCAAGATGGCTAGATACAACCCCTAGAAGTTCGACAAAATTTCGTTAAATTTCAAGTACGGGACTCTGGAAGGTGACTCCGCCATCGCAAAAACGAAACAAAACATAAACATATGGCTGGACAATGAATGGTTCAGTACCAAGTTCATCGGATTAGATGCATCAGGTCACTTTTGAGAGAATTATAGTTGTTGTATCGTGAAATTGAGGGTGAAAAAAAATTTAGAAGATCGAGGCAGTTTCTGGAATGTGCTTATGTTAGTTATGTTGAAAAATTGCTATGAAGTTTCCCCATTTCATCCCATTTTTAGGACGATTGTTGGAATGTTCGAACAAGAAGATTGTGATGCCCATTGTGAAAAAGTCGTGAATGATTCAGACAAATTTTATTGGTGAGATTGAAGTATTATTCTAATTTTTACTCTTGTATCCTATGTCTCTTCTGTCAGTTGGTATAGAAATGAGCCATTTCATAAAATCGTGTGAGTTACTGAAAAACAATTCGGCAATCCTAAGTTTACATTTTCATTATCACGTAAATATCCGAGTAAATATCTAACGAGCCAATATCCTAAACGAAACCACATGGTCGAATCAGGAGATAAGTTTTTTCCCACTGCTGTGCCATAATTCAGCTAACAAATGGTCTAGGGGCGTATTAGGATCTATTTCAGTAATCATTTTCAATTTTTTTTTAACTGTGTCATTTTGAAAGTTCTGTATAGGTGATTTTTGGGGAAACGCTTCATTTTGACCAGTTTTACCTTCTGTTGAAAAAAAGCCTCACCTTTAAATACACCCTGTATAATATTTGTTTACTGCCTCAAATATCGCTATTCAATAGCGATGTACAGGATGTAGGTATATGTTTCTTCAGAAAAACGTTCTAATGAGTCCTAATCAAATTACACTCACTTCGGGAAATGTTGGACTTCCGTTGAAATATTAAACATAAAATAACAATAACTGATCACCTGGATCCGAAATGAAAGTGAATAAATGCGGGTAAATTAAATACCTCTTCCCGTCATTTGTACTATCATGCTGGTATTCATTTCTGCACTACATAATCAGTCGCCGGAAACATATTTCGTCCGGATACTGATGTATCGGTTGCCAGTATTTTCATTGAGTAACAAATAACACAGTTGAGCTGAGAATTCTGATGAAGGTTACCACCATATCTTTTTTGATTTATGGGACCTTAAAACCGTCGGTTCATAAAGTGGCGATTTTTCAGTGTCCTATTGGTCTTTTTTCAATGAAACACTACCAAAGTGGCTCAATTCATCAGAATTAACCAAATGATACTATTTCTTCCACATAATTATCTGATATAATTTGCTCATCGGGATTCCGCTTGCAGTTCTACATTATAATTTCCTCTGATAATATTACACACGTAGTGCTAACAACTCTGTATGCTTCGATTCAAGGATGCAGAAAGCGGGTTTAATGCGTTAGGATCGCTGTTGTTTTTTTCAGTGCTTCAAGTTCTCGGTATTTTAATTTCGAAGTGCGGCAGTCTTGAATAGGCATGACAAGTATATTTTTGTTGTATTCGATTTCTGGTTTATCTTGTATACGTAAATGAGTGATCAATTTCAATCAATGTGTCGTTGTACCTTCGACGTCATCGTCAGAGTGTACTCGCATTTAATTTTGAGTAAATAATAGATTATACTGCAACCGCTCCTGCAGTTAGTATTGAACTATCAGTGTGCTTCAGCAAACCATGAGATTGTGTGACTTCAGCTGCATAAAAAATTCCTTTTTGTTTTTATGAAGAGGGACTCAACAGATTCATCAGTGTTCGTGTTCATGTTGACAAAATAAAATAAAATATCTCAGGGAATTATACAGATTTTATTTTCAAATAAGACAACATTTCAGAAAAAATTTGTTGCTTTTTCAAGGAACAAAGGACAAAACGTTGGCGATGTCATAATTGTCCAATGTGAAGATAAAATTGGTTCCATTTCCTCAGATACAGTCCTTCAAGAATTATTGACATTCCAGTAGGCCGTGTAACTCCGGACCCACCATTTTCCGAGACTTTTTGATTTGTTGTTGGAAACAACCATAGACTTATAATAACATGGACTCCACCTGTGAAAGAGAGGTCGGTAGGTTGAATAAGATGGAGAGTTTGTGGGCAAGCTGTCAAAAGGTTAGAGAACACAAGTTTATGCGAAAATTTTCTTTAATAAATTTTCAACAAGCTTTCGAGAAGACACACAGGAATTCCATAGCATTCCTTCGAAATGAATTATGTCCAAAAATATGTGAGTTTTATTCAAGAATAGATGTAATGAGAATAATAATCAAGGTATCAACACCTTGTGGGCAAAGTCTGCGAAAATTGTGAAAATTTTCCATAATAAATGTTCAACAAGCTTCCGAGAAGGCAAACAGGAATTCCTTAACATTCCTTCAAAATGGAAAATACAAAAATTATGTGAGTTTCATTCAAGAATAAATATAATGTGAATAATAATCAACGTATGAACAACTTGTTGGCAACGTCTGCGTCACATATTTGTTTATATCCATCATATGATTTTGACATTGCCCACACGGAATCAGTTCATCTCTTTCTTATTCGATTAGAACGCATAAGCTCTTCTCTCTTTAATGCACCCAACCTCTCGATCTACGTGACAGTGAGTCCATGTATTATAAGTCTATGGAAACAACAGAGGAGGGGGAAATAACTTAGTTAAAATGTGGTTGACAACATGGATGGTTTTTTTGAGAGTAATTATGTTACTCTCTGCCGCGCCGCCACTGGTCTCATATTTTCCGACTTTGACTTTGTCATGTTTTCCTGTTTTCTGATCGTGTGTGTGTCCGCCTGCGTATTTTTGATTTGTATGTTCCTGTCGATCAGATTTTGACGTCTACTTTGTTTGTGCTCACAATTGGCAATTTTCCTGAAACTCTAAAATCTAATTTAAGATTATTTATGGAAACCCTTTTCCATTAGTTATCAAACACGTAAAGCATTCGCTTCAAAATTCAGAAATTTCAGGAATATATCCTTCGCAACTTAATAAATATTTGAATATGTAAAAGCTTGTGAAGTAGAATGTTTACTAATGTCTAGTAATTTTTGTTAATTCGTCAACAATGGAACTGATCAAAAAGATATAGAATTCAATGTCCACAGATTACAAAATTTTCTTTCTGTAATCTGCGTCTATTGGCGAATCCAAAAATCTAGACGCCCTCTGCCTTCATTCCTTTCATTTGAAAGTAGGTATTTCCATAGAATGTTAATCTTTCTTTACGAAACTAAATCAATCAATTCACTTCCAATATTTCCGATAAAAATCTTGATTTACTAGAAAAACTCTGTTAGGCCGTACAAATCTCGAAAAGAGTACTGACAAACGTCGAAGTTTGTTTTCATTTCGCAGCGCCCTCAACGGTAATTGGATTCGCGAATACCTTCTTAAAAACGATGACATTTTGTGTAATTTTTTGACATTTTGCATTGTTTGTTTTCCTTGTCAAATGTGATCACCAAACTTGATATTTGAGGGGTTCAGAGCTGAAGTGAACCAAGTCCCTGCAGCCTAGTTTTGAGATGAACGACTTAGAAGTTGTTTATTGTAAGCATATGCTTACATTCTAAACTTTTAAAATCTAAGGAAGTCACTTTTGAATTGATTGGTGATGAACAACTTTGTCGTTTATCACAAAACTAGGCTGCATGGACTTGATGATGGATGGTGATCAGAAAACTTTCGTGACCACTAATTGATTCGCTGGGCCTTGCCGGATTGTGAAAATGACGTAGAATGTTCATAAGAAGAGAGCACTTTTGTAATCAGCATTTTCGTAAGTAAATAAAGACAAAACGCAATATGTTAAAATTCGAAAAAAATATATTTCGATATATTTGAGTTATAAGGAATTTAATGACATACATATAATAGGTCCTTTCGTTTGCATAAAAAGTGTAGCACTTCTCTACACTCGATTTGATTTACACCAGTGTAGTGTATCTACACATAGTCAAAAGGAGATGTACTAAACCACACCTCCTCTACACTCTTGTGAATTCAATCAGCAAACGAATACTAAAATCGAGTGTAGAGAAGTGCTACACTTTTTATGCAAACGAAAGGACCTATTTTGAAAATTAGGAAAATACCCTATTGTTTTATTTTTTTTGACGACATTTGTTAAGGATTTTCGAAATGTTTCCTGATCGATTGTTCTGCTCGTTTGTTAAACTGTAACATGACTGCTGCATTGTGAGATCTTAATTGATTCTTTGAGAATAATTGTAATAATATATGATAATAATGAGTAAAACACTAGTTTCAACCTAAGGTATGTACATAAAGTATGGAATAAATTCATTTTCTCGTACTGGGATTAAAAAAAAAATGCTCAAACATGTCGATGTACTTTTTAAGAAAGGCACATTTCAGACATATTATATTGCCTCTAGCTTCACCCCCTGAGCGGTGGTGAGTACTAATAAAATTGGGAATTTTGACCCCCCTTCCCATTACAAAAACTAGGGGTTTCACTCACCCCCACTCAGGGGGTGAAGCTAGACGCAAGGTAATATACCTAAGATGTGCCCCTCTTAAAAAGTAGGTCGACGTGTTCCAGCATTTTTTTTTCAATCTCAGTGCGAGAAAATGAATTTATTCTATACTGTAAACACTGTATATTCGCTTCAAGAATTATTGTCATCACAGAATGTTGTGAAAATGGAAAGTCAGATATTCCGAATTTTGTTTTGTTTGTTTAATAGAACTTCAGATATCGATTGAAATTTATTTTGGGAGGATTTTGCATCTCTTCACAAACCTTTTAGGGCTTTCACTCCCAATCTCTGAAACAAAATCAATTAAAAATGAAATCAACGATTTGCTCCTGCGTGAATTCTTGCAAATTGTTCGGTAGGAATAGATCATATTTGGATCAATTTATTAAAGAAGGAACTGTCATCCGGTAATTTCAAAATTAAATGAATCAACGTTTCTGTGCAGTCTCTGTTTCTGTGTGTTGACAATTAATGTCAGACAAAAAGCGACAATTCCAGAAGATTTTCAAAAGTAGATTTTTTCGTCTGATGAAGGAGTCTGATATAGACTCCGAAACGTTACGAAGAATTATAGTTTCAACGTTATTTATTTTGAGTTCATTGTCAGGCAACAATTTTTTCTAGTTAATTTGCTCCTGACAAATTAGTGCAAGAATTCACGCAGGAGCAAATCGTTGATTTCATTTTTAATTGATTTTGTTTCAGAGATTGGGAGTGAAAGCCCTAAAAGGTTTGTGAAGAGAGTTAATAGAACTTGCTCAAGTTTTACAGAAGATTGTATGATGCATTCTACATTGCCTAAATTAATACTTATATTGTATATATTTTTTTTTCTTTCAATACAAATATGTTGAAACTGTTTTCATTTGAGGAAGAATTGAAGATGCTTGATAACAAAATTATATTAATTCCTCAAAATATTTAGGACTCTTTGAAATCTGAATTAACTTCACTAGATTATGGTCATTTATCACTGGAATTTATACTCTATTGTAGTAGTAGGTGTACCAGTAATTTATTGAGCAAATAGTACGTGCTACCCTGTAGCCCACACCGAGAATGCATGATATAAAATCATTCCTGATAGTAGTTTTATTCATCAGGTAAGATTTTTTATAAGCGTCGCACTTGATTACATGAGTATCCATAAAATATGTTATGGAATTTCATTATCAGTCGGTCGATTAAGGAGATTCTCAGTTTGAATTGGATATATTTGTGTGATGAAATCGGCTTTATCTATCGGAGTTCATCGTGCATTCAATGTAATTTCCATAAATGTAGTCACCTCCAAAACAGTTGAAACGTAACAGTAGAATACAGTGTTTTTTTTACGACAGTATGTCAGTGATTTGTGATGATATTTTAATTGATATGACTAAGGAAGAGATAGAGGAGCTAAAAATTATGTACAGTAAAGTTTGGGAAGCCTTCCACGCTTATACTCTTATTGATTTGGTATTGAGATGGTGGAACAAGCAGAGTCGAATAAATATAACGGTTACTTCGCCAAAAGATTCCAAGAAAGAAGACGGTTCGATTGTAGTGTTCCTAGACTATCGTTCAAAAGCAATAGTTCCATTTTCATTAGATAAGAGTTACAAAAAGATACATGAAGCATTGTTGAAGACACAAAGGATCTCCCATTCGGAGCAGTATTACTTTTTAAACATTTGTGAGAGTTATAAAGAAGTGATTTTAGATGCAATTACCAGTCTACCAAGAACAATCCTTTTCAAGTTGGATAGTATTCTGTATGTGATGAGTATTTTGGAAGCGAAATCACACGAGGTATCTGTTCCAGGCAATACTTACGTGAATGGATTAACCAGAGAACACTCGAAAAAAATTAATGAATTGTGGCCGCATAATTTTGAGAACTCTGATGAATTCATTACAGTTTACATCGAACAGAATGGGGGATATGGACTTTTCAATAAAGACAATGATGAATTGCTTGCTTGGGCAATTCAAGGCCATCTGGGGCATATCAATCTACTACAGACAGCGGAGGAGCATCGTGGCAAAGGTTATGGTAAAGTAATGCTACAGATCATAAGCAGACATATTGCAGAAAGTGGGTGTGTACCGATCGGCTCAGTTCTCGTTGATAATATACCTTCCATACGCTTTTTCGAGAAGTTGGGGTTTAAAAAAGCTGTGAGAACTAATTATATTTTCACCGATTGTGCTAGGCAAAATTAAATTGAGTGAATGAGTTACGAGTTATGTGTTGCAAAATTTGAAGAGGCTGTAAATATGTTGAACGTTCTGACAACATAGATTTAATGTTGATTAGCATGATACTTGGGTGAATTGTTCAATCCAATAAAAATTTATTTGATTAATCTTTTTCGAACTCAAGATATCATCCACGTCTTCCAGTTTTCGTATTATGATCATTACGTAGTAGGTACCATAAAAATACCAAGAATTCAAAGAACCCATCAACTCTTGGAACAAAGTTGAACGCTACCTGATGAATATTTCAACGTTTCGTAAAATAAAAGTATTCTTTATATTTTCTCGCATAATGCGCCGTTTTAGAGTTATTTGATATATTTGTGAAATTTGAAAAATTGGGTAGTTTGGCTCAATACAACTCTGTCTAAAAGATCCACTGATGTGTAGTGTCATAGATTTAACTTGTTAGTCTGCAGGTAATTTTGTTTCTCCAGGGGTGGCACAGCGCATTATGAAAACTTAAAATGGGTTTATCTTTTATCAGAGCCGAATCGGCAAAAATAGTATCTTCGCCTGTTAGGAAACACAATGCATAATTACAACCTCAGTTCCTAGAAATTATAAAAATATGTGGTCTGTTCACCTCATTATTCCCATGGAATACCATAATTGCACATCGGTGTTCATGAGATTCGTGGATTAATCTAATTGATCTGGCTGGTTAATGTTGAGATCTGAAGTGACTGGACAGACAGATATGCAGGTTGGGCGCCATTTGAGAGGGTGAGGTAATAATTGTATGATGCCTCGTCAAATACCTACATATAAGCAGAGCCAATGACGGCTCGTCCGGGTATGCAGGGTCGGCCGGGCCGACCCAAAAATAATCGAGAAATGGAAAATAATTATAATTATTTTATTCTTCAAAACTTATTCCAAATGATTAATTTCGATATTAAATTCTCGATTAATTCCCTAGTAATACGTACGACAACTTATTTCGATCAACGTGACGCCCCTGTCGCCCTGAGTTAGTTTATTTCGAAGTTCTCTTTCCTTACCTTACGATAAACACGCTACACGCTAGGTCGGCCAGCCGGCAGTAGCCTAGCGAAACGCTTCAAGTTATTGTACTATACAGCACCTACGTCGCACGCAGTTATCACCAAGTTGAACATCGTATTACGTCGCTGCTAGATACATACACGGTCGGCCAGCACGAGTTGGGCCTACCTTGCTATGGTTTGGTCGTTTAGTTGTCATATTTCTAGATTTCCTCATTGTCTATTCTAAGATATTATATTATCAAATGAATAGTTAATCATTAAATATTATGTCTATTTTAGAAAAGAGCGTATTCGCACCTTTTAAGAGTAGTTTTAGTCAATGAAAATATAATATATCCCTAATTATAGTTAGATTTTTTTATTATTAAATGAATAGTTAATTTTTGAAAAAGGGTATTCCGACCTTATAAGAGTAGTTTAGTGATTTTTTGACCATAAAAATTCGTAATTCCTAGTGAATTTATAAGGGCACGGTGATTTCGAAGCTTCTTGAATACGCGTAGGCCGGCCGGCCGAGCCTCGGAGTGGGGATATAAGAATCGCATCCGCATCGCTGTTCCCATGTTATGAATTGAATTAGGTCAGTGTCGTAGAATAAGAGAAAGGGGTGCACGTGTTTATCAGTTTTCTTCGAGTGGATTCTAAATTTCTTTAATTGTTGAATAATTGGAGTAGTAGCAAATCGAAACAAACTTTGCATCCTGTCACAAGATCATGTGACAGTAGAAGGAAGAATGGTGAAATAAAGAAAGGAAAAATTAGTACATTTTCACTTAAAATCAAAATTGTAGATGTGTTTCAGTGAACTTAAAATTTTGATTCGTATTGACGTTTTGTGTTGTAATAAATTTGTTATCGGTATTTACAGAGAGACACCGAAGAAGAATAAAACTATTATTCAAAAGCTGGGCAAAAACAAAGAAGTATAGTACATTCTTTCTCCAAAAACAAGCCTTTATATCGCATTGAAAACGAAACTTTTATACACTGTTGTATAAAAATAAATCAGACCATATCTACAGGATGGGGCATAAGTTTGGAATAAAATTAATATTTCTTCAATATTAATCAACCACTCAAAATGAAGACACTGAAACCCACCAATTGCTTTTCAATTACCTTCTTCTTCTATCAATGAGTAGTTTCTCAACCAATAACTTAACATCAAGATGCTGAAAAACGTGTCATTACTGATTGCATTTATTTTTGGGAAATAAAATTGAATATTTTTTTCCATCCCTTAGCCGCAACCCTATCCAACTTATCTTCAGAAACTTAATCGACAAAAAATATATCAATATCTAATTTTAGAAAAACAGAGATTATGGTGGGATTCCGCGTTTTCATTTTCAGTTATTGGTTGAAAAAATAGATATTAATTTTATTTCAGGATATTCCCCTGTATATCCTGGGTCTGGCCGACCCACACCTTATGGGCACGAGCCGTCACTGAGCAGAGCTACATATCAGTAGGCGACAAATGGAATTGACCCCCACATATTTGAACCACGGAAACAAATACTTATTATATGAAGCATGAAATACCAATTTTTGCATAATAAGAATATGATAGGAAAAACACTTTCATTTATTTCGATACACAATATTTTTTTATGAAACTATGAAAAGCTGCAGAAATAAATATTTTCATCACAAGGGGACAAGGCACATTGATATATTGGATTCGTTTTGCTATAGTTTCTAAAGGACGAGTAGTAGAATGGGCCTTCGGTACACGTATTGGACATTTCTACGTTCTTTACTTTTTACAAAACTTTGACAAAATTGGTTTTGCAGAAATACGGACTGTTTCTTTTCATAAATTTATTCGAAGCCATTTTAAAAGTCGCTTCTTTCTGAAAGCTGTAAACAAAAAATTTTTGAAGGACCGAAGATATGCCATCATTGTTTTTTTTTATTGCATGTTTGTAGCTATTAAAACCGGGGCTTACTTTCATACCTATTCAATTTAACGATTTTTAATATTCGATTTCAAATGCCACGCTTTTTCATATTTTATAGATTAAGGCCCGTTTACACGCTCAAGATGAAGTCTGCCCGGGTAGAAAATAGGGTTGGTTTTTTGGAATGGACGTTTGAACGACAGAAACTCTGCGACCATACGTTCAAGTTGCTTGCACAAACCAAACGGCTTGAGCGAACGAGCTTTGATAGGTACTGACATCATACAAATTTGAAATGGAACTGAAAAATTTATGTAAAGATTAGAATTTTCGCACATCTTGCCGCAGTTCTCCTAAAACTGCAAAATTGAATTGAAAATTATTTATGGAAACTATTTTCTATTAGTTATCTACCACATGGAACACAAATATTCGCTGAGAAAAAAATTGATTTTCGAAACTAATGATGAATTTCAGTTGTTAATAATGATATTTAATGTTGAAAATGAATTGATGATTCATTCGTTTCGAATAAAATATTGAAGGTCACTTTTGATGATTCGTGAAATTGTGAATACTTATCGTGCCCATAACACAATCGAAAATTCTGGGGTGATATATCAACCCCGAAAATTCCAGTCTCCACCAAGCAATGCGTATAATGAATTTTTTGATTATTTTGGATAATTGTTCTATCCTATAGAGTGGTTTTCTCAAGCTCTAATATATTTATTTATTTTCATAACTCGGACAGGCAAAAATCTACACTTTCAGTATACCACGGAGAACTTGCGAACAACGATGGTAAGTAGCAAAAGACCGGTTTCGCTCTTGTTTGAGCTAGTCAGTACCACATAACTCAACCAAACGATGCCGACTGAATGAAGCAGAGGACCTTTTGTTGAAAGCCAGCAGCGGCATCGAAGTATTAAATAAATCGATGCGACACCTGGCGTTGAGCGATCTAAGCTTTCTCCTACATGGCTACTCAAAGGTAGATATCTGCGTACATTTCTCTTCTCCCTTCGCAATGTTCTGCTAACGACTCCAGTCTGGAGTCTGTTGCCTGTAAAGGCAAGGATAGACAACAGAGGCAATATAAACAGTTTTTACCGAGGCGCATATTACATTTTTTCGTCGACCTCACATACCTTTATGAAAGTAAGAAGTTATGGTCTCATCTAGGTGTCCATAATGGTCAATTCCCTGAGCTCTGGTGAAGTGTTACTGTTATCCATATCGCTATCACTATCCATTCTTGATTATACTGAACACTAACATTCAGACCACGTACCTAATTCACTGGTGAAATCTAGCCGATTTCGTGAAGAATTAATTTGACAACATCAAATGACAGTTATTGTCACAAGCACTTATGTTTTCATCAAATTCTGTATTCACAAAATTGATTCAATGGACGAGTTCAGGAACGTTTGCCAGCCTTTTAAATACTAGAAAAATCTTTTTCAATGGAAACGTATTTTAAAAAAATTATATTTGTTCCTTTCGGTTGCTTTCATCATTTTACTATCCTTGGAATGTCCCCGGCTCTCAAATCCAAGTGATATAAAAAAAAATTTGTATTGAATTTTCAAGGTGAGTTTTGACATTATTCAGTCTATGGATGAAACCAAATTCAATATAAATTTTCTTTCATATCACTGGGATTTGAGAGCCGGGGACATTCCAAGGATCGTAAAATGATGAAAGCAACCGAAAGGCACAAATATAATTTAAAAAAATACATTTCCATTAAAAGAGTTTTTTCTATTCTTTACAAGGTTGGCAAACGTTACTGAACTCGTCCATTGCCCTGGGATCTAATATATTGCTCAGTGACGAAAGCCGGACTAATAGTAAATCAGTACGAAAAGTACTCGCCTTCAAAAATAGTCGACTTTTCATTTGAAAATTATTAAGTAAAATGTCATTTTTTATTCAGGTCGACGAAAAAAGTTTTCATTCGTTTTTTAAATGATGTTCTACTTCGAATAAACCATTGCCTTTCGGTACCCGAAAATATAATTCTTGACAAAGTCGTTAACTTCCGAATTAATCCGAGCTGATTACGGCGCAGTGACCACAAGCTTCAATTAAACTTGTCATTAATCGTTTCAAGTGACTTTTCACTTTTGGCGGTCAGTCCGGTTAAGCTGACAGTAAGACCGCAGATACGTAATTGATGACCAATGTCTAATGAATCAGCGTGTGGTTGTGGGAGCGTGATCATGGTTCTGCACTAAACCCCTGAGCGTAATTCCCATCCGAATTTAGCTTTAATTCCAACTAGATCTATCCGGACTTTTACTTACTGATTGTAGATAAAATTATTTACTCCATTAGCGAGTGGTGACTGAAACAGAACGGTTCTATTTAGCCTGATGAGTTCTTAAAAAATCAACATGCTGCGCCTATAACCTTCATTATGTGGCAAATAAGCAAACATTTGACACAAAGTTCGAACGATAGTGAAATACCATATTTTATAATAGTTGGGGAGTCGACGATAGTGGATTTTGAAGATTAGATGGTAGAAAGAAAAAAGGTTCTATAATGTATGCACTTTCAGCGGAAGGGAAAGCATCTGCAGGTTTTCAAAGATGTAAAAAAAAATGAAGAGTTGAAAATGTAAAAAAAAAATTTTTTCGAGCGTGTCAGAATTTTAGAGGATGTGTTAATTGGACCCCAAGAAAGCTACTTTTCAAGAGATTGACAATTTGGTCTGAGGCAAGGTCACAGCGGTCCTCAGAAAATGCAAAAAAATCTTTACCTGTACATACTCGAGCGTGTCAGATTTTCGTACAGATAGTTAATGGCGTTGCAGACGTGTTGACCCATCAATCTGACAATAATCAGGGGGGGTTGTCTTAATCTGACGTTTGAAGATTATTACAAGGCATTTACACAGAATATCTGCCTCTCGGTATCTCTAATCATTTTTCAATTTTACATACTCTTAACCGTCTTCTTGTTAGAGGGCGATAAAGGCGAGGAGCTTAGCCACACATGCGAAAGGCCAAGGTCAATGTAGGAACCCAGTCTAATGTACATTCATCGCCATACATCTTAAAAACGTTCAAACGTAGAAAAAATTGATTCAGACAAAATTTCTGAATAACGTTCTGCTCTACAACTTTTATAATGAATGCGAAAACAATTTGAAGCCAAAGAGATTATTAAAAAAAAACTGATTCTTGTGTCTTGTTGTCCAATTTTTATTGTTTCGGCTTACTGAAACTGTCAGATTTCATTTTATCCCGTAAGAAAAAAAACACCGGTGAGAATGTACAAGTTGGGCAAAATTCGTTGTCTACTGAGAGGATCTCGAAAACTATAGCAGCTAGAAGAAAACGGATGACACATTTCCGAGCTCATTTTCGGAGAAACAAAGAATGGTGAAAACCACAGTCTCCTACGATACTTCGTTTTTGAGTTTTGAGTTTGACAATTTCCTAAAGCTCTCATAACTTTTTTTCTTTGAAGTTACAAATCTGAAACTTGAACCTTCTACAGGCACTTTTTCACGCTGATGAGCTCAAAATCATTAGGTGAACTTTCATTTTTTTGAATGCAAACTGTTATCGAATTTGTTATTTTTGAATTGGAAAAAAAAATTGTCAGTAGATTCTACGTATGAAAGTGCCTAAAAAGGTTTAAGTTTCAGATCTGTAACTTCAAAGACCAAAAAGTTATGAGAATTTTTCGGAATCGTGAAAATCTCAATTTTTGCTTATAACTCGAAATCTAAAAATAATAGGCCGATTCTGTTTTTAGATTTGGATTAGTCATGAAAAAGGAGCTTGAGAAAGTGTCATCCGTTTTCTTCTAGCTGCTATAGTTCTCTAGATCCCCTCAGCAGACAACGGATTTTGCCCATCCTGTACACGTCACGTTTTTTTGCAAGTTTGGCGCCCTCCTACACATTTTCGTTACGCTTAAATTGTCAGATTAAGAAAATATACATTTTTCAACATGTAACTAACAACATACAGGGTATCCCAAAACTAGTGAATCAAACGTCACACCACGATGGAGTAGAACAAATACTATTGAATGACACAAATATTAGTTCAGCGAAAATGTACCGTTTCCAAAATAAGAAGAATTTTATGAAAATACCTAAAGTTGAAGATTTTTGAACTATTTTTTTCGATCACAGGGCCAGTTTCTGAAAAAAGATAGCTAATTTAAATCATATTAATCCTAGATTATTGTTTTATCACTCCTTAATAAAGTTATTCCAAGTAGTTAATCTATAAGAATTGCTATATTTTTTGTAGGAAGGCAAGCCATAATAGCAAAACAAATATTACAGATATATTATCAATAGGCCACTCCAACCCGCTGTCAGATAGACGTCAAATTTTTATTTCTGTTTGTCCTCCACATTTTTTTGTGGTATTGTGTACCCAAACATGACCCATAATTTAGAATATAATTTTACTTTTAGTTAATATACCAACATTGGTAGTAGTCATAGACAACTTATAGATGGGAAACTCTCCCTCTAATGTTTGGGTTTAATACGCCCCCTGGTGGGTCTTGAAAGAGTTATTTGTAAAAATGCTGCCAACTGGCGGTGATAAATGGTACTAATTGGCGCGAAAATTTAAAATAGCCTCACCTTTCTGATTCTTTCAATTTATTTCCTATTTTGAATTCTAAATCTAAATATGATAATATGATCTTATCGAATTTTTTTCGAATGATATATTATCATAATAGTGAGTATGAGTGGTTGGACATGTAAAGGCACTAAGAAAAACGAAAATTGAAAAAACCAAACATTATATTTTCTATTCTGATAAGTCAGTCTTTTCAGTAAAATTTTTTCGTGAATGTTCATCATCACCCTTTTCTTGACTGCTCCTCGTCTCAATAAGTGGATGGAATTTGAACAGCCAGCAGGTTCCCCTATCATCAGATCATTGTTGCCTTCATGGATCTCTGGAACATTCGTACATTCTTGCATTTCCAGAACATCATCACTTTCATCTGAAAATTTATTAATTTATTACTTGAAATAAATAGTTAACGAAACAGTTATGTAATAACCAATTCGGTTACCACAAATCCATGTCATATCAATTCATTCAACTCACCAGGAAGAAACCAGGACGGGTCCTTTTCGGCCCTCTGTTTTTTGATTTTCTGGAAAATGTCTATCACAAACAAGATATGTTTTCCGTATCTGTTGTGGTGTTTTATTTTTTAGGATAGAATTATTCACTTTTTCCACCCAAAGTTTGAAGAGAGTAGGATATTTTTCTGGATTCAGAAACCGATGACGCTTGCATGTCCTATCCTCACAATTTGGAACACAACACTTAGGTTTCAACCTCATATTTCTTTCCATGTTGAAATTTAGAATATTCCAATATTCGCTCACCCGGCTAACCAAAAACTCAATGTTACCCCTGTGACAGTTCAACAGTGAAAGACAGAGCATAGACAACTTAAGTTGTCTATGAGACAGAGCAAAGAAAACCTAACTCTATAATCTTTGGAGACAGAGGAAATGGAAATCACAGAACACACCCACTTGACTTACTTTATGATGGAAATCGTAACGAAAGACCGAAAACCACGATGCGAGCGCTGTCTGGTGGGTGTTGATGAAATTAAAATCACCTCCAAACGTTTAGTAGGAGAGTTTCCCATCTATAAGTTGTCTATGGTAGTAGTTCAGTGAATGCCAGAAGAGCATGTTCATCAAGAGATGAAGTATAATATTCAGTATCAGCATTGGGTCGCTAGTATTCCATAACTTGGGCGAATCACACAGTATTTTAGCAGGAAGTGTGTAATTATGCCATTCTCTTGTTATGTTGTTGAATGTGGAGGCCGAGGAAACAGAGACAGTGTTAGAATTTTTCGTATTTCTGAAGGATTTTCTGTATTTTAGCATAAGGAGCTTCACACAGAGAACAGAGAGAAAGAGACAACTCTGGCTTCACATATAAAAGACTTGTCAAGGAGACGACAAAAATGTTTGTATGCTATTATTAGGAGAGCTGCTTATACTGGTAATATTTTTATACTCATTTTATTTATGCTGTTTGTTTTCTCACGTGTTATATTTTGTACCAAAGATATTTTTATACTGTAAATACACCTTTTGAATAAAATAGTGTACTTTTTCGACAATATTTAATAAAACATTTTGGAAAAATATTCGTTCCATCTCTAAACTCCATCTTAATTACTCGTACAAAAGCTGCAGAACGAAAGGTCAGGAACAATGGTCAGCACAACATGTTCTATACAGAACCAATGTATTCCACAATCCTCATAGCAGCATTTTATCATAGTTTGATCATTTTTCCCTTCCCTACATGTACACACGTTTGTTTGTCCTCCACAATTTTTGTGAGGTTAGAAGGTTGGTGTGGCCTTAATAGACAACGATTTGTTAATACAAATCGTTCAATATGAGGCAAATTCCAATCAATTTCAACACTATATATTTTTTTGTCCACTGGCAACCAAATAGATTGTATACGTTAATTGTGACCCTCTATCTAGTGGATGTGTACATCCACACATGTACATGAGGCATGTAGGTAATATTTATGTCAGAATAAAAGGACTAACAGGTAACAGGTGACCTGAATTTGAAGCATTTCTCCAAACATGTCGTATGTCAACCCCCTTACCAGAAGATTACTATACTTGCTGAATGATAACATTCATGAAAGGCTTCATCTCAAAACAAGCCTCTGCGGAATGACAAATCTCGAATATTAATCCCTGCGGTGACAGGATAGAATGGAAATTTCTTCTGAAACACGAAGAATGAAAGGAATGAAATACATCTGAGGACAAACAACATGAGAAAAAATTTAATCTCATCGTTTTGAAGCGTGTTTTTCTGCTAATTAAAAGCGGAACACAGAAACGCAGAAATTTTCTTTCTCGACAACTTGGTTCTATACAAATGAAATTATCGAAACACGACAAGCACCAAAACCGCTTTGAGAAATGCTCGGACGACTATTCATCTGGAAATAATGAAAAACAGGGGAGAAAGCGTTCTTCATCTGGTCGAGAATACTCGTTTAGAATCCATCGCGCTTCTTGATGCTGCCTTTCGCAAAGGGTGAGAAAGAAAAATAATTTTATACGGGGTGTTTCAGAATAAGGTTCAGTAAATTCCGGATTTTATTCCTCAGATAATTTTATGATACAAAGATTCTATGGATTATGGGTCTCTGAAATATTGTTTCTGAGATACAGGGTGTTAAAATTTTAAAAAAATATATTTTGTATCATCAGCTGTTAACTCAATGCCGTAGTAAACGAAGTAATTGTATAAGTAAACGTCAAATATGAAGAAAACTTAGAATTTCGTATCTCTCAAATTTGAAATTTGAAAAAAGCATGGGCGTACCATTTTTTTACCAAATTTATTCGGACCGAAAAATGTACGGCCGCTACTGGTGAAAATAAAATGTGATTCATTGAGTACTCATAACCTAACAAAACTAAAAAACCGGTGCGGTTTCAAAAATATTTTCGAAAAGACTATATCTCAAGAACAATGCTTTAGAAACCAATAGGTCATAGAATCTTCGCATCATAAAATCATCTGAGGTCTCTGAGGAATCGATCCCGAATTCACGGAACCTCTTTCTGAAACATGTATAATATATGTATAGAGTCAACGAAATTACAACTATTCGTCGAGAGACTGCAGGAGGGTATAAGAGATCGCACTCAGACCGCATTCGGTCAGGAAATCAAGACCTGGCGGGCCTCCTTTCTCCCTCAAAGACACCATCCTTTGGGTAAGATGTGTTACACTGCACTGTACTGATGAGGGACAATAATCCCGAAATCGGTCTACAGTTTGTGTATATATATTTCAGCTCCTCTAGGAATTCCTTCGCTGATTCATAACTAGCACGCATAAACGGAACGACAGTTCTTCCACAATAATTATAGCATGTGTATGACATACAGTTTAATCAGAGGTTAGCGTAAACGTGGTACCATACAATTTGGTGTATACAAGAGCTTAGGGAAAAACTCGGTAAAAAACCCTTTCTCCCCGTGACTGAAGTGGATTGTAAGAAGAAATTGTTCTCGAAATAAGCTGAAATATTTTATATTGAAGGGCATCTCGCACTGCAAAAATTAATCCTTTCTTCAACAAAAAGAAAAATCCAGAAAGTCTTCTCCAAGATACCAGAAAATTTTATCTGAAATAGAGAGGAAACAAAAGCAGAAAAAAGTAAAATAATAAAATTAGATTCAATATGACAGGTTGACCGAAAATTGACAACCCAATTCAAAAAATATTACGAAACTGCATGTATAGCCCTAAAACCATACTGAATTTATAAATTGGACAATGATTAACCAGATTATTTATGGTTTCTTCTGGTTACCCTCACTCACATCTGGGGCTTTCAACTGAATTCCTAACTAATTTTTTGTTGAAAATAGTGCACGTATTCCATTCAGACTGCGAAAGGTCTTGGTCCCCTATATTCGAATTAAGAAAAGAGTTGGGCCATAAAGGTTTACGTCTTGGAATCGTATTTTCTGGAATGTAGGATAGAATTGGAAACGATTCGGGATAGGATTGGAATTTATTCCAGAAATTCATAACCGCAGTCTGCCTACGAATATGAGGCGATACAATGTTTGAAAGAACTGGTAATCATATTGAATGGGTGAAGATCTAATAGTTCTCATAGAAAGATTAAGCTGTGCATCATGTTTTTTGAACATGAGCACTATTAACCCAAACGGGGTAACAATATTCAGCAGCCGAAAAAACCGAACAGTAGCTAAATCAGCACCCCATGAAATACCATCTAGTTTATGAAGGATATTATTCCTAGTTTTTAACTTCGATAGGTGAAATAAAGTTTCGTGAAGATCCATTCAATATCATGAAGACATACTATAACAGATGAAAGAAAATGTATAGTAGGGCTTTTTTCATAATTTTGGGGAGAATAATCCATACTGATGAAGATCGTTCACTAAACCCAATGTTACAATTAGAAATTCAAATAAATCCTACAGATTGTAGATGATGAAAGGGATGCACTACTTTTGCAGCTAGATTAGACCTCCAGTTCTAGAGTTTGTAATGAGCTCCAGTATTTGAGATGGCTTCAAGGAGATTGACTTCCTCACTTCTACAAGTTTATCGTCCGAAGCACTTTACGTCGGCCAGTAATGGCGAGGTATTTTATCAGCACCTTATCCAGAATTTCTACTTTCTGCCAACGTGATCTGAATAGTTGGTTTTGACTGTCTGGAATATACAATTGTTTTTTATAACAGTCGAATTATGTACACAATTTTCGCAGGAGGAAGTTACTTAACCACTACACGTGTTTGGCATTAGCATCTTCAAGGAGGTGAAGTATATGAAAGTAAAGCTATAGGCATTGAATACTCAACGTGCTTCAAAGCATAAAATAACTACAAATTTTTTCATTTTTCGATCGACCCTGTTTCAACTCCAATGGTTTGGATTACATCGAACTGTCCGAAGCAATGAATAAACATTGCGAAATTAAAATTTCCATAGAGTTTCCGAAAGCCGGCTCTGTTTTCCGAGTTTCAACAGGCGCTGAAATGAAGATGATAGTTGTTGCGCCGCAGGATGTTTGAATTCAGGACACTCCATTTGTATCAACAAATACAATGAAAAGTTAAGCAGTGAATCGACTGAGAAATAGCCAATTTGTAGGGATGTTTGCATTCCATTATGGAAGTAGAGCTTGTTTTCGCTCTTAAATTTCTTCGGGTTTTCTTTCAGATTTTTCTCATTAATCCTGGAGGAATGGAGTGAAATTAACGTTTTTCCGCATTTTCATGAGTCGGTTTCTATTCATTCATAATTTGTATTAAATAATTATAATTTTGTTCGAGATTGTGTTCAACATGTCATGATCAGATGAATCTGCCTATGAAATGACTACATCTGGGTTGTAGTTGGGGAGCCCAAGAGGGAAATTCAGTATTTACTCGAGCGTGTCAGATTAATATAAGGAATGATAATTTGGACCCTGTAGAGTACTGTGATGGGCTTTTTTTCTCACACTGGCCGCTCCTTACCTTTGCTCGGGCGCCAGTGGGGCAATCAGTGAAAACCCACGTCTCTCACAGAATCTCCAAAGACTTAGAGAGCCCGGGTAGACTTAAATGATCAGTGGAGAAGGGTAGCAGTGAAAACTAGGGTGGTAGCGTCTTCTTGGTCTGTGCCTTCTGACGGTTTTTAATCGTTCAAAAAGAGTACCTACCTCTTCTCACGAAAATATAGCTCTAACTGATTTAGGGACTCTCAGTGTCAAAAATTAGTGACAACAAAATAAACGTTCAGTTCTTTATTCCTACTGGATCAAATTATATATTGAAATGTACAAGTAATGACAAATCAGCAGGTCAATCGGCGGCCTGTTCGGTGTGGGGCGGTTGATGAAATACGGTCTCTCCAGGAAAATATGGTTGAAATAGACAGTAAATACTATTAAATTTTGTACGGTCACTCCAGAGGAGTACGGTGGAAATAGACGGTAAATACGGTTAAATTTTGTACGGTCACTCCAGAGGATTACAGTGGAAATAGACGGTAAATACGATTAAATTTTGAAACCCTGGCAAGTCACTCCCTCTGTCGGCGTAAATCGGTACGGTGGCTGGTCCCAGTCCAATTGCAGTGCACCCAGTCTCTCTCTCTCTCTCTTTCTGTGACCCTCAAAATGGCTGCCAGTCAGACAGCAGGTCGGAAGAAGCTGTCAACCTGTAACTTGATCGGTCGGAAGTCGGCAAAATATTAACACACCAAAAAATACGGTAGGAACCCCAAGTCCTCTTGGGACCCAGCGGCGGTCGAACGGTCGCGGAAGCCGGCAATCTACATACACAGCCTACAATGACTAGATCAAGTTAAAACGATAGATAGGTATTTTCAGCTAGTCCAACGGACTAAAGAAAGCAGAAAATAGTGAAGATATTCCCCAAGGTGCACTACGGAAGGAATAAAATGTTACAAGTTACTTGCCCTGAACTTTCAAACTTGTCGTATTTCTAACTGTACCGCACGGTAAATTTCTTACACACTTTTCTCGGCACCTCGATCTCAACTCTTGACCTTCAGCGCCGGGCCTCGAAGAAGTACCCCCTTCGCAGTCTCCGCGGAAAACTGTCCCCACTATGACTAACTAATTTCACCATTGGATATACTCAAATTGTTCGGTCAATCAACCGAATCAGAATTATAAAATATATGTATTCTGAAAACAAAAGATATAAATGGTTTCCGCTACAAACATGGGCCTGGTCGGTGGAAAACAATGTCAAAATATCAATCGGTAAATCCTCCCTATGACAATACAACGGTTTTCCTCCAAAATAATTCGATTGTTATGTCCTATTATGAAAGTATCGATGAAGAAATTTCCTTTTGTGGCGGAGCGAAAATCTGCCTCGTCACAGTACCTCTACAAAAAATTGGACCTGTATATAGGGGAAATTATTTAGGACAGCCTGTCAGAATAGTGAAAAAAAACGATCAATGTACATACTCGAGCGTATCAGATTAAGATATATGTGGTTAAATACATGTTGAAAAGTATATTCTCTTAATCTTACAATTTGAGCGAGACGAAAATGTGTGGGAGGCCGCCAAACTTGCAAAAAAAAAACGTCACGTGTACATTCTCGAGCGTGATGGCCTTTTCTCCTTATTTGTAGCTAATGATTCAGGAATAACGGAAAAAATATAATCTGACACTTTCAGCAGTCAGAAGAATCAGTTTTTTTGAATTATCTGCTCTCTTTGGCTTCAAATTGTTTTCGCATTCATTATGAAAATTGTATGGCATAACATTTTCTACAAATTTTGTCCGAAGCAATTTTTTCTACGTTTGAAAGTTTTTGAGATATATGGAGATACATGTACATTGGACTGGATTTCTACATTGACCTTGCCCTTTCGCATGTGTGGCTAAGCTCCTCGCCCCTATCCCCGTCTATCTCGAAAACGGTGTATGAAAAATTGCTTCAGACAAAAGTTGTATTAAATTTTGTTATCTACAACTTTCATAATGAATACAGAAACGATTTGAGGTACAGGAAGAGAGATATTTGGAAAAAATTCATTTTTATCATCTTTAGATTAGAACCCCCCCCATGATTAATGTCCGATTAATATGTCAACACATCTGCAACACCGAGATCAACGATCTGTATCAAATTTGACTCGAATATGTACAAGTAATGATTTTTTTGGATATTCAAAGTTTCGCTGTGACCTTGCGTCACGTCCGAATTGACAGTCTCTTGAAAAGTAGATTCTTTTGTGTCCAATTAACACAACGCAACGGTTCGAATTCATGGCAGTAACGTAATTGCCCCGGACATATAAATCATAAATGGATCACGCCTTCAAAAGTAAGACAGATGAATAATAAACGGAATTATTTCAGATGCATAATATCCTCCGATAATTAAATCAACAAATGCTACGATCCAAATCGAACTAGCAAACTACCATCACTCAGAATATCAACAGGAATTCAATTTCGTCGACAAATAGTAGATGCTGACCATGGTTTAGGTCTCATTTGACCTCATCAGAGCAACATGAGTGTTCATAATTTGAGTGATGGAAGTTTGTTAGTCCGATTTATATCGTAGCCTTTGTTGATTTAATGATAATTTTAACGATAGTTCCAGGGGCGTTACCTCCAAAATTTTCAGGTGTTGTTCAATAGTAAATTTTATTGATTGCAAATAAAAAGTTAACGAATCGTCGCACGGTGCAGTCCTAGGAAAAAACTAATATGGTGATTCTGCGTCTTTGATTAATCCAAAAATGAACCCCTCTTCAATATATTTCATAGTCGAAATATACGGACTCCGCACACTTACTCTCCGCTCAGTTACCCCGAATCACTCTACTTGAAAAAATGGCAATGATAGTCCCAAAACGATTTCATTGGAAGTAAACTAACATGAATATACATACATAAAGCAAAAAAAAATACAAAATTTAGAAAATTCTTTCACTTAGTCACAATTACATATAGAATGAAAAAGTAATAACCCAAGATTTAAAAAAAAATTGAAAAATTTTTTAGGACATCACTGATGATATTAAATGAATCGATGAAAAACTATGTATACTCGTATGTTAACTGTGAATAATTCTGCGATCTCTGTGTTGGCTAATTTGAATGTTCAACAACTCCAAGATTTTCATGTTAGAGTGAAAAGGGCGCGGATTGCATGGACTACCCCCATAAACAGCTCGCATGATGCCGTGCTTGTGTATCTTATTAAAACTACTTTAACACCCTAATAACTATTATTTGAAAAGTTATCATTGTCATATCAAGAATATTGTGCTGCTCAGAATTCCATTTTTGATATAAGAAATAATTGACGGCTTCCCAAGATCTGGTTATTTGTGCATGCTATACATATAGACCCAAAGCGGCAAGTTCCGCGAATAGCTGATACCTATCGGAACACTTTTCAGAATAAATAAGCCCCTAATTTCCTGAAAGGCAAGTGTGAATTATAAATGAACTGCGTCCAAATTGTGGTTGAGTATGGATTATAATGGCTACAGCGCCAGGAATTCGCAGGATAAGATTCCACAATCATTCTCTTTCTTCATTTAACGTGTATTTATGAAGAAAAATAATTTCTTTATGAAACCAGTTGGGAAAAAGCAGAATTTTTCGTAATGAGCGCATTTAAAAAAACGCGAAATACGAGAAATAATGTTTCTCAATGTGTTTCGCACAAAATTTTTTTCTAATTTTGATTAGAATGTGGCTATGAATTCAAATTAGAAGTACCAAAATAGTATACAGGATGTATTTGAAGGTGAGGCTTTTTTCAACAGAATTTGGAACTAGTCAAAATTAAGCGTTTCACCAAAAATTACTTATACAAAACTTTCAAAATGACAAAGTTAAGAAAAAAATTTAAAATGATTAATGTAAATTGATCCTTATACGACCCTAGACCGTTTGTTAACTGAATTATAGCAAATCAATGGGAAGAAACTTATCACCTGATTCGACCATGTGGTTTCGTGTAGGATATTGGTTCGTTTGATATTTACGTGGTAATGAAAATGGAAACTTAGGATTGCCGAGTTGTTCTCATTATTTTTTAGTAACTAACACGATTTTATGAAAAGGCTCATTTCGATACCAACTTCCAGAAGAGACTTAGGACACAAGTGTAAAAAATAGAATAATACTTAAAAATCTGACCAATAAAATTATTCTAAATTCACGAATTTTTTCACAATGGGCATCACAATCTTCTTGTTCGAACATTCCAACAATCGTCGTAAAAATGGGATGAAATGAGGAAATACCATTGCACTTTTTCAACATAACTAACCTAATTACTTTCAAGAAACTGCCTCGATTTTCTACTTTTTTTTCACCCTGCACTAAACAAAAATTACGATTCTCTGAAAAGTGACCTGGGGCATCTAATCCGATGAACTTGGTACTGAACCATTCATTATCCAGCCATATGTTAATGTTTTGTTTCGTTTTTGCTATGCCGGAGTCACCTTGTACAGTCCCGTACTTGAAATTCAATGAAATTTTGTCGAAATTCTAGGGGTTGTATCTCAGCCATCTTGGATATTGTATATAGACAATTTGTGGTTGAAAGACTTATTTTGATGAGTTCCAACATCTGTCAAAAAAAGCCTCACCTTTGAAAACACCCTGCATAAAAGCGTCCCTTGCAAATTCCTTTTAAGTCATCTGACGAAATTTTTTTAATTTCTCACTCCGTTGCTATGGAAGCAAGTATCTTTTGATTATCCGTTGCGAAATATTTAAATTTTTGTGTTTATTTTCATTTATTTAATAATTAGAAAAGAAACAGTCTAACGCTCACTGCAGTATTCACTACAAATAAAAAAATTATGTACCCAGAAAAGTAAATGAAAAATAAAAGAGTTCACAACAAATACCAGATGAACACCGTTCAATAAGGATGTCAAAGTACACAGTATCTCATCAATATTATAATATTATCATCGCTTCATTCATATTATCTTAACAAAACAAAGAAAACGCTCTTTTCTTTTATTTCCGTTTTTTTTCACCTGTTTCTTCCTTTTTTTTCGTTTTTGAGATCAGGGAACAGGCACTCTAAAAATCACCCCCAACTTTCTTCTGAGTCCAAGGCAACTCTACTGTATTATCAAGACCAGTGCACGAGTGGAGCATTCTTCCCAAAGGGGAATATTTAGCACTGATGGTACGCCTTAAGTGCAGATAAAATCTCTCAACATGTCTATGTTGTCGTGAAGGTATATGGGAATTTATTCGCCAAATGATATCTGGAGCCTCTGAGAGACCCTTCATGAGTTTATAGTTGAACATAATGTCGCCATCTTCCTACCAACTCCGAGAGTCAGTAGATTGAAGTGACACAATCGGAGCATATAGTTGCATGGATTTCGGGATGTCAAATGAAATTCTGTTTTGAAACCCAGGATTCTGAGAAATCTCTTCTGTACCTTCTCCATTCTCTTAATATAGGTGGTAAAATGAGTTAAAAAAATACCACGAATCTTTTTTATACTACTAGTTCTGATAAGAGTGAAATGAATCAATCGCATATGGGTGGAAGGAACCATTCCTATCGCGTGTGAAAGATATTGCATGGCATTCTTAGAGATTGAGGAATAGATCATTTGCAGCACAAAAATCAGCAAATCTCAGTACTTGCTGCTGGAGAAGAATGCAATCCTGAATACAACAGATCTGTAAGAACTTGAGCTCATCAGTGAAGAGAAAATATGAAAATTTATTGAGGTAAGCGAGAAATAGGAAAAAACCAAGATGGGGGTCTTGGGGAATCCCAGACAAAGAACAAATCATTCATGACAAAAACCCCTCAATGGAGACATATTGTTCTCGATCTATGATATAGGATTCAAACCATTTCAGCAACGTGCAGCTTACATCCAACATGGTAAGCTCAAAAGTCAGGAGTTCTATATTGACCTTATCGAAGGCTTTACTAAAATCACCCACAGATTTATTGAAAATCAGGGGAAGATCAAGCGAGATGCAGCAAGCTCTGGCGGGGATAGAATCAGCTTTTTTCTATATTTATCTTAGAAAGCGCCTCACGATCGATCACGAACACTTTAAACAGATATGTATATGAATTCCACTCAAACAGTTATGAGGGAGAGAGCCATTATATTGAGTACGATTCCTGGAGTCAGGCTTCATGTAAACATCCCCAAAGTAATCAGCAAACATATTACATAAATCCTCACCTGGGGTTACACAGCTGTCGTTATAATATGAGAGAGAATTAGGGATATTTAGGTCCTTATTTTTGATTTCAATATGATCAACATGGACTATCTGCTATCTCAGACTGTACGGAACATAAAATTTTTTTGAAATCAGATTTTTTCTGTCGCTTAGATTTAGACCGTAAGGATTGAAACATCGTATAATCGTCAACGTGCTTATAGATTTTCCATTTCAAATGATATCTGTTCTTTTCTTTTTGAGCTTTGAAAAATAACTAGGAAAGCCTAGATTACTTTTTTCAAATTTAGGTACAAGAGTGTTGATAAGGCCACCACTTAGAATATTATAAAACAGAGACAAATCATCATTTATGTTACGATCCACAAATAATTCCTTCCTTGGTGTATTTATCAGATAATTATTTACTTCTAAATATTTTTCGTCTTCAGAATTATTGAACGTAGTTTAATTATTCTTCAAAGTCCGAAGGGGATCTATGCTCAGTAAGAATTCCACAAAGGGATGATGGCTATCTTCCGGTACATAGGGTTGCTCACAAGGCTTACTCTATGACTCTATGACGACTCCCACTAAAAACCTTTAACTGTTTCTTCATAAGTACCGGGCATTTTGCCTATAAACCAGTGGACTCTTTGGTTTCTGGTTTCTGGACTCTCACCCCATGTGAGATAATTGTGTGCTCCCTATATCTTTCTCCTCTTTGGTTTGGTGAGACTGAATTAATATTTCAGATTTGCGTTCTTAGTTGATCTCTCGGTCTTGATCAACTAGCTTCTTCATTTTTCGGCTCTTTGAATTGGTGCCTCTATTTCGTAAGGTTTCAGTGTTATCGAGAACAAATGTTCGACAATAGGAACAAAATATCACTAACATTCGAAAAGGGCCAATTATTTTGATCCTCTTTGAGAAAGAATCCATAAACTACTATATAATCCCCAGAAAATGTTAAAAAGCATATCTGAAATGTTATTCACGAAAATATACGATTAGTGTGCACTTACTCTAATCCCTGAAGATACTTTTCATATATATTCAAGTGTCAAAATGAAAAACAAGGTTTCCAGATTCAAACATTGTCTTGTAGAATAACTTTGAAACTTTCAGTGAATGAATGAAATTTTTGGCATGAGTGCGCATTTGTCGCAATGCTTGCTGAACTACCAATATATTTGTTCATTTGTTATTGTTTTCCTCTTTTTCCTTCATTTTTTGGGACATTCGAATGTTCATTACCCACTCCTTGAAATTTTTTCAAACTTGGTTTATGGGAATGAGTAGAAAAAAATCGACCACAATTCATTTGATTTATTTTTCTAACCTAACATGCAAGTAACTCCCTTATTGGAGCTTTGGTGGTTCTATATACTTCTATTATTGTGTTCGTTGCAAATTTAGTGAAACCAACTTGGGTAGCAACAATGAATTTTACCACATCATTATGACCTCTCCTGATCGCATCAACAGCCTTAAGTATTATATTATCAGTTACATAGTTAGCAATTGCATGGTCTATTTTCCTAACTTCGTGATTCATTCCAATTGCGAAATCGCCTAACTTCTCGATGACAGCCTCTCCTGCATAGCTAACGCGACAAACAGTCTTAGTCAATCCTGGAAAAGAAGATAAGAAAATAATAGTAAATAATTTTCCACAAGAATGTAGACTTTAATATTCATAGTAAAATCTTCTCATAATGATAATATGTTTCCTCCCACAAAGACAAGGCATAAGAAAGCGAAAAGATCGAAGTTGAAGAATAACATAAATTTCAAAGTTCGAAGAAACCAAGCTGAAGATACTGCGTCCAATTCAAGAGGAAGAAACAAATACCAAACTGAACCTCATGTAATGTTTTTGAATACCGTAATATGATCGTTTTTGCAATAATTGAAAACCAAAACTGTATGTCATTTTGTCCGCATTTCCTCTATATCAATTCACACATGTGTACATAATGCCATCCTTGTCTTTACGAGATATTTAAGCATCAAGTAATTCGAAAATAAAGGAATCTGATTTCACTCTGTTTGTCATTTTTCGTCAAACAAAAAATTTAATGATTGACTACGGAGCTGGACAAGAACACAAACTGAAGTTTTTTTTTCATTCACAGAGAAGTATTCTGATTTAGCGCCCATCTCACAAAGTACCGTATCGTCAGAGTGTCCTCACTAAAAATGTCAATATGAATGAACTCCTCTCTGTTCACGAAAATCTTCAAGTCTTCATACAAGGAGATAGTCGCGGAACTCGAAATAAGCCAGTCTTCAGTGAGGAGAATTCTTAAATCATACAGATTTCATCCTTATGAAATGACAATACCCCATGGAACTCACCAAAGATGATCCATATAAAAGACTCCCTGCCTGGGCGCCAAAAATTGGTCTGTCACCCAGATAAAAACGATGAGAATGTCAAGGCTGTCAAGATAACCTACATCGAGAACACAGAATACGGAGTAAAAACAAGTAGAATGAACAATAAACATGGAAAACATGAGAATCTACGAAATCACGAAAAAAACGAATCAAAGAAAGAAAGCCAGCCAAGAAATATGCACATACAAAATAATCCACCAAAACAACAACAAAATGGAGGAAAAGTCAAAGTATCAACGGACCGCAGTGATGAGGTTGAACAGGGGTGGGAAAACATTCGTCGAAGAGGAAGTCAGCAACTCAACTTAACTTAAGTTAACAACTTTACTTTCACAATTTTACAGTACACAACCTGATGATGGCATTTTTGCCGAGACATGTCTTGTGAATAAATTTGTTGAGCCTTTAAATTGAAGTTTTGAGAACACTGTTTCGAATTATACAGTTCAGTAAGATGGGTTTTAGAGATGTCAATAATAATGGCACTATGTTCGATATCCATATCGTTCGATATATCATGTGATCATTTTGGGGGGGAGGGAGAAATTCAACCTTAAAAACGGCATAAGATTTCTAATTTTTCCGAAAGAGATCATACTAATTAACCTTCTGTCCCTTCTATCTGTAAATTCGCATATATGTATCCAAAGTTTGTGTTGAAGCTGTTCCAAAGCATCGTCGTTTCTACGACCACAAACAAGGCGATTTTGTACCAAATTGCAACAAATTCTGTGACTTGGTACTGGCGCATCCAAATTTGACAAAACGCACCAAACAAAATGGAATATATCCTTACAACATAGTTCGCCTAATATTTGATACTATTTAGTATCTACTCACCTAGTAAGTTTAGAATGGGAGTGGCTATTCCATCTCGAGATCCAATACCTGAATGTTTATCAATTCCTCGTCCAGTTTTCCTTCGTTTACTGTTCTTCCCACGTTTTACATCTTCTTCACTACTAGAAGATGATGATGACGAATCTTCTGAGGAACCGAATAGATCAATTTTCTTATCTTTCTTTCCATGAAACAAACCACCAAGTTTAGCACCTGCGCCCCCTAACGTTCCTTCAGCTCCGCCTATCAGACCTCCGGCTGCTGCTCCTAGATTTCCGATGCCTCCGAGACCAATACGGCCTCCTGCTTTCATACCACCCTTCAGTGCAGCTCCTATTTGAAGAAGAATAATAATAAGAATTAATTTAGATGCATATCACCCGCTGATATGAATATCAACAAGCTTCACGATCTGAATTGAACTAGCCAATTTGCCATCGTCAGGGCCACTAAATGGAGTACGCTCCATCGAAGAAGAGCAGAAGCTTTCCCTAATTATAATGTAAATGGTAGACAATAAATTCTTAGAATGGATTATTTCAACTCCGCGAATTCAAATTTGGGATAAATTCTTATATCTTCTGATGCATTGTCTATCATCAGAGATAATTCTTGTTTATTATCAGTAACAAAGCCTACACAGAACACAACTGGTTCTCCGAAATCGTACAATCTCACTGAGCTGAGCTGTACCTCACTACCTACGGAGAATCAAGATAAAATAATATTCAGTGAAAATCAAGTCGATGTCGTGACAATATTTTCATTATCTAATTAATACAACATGCTACAGTTCCGAGGGACAATTCTCCTCTCCTTCAGGCTAAAAAAAAACGTAAAAATAATATTGAGCAATGAAGCAACTGTAGCATGTTGTATTAATTAGATAAAATATTACCACGACACCGTCTTGATTTTCACTGATTCTCATTTTTTTGGCAACTGATGGTTTTATTACAAGAATATAATAATAATAAATAAATAATAAATGCAACAGATGCTGAAAATGGTGGAAGGATTCTCGGAAGACATCAAAATGAAGTTTGGACTAGAAAAATGTCGACTGCTGAACATAGCGAGAGGGAAAATAGAAGATGGTACGTTCAAACTCAAGGATGGTGCAGAAATTCAAGCATTAAAGGAAGGAGACAAATACAAGTATCTCGGCATAAAATAGGTAAGAAAAATCAATCAGAGCCATATGAAGAAAGATTTAACGGAGGAGTTCACCCGAAGATTGAGTTGGATAATGAGAACTGGTCTCAACAGCCAGAATATGATAAAAGCGATTTATACCTACGCTTGCTCAGCACCGAGCTACTCATTCGGTATCATCTATTGGACCACCACGGGCTTAGCAGCCCTAAGCAGAAAAATAAGGACGATGCCGACAAAACATAATTAACATCACCCCAAAAGTTCAATAGAACGGATAGAGCTTCCACGACACCTCGGGGGTAGAGGAATTGTTGACTTGTCCAACCGCATGTACCAGGAAATTGAAGGACCTAAACAAAGCTGCTTCGTTAGAACTCCATCGAGTAGTTTGTGCTGCTGATAGTTCTACTCTGTTAAAGCTACAGCAGGACCACTTGGAAACCGTCGAACACTCTGCAGAAAGCAAAATGCAGAAACTGATTGGCAAACCTTTGCATGGAAGGCCCCAAAATATCTGCGTCTAACTACTGGTTGACTTCCGGAAGGTTGTTTCCCGAGACAGAGGGCTTCATCTTCGCCATCCAGGACCAGGTGATTCCGACAGTGGAAGCTGAAGATATCTGGGATAAGTGAATGTTCCTCTGGAGAGGAGTGTGAAAGCCGCAAGGCTAAAGTCATAAATAGTAAATAGAAAGATTTCGAATATTCTCACAAAAGGTGCATATATCACAACAGCGATCTAAATGATGAACACTCCTGCCTAATACTCGTATGTTCCCAATTGTTTGATATTCCCATTTAACTATTCCAACTGAATTGAAAATTACATTCAGAATATCTGAATTGATGTGATCAAACTTTTTCCACAAAAGGCAAAAACAGAGGCTGTTTCAACTCGATTCATATAATTATTTCCAACAAAATAAACATTTACCAAGAGCACAACACAAAGTTTCAGAAATAATGGATCGGTAGCTTGCGAGAGAACAATATTGCAATAGTTATTTGTGTAACCAGTTGGGAAAAGCATTATTTTTAGTAATGAGCGTGAAATACGAAAAATAGTGTTTCCCAACGTGTTTCACACAACATTTTTCTAATTTTGAGTAGGATGTTGCTATGAATTCGAATTAAAAGTACCATAAACGTCTTTAAAACCTTCTCTCGGATATTCATTTAAAATCGTCTAGTGACAGAAATTATTCAATTTTTCACTTCGTTGCCATGAAAACAAGTATCGTATCATCATCAGTTGCGAAATATTTTACTTTGTGTAACTGGTTGCGAAAAGTAAATCGTTTCAAAACGTCAATGTGTTTTGAAATGTGTCACTTATCATGTCAAAATAAGAAAAAATATTTTCCAATATTGTTCTGCTAAGTTACTGAATTGAAATGCACTGCGCAAAAAAATTAATGCACATTCTGAAAATCTCAATTTTAATGAAAGTTAACTCTACATTGACTTTATAACTTATTTTTTATGTTCTCTCGGGAAGGTTTTGAACGAAACAAGACACATTAAATGGAAGAAAAATTCAGGATTTCACCGAATCTTATAAGAAAGAAGAGAAATGAACAATTTTCAAAATACTGAAATGCTGATAAGTGATTTAATATTTGGTATTTCCACCCCTTGCGTTAATTACAGCTCGGTAACGACGGTTCATACTCAAAATGAGTGATCTTAAAATGTTCTGATCTAATCCTTCCCAGATTTCTCCGAGTTGGATTCCTAAGTCATTAAGAGTAGATGGAACTTCTCAGCCTTCTATTGAGGTTGTCCCAAACCTGCTCAATCGGATTGAGATCTGGACTTCTTGCTGGCCATTCCATTCGAGAGTCTTCAACCTCTTCAAGGTCTGGGGTCTGGCATTATCGTCCATAAAAATGAAATTTTCACCAATGTATGGGGCAAATGGCACTACATGCTCTTCAAGAATGTTCCTTATATACTTATCAGCATTCATAGCTCCATTATCAACGACCACTAGGTCTGTGCGAGCAGAAGATAATTCACCCCATACCATAATCGATCCTCCCCCATACCATAATCGATCCTCCCCCGAAACCAGTAGTATTCAGGAAATTGCACTGAGCATATCTTTCATGTGGACGTCTGTATACAAGGGAACGTCGATCATATTGGTAGAGACAGAATCTAGACTCATCTGTGAAGAGAACTCTTTCCCAATCGGCCTCTTCCCAATGGATATGCTCTCTCGCAAAATCCAAACGCGCCCTTCGATGGGCTGGGGTAAGAGCTGGGCCTCTTGCCGGTACACGAGGCCTTAAATCATATTCTCTGAGGCGATTTCTTATTGTCTGAGTGCTAATTTGCACATCATGAGTTTGCTCACGCTGAATTTGAGGGAGGCGAGCGGTTGCAAACCGTTGTCTCAACGAAGAAACTCTCAACGTTCTTGAATGGCTGTTGTTACCCGTGGTCTACCTTGTCCTGGTCTTCGGACATTCATACCTGTCTCCCTGAATCGCTGCAACATTCTGGACACACTTGTATGGGAAACTCCAAACCTTTCTGCAATTCTTGTGTATGTCCACCCTTCTTCTCGCAAAACTACCGCTTGGGCACATTCCTCTTGGGTCAAATTGCGTGTTTCGCGTTGCATAGCGATCGAGTGTAGAAAATCAAACGAAAGAAAAACTATTGATCACTAGAATTGATCGAGAACAACTGATTTTAGAATGAAGCCAATACATTCAAAATCTGATAATACCATCTTTTTTTTATTCCTGCTAGGAAAAAACATCTGTATTGAAGAAAACCGTTGAAAGTGGATAACATATGCATGCATAATTCTGATAAAAATAATTATCATTGAGAACACCTTCAGTTGTAGAATAAATTTTAGATTTCCATAATGTGGCGTTAATTTTTTTGCGCAGTGTATATTGGAAGAGACATCATGATGAGAATAAAATAAATTGTTGCCTTTACCAGAACAACAAAGTATCATGGAATACAAAAGATAAAATAATTTTTTACAACCTTCTCAAGACGAACTTTCTGTAGATCAGATAATTTAAAGTTCAAGTGAAAGAACTTCAAAGTGTAAATAGTGTCGTATATACACAGAATATTCGATTTCGAGTACAATGGAAGGGTCATTCAAATGAGTCAGAGTTATTTCGAATTCAATATTATCGTTCTCTAAAGAATATCATTTCACCAAGTGGATATGAAAATTTTATAATCTTTCGCATTCAACATATCATGAAAACCATACAAAATTTTAACCGTTCAAACAAAATCTCCCCTCAATTCTTGTTCGAATGTTTTTCATATTATATACCGAGTGATATATTTCACCTGACACGTTAATGGAAATTTTGGAATACGAGGTCTGCCATTTGTTTGAATTCTTTTGTGAGCTTATGGAGAATGCTTACAGTAACAATCCTGTGAAATATCAACGAGAAATTGGCAAAATTAATGAAGATGAGTTCATAATTTTATCATTTCTTCAAAAATCACCCTATATGCTTCTGAAACTAATTTCCTTAAGGTACATTTAATTCCCCATTCCTCATTTAGACTCGGCCGTTGTCCCTTGCATCACCAGTCACCCCGTATACTAGACAATATTGTGAATATGGAGATCCTCAATCCTCATTGCAAAAGATTATTGCATAAATGAGAATAACTTACTCTCAAAATTATCGTAACTCACCCCCTCCTCCAATTCCAAGAAGAGTGTTACCGAAACTGAAGATGGCGACAAAGATTGAAAGCCAAGTGAGCACATACATTTTGATGATTCCAGGTAGTGAACTGCTATGGTGGATTTTTTTGCAACCGATATTTATACTTTCAATGTCCTCCCTACGAAGATAGGTTAGAAAGGAATCAAATTTTCCATTATCGTTATCAACCGTCACTGTGCTTAAGTGGCCAAATCAATCAATCTACTCGATGTTAATTTTTCATTCTCCATATATGTAACTGAAGTGGATAATGACATAAACTGGACCTTCGAAAATGACTTATGATCAAAGTAGCTTATATTCATTTTTCAAATCCTCGAGCAGAAAAACATATATAATTTGGCATATGATTTGTAAATCGACTTTTATTGAAAAAAGAATTTCTTTCTCGTTCCATCAATTTATCTACGGAATTTCAATTATAGTTCTGCTTTCGTGGTGGAAGAATTCCATAAATATGAATGGAATTATGATAATAACATAATAAAAATTCGATATCGAATTTTAAAAAATCATAGAAAATCGTGAAAGGTGAACTTTCAAATTGGAAAATTCTTTTTGCGAGTGAGGATAATACAATTTCAGGAATGATTCTTCGGAAGACGAAAGCAAAATTTTGAATCATCGCAATGATACGCTAACAAAAATATCTCCAATTTCAAAGGTAAGTACATTTTCATCCCCATTTGTTACTTCCAAATGGGGGGGTTTCGGAATTCAACTATAAATGGTTGAATGAAAATGATGAAATGAAAAAACGGACATATTGGGGACAAATATTGATATTTTTCGCTGATAAATTATCATGCCCATTTGACTCCGTATTCGAATATAAAATTCATGAATAATGAATAGATCAAATGAAATCATGTCACCACGGTTTCAGTTCAATCGTACATTCATACATATATGACATGGAATATTCCACTAGGATGCACCTCATATTTTCGCATTCTGCTAGAAATGAAATATGTGATTCAACGGACTTGAACATGTGCCCAATATGAGGAAATGTAGTTCTCAAATTAAAATGTCATTCAATTATGAATATTCATTCGAAATTCTTATATCTAACGGTTTACAAAAAATTAGCAAATTCAATTATGTAAGAGAAAGAAACTTCAAGTCGTGTCAAAAAGTTTTGCGCATAATGTTAATGAATAATCTAGCGTTTAACTAGAACAGAACTCTCCTTCTTTCTCCTCAATGAGATAGTTGGACGTTGGGACTAGAAAGGACATTTTATTCAGTCGCGCTAAAGTCACAGTTTGGAAATAAAATAGACTTTTTGTGAGTAAAGAGTGAGGAATGTTAAAACATTGTCTATGGTTAAAAACACAAATACCGTACCTATAAAAGTATCAGGATTCGAAGATGTTGGTAGAAAAAAAAAAATATATATATATATATAATCATTAACCCAAATTACCTTTCGGTGTATGGGTTATCCTTGCATTACAATTTCACAATCGGTATATGTAATTCAATTTTTCAATTATTAATTGAATAAACACTTTTAATGAATTCCTTCCATTGTTTTCTGTCTACTGTTAGCACTTTGGCCTCTTCCACACTTTTTCTTCTCCGGTTCACCTCTTTTTTAACGCTATCCATCCATGTTAGATGTGGTCTTCCTCTTCTAGGTTTCGTCTCCACTTTTGCCTCCCAAATGCGTCTTACTTGTCTATTTATTCCCATTCGTTGTAAATGCCCCCACCAACCCAACTGTCTCTCCCCGATATAATCATTCAGTGATTCCACCCTCAACTGACTTCTGACTTCTTCATTCCTCCACCTGTCTCTCCTGGTCACCCCCTTTATTCCCCTCAAAATTTTCATCTCCATAGCCTGTAATCGACTCTTCTCTCTCAGGGTTCGCATCCATATGTTAGCACTGGTCTAATAAATGTCTTGTACACCATCATCTTAGTTTTCTCGGCTATTTCTCTCTTCCTGATGAAGTTCTTAGAAAAAAATAGTAAAGTAAAATTAAAAGGTATATTAAAATAACATTATTATTATCTCATCGTACCTATTGCCTAACTTCAACACAAAGCGTGTTCGATGATTTTTTAAAGTTATATATCCAAATCTATACATTAGACTTTTTAAAGTATGACTTTATCGATATTTTCGGATGAAATTAACTGAACCAGGTCACTGAGAAGAGAAATTGAAAATATAAGCTGAAAATTAAAAACGAAGTGTTGCAATTGCAAATTTTTGAGATTTCCCGAAAATCTGTACACAAATACAATTTTCCTGCTGAAAATATACTATACCTATAGAGTGTAATGGATCCATAGGGAAGCAAATGATAAACCAGCGGAATACGAACTGTCATAAATTTATTCGGAAAAGGAATTGAATTCAACGGATCAAAATGACCGAAAGTGTGATGCTGAAAGGCTAAAGCTCAAAAAAAAAACAGTGGAGAGGTTTTCCTCGCCATTCCGCAGTTTTCTAATAAAATCGGTTCCAGTATAACTTATAGATCATAAACCTCTGTTTGGTACGAAATGCTGGGATAAATTCGGGTTAATTTATATTGGGAACTGCTGCCACTGAAGTTGGCAATGGAACAGGCCGGTTAGTCGGGGTCATTTAATTGTTTCCATTAACCCTAAAAACTTTTATGTCCTACGCCCCAGTCCTTAAATTTCATTTAACTCTAGAATCGATTATTGGAAAATGGCATGTTTAGGAATAACAGCGGAGTTTCTCTACCAAACGGAAATTAATGGAGTAGGTAGTTGCGTTGTTATGACTTTTGAGATCCGATTGTCTCGTTCAAGTTCGACTTATTCGTCTGAATTTCATGATGGCGATGATCTGGGTATCGTATTTAACGATGGTGGGTCTGCTGACAGGGCACTGTCGGAACAAATATCATTTATACCGTATGGGAACTCAGCAGATGAAATTTGTAGGCTCTGTGGATCAGAAGCAGAAACAGCTAAACACATGGTATGCAAGTGTCCAGAGCTGGCTCGCCTAAGATCCATTTATATGGGGAAACCGGTCCTGGATACTCACGAGGTAACAGCCAAGGCCCCTAAGGATGTTGTCGACTTTATCAACACCATTGACGACCTCCTTGGATTCCTATGAATGAGCAGGGTAGAGAACAAAAGATCTACAAGGTCGTAGTTCCTGAAAAGCTAATCGAGCCGTGTTCAAATAATAATAATAATAACGTTCAAGTATTGTTGTCAACACGATTACCAGAGCAGACTTTCCAGGGTGGAAACAGAACGAGAGACTGTCAACCACTATCATAGCTTAGCACTGACCGTTGAACCATATTTGAGAAATCCAGTGAAATTCAATCTGGGAGGATTCTGCATTTTCTGAAATTTTTGAGGGTTGTCACTCTCAATCTCTGGAACAAAATCAATTAAAAAATTGAAATAAACCATTTGCTCCTGCGTAAATTTTATATATAATTATAATTTCAAAGTTCTTATTTTCAATTCATTGAATAATTTTTTCTACTCGATTTACTCCTGACAAATTAGTGCAAGAATTTACGCAGGAGCAAATCGTTTATTTCAATTTTTTAATTGATTTTGTTCCAGAGATTGGGAGTGAAAACCCTAAAAAGTTTCATACAAAACATATTTGAGGAGTTCACATTGTGTTCTGAAGAAAAACAACTAATTCGAGTGTCCACCCTGTAGAGTGTGAGGATTAATCTGAAACTCGACAACAGTAATTAGTTATATGTGAGTAAGAGGTTAACAACAGAGTTGACTTGAGAAATAAAATAAAATGATTCAAATAGAGATGATCATGAGGAAACAATAAGTCAGCATTCATTATCAATGAGAAAGACATGAGAAAGTTCAATTCTGTTGCTACATACCCATTGCCATGTGAAAAAATCTTAAGAGTCCTGAAAATCTATCTAATTTATAAAATATCATAAAAAATATATTCAGGAGTTGGCATTTAATTATGTTGACTCGTGTGAACATATCAATTGAGCAGTGTTAGTAAAGATTATAAATCTGTTTGGAGATTTTGCAATATTCTTGCACGTGGACGTAAAACAATTTAGCACCAGAATTGCTTGATGATATGAACAGTAAGAAAAGTTTTACAATAATCTTGATTAACACAATGAGAAGTTAATTTAAAGAAGTGAACAAAGAGAAAACGGGAATATTTGACATCTTCTAGAGAGGGGGTTGCGTTGATCAACTGTCAAGGAACGTTGTTTGAGGCACCATAGAGTTGCACCTCAGTAGCGTTGACAAGAGCAAGGTTGGATGGGGGTTCGCCCAATTTTCAACAATCTATTTTGATTACTGGAGCTCTAGTATCATTTCATTCTTGTATTAGAATCCGAATTCCTTTATTTGAAGGAAATCAGTTAATTTAAGTAGCATGTTTATCTCAATTTTTTGTAGCGAGAACACATGCTGAAGAGTTTGACGTCTGTCGGGAAGAGCAGTCTTTTGCATGGGTATTATAGTTGCATAGTTGTCGCCTTTTCACCTTTTGCTTTTTATCTTGGAAAGAACTTTCTTGCGACTGATTGTTGACACCCATAAGAGATTCAAACCAAGTCAGATTCGTGTGGAGCTTCAGGTAGGTAGAAATCATCACTCCATCAACCGTTGACTTTTCTATTATTTTCATTATTTCCTTTCTCGGTCCTTCGAATCTAGGCCCTTGTCTTGCCAAATGGGATTGTTCAAATATTTCGGTAGCTACTTGATAAATTTGTCCCCTCATAATGTCAAAATATTGAGAATTTCATTTGTGACTCCTATGAGTGTTAAAATATTCCGTAATTTCGTATACTCCAAAATGGATAACCTGAATAATGAATAAAGCAAATATATAATGGCTTGATTTATTGATGGATCCATTATACTAACACAATCGAGTGAAATTGCTTTCACTTCTACGAGTACAGAAATTCACAAGCACCACCAGCATGTCTATCTTGATTTATAAAGCCTAGTTTACGGAGAATTAGTTCCAATAAATCATTCCGTGAATGATCAATACACAAGTTCGCAGTTAATTACTCGCATCACTTTGTAAACGCTTTTATGAAATTCCCTTACCAAAAATATCAATACCTGAGGGAAATAGATCGGCAGACTGAATGGACTCTTCGTCATATTCATCATGTCAACTCTTTCATCTCGTAAATTGCACCCAGGACTCTAGAACTATTTATATAATTATGTTTACTAATCTTCACACGACAGCTTATCGAAATGATAATTAAAAATAAGCAAAGTTTGATATTTCGCGAAGAAGATCATTTTTTAATCATATAACATGAGGAATTCATGTTTTTCTAATCCGGGAAAGGTTGTATTCTTCTGAAAATTAGTTCTAGATTTTGTGATTACAGAAGTAGATTTCAAAACGGTCTTTCATATTTTTCGCTGCTTTATTCAGCATTATGCTATTCTGAGTATCTCGCCTTCTTTGTCAATTACTTTGGTGCGTAATACACCTACTGCTTCTAAAACAATACCAAAGTAGAATTAAACCACTTAGCAGGGACCTTATGTTACGGCCCCCTTTCCTTTTTGTTCCACTGTGTAGAAAAAAGTTTCGTGAATAGTTTCATGAGTCGAAACGAATATTCAATAAAACCTTTTTTCATTTACACAGGGTGTCCCATGAAACCTGGGCGGGATTATTGATTTTTTTTAATGGAGTGGAGTGGAGTCAAAAAGAATAAAACCAAACGACTACAGTAGAAAAGTGGAGTGAAATAAAGTAAATGAATCATGAATTGTTAACGCCTTCAAGGGAGAAGCAGGTGAATACCAGCCCATAATTGAATCGATTTAAATCGAACTAACGAACTACCATCACTCGAAGCAAATAAAACTGAATAAATTGAAATGAAATAAGTTAAATTGGGCAAAAAAAATTCGTCCCTCAAAGCAAGCGGGCACAGTTACTATTTCCATAATTTTGGAAGAATTATAGAGTTTCGTATAAAATATGGATTTTTTTTCTGCAAATCAAAATGTTATAAGAGGTTTTCTAGTGAAAATTTCACAGCTTTTGATATTTCATATATTTCTTATAGAAAATAGCCAGCTGTAAAAAAGTATTGAGTAAAATTAGACTATGGAGAGTAGAGAGAAGGAGAATGATCGGTGCTTGCAGACCACAGATTATTTGGCTCCTAAAATATGTACAGGGTTTCCTAGTTAAAGTGCCCCTATACCTAATTGTGGAAACTAAAGGAGCTAGAAGAAAGAGTTGAATTCAAAACTTGTCAGTAGTCGATTGAACTTTTATTTTTATAACCCACATTAATACAGGGTGCTCCGTTTTTTCCCTGTTGGTATCAACTTTCTTATTTTAAATGAAACACCCTGTATACTATTGCATTTTTAAATTCTTTGTCAAATTTTAAGGTAACTTTGGTATCACAACCATGGTCCTATATGGCACCGATTCTGAGATATTCGACTTTTTTCTAAAATTTTGACAGCTGTAGGTGCTCACTAGAATAGCTGATACTAGTTTTCTTATTAATGTATCGAAACCAAATTTTGCCAAGCTCTTTTCAACATAGGATCATAAGTTGCATCTCTATTCTTAGCAATGTCATATATAGGGTCTTCAAAAATTGAAGTTCAAAATTCAATTGGATGTTCAATCAAAAATTAATTATTTTCAGATATCAACCTATATTCTTTTCTTGTTCATCGTGTGAAGCTAGTTGAAATGAGCAAAAAAAGTATTCATTAAACTTTTTCAGCGAATAGTGAATAGTTTCAGAAATATGGACGGAAAAGTGCATTCTAACGTGAGAACCAACAATAATTATTAATTAGTGTTGCTGCTATATAGTTAGCTTTGATTTTTTTGATGAATTTAATCAACTAGATTGACTTATGAAAAACAAAAAGACTCTTTTACTCATAATTAGTACTCGCACCCAATAAAATTAATTATTTCAATTTTGAAGGGAGACTTAACTAACAGATACATTTTTCTCGAAATAATCAAGTAGTTGTCTGACAACAGACAACACAAAAGAAAACTCCAAAAAACACAATTAGATAAGTGCTAGTTTCCATAGTTACCATATTCTATCAGCTTAATTAATTCATTATCGTTGGTTCTTACGGGAAAATGACTTTTTCTCTCCTATTTCTGAAACTGTTCACTTTACAGGAAAATTCAAATAAATTTTTTGCTCATTTCTACCTGCTCTACATGATGAACGAGAAAAATTGTAGGTTGCTCTTTGAAAAAATTAAATTTTGATTGAACTTCTATTTGAATATTTAACTTCAATTCTTGAAGACCCTGTATATCAGATTTTTAAATATAGAGAGTTAACCTATGACCTAATATGTTGACAAGAGTTGGGCAAAATTTGGTGTTGATACATTCATTACAAAACAAAATCAGCTATTTTAGTGAGCACCTACAGATGTCAAAATTTCAGAAAAAAATCGAATATATCATAATCGGTGCTATATGCTATATATGGTTGTCATACCTTTAAATTTGTCAAGGAATTCAAAATGCAATAATATATAGGGTGTTACATTTAAAATAAGAAAGTTTAGGCTGACCAGACTATCCCCAGTTCAATGACGGACGGACCTGGTGAATGTGTATATATTTATATACAGGGCGAGTCTTTGCTTCGTAAAAATATTTTACAGTAAATTATTGAGGTCAAAAGAAAAAAAGATAAAGATAAAAAGATATAGATTTTAAAAGAATCACATGCGATCAAAGTAACCAATTTTTCAAATTTCATAGATATTTTTATTTATGAACGCCAACTTACTCGAAAACTGTATTCCGAAATTCATTTCATTCGATAAAACCGTTTGGGAGAACTGAAAATAACATTTATTTATGTTTTTCAGCAACCTCTATCTTTTAAACCGAGCCGATTTGGAAAAATTGGTAGGGGAAAAAAGTGTTTCCTTTTTTGAATGTCTGAAATATTTGGTCAGAGAAAAAGAGAAGAAGACGCTGCTGCATTAACTATTTTTTATGTTTGTTACTTGAAACATGCCGTATAATATACCTTCTTTCGCCAAATAAAATGCTGAATTGACCCTTCGTACATTGAAAAATCAAGTTTTGTTTTTTTATGGAATGGAAATTCTCTTGAAAGATCTTCCGTAAATTTGCACTTTCTTTTTTTATTATCCATTTCAAATTTTCTTGAGAAAAATACTGAATTAAATTCAAGATTTTGACGGACATTTTCCAGTGACGGACTTCTTGGACGATTGACGGACTGTCCGTCACAATGACGGACGTCTGGTCACCCTAAAAAAGTTGATACCGACAAGGAAAAAACGGAGCACCCTGTATTAAGGTGGGTGATAAAAAGTAGAAGTTCAATCGATAACAGACAAGTTTTGTATTCAACTTTTTCTTCTAGCTCCTTCAGTTTCCACAATAAGGTATAGGGACACTTTGAAACTCGGACACCCTGTACCAATAGGTAGTTCATGTTTTAGCTAATAGAGGCATTGGCGATCATAGGAGAACGACTCACCCTGTATTGTTGGGGAGCTGAACTGATCTGGCTGGCAGAAGCTGCAGCTGTTCTATCCAACCAGAGTAGTAGAAAATTAGCTAAAATCCACATAGGTTGGCAATTGGAGCAATATTATTCCAATAATCTTTCTAAATCTATAACAAGGCGCATGCTATGAATCGTATGCTTTCTAAGTGAAGACCCATTAGTGGCGTAGAGGTGCCGACATTCCCAAACTTCTCACGTTGTATTACAGCAGGTCCGAAATTACTTCGTCATTAAATCACCGAGCGATCTTATCGCTCATCTATCCTCACCTCGAGTGAGAATAAATGACCAACTTACTTGTATAAATCAAAAGATAAGGCCGAATGTGTGGGTCAGTCATTCTTTAATCACAAAAGGGGCAAGAAATTTCATTTTGTGCTAGTAGCGATTACTTCTGTATAAATAGGTATTTGTCATTTTAAGTGTTCCTCTGGGTGGTATTTAGTTGTTATTATTTCGAGATATAAGAGGTTATTGCAAGATGAATGTTTGTAATTAAGATTACTATTATTATGCAATATTTGGGTGCTTTGCGTACAAGAATTGATGATCCCAAATATTGTATTAATGAGAATAAATCGAAAATATAAATCGGTCATCTGGATCCCCTAAAGATATAGTTGAATAATGTTCTCCTTAATAATAATGAAGAAATAAGGAGTTCCAGCCACTAGTTTGTGCGAAAATATATTGGTAATCCGAACATTATACAAACTAATGGTTGTATTCTGCTTTTCATGTGTGAGTTACAAACCTGTAGCGAAGGTTTGATCTGTCAGTGTCCGATTGACAGATTCGTAAATAATGCAATTCTGGAAATGTTCGTGTATACTCCATTCAGTTTTATTTTAGCACACGGTTGGCCATGAAATAATTTTCCCAAGATTTGCTAACTATAGAACAAAGAAAGGTTGAAATCATGAAATGTCGTTAATGTTTTAACGCCGTTACCACAACTATTATTAATATTACAAAATTGCCAAAATTGATTGAAAAAGAGAGAAGACAGGGTTTCTGGAAATGCTACTTAGAATTCAGGTCCGCTCATTCAAATATAATTCATATAATGTTTCATCTGAATCTAAGCGACTTATATGTAAGCTGAATGAACAGAATGTGAATGAACAGGATGACAAAGAATTATCTTCTATTGGGAGAACCAAAAAATTGGTGGAATTTAAGAATCTTATTTTAGATTGAACGAATGCGAAAAGTTACTACAGTATTTTCGATGAATTTCATCGTAGAATGAGTTCGAAAAAACTAATTTTTCTATTTCTCATTTGACTTGTCCTATACATTGTAAGTATCTCAAGGAATCAATAAATACATAATTATTATTATTTCTAGCTGACCCGGCAAACGTTGTTTTGCCATATAAATAATTTCCATGTTGTATCATAAAAAAATAGAAATTAAAAATTTTGTCTAAAAAATAAAAAAAAAATTTAGGGGTGGACTACCCCTAACATTTAGGGGGATGAAAAATAGATGTTGGCCGATTCTCATAGATAGCTGACCCGGCAAACGTTGTTTTGCCATATAAATAATTTCCTAATGATTAAATCACTAAAATGGCTATTAAAAAATAAGGGTTGATCGTAGAAGGGTGAAAATTGAGGATTGTATGTATTTTTGTATGTTGTATCATAAAAAAATAGAAATTAAAAATTTTGTCTAAAAAATACAAAACAAAATTTAGGGGTGGACTACCCCTTACATTTAGGGGGATGAAAAATAGATGTTGGCCGATTCTCATAGATACCGGATAAGCACAAAAAATTTCATCAAAATCGGTCAAGCCGTTTCGGAGGAGTATGGTAACGAAAACTATGACACGAGAATTTTATATATTAGATATCAGAGTATTAAAAATAAACAGCCATAAATACGAGCCAGTTGTCCTGTTGATTGTTTATTCATGTAAAATTTTTGTTTAAAGGTGAAGTTCCTCTTGCCTTGAAACTTCCTTCAATCATTTCAACTTCCATTGATGCAAGATGCTTTTTTGATGAAGAATTTAACATTCTTGTAATTATCTGTTAATTCCTTCGAGAGATACCCATTCATTACTACTGCATCATAAGCATTTCATCTTCGGTTTGATTTTTTTGAAATCTATCTATAGCTGATATTTTCGACTTCATATTTTCCGAATTGATTCAACATCGTAGATCGGTCAACATAGCGCTGATTTAAATCCCAAAAATTTTTTGTGAAGCGTCATAACCCCACATTTTTGTACTACTCATACAGAGTGAAAAGTGTCAAATTTTCATGGCCAACCGAGTGCTTATATAAAAGTGAATGGGGTATAACTATCTTCTTTACAGTGTTACGTATGAACTACTTATCGTAAATAGTTACGGATTCCTGTAAGATACAGATCACAAAAAACGTCCAGAATTGCAATTTTCCTGTGAGCTTATGAAAAGTTACAGATTGGCATACAGATGAAAGCAGAATACCACCATAAGTTAAGTGAAAATAATCATAATAAATATAGATTTGAGGATAAACTACTATCCATGCATGTGTACTCTATTGAAAAATTCTAGAATTTTGTTCTTGTGTATTCACAATATGTTTTGACTTCGGTTTATATTGACTATAATGTGTAAATTATTCACTTTAATTCTATATTGACGAATGCAAACAAAATAATTTTAGTCATGAAATTCAGCTATCTACCTATGAAACTCTGCAGAAGGTTTCAATTTCTGACAGTTTCTGAGGAACAGTGTTCAATGTGGTTGGAGAAGAATTGCCATCGTCATTAGAAGCAATAATTGCTAAGCATTCCTGAACTACAGATACAGAATATTACGTGTTTTTTGGTCTTGCTTATTTAAATGTTTTTGTCATCGAAGGAAGTTTAAGAAAAACAATATTTCTCTCAAATAGCCCATACATTTTATAGAGTTTTTTCAATTAACGCTGCATAGCTCCCCCTTCTGCAACCGCATTTCCACGTCACGCGTCTAACTTATACCATCTGGAATTATCCCTTTAGATTGCTTCCGAAGGTTGAAATTACGACTTCTCTTTCAATTATAAAAACTTAAATGGAATTTTCTTCTGAACGCTTTCCTGATTTGCATAAGTTCAACATGTAACGAAAGTTTAATTAAGGAATGATTCATTCGTACCATTTCACTGCCCTGAGTGTTGTTTTTGCGCAGGACTTTCGTGGATACAAAATGTCCCTAACTACCCGAAGTTTTTATCGCATATTGTAATATATAACCCGTTTCTGAAATACGAAAGGCGGCATTTTCAGATCCAGTTTCGTTCTATTTTCATGAACGATGATCTCAGAGAAATAATAACTGATAGGAAGTGAATTCGAAGACATAAAATGTCTCGCTGAATCAAGGGTTTTTTCTCGCTTGTTCAAATTCATAACCAAATCGTTCTCGATCCAGGAAATGAACTCTCTTGAATCTCAAAAAAAAATTATTTTCCAGTATTTCCGGTAACTGTAGAAAAATATTTCAAAGCTCGTGTTTTCGTTATTTGTTAGTATTGCGATCCCCATGAAATTCTGCAAAAGATTCTGCATCGGTACATCACAATTAGTAACCTAATCTTAATTTTATTGAATCCGTATTTCTCTAATGTCAAATAAAGTTTTCAAATAGAGTAAGATCCCAGAGCGACCAGACATAACTTATTTTCACACAAATGAAACTTTAGGATCTCAGTAGATTCTCATGTGCTTTGAATACCTGCGAACTTGTGTAACTTGCCTAGTGATACCTGGGCAGATACCAGGTGGCAAAGGTGACTAAAAATAAGTGTTACTTTACTTATTTTCACATGGCTGATTTTTATATATGTTTTAAAGAATATCATTCTGAAGTTATATTATAAGTGCCAGACACTTCCCATGGGCCAAAACTCTTGCCGGACACTTTGAAGATGCACAAAAAATATATGAACTTTACTTATTTTCACATGGCTGATTTTTATATGTTTTAAAGAATATTGTTCTGAAGTTATATTATAAGTGCCAGACACTTTCCATGGTGTAGATGAACTTTACTTATTTTCACATGTATGATGTTATAAAATATGCCATTGAAGTATAGCTCCATAGTTGGGTTGTAATATTCGGATTGAAAGAATTTTCTTTCGATTATTTGATTTTTGGCAGATTTTATAGGGAAGAAGAGACGTTTAGAGAATCCGAAATCAAACTATTCCCTATATAAAATTGGTTTCATTAAAATTTTATAAAATACATGTTCGTTTTCCCTGAAGGCCTACAATAATCAAGTATTATATTCTCGATGGACATTGAAAATTTTGCGAAATTTGTGTTCAACATACATTTCAGCCGAGGTAGGAGGACGAGGAGTAGGATCAATTCAGTACACTAAGAATTTTGACACAAAAATAATTGTACTACAACTCTCATTTTATTCACTTCTACTATTACCACTTGAAGATTGTTTAACAAAGAAAAGCTCAGCAGTTGAAGTGGATGGAGTGGAGGGATTCACCTATACTTCAATGGCATATTTTATAACATCATACATGTGGAAATAAGTAAAGTTCATTTATTTTTTGTGCATCTTCAAAGCGTCTGGCAAGAGTTTTGGCCCATGGGAAGTGTCTGGCACTTATAATATAACTTCAGGATAATATTCTTTAAAACATATATAAAAATCAGCCATGTGAAAATAAGTAAAGTTCATATATTTTTTGTACATCTTCAAAGTGTCTGGCAAGAGTTTTGGCCCATGGGAAGTGTCTGGCACTTATAATATAACTTCAGAATGATATTCTTTAAAACATATATAAAAATCAGCCATGTGAAAATAAGTAAAGTAGCACTTATTTTTAGTCACCTTTGCCACCTGGTATCTGCCCAGGTGTCACTACGCAAGCTACACAAGTTCGCAGGTATTCAAAGCACATGAGAATCTACTGAGATCCTAAAGTTTCATCTGTGTGAAAATAAGTTATGTCTGGTCGCTCTGGGATCTTGGACTAAAATGCCTATAACTCCTAAACCAACAAGCAGACTTTGCTCATAGTCGGCATATTCGGACCCTAAACCTAACCTGATTATTTCTAATATAACTATTTCTTTCCTTTCGGGTAGACTATTTAACGACATCGTTGCAGAAATTAGAATTTTCCCATCAAGGATCCGTTAAATATCTTATTCGTTTTATTCTATTTCTTTTAGCAATGGCTCAGGAATGGCATGGTGCCAGGCATCTGTCCAATTATTATATTTATAAATATCTCGAAGATCCCACTATAGTACGCTATTAGTAGGTGTGTACGTTATATGCACCTAGTTTCTCTGTATCCAAATTCCGCATTTGACGAATGTAAGGCACTCTGGAGAATACTAGCAATTGATACCCCTCTTGCGAAACAATCTATTTGCATAAGAAGCAGTTTACACTGACAGCTCCACATTTCGGATATTATATCAAATCTTGTAGAGAACATTAGATGGATTAGGATGATGGTTAGTCGGTAGAGAAATTTTATATGCATATGAGTAGAGTAATTATTCCGCCTGAACGGATCCTTATTGTAGCTCAGAAATTTCCTGAATTGTACCAATTATAATTTATATCCATAATATAGCTATGAAAATGTTGACCGCACCTTTATTCGTTTGTTCTAAAAACTACGCTTTTCAAACTATGTTATTTTCTTAACAAGTACGGAAAGTGGCACTTGCTCGCTCAAAACTGTTGCCCAAACGATGCAAAGCAGAGTTCGGTTACTCATCGTTAGCCTTCGCTGTATAGTGTTTAAATCGGGGGTGTTATGATTTTGCGAAAAAAGAGTAGTGGTCGGTATTACCAGATAATTGAGTTGGATATGGTATTGTAAAAACATTTATTGTATATCGTTCACAATCATGAAATGATTAAGTCATCTGCATGAAGCTAATACATAAAAAAAAAAATATTAACAACATCTATAGACTCAGAGAGACATTGCTCAACTAAAAGCAGAGATAATCCAAAGTTGTTCAAATGAAAAGTTCTTCAGGTCAGACTTAGATTTTGAGAAAGTTCAATAAATTCAAAATTAACACAACGTTTACATTGACAGGTAATCAAGGAATATTGATTGCCAGAGCCTCTTTATTCCATCAGAAAAACAGAAGGTTAGAATTATGAATTTTAATGAGAAGGCTGAGTTGTAATAGCGAAATAGACCAAGAGGTGCAACTAAATTGTCTAAGTTTGGTCATCAATGAGAGATCAATACATTAAATGTGAGTCAAGCAATAATTATAATTCAAATATGAGCAGAGCAAGAATATTATGAGTTGAATGGGAAGAGCAAATAGCTATTATTACAAGTAGGGAAATATATTCATATTTCCCGTGGTGTAACCAATAGTTTTTTTCTGATTGAAATAATCTGTTATGGGGAAATCATTGTTAGATTGTATATTTTTGTAATAATTAAATTTTTAACGTTGCTATGGGCCATGTTTCTGAAAATCATGGTTGACTGGTTTCATTTTGACGTCTTGTCAGAAATAAAATTATTGAAATAATGTCGAACTACGTCGAAACTCAATCGGCAAAAGCCCGTGAATCTTTGGTTCCGGCCAAATCTCAAGCTGCCCACAGTAGAGAGTACGATTGCTTTCAGGAGTGGAAAAGAAAAAATTTGGTGGACGGTGTGAGCGATAATATTGTGTTAGCATATTTCCAAGATTTGGTATGTTGCTCTCGAGGGGTGAACCGGTCATGAAAATGTTGTACACCACAATTCAGACAATTCACGCAATTCCTATGATACCATATAAAACAATTCAGACAATTCCAACAATTCACGCAATTCAAGAAAATTCATGGCAATTCATGACAATTCACGGACAATTCATGAAAATTCAAAACAATTCATAGCAATTCAACACAATTCAATACAATTCATGGCAATTCAATACAATTCATGGCAATTCAGTACAATTCATGGCAATTCATATTTCAGAGTAAGTCTCAAATATGCAATATCGAAGTTTTTTCACATCATACCTACTATACTTATTCAGACTAAGGTCCGGTTTCACGAAGCTAGATCGGAAAATCAACGCTTGATTGGCGAATATAATGAAACAACATTGACATGTTTGCAATCGATTTCAACAACAACTGGAGAAGTGAACTGCCAGGAATTGTTGAGAATGATCGTGAATTGACAGGATATGTTGTTAAATGTCGGCATATAGTTGATGTGATATTTTTTGATGTTTTTCAGGAGTAAAAATCATAAGACGAAATTTACATTAAGAAGTGGAATTGATGACTGTGAGTTACAATAAATAAAGAAGTTAACGGCATGCAGGCAATTATTGAATTCTTAAAAAGTACACCTCCGGACAGGATTCGAACTAGCGGCCCTCTTGATTCCCTGCAGATGTCGCTAAATATCGACGACGCCATGGGTAATGGGTAAAAAGGATCTTGATGATCACTGAAAGTGAATGTTGTTCCCTTACCACCTAATGCCGGCCACAGACATCGGAATTTTTCATGGGTTCGTACTGCCGCAGTTCGAACCGTCGGTCCAAAACCACGAAAATCCGATGTGTGTGGGGAAAAACCGTCGGGTCGATCCGTCGGTCCAAAAATCTGTCGGAGCTTGATTTTTGTTCCGTCGGTCCATCGGCCGTCGGTCCGAACCGACAGTGTGTGGGGATTTCGTTTAGAACCGACGGTTATCTTTCATTGGCGTAGTACAAGTCGAGTCCTATGCATAGCCGGCATTGAGCAAATTAACAGCGGCCGCCACTGCTAAAAGATGTTTCCTCTTCATGACGTTTAAATCCGAGAAATAACTGATAGGATTTACTGAAGTGTGTGGGCAAAACAGTTCGGCGGTTCGAACCGTCAGATCGAACCGATGCAGTACAAACCGATGAAAAATTCCGATGTCTGTGGCCGGCTTAACAATCTCTCACCCTTGCGAACATTGAAACGTTCGCAAGGAGACTAACAAATGAATTCTGGTTCAGTATAGGTCCGTCAACGCAGAACGAGGCCGTGAACTCTGGTAGCTCGGTTGGTAAGAGCCCTTGACCGCTAATCAAGAGGGTCGCGGGTTCGAATCCTGTCCGGAGGTGTACTTTTTCAGAATTCAATAATTGTCTGCATGCCGTAAACTTCTTTATTTATTGTAAAAATCATAATTCAATTTGGGTTCCCATTTTAAGTTTTTAACGACGTTTTCAATTAAAATTTGGCCTGTTTTTGTGGATATCCTGTAGAATTCTTCCGTCAATACCTGAAGTGAAAGATGTACAATATAACTTCAATAATAGGTACCTACTGAAAATGTCACTCTTCTAGCAAGTAGCTCTGATCATCTTTGTGATCGTCCCGAATAGAGAATATTTTTCCAAGAGCACAAATGTCCCTGGAAAACGAAATATAAGTGAGGTGATGATCGTAATTTCATCAAAATTGATGCCGGATCCAAAAATGTGAAATTTATTGGGTGTTAAAAATTCATGCGACAAAATTCAGGGGGATAATGCTTGTATGAAATTTCCTCAGCCGATCCCTTTCCGAGATATCACCCTCAAAAGGTGGTGACTAAAATTCAGTTTTTATTTTTCTTCTAAAATACCAGTATTCCATAACACGTAGACTACATTCGTGTATTTTGGTTGGAGGCGATCATTTCCAGCATTTATTATAAACCTTCCACATTTTTCTTCTTTACTGTTTTCCACTCAATTTATTGAAAAAATTTTAAAATATGGTTTTTCTATTTAGCTATTGTTTTTGTGGAAAGAAGTTTTGATATGGAATTAAGTAGGGTTGCTAATTTCACACCCGTAACAGAAATATTGAAAATTACCCGTGGTTAGTCATAAGCGAGTGCACGAAAAATACAGGATTCCAAGTTTCTAGCTTTACTAGAATTTCAGAAAAAAATAAAAACTTAATTTCGATCACCACCTTCTAGTAGTGATATGTCGCAAAAGGGTGGGCTGATGAAATTTTGTTACAGAAAGACCCATCTTAATTTCATACGAGCCATCACATCCTGAATTTTGTCGCATGAATTCTGTATATTTCACATATTCCAGATTTCAACATCTCGGATAACCCACTGAAAATGAATTGCGTGAAAATATCTTTTGGGTGGGATTAAGAAAGAATGACCCTGTACACTAGGTATGCCCATATAAATGAATAGATGCTACTCATTTCTAAGAGTAGAAAGTTACACAACTAAAAATTAGATGTCAGCGGATGCATAATAATCTTAAAAAATGCTTTGCAATTCATAACAATTCCAAACAATTCGCGAAAATTCATGACAATTCACAACAATTCCTGACAACTCACGACAATTCTCAACAATTCCTGACAATTCACGACAATTCATGACAATTCCTGGCAATTCAAATCAATTCATGACAATTCATGGCAATTCAAAACAATTCCTACAATTTGTACACCACAATTCACGACCGGTTCACCCCTCGGTTGCTCTGATTCTTGTTATTCTTGATGTATGATTAATTCATTCGATCCCCAGTCGCAGAAATATTAACCAAACACGTTATGGCCGAAACTATCGATGTTAAGATCAATGCTACATTTGAAGGAAAAAACTGATGTCAAATTATTCGATGAAGTCGACGCATTTGTTAAGAACAAAAATAAAGGATACGTTCCTAAAAAATCAGCAGTGTTGTTCCGGGAGCAGCTCAAGACATTCTTGAGTGAAGCTCCTAATGACGTTTTTTTGATGTATAAGGTAAAAGTTTCATTTTGATTTCCTCTGTTGATAAGATTTTTACATTCACAATTTTGAAGGTTGTTTTAATAATGGAAATCTTTGGCGCCTGCAGAACACAAGAGCTGGTGAATATGCTACCTTCAGATATCGAAGATCGTGGGTCGGTAATCATAATTAAAGTCTCAAAAACTAAGAATGATATAAACAGAATATTCACTATAATTGATGAAGAAGATCTGGGTGCTGCTCGTTTGGTGCGGGAGTATTCGGCGTTGCGTCCGCAAGGTGTTCTTAGGTTCTTCGTAGCTTATAGAGATAAGAAGTGTACTCTTCAGCCTGTCGGCAAAATACTTTCGGAAAAATTCCGAGTAAGGTTGCTGAATGGTTGGGATTAGATAATCCGAAAATGTACACAGGCCATTGTGGAAGATGAACATCCGCGACTTTGGTTGCCGATGCGGGAGCCTCAATTACAACACTCAAGAGACATGGTGGTTGGAAAAGTTCGTCTGTTGCAGAAGGCTATCTGGCTGACAGTATGCTGCACAAAAATAAGGTAGCGAAGATGATAGCAGGTGTGGAGGGAGAGCCATCTGCAGCATGACAGTCTTGAAGACCGTTTTGGGAGAATCGTCCGAGACTGCTGCTGCACGGAATGTTCTCAAGAAAACTGTAGTCTCTTCGACGAATAATTATGAAGAATATATTTCTTCTTCTTTTGTATCTGGTGGAAAAACTTTCAGTGGAAATTTCGACAATTGCCATTTTGTTACTGAATAAAGAAATAAAATATGATTTGACGTTTTGAAAGAAATATGATTTGACGTTTCATATTTCCCTAGGGAAATATGAACTGACATTCCATATTTCCCTAGGGAAATATGAGTGTGTTATGACACATGGTAACTAAGGCGATATAGCTCAATATTGAGAGAAGAGCAAGAATAATTTAATCAATATGAAAAGAGCAAGAATATTATAATTAATATAAATAACGTTGGTCTTGAAGTGCAAAAATTCATCAATGAATACAACATTTACAGAGATAGACTGCTTACAAGTAAGCAAGATAAGAAGGACTATCAAAAAAATAGAAGATACAATTGATAAATTATGAAAGTTACAAACGAGAGTACTGATGAGAGAAACCACTAATCGTTGGTTTCGAGAAGAAGGGAAGGCTTGAAAACTAACATGTACCTATATCGAGCACGATGAATGAATATGAGAAGGTATCAATGAGACTACAAAGTAAATGAGTAGATCATACCAATTGAGAGTATACACGTTTACTAGAGCAGACTTTTCAGGGTGGAACCAGGACGAGAGACTGTCCACCACTGACCATTGAACTATATTTGAGAAGTTCACTTCGTGTTCTAAAGGAAAACTACTAAATCCAGGGTCCACCCTGGAGAACATGAGGGCTCATTCATCTGAAACTCGACAACAGTAAATAGTCAATTCGGACCTGGTGTTATGAAGTGTAATAACACTGTAACAAATTGTGGCACTCTTCCGAATTTGGTAAGATGATGTAGCTGTTCTGGAAATGATTTTCGAGTTTTATGCGCAGGAAGGTAACAACTGTGATCTTGTTATGATTTAATGCGTTATGTACCAGTGTGTTATTTCTGGAATATCTCGTGAATGGTCAAATTCAGACATTTTTCATTGGTTTACAGAAGAACTATCATATTTCGATAAAAAGTATAGTTTCACCTTTGAGCATAAATGCTTGATGGAAATTCATATGAACATTCACTTTTTTTCTTGTAAATATCCTGTACAGTTTACAACATATCTTCAATAATATATACTTCCTGAAAATTTCATCCTTCTATCGTTGAAGGACAAGTTGCTATGGCATTCTTTTTGCTCTTTCGATATATTAGTGACGTCATGATCAAAATCATATCAAAATTCGATGGTAATTTATAAGCGTATAGCTACTTGCTCTTCAACCGGCGACATAAACTTTTGTTAGTTCTCCGTATAGTATTGGGTAAGATTGAGAACTCGATTGAGAATGAATGATCTCAATATCAAAGGTATACATATATTAAAACTGTGAAATGTAAATATAATTATGCAAATTTCTGACGTATGAGCGGTGGTGCTTGAAGATCCTCTGAGTCTTAGCCGGAGTACAAGATATACTGATACTTTGACCTGTCATTGACGCGAGTCCACGTAGAAAGTAGATGTCCTTATCCACGCGTTTTTGTAGACTGGTGAATGCAGGAAAGGTACTCTATACATTAAGAATATTCCTCAGTATTTCCCAGAATGTTTTTTGACCATGAACTAAATGAAATCGCGAATCAGAATTTGTTCATCACAATAAAATAATCTCTGGATTGGTCAGAAATGTCCAATCTTGAAGAAGGTTCGTTCTTTCTATTCGAAATGTTTGGTTCGAGACGTTTTAATATATGAAGAAATTCCACTCCAAATGGATTTTCATTGACCAGAATAGAATCGATTTCACCGAGTGGACAAACTGCACTCCAATTTTCCCAAGATGAATAGATATGTATGGCCACCTTCGATCTGTTCAGGTTTGACAATAGACCGACCTGAATTTGTCCCGGTCTTGTGGTGGTCACAATTAAACCGAACAGTTTTCTATATCGCTCAGCGATATCCGTCGACATTGTGAGGGAAGTAATGGCCTGGTAACGATCTTTCCCGCGGACAGGGTTCTACCTTCCGGACGTCAATATGAGATTGGACATTTAATCGATACAGATAATCGCTGATTCCTTTAATGGCTCTCTTGGTTTGACTTGTTTCATGTTAGGGATTAACTGAGGTAGTGACAACGTCTGGGAATCAGTTCAAGCTTCAATTACGGGCATTTTCCCCAGCTTATTTTCTTCGGAATTCGAAGACAGTCTCTATTGTTTCAATCAGTTAGTTCGGCTGGTATAGTTGGGGAGCCCAAGAGGGAAATTCGGGATTTACTCGAGCGTGTCAGATTAATACATATAAGGGAGATACCTTGGACCCTGTAGAGTACCTCTACTAAAAATTAGACCTGTATATAGGGGGCGTTGTCTAGGACAGCCCTGTCAGAATAGTAAAAAAAAACGATCATTGTACATACCCGAGCGTGTCTGATTACGATATATGTGGTTAATTATGACGAAAATGTGTGGGGGTCAAACTTGCAAAAAAAGTCACGTGTACATTCTCAAGGACTGCGGCTTTTTTCTTTATTTGAACCTAATTGCTCATTGTTGCTGCTGTGTGCCCTCCTGTGACTGAAGGGACCCAACCGTGACCTACAGATCCTTCCACACTCCGGGCATGGATAGGCATCAACCAAATCTGGCCGCTGCTGTATTTTTCTCGAGTCTCCATTATATCTGTTGACCAAAGACCTCCACTGTGATCTGTCTAACGCTAGTTGTTCCCAGTTATGATTGGCATTAACTGATTTTAGGGATTGATGCACTATATCCTTAAACCGCTTATACTGGCCTCCTGGTTTCCGAGCTCTCTCTGTGAATTCGCCGTACAGAGCTATTTTGTGGAGTCTTGTGTCTTGCATCCTCAGAATGTGGCCGCTTCATCTGAGTCGGGCCCTTGTTACTTGAGTCTCAATTGTTACACAACTCGCGCGTTGCAAGACTTCTGTATTTGAAACTTTGTGGAACCATCTGATGTGAATTATTTTTCTCAGATGACGTTGTTGCGTTTGTTCAAGTTGTTTACTATGTCGCCTGTAGGGCGTCCAGCTTTTGCTTCCGTAAAGAAGCGTTGAGAGGACCACTGCTTTGTAAACAGTTGTCTTGTCAGTTGTCAATGATTCAAGAATAAAGGAAAAAATATAATCTGACAAATCACAAACATCAGTTTTTTTTTTAGTTATCTCTTCTCCTGAGCTTCAATTTGTTTTCGTTTTCATTATAAAAGTTCTATCTCGAAAACGGTTGAGTATATGAAAAATTGCTTCAGACAAAAGTTGTATAGAATTTTATTATCTACAACTTTCATAATGAATAAAGAAACGATGAGAGGTACAGGAAGGTAGATATTTAAAAAAAAAACACCTTGTGATCATCTTCAAACTGTCAGATCAAGAAAACCGCCCCTGATTAGTGTCAGATGAAGGGGTCAACACGTCTGCAACACTGAGATTAATCATCTGCATGAAAATCTGATACGCTCGAGTATGTTCTAGTAACGATTTTTATTTGCATTCAAAAGGACCGCTGTGACCTTGCGCCACATCCGGATTGTCAGTCTCTTGACAAGTAGCTTTCTTTGGTCCAATTAAAATATCCTCTAAAAATCTGACACGCTTCAAAAAAATGTTTTTTTAACATTTTCAACTCTTCCGTAGGGCCTGCCCCACCCCGCAAACTGTCACATTGACATGAATTCATTATCAGAGACACGTAGGGCATATACAGCATCGTAAGATAGATGACTTGATGGCAATTTCATCGGTGTCCCACAACGTGTGTGAAAACTCAACGAGTTATTTGAATTCTCCCGAAAAAAAAATAGTAGGTAAAAATGGAAAGTTACACTTCTTTGTATTTTTTCGGAGAAATTTTTACCATTCTCAATTTTTTCATTATGTAGTATCATAGCAATGTTTTCTGTTTGGACCTTAAAATGAACAGGGTGTTTATGTGAAGATCATCAAGCTTGACAAATGGAATTCATCACAACGTAAGATTTCCAAATTACAACCAATATGTTCTATTATATTGGTAGTAACCTAGTTGTTTTAGTCTGGTAATTATGAACGTACAGTCTTTTCTTCACTTCAGTGTTGAATTTGAGCAGGCCATGCTCGATTTTGTACATAAGTTTGCACTGCTCAACAACCTTCGTGGTCTTCATGTTGGGTATCCCGAGGGTATCATATAGCTCAGCTGTTGGAGTATCTCATGTGGTAAATTGTATATGACCTTCAGTGCTCGATTTTGTAGTCTTTATATTCTCTGAAAATTGCCGATAGTTGTATTTGACCATATACTATATCAAGTAGGTGAGCACAGAATGTATATTCGAAAAATAAATACACTTTTCCGCTTGTTTACTGAGATAGGGACTGACTCTTCTCAATGCTCTAATCAAAGGTGTAAGTTTACGTGACAAGTAATCTACGTGTACATTTCATTCCAGTTTTGGATTCATATTTAATCCAAGGAAGGTGTGCACTTTTTTTGTTTGATCTTTATTTCGTTTTATGTTAAGTGGTTTCGTGGGATTATTTTTCTGACTGAAAAGAATAGCAACCGTTTTATCCACACTCAAGATGAGCCTGTTTTTGATTAGCCAGTCCTGGAATCTTTTGAGGTCAGCCTCAATTTTCTGCTGCAAAACGTCTAGATCCCTACCCTCGTAGAGCAACGCAATTTATCAACGAATTAATGAAATTTCAAAATGATTTATCGAAACATCGAGTTTCAGTTTTCATTATTGGTTCCGAAAGTCACAGAATGATCAGAGTTCGAAATTACTATTTTCCTCATTATTCTCTATTTGTCGATGCTTCAACATGTCCATTAATATCCAACTACAAATAGAGATAACTTTTTTGCTGATACGTTCAAGGCAAATTAGAAGTGATGGCCACGAGATTCTTCTCTTGAAAACTTCGAAGTTCAGTTTGGAATTCAAGGTAATCTATCCAGTATGCATTTTGGAAATGATCAATCAATGTGTAAAATTCGCATTGCTTTCAGTTCTACAACTTGCAATTTATAATGTATACTTGATAGCATCAATACAAATATACGTACTGATGATGTCTCATTCTCATTATGTTTGTGACATGAAGGAAATATAACACATTCCACATGTAACATGAATTCTTCCCTACCCCGATGCTTGGGTAAATATTTCTTGTCATCTTAAAGTGGGAATAAAGTTTCAACGTAACCGCATTGTGATTTCCCTTCGAAACGTCTTACGCTCTCACCACGTACGAAAGTTGTCTCGCACACATTACATCACCACCTTTAATGGAAATTCCTCCCTAGCACTATTTTCTCATTTCGCAAGCATTAAAACTTCCGCTGAGGAATGCCTTGCTTCTATTGCAGATGCCTGAAAATTGAAAGGAAATACGAACTGAAAACTTTAGATGAGATATCCGCCACGAAATTTGAATCGATATTGATGGCTATGCTCAGTCAGTTCCTCTTCTCGACGTTGATGCTAACATCTAATCTTTCTGTTCACGAACCCAGTCCTTTCATAAAGATCAATGTTGTATAAATTATGTAACTACTAATGATAAACTCTTTGCTATAGGTCTGAGTTGTTAAAGTGGAAAAATTTTTGCGTTCCTTATACAGGTGAATGGCAAACTAAGATCGAGAAATCATTAATTGCTCCAAACTTCATTATTAAAAATTCTACAAAATGGTTATATGCACAATTTCGGTTCAGCGTTACTATAATTGTCTAATTGTTTTATTATGAATGTAAAAGTTTTTTTGATTTTTCCCTTGATTTCTTAGGTCAGTTCAGTGTGTATTTTTCGAATATGGCAACGGTGTTTCTATAACACTTCGCATCTTGTATACCACTCTGGGTCTAGGGATTCTATAAAAGTTATGTTCTGTATGGTTTGTTCTCGTGTTGATTCTTATTCATTATCTTATTGGCGTTATTACTGCTTTTTAACGCCTGATTTTCAGTTCTTGGTCCAGTTTGCTCCAGAAATATCCTTTCATCCTTTGATTCTTCTTGCTTTTCTTATCGTTTCCTCTACATGTTTATACATGGTTAGACTTTTATCTGATGTAATTCCTAGATGTTTGACTTCATTTTACCATTCTATTTCTTTGTCATTCATTTTAACCTTTATAATTGGATTATGTTTCTTCTTTTTATATTGTAACATCATGGTTTGACTTTTGCTTTCATTTATTTTTAATCTCCTGGTTAAAAGTCTCTCGTCCTTGGCTCCACCCTAGTAATCGTGCACACTCAATTGGTATCATCTACTCATTGTAATTTCAACTCTCATTGATTCATTTTCATATTAATTCATCGTGCTCGATATACATGTTAGTTTTCAAGCCATCTGCTCTACCCGAAACCAATGATTAGTGGTTTCTCTCATTAGTACTCTCTTTTGTACCTCTCATAATTTATCAATTGCGTCTTCTATTTTTTTGATGGACGTTCTAATCGTTTTTACTTGTAAGCAGTCTGTCTGTAAATCTTGTATTCATTGATGAATTTTTGCACTCTTCAGGACCGACGTTATGTTTATTTTGCTCTTCTCGGATTTATTATTCTTGCTCTTCTCATTTAATTATAATATTCTTGCTCTTCCCATAATAATTAATATATTATGGACAGAATCGAACCAAGTTCCACCTTTTGGCCTATTTTACTATTACAACTTGGATTTCTCATTAGAATTCATTATTCTAACCTTCTGTTTTTCTGATGGAATAAAGAGGCTCTCGCAATCAATTTTCATTGATTGCTCTGTTACTGTGAACGTTGTGTTAATTTCAAATTTATTGAACTCCTCAAAGTCTAAGTCTGACCTCAAGTGACTTCTCATTTGTACTACTCTGGATTGTCTCTGCTTTTTATTGATGTATTAGCTTCATGCAAGTGACTTATTCATTTTATGTTTGTGAATGATATGCAATAAATGTTTTCGTACCATCTCCAACTCAATTTTCTTGTCATACCGTCCACTACTCTTTTTTTTACAAAATCATAACACCCCCGATTTTGAACATTTGTTCCATTTGGCCGCTCGTTAAGTGGGTCTGTAGTTTTTATCGACATGCTGTTTTCGTTTTTTTTTGGGACTAGGTCTGCTGTATCGTCTGCTTAAGGACCTATCGTAACCTCTTCATTTGTTATTATGTCGCTTGTAAAAACGTTATATACCTACGATCTATGGATCTGCAGATATACCAGGTTACTTCGCTCTGTACTGATCGGATGCTTGATCACTTCTGTAATACACAGGGTGTTTCCAACGGTGAGGCTTTTTTTGACAGAAGGTAAAACTTATTAAAATAGGTCGTTCAACCCAAAAATTCTCCACATAAAATATAGATACAACATCAAGAATTTCCACAAAATTTTATTGAACTTCAAGTATCAGACTGTGGAAGGTGACTCCGGCTTCGCAAAAACGAAACAAAACCAACATATGGCTGAACAATAAATGGTTCAGTACCAAGTTCATTGGATTAGATGCGGCAGGTCACTTTTGAGAGAACATAATTGTTTTATCGTGCAATTTAAGGTGAAAAAAATATGTAGAAAATAGTGGCAGTTTCTTGAAAGTGTTTATGTTAGTTATGTAGAAAGAGTGCTATGATGTTTCCCCATTTCATCTCATTTTTACGACGATTATTGGAATGTTCGAACAAGAAGATTGTGATGCCCATGGTGAAAAAACTCGTAAATAATTTAGACGAATTTTATTGGGGGGATTTTGAAGTAATATTCTATTTTTTACACACTTGTGTCCTAAGTCTTTTCTGTCAGTTGGTATCAAAATGAGCCATTTCATAAAATCGTGAAAATTACTAAAAAATAATCAGAACAATTCGGCAGTCCTAAGTTTCCATTTTCATCACCACGTAAATATCGAACGAGCCAATATCCTAAACGAAACCACATTGTCGAATCGAGAGATGAGTTTTTTCCCACTGCTTTGCGATATTTCAGCTAACAAACGATCTAGAGTCGTATCAGTATTAAGATCTATTTCAGTAATCATTTAAAAATTTATTTTTTCAACTTTGTTATTTTGAAAGTTTTTTATAGGCGAATTTTGGTGAAACGCTTAATTTTGACCAGTTTTACCTCCTGTTGAAAAAAAGGCCTCACCTTTAACTACACCCTGTGTAATGTCGTTTGGAGGAGATTAATTATTACCTCCTCTAAGGTAGCATGGTAACAAAGCCAGTGTTCATTGGTCTATCCCCTACTCTGCGCATTGATCTTAGAGCTGTATTCGGCTTCGAATTTCGGACAGTCCGAGAATAGTTCTTGAACTGCGCAGAGGATTCAATACTAGGGCGCAACAGTTCTGCGCAATTTTAGAACAATTCTCGGACTGTCCGAAATTCGAACCCGAATACAGCCTACATTTGTCTTATCGATGACTGGCAGCCAAGCGTTTTGCACTACAGGAGTATCATTCTATTCCTTCTCTTCTGTTAGTCTAATCAAATCAGTCAATTATATCTCTATTCATGGTGTTTTAATATTCTTATTTTCGCACTTCCATAACCTGTTTTCAGATATGCATTCACTATTTTATGTGGGTTTCCATTAATCACTCGTCATCCCGAATTCTTCGATTCCTGAAAGCTTTAGACTATGTATTCTACCAGCATCATCATATGATGAAAATGTTAGGAGGAAGAAAATTTCATGAGATATATGGAGAACCATAGATATATCACAAAATGATCGCAAAATCGAAAAAAAACATTAAAAATATCAATAATAAATATTAGAAAGAGATAGTGGAAAACTTATTCCACTGTTCGAGGTTCTTTGATGAAATTACTGTACGATTCTTATAGTCGTTGCCATTCTGCACAAAAATCCGTATTCGACGCTTAATAAATTCATAAATTCTTTATCCAGTTCCAAGTTTATTATTTATTTAAGTCAGTACCTATATTTTTGCAATTTGGGAAAATAATAGGTTGTTGTGTTAAGCTTTCATCGTTTTTTGAGTTTAGCGAATCAGATACCGGATACAATTTTTTTTGATTCACAACGTAAGTAGTCCTAGGAAATATTGCTATCACCACTTCTAATATACTAGACTCACACCTGTAAAAATCACACTGTATCTGCCAGATTCCACTCACATTATTCAAAATACTTCAATTTCTCCTTTGATTTAGAGTGCTGATTGCTAGGAGAAATGAGAAAAGTCTCCAGAAATTCAGTGGAAATACCAAATGGGGAAAGCTGCTGCGGGAAAAATAGATGAACATACTAATTTTCATTCGAAGCGGAACGGTTCGTTAGCGTTTCGAATGAATTTGAATAGAATATCTTGAATGTTCTCCTTTTCAGCTTGCAGTGAGCAGTTCTAGCTTGAAATCCAACAAAAGGTTAGCTTGTAACGTTGTATTTTAAATTCGCGACGGCTGTAACTGGACTAGGAAATACGTGTTACGCTGTGCGAAATTTTATTACGTTACCGCTGAAAACTTTCTACTATGTCGACTAAAGTTTTCTCCGGTCCGGAATTTATCACACGATAAAAATTAAATGTTTCGTGAGAGCTCAAAGCTTCTTTATTTTTCTCTTTTTAAACTTGGTTGCGGTTTCAAGGATTCTTACCGATCGGAGGAAAGCCGCTTATTATTTTGTTGAACACAGTATTCTGAGACAAAATTATGGCTGTTTAATAACTCGAACAATAAAAATAATCGTTGACTTAAAAAGTTTGAGAGCTTCCTGTGAAGATAGTATATGAGTTATCCCTCAATTTGGGAGGCGTAGTTAATTTTTTTCATCGTGAAGGGACTGCAGCATATCCGAATATTTCTTGTGGGGACGTTTTTTTCGAGTACATATTTACCATTTCCAATTTTGATATTAGGTTGTATCAAGGCACCCTTTGCTGTTTGGATCGAAAATGTACAGGATGTTTATGAGACAAGAATTCTTGTGTTGACAACAACTTCTTGCCTTGCCTGTAGAAAAGGTTGAGAAATAAAAAGCCAATTTGTCTGGACATTTTCTTGACACATTGTATTTTGTCTTGACATCTGAGCTAGTTCTGACTTGAGTGACCAATCAGATTGAAGATAGCAGTGTCGAATCTATAGAAATCACGAAGTTTTATTCGTGTATTTCGTCAACTGCTAAAGTTCAAATTCTTCTCGTGTTAGCCGTAATGAAGGAAATACTACCAAGATGTGGGGTGTTGCCAGAACACTTGAACGATCAGTAGAAGACAATAGTCTTCACTTTCGTCGAAAATATGGCAATACATTACGAACTTCTTTTTTCAATTTCAGCAGGTTTCGAATTGCAGCCAATGGTCGGACTTTTCGAATAATTTCTTTTTGTGGAAATTCATTGAAAAAATCATTTCACCTCAGAAAGTGTATAAAATAAATGAACACTTGTTCTTTAATAAAAAAAAATTCTTATTTTTTTCCTTTCGACGAATAAAAACATTTCTGGCTTTCCGAGATGACGAACTGTTCGAATTGAATTATAATGAAAACTCCATTTAAATTAGTGGTTTCTGACGTAATATATAACTTTTCGCTTTTTGAACTGACCACTGAAACGGTATAGACTCCGCTCAATATACAGTACGCGTCAAAACTATGGAACAAAATCCTGAAACAGGTCAATTTTTTTTTCACTTTCACCAAATTTTTATGCATTTTCGAAGGATTTTTTTACACCCCGTGCCATCCCCATCAACCCTCTAAATTATTTCATAGGGAACGTGGGTCATGTGGTACACTTTTGGCAAGGTCTTTGTATCTTCTCTTCAGGCGTACAGAAATTTTCAAGAAATTTTTGTTTTAATTTGTTAGTTCAAAGAGGTTTTCAGTATATGCATTTTGCGATGGCTCATTTGCTTTGAGACGATGGTACCTGATGAAATTTGTCACCGAATGAAAGTCGACCATTACAGCTTTGTTCACTTTCAACCCCTATGAACCCTTTAATTTATTTCGAAATTGAAGTACCTCTAGGAGAATAATTGTACATTACAAGATAAGTTTAATTAAATGTTTAAAATGACCACCATCGTTCTGGATACAATAATCAAAGCACTTGGGGTTGAAAGGGGTTGAAAGTTGTGCATGAACAAAACTGTACTGATGACAAATTTTATCAGATACCATCGTCTCAAAGTAAATGAGCCATGGAAAAGCTCTTTGAACCAACAAATTTTGCAAAAAAAAAATTTCTTGAAAATTTTTGCACGCCAATAAAGAAGATACAAAGACCTAGCCAAAAATGTACCACATGACACACTTTCCCTATTCAAAAAATTTAGAGGGTTGATGGGGTGCAAGGTGCAACAAAAATCCTACAAAAATGCATAAAAATTTGGTAAAAGTGAAACAAAAATTGACCTGTTTCAGGATTTTGTTGCCAAATTGTTGGAGGCTCAAATCAAAATAATTTGAGATTATGCTAATAAGATGAAATGTGGTATTCGCTTTCGATTTCATTCACCATAATTGGGCACAAATATGTTTTCTGCAGTCTGAAATGTTGCTCCATTCATTGGAGTGGGACATAATTTACGATGATTTTTTCAAAGCCTACACTGAAAGTTTGTTAATTAAGCCGAAGGGTAATCAGAAAACGAATTCACAAACTCGTGCTCGTTGGAGTCACATAAATATACCTTCGAGGATCGAACTTTACCGTCCAACTTTCCTAAAACGTCGCTTTTTCCCTTATCGACACAATTAGGCCCTAATGAAGGGTTGATTCAGTGTGGTGTTATAAATGTACTTGAGAGCTGCAGGTGGAAAACGAAATATGAAGCTCGGATCCAAATAGTAAGATTTTTCATCGGATTAAAGGTAATTTCAGCTGTGGGTTCGATGTATTCGAAATATGTACTTAGTCCAGGTTCTACAATTGAAGGTTAACCCAGGGTTAGGGAAATTTTACAGATTAGGCGTTTTACAATCACATAAAAAAACTATGAATAAACTTAACCAATACCAGAAGTATGAGTAGACCTGAAGTAAAATCACAGATTTTTTTTTCAATCAATTTAATTCAAAATACAGGGTGTTCCTAAATAAGTGTATTAACGAGATTTCTCATGAAAAAAAATCTCTTTCAAACCTAGTTGTCAAATTGTGTTAAAATTAATAAACTTGTTAATTATCACTACTCATTTTTCCAATGACAAGAAATTTACAATGAGTTAGCAAACTGTTTCTGATCATAAAATGCCAGTTTTCTCGAAAACGGTTCACTTTACAGCAATGGACCAAAGTAACTTTTTCATGTTCATTGGCGCATCAGAATTTTCAAATGTGTGCAAATGCAAATTCGTCCAGTGGTGTAAAAGTTGGGGGTTGAAACCTTTGTGCAAATTCAATATCTCCGTTACTGGCACGTCTAATGACACCGAGTAAAATGCAAAAAAGTAGCTATTATTAGTTACAACGTGTGTACGAAAACTCAATTCTGTAATTCAAATGGTTTTTGAGATATTAGCGAAAAAAGGAAAAGAATAAAAAAATTCGACACCCTGTATCTCGGAATGGAAGACCCGGCGGAAAAAATTGGAGTGAAAAACTTTTTTCATGAGCAATCTAATGTTGACCGTTGATGCACTTATTTTGGACACCCTGTTTGGAGTTCATTCAACTATACAGGGCGACTCGTACAAATATTTCAACAGTAGTTACATTCTTGAGGTCAAAATAAACTCTTTTTTCCCTTACTATTTTTTTTCCGAATCGGCTCGGTTTAACAAACACGGCTGTCGAAACACAATAAAAAAAATGTTATTTTTAGTTCTATCTCACAAACGGTTTCATTGAATGAAATGAATCACAATATTTTCATTTATTTGATTGATCTTTTTCGAACGCAAGATATTTTGTCGTATAATGCGCAGTTTTCTTGTAATTTGATGTTCAAAAATTAAAAAGCATCTGTGACATTTGAAAAATTATGTACTTTGGCTGAATACAATTCTCTTTAAAAAATCCACAGATGTGTAGTGTCACAGATTTAGCTAGTTTTTCTGAAGGTAATTTTGTTTTTCCAGGGGTGTCACAGCTCATTATGAAAACTCAAAAAGGCTATATCTTTTTATCAGGGCCGAATCGGAAAAAATGGTATATTAAGATGAACATAGGGGATTTCGATATTGTATTCACTACCCAAGTTCTTGTATTCAATATTTTTTCTGAGAATTTTTGGGTGCGCCATGAAATTTCATGAGATCATTTTGAAGGGTATATAGTGCAGTTCGAGGTGTAGCTTGAAAATGCATAACATATTTTCAACTTTCCTATATACAGGGTGATTTTGATCATGATGTCTGAAAATATTTGGAAATTCAAGTCCAGTCGAAGTGCCCTGTATCAATCCAACGAACGGTGTAAAACACATCATCTGGGGTATTTTCGGAAACGCCTGGGTGTATGAAGTATGTACTGTTTATCATTTGAAACTTTTTTTCTTTGAAATTTTCTTCCGTTCTCATCCAAATAGTTGTTTTCTGAAAATACTTAGATGTTTGACTCTTCCTATACATGTGACCTGCCCTGAAGTATGCAATAAATTATTAATTATTATCAGGATTTATCCTGTATCTATTCTTTTTTGAAATGATGACAGTTTGACTTTCCAATAGCAATAACCTACAACATTTTCTTTATAATGCCTTCCCTGTCTTTATTTCAGTTCATTATCAGAGGCACATCGGCATATAGTCGCATACCTATTTGTTTATTTCTGTGAGCTAATTCACAACTCAAGCAAATATTTAAATTTTTTCATCTTTCCCAAAGATACACGCAAACATCAACAATATTCAGTCCGCTACGTTGATGAAAACTTCTTTATTTAGAAAATGAGCCTGCTTGCTTTTCATATTTCATCAATATCTCCCCCCAGTGTCACACTGTCAGAGCACTCATTTATCGGAAAGATGAACGAGAATGAATTCTCATTTGGAAATATTCCACCTGATGCATTATTAGCTTCCCTCCTTTTTCCTTTCCGGATTTTTGAAGTGGAAAAGGATCTCTTGTTTGATCAGTACCGGATTTGCGATTTTGGTTCATTATATGAGATTATATGAGATTATATGAGAGCACTTTCAAGAAACAGCCTCGATTTTCTACATTTTTCTTTCACCCTAAATTGCTTGATACAACAATTATGATTCTCTCAAAGGTGACCTGATGCATCTAATCCGATGAATTTGGTACTGAACCATTCATTGTCCAGCCAAATGTTTATGTTTTGTTTCGTTTTTGCGATGCCGGAGTCACCTTCCACAGTCTGATACTTGAAGTTCAATAAAATTTTTTGGAAATTCTTGATGTTGTATCTATATTTTATATAGAAAATTTTTGGGATGAACGAATCATTTTGATGAGTTTTACCTTCTGTCAAAAAAAAAGCCTCACCTTTGAAAACATCCTGTGTATTACAGAAGTGATGGAGCATCCGATCAGTACAGGAATGTAGTAAATGGAACAAATGTTTAAAATCGGGGGTGTTATGATATTGTAAAAAAAGAGTAGTGGACGGTATGACAAGAAAATTGAGTTGGAGATGGTACAAAAACATTTATTGCATATCGTTCACAATCATAAAATGAATAAGTCATTTGCATGTAGCTAATACAGCAATAAAAAACAAATATTAAAAACATTTATAGACTCAGAGAGATATTATTCAACCAAGAGCAGATATAATCCAGAGTAGTTCAAATGAGAAGTCACTTGAGGTCAGACTTAGACGAGTTCAATAAATTCGAAATTAACACAACGTTCACAGTAACAGAGCAATCAATGGAAATTGATTGCGAGAGCCTCTTTATTCCATCAGAAAAACAGAAGGTTAGAATAATGAATTCTAATGAGAAATCCAAGTTGTAATAGTAAAATAGGCCAAAAGGTGGAACTTAATGGTTTGATTCTGGTCATCGATGACGGATCAAATGTGAAGAGCAAAAATAATTAATCTGAGAGGAGCATGAATAGTATAATTAATATGAGAAGAGCAAGAATAATTAATTATTACGAGAAGAGCAAGAATATTATAATTAAATGAGAAGAGCAAGAATGATTAATCCGAGAAGAGCAAAATATACATAACATTGGTCCTGAAGAGTGCAAAAATTCATCAATGAATACAACATTTACAGAGACGTACTTGAAATTCAATGAAATTTTGTGGAACTTTTAGGGGTTGTATCTCAGCCATCTTGGATGTTGTATATAGACAATCTTTGGTGAAACGACTCACTTTGATGAGTTCTACCTTCTGTCAAAAAAAAGCCTCATCTTTGTAAACATCCTGTATAGGTATATAAATGATTTGAAAAAAAGAACGTTTCGAATATTCGTACTCAAATTTAATATTCACTCCTCACCACAGAAACCGCCTCCGCCCGGAATAACCCTGGAGCTTTTCCTTAAATTCGAAAACATAAGAGCTTCTTTCATACGTCCGTTTTTCCCCCTCTCGTTGTGTTATCTCCAAAAAATATGTTAGTGGCGGGCCCCTCGACATACTTCCTGAAAATGACGCTTCGTCAAGATGACACTCATGCCGTGCTCGAGGTCGGGCTTCGACTGCTCTCTGAGCTCTTCAACGAAGAGCAACTTGTTTTTTGTTGCATATTTGAGAGGTTCTGCATCGATAATGCTTGACTCGAAGGGAAAGGGGCGTAAATTTTTCCGCCGATTAAATGAAGAGGCGCGTTGTTTTCATTCCTAGCGGCCTTAGAAAAACCTTTTCCATGACAGTCGAATTTCTTCAAGTGTGTCTGGAAACAAATCAGAACGTTGACATTTGTTAGTCGCTGCGCTGAGATAGACTTTTGAAATGTAACTCGATAAAATATAAAGAAATTATTGAGTGTTTCGGTTTCGCTCCGGGAAAATGAAATGAATGTGTTTGTATATACGGGTTCTCGAAGATCTTTCTGAAACCACATGTTTCAGTGTAGAAGGCTGGTACCGGTAGGATCTTTTTCAAACTAGAAAGGAATTGTCTCCAAAAATGCGAGATTTTTTTCTTCGGGCTCTTGGAGAGTAGGTATGGAGAGTATAAAGAAAAAACGAAGTAAAACCTACTGCTACAAATTTAAAGATCTACTTCGAAGTAGTGGCATACGAGAATGTATTGATATCTAGTTAGACTAGACCAGTTCCATGCATAAAAAAATATTGCCTTACCATAGCTACGAACAATAACTCATTAGAAGTGTCAGTATGAAGTTTGAGGTCAAAAAAGTAAACCAGAGTAACGCAATAAATTGAAAGAAAAGTGATGTCTACCGAAATTGTGAAAATCGAAAAATTGGAGTATCGAGCCATCATCAAGTACCTATATTCAAAAGGGTTAAGAGGTAAGCAGATTTACGAAGATATGCTTAATACCCTTGGTGATCAATGTCCTTTGTATGCGACGTGCGATTAAAAATATGAAAAATGATAAGTCACCTGGTCTAGACAGCATTCCAGCGGAGATATTCAAAGCCTTGGATGAAGACATTGTCAATAGTCTCCTAACACTATTCCGCAAGATCTGGGAACAGGGAGATGTGCCACAAGACTTCAGAGACGCTTTAGTTATCAACCTCTATAAGAACAAAGGCGATACGTCGAATTGCAACAATTACAGGGGCATATCGTTGCTTAGTGTAGCCGGTAAAATTCTCTCGAAGATTATGGCTAATCGTCTGGTTCCACTCTTAGAAAAGCTATTACCTGAATCCCAGTGCGGCTTTCGACCAAATCGAGGTACAGTGGACCTAATTTTTACACTGCGACAGCTACAAGAGAAGGCCCGTGAACAACAATCAAGGATTTATACAGCCTTCATCGATTTAAGTAAGGCATTCGACTCGGTGAATCGGAGAGCGCTTTGGAAAATCATGGAACGTCTTGGAGTACCCGAAAAATTCCTAGCAGTGTGTAAAAGCCTTCATACCAACAACACCGCTAGAATACAGCATAATGGCTCCACAACCGACCATTTCTCAACCAACTCCGGAATAAAACAAGGCTGCGTATTAGCGCCTTTACTGTTCAATATTTTCACCATAGCTGTCTTGATAATTGCTGACATGAGTATGCCTAAAGAGGTGTTAGAAGAAGAATCAGATTTGATGGAGGCCTGTTTAACCTGAAGCGCCTCAGAGCAAAAACCCGTACCAAGTTCATCACGGAACTTCAATATGCAGACGACTGTTCACTCATCGCTAGCAGCTCAGAGGATCTACAGATAATGTTGGACACCTTTAAACATATATACGAAGCTTTAGGCCTTAGACTCAATATCGACAAGACCAAAATCTTGGTAAATCCGCCAGAAAGCCTTCAAACAGATGTCACCCTGGATAATGAAACTCTAGAACAGGCCGAGCAATTCAATTACTTGGGAAGCTTCATAAATACTAGGGCTAATCTAGACACGGAAATACAAAACCGTATCAATTCGGCATCACGGGCATTCTGGAAGCTTAAGGACAGAGTGAATCAAAATCACGACCTCAATCTGAAGACCAAGACAGCTGTTTACAAAGCAGTGGTCCTCCCAACGCTTCTTTACGGAAGCGAAAGCTGGACGCCCTACAGGCGACATATTAAACAGCTTGAACAAGCGCAACAACGTCATCTAAGACAGATAATGCACATCAGATGGTTCCACAAAGTTTCGAATGCAGAAGTCTTGCAACGGGCGAGCTGTACAACAATTGAGACTCAAGTAACGAGAGCCCGACTCAGATGGAGCGGCCACATTCTGAGGATGCAAGACACAAGACTCCCCAAAATAGCCCTATATGGCGAATTCACTGAGGGAGTCCGGAAACCGGGAGGCCAGTATAAGCGGTTTAAGGATACACTACATCAATCCCTAAAATCAGTTAATGCCAATCATAACTGGGAACAACTAGCGTTGGACAGGTCACAGTGGAGGTCTTTGGTACACAGTTACAATGGAGAGTCGAGAAGGATACAGCGGCGGCCAGATCTGGTCGGTGACTATCCATGCCCTGAGTGTGGGAGGATCTGCAGGTCGCGGTTGGGTCTCTTTAGTCACAGGAGGGCACACAGTCGCAACTAGCCCTAAGAAATTACAAGTCTGTTCGCAATTTATTTTTTTTTCTTTTCTTCTTCTTTTTGTAGATTTATTCCCGGTAACGGGATACAGCAATGGATGGAATATTCAAAAGGGTTAAGAGGTAAGCAGATTTACGAAGATATGCTTAATACCCTTGGTGATCAATGTCCTTCGTATGCGACCGGGAAAAATTGGAGTGCAAGCTTCAAAAGAGGTAAATTTTCTATTTAAGATGATGACCTATCGGGAAGGCCAGTTTCTCTGTCAGTTCCCGAGTATATCGATGCAGTTCATGACATGATTTTATCAGACCGTCGAAATCAGTCGAAATAGTCTAAAACGGATATCTGAAACACTGAATATTTCATACGAACGCGTTCATCATATAGTTCACATCAATTTGGACATGAGAAAAATTGCTGCAAAATGCATCCCCAAATGTTTGAATGTTGACCAAAAGCGTGCAAGAGTAGAAGCATCGCGAATTGTTACTATGAATGAGACTTATGTACATTTCTACTATCCAGAAACGAAGCAACATTCGGTAGAATGGCGACATTCTGGTTCTCCAAGACCTAAGAAGTTTCGTGTACAAAAATCTGCTGGAAAAGTTCTTGCATCAGTTTTTTGGGATTGCCATTTAGTAATCATGATTGATTTTTTGGATAAGGGTAGAATTAGAACAATAACCGGAGATTACTATTCGACATTACTGACCACTCTATGAGAAAAAATTAAAGAGAAAAGACGCGAAAAGCTATCCAAAGGTGTTTTATTTTTGCAGGACAACGCCCATACACACAAATCTCATGTTGCCATGCAAAAAATTCATGACTTAGGGTTTGAATTACTAGAACACCCCCCTTAATCACCAGATTTTGCTTCATCCGACTATCATCTCTTTCCTCAACTGAAAAAAGTTTAAATGGTCGTAAATTTTCTTCCAACGAGGAGGTAATAAAAACTGTGGAGGTCCGGTTTGCAGAGCAAGAAAAAACATTTTTGTTGAAAGGTCTAGAGACGTTGCAGGTTTGCTCGACAAATGAATAAATGTATCAAATTAAGATGAGAATATGTTGACTAATGAAATATTTTGACATTGAAATTTTTTTGGTTTTATAGTAGGCTAAGAATTTTTCAATAAATCCTCGTATAACAAGTTTCATTGTAAACCAACATTTTAATTTAATTTAATCTTTCTTATGTATTAGATGATTTTTAAATTCAATTTTATTTCCTTTGAACAATATTAAAATAGTTCATTATCATCAAGGTCGTAAATACCTCACACTCGATATTAACCCATGCAATGATTTGCTGAATATAGTTAGTTTTTCATCGATTGGATTTGTTAAATAATAAATAACATTTGTGCCATTTGGAAAATTGGGTACTATGGCTGATTGGAAATCTGTTAAAATATCTACAAATGTGTAGTGTCGTCGATTCAGCTTGTTTATTCGCCTAATTTTGTTTTTCCAGGGGTGGCATATAGCTCATTATGAAAACTTGAAATGGCTCTAGCTTTTCATCTAGGATGAATCGAAAAAAAAAGGTAAAAGGGAAGAAGTGTTTCTTTTGGCGCCAAGAATCAACTGTTGAAATATACAGAGTGAGACTTTGACTCCTACAAATATTGTAACAGTAGATTCTTGAGTTCGAAAGAAACACTTTTCTCGTATACCATTTTCTCCGATTCGGCCCTGATAAAAATATATAGCCATTTTAATTTTCCTAATGACCTGTACTAGCACTGGAAAAACAAAATTGCCCACAGAATAATTAGCTAAATCCGTAATACTACACATCTGTGGATCTTAAAGAGAGTTGAATTCAGTCAAAGTACCCAATTTTTCGAATTTCACAGATCTTTTTATTTTTGCACAAATTAGGTACTCGAAAACGGCACATTATAGTAGAAAATATGAGGAATACGTTCATTTTACGAAACGTTCAAATATTCATTAGATAGCGTCAAACTTATTTTCAAGAGTTGGGTTCTTTGAATTTTTGCTATTTTTATGGTACGTTCTGCTCGTAATGGAAAAACTAGAAGACTTATGTGATACCTTGTGTTGGAAATAAATTGATCAAGTAAATTTAAAACTATATTCCGAAATTCATGTAATCCGATAAATTTATAGTTTTTTAACAGCCTGTATCTTTTAAACCGAGTCGATTCGGAACTAATGGTGAAGAAAAAAAGTGTTTTTTTTTGACCTCAAGGATTTGCCGAATATTTTCACGAGTAAAAGACTCAACCTGTATTTACAAGTTAAAGAATCAAGATACATTTTCATTTGAATGATTTCTGCAGTTGAATCCAATATGAAGTATTCCCATAAAAAATTTCTGTGTGAGTTCATGTATATGAATAATCCTTTATGCCCGAAAACATGTAATTCCCTAGAAATGCAATACTGTTAGGGGAGAACGGGGATGGTTGTCTATAGGGGTAGGTTGACTAACTCTAAAAAACTCGCCCGACGCAATAGACTTGAGCCAACCAGTGAGGCACCAAAGTGCGTCACCTCCTCCTGCTTAGTCACCGGGAACGCGCACACAAAAAGTTTCAGAGAAAGAACTCTATAGTGAAAAACCACACACGTAGATAATTATTTTGGTCCTAGTGATATTTGTAATAATGCCTATTTATTCGTGGTTATTGATCGTCAAAGCACTTATATAAAATGTTTGATTCATGTTCTTTCTTTTATGTATAATTCTATTTGATTTCTTCCTCACAGTTTTGAGGTTATGGCAAGTTGTTACAAATTTAAAGTTTGTTCGGGGCTGGTAGACTTATGTATGTCATAATAATTAAATTTTATGCAAATTTCCTTCGTATTGTTCTGAATACTTACTAACTACTTTGTTTACCTTGTTTGTTCTTCAGGTACTCAAATTGCGATATTTTCAAACGTCGGATTGTTCATTTTCATTTGAAGTTTATTGTGTTCAATGAAAGTGGCAGAAAATTGCCTATTGAATTCAATAAAAAGAAATTAGCAATGCACCGGTCCTTTTGTATCTTTCATCCTATTTCCTAATAGATTTGACCCTTATAACTTTATAGGTCAACTTATACCAGGTGAAAAGTCAACCTACCCCAGGCATGGGGTAGGTTGACTAGTTTTTACAATTATACAAGAACTGGCCTGCACTCTATACCATAATGAATAACGTGCTTTCTGTCGCTTTTTTCCAAAGCTTAATAGTCTATCTATTAACTGAACCCGTTTTTAAATTAATATACTCTAAAGAAATTAAAATAGAAGCCTTTTAGCTAAAAGTTGGTCAACTATCCTCGGTCTCCTACTTATCTTATTGCATATGCCTGTTTTTATCCATCTCTATGTTTGTACGTAGAAAACCTGATTCACCTATATGATAATGCTGACAGAATTCAACCATTTTCACCGTTGACATGAGGAAATTTCTCGTGACGAAACAGCACTCTAGACGGATTCCAGTCTCTAATGAAGTTTTCCATGCATTTTCCGCAGCAGCAGCGAGGTGCAAAGGAGAACAGTAATTACGAATGCAATTACATTGGATCATTTATTCCGACAGTTCGTATTCTGAATAATTTTCACAGAAACTCCGGTCTCGGATGATTCTGAATCTTCCTGCAATTAGCTCGGTGTTGCCGAAAATGGAGATGATGGTTGGGAATGAAAACCTTGGAAGTTGGACTACTTGATATGATAGTTCTCCGAATATTGAGGGCAAAACTTGAAGGAATTAATTCTGATTCTCTTACCTAGATCGAACAAAGTAAACAGAAATCTTCATTTTCCATACTTGCAAATCTCGCGGGAGCAAAAAGTTATTGTATCCATGCCGAAGAGCTTTCATTCAGGTGTAACTCCCCCTCCAAACTTCTCAAATTGAAACTACTACAGGCAAAAGCAATGTATGATATACGTGAAGTGTTTCAAAGAAAATGAGTGTTTCTTGATCTTGATGAAGATGAAAATAAAATAGTCAAAGAAATGTATGGAATTAAGGATCCTCAGAGTGTTGGAACCAACCTTTCAAACATATTTTTAGGTAGCTTTAGCTAGGGTACAGGGGGTGCAAGTGCAAATGGGTGCCTGGCCTCAGGAAACTTTCAGCCAATGTATCTACCACATTCAATGATATCTATATTGCTATATAGGTAATTGTAATATATTGGGGAAATATTGAAATTCATTGGTGGGGTTGCACATGCCCATTATTGTTAGAACATATGTGAGCTACCTTTCATTTTGTGGAATGCAATTTAATTTCAATATGTGTCTAGATTTGGAAATAAACGTTTAAAACGAAAGAGTATCTTTCTAAACTAGTCCAAAGACATTACAACTTGGCGACGAGGATAAAAAGATAACTACTATCGAATTAGTTAGTGCCTTCTGAAAAGTGATCGTGACGAGGATGGCGTCATTTCTTGGGAAAGTTCGAGAATTTCGTCTGGAAGATTCTGATTGGAATATATTCAAACCTCGTTTGGAACAATACTTCATAGCGAATAAAATCGAAGACGAAAATATGAAGAAAGCTATCCTGCTGAACGCGTGTGACGAGGAGGCATACAGATTGATTTTCAGTACGACGATTTGGTGATCATCCTCGACAAACATTTCCAGCAAATCATTCGACCTTTCGCGGCTAGATACAAATTCTATAACGCCGTGAAAAGTAGAGAGGAATCTATACAACAGTGGGCAGCAAGAGTAAGATCGTTAGCCACGCATTGTACTTTTGGAAATGAATTAAATGTCGTTTTGCGAGATAAATTCATTATGGGCCTAGATGATACCCGAATTATGGAGAAAATTTTCGAAGAGGATCCGACAGTCGAATTCGACAAAATTATTCAAATAGCAAACAGTCACATAGGAAAAACAGGGATAAAAAGTGAGTCGTTCAAGGAAGAAGTTTTTTTTCACCAGATGAAAAATCAACGTAATCAACACCGATCCACTAAGCCGATAAGAAACCAGATGCACGAGGATGGAAGGGAGCAGAAGACGCGGTCATCTTATTCAGCCAGAGGTGGGACTCCCACCATCACGTGTCAAATTTGTGGAGGGACGAACCATAGACAAGATAAGTGTCGTTTTAAAAACTATGCATGTCACATTTGTAAAAAATTGGGTCATTTGGCAAAAATGTGTGAAATAAATAAGAGAAATAATTATTTAGAGGAACTAGGGGATAAATCTATGGATGATGAGTTGGATGAAGCATTAAATACACTTTTCACGTTAAAATCCGAAAATAATACTAAGAAATTTGACGCTATCAGGTTAAATGTTTCAATTAACCATAAAGATTTCGCATTTGAATTAGATACAGGGGCGTCAGTTTCAGTTGTCTCATATGATTTTTGGAAAAAATATTTATCGGAATTTGTTATATATAAGTCTGAAAAATCATTGTTGAGTTATGATGGTTCAATAATCAGACCTAGGGGTTACATTAGAGTGAACATTTGTTACAAAACTTCAACAAAAGAAATTGAATTATATGTCATCGAAAAGGGTGGACCACCTTTGTTAGGTAGAGATTTTTTTAATTTGTTCGAATTATCGATTTATCACATTGATGGAATGAATAGTCGTTTAGATAGATTTAAAGAAAAACTGATACACGATTTTCCTAATGTTTTTTCTCCCTGTTTAGGACGTTATACGAGAGGTACCATACATCTGGAGTTAATAAATGGTTGGAAGCCTAAATTTTTCAAATGTCGACCATTACCATTTGCGTTGCGTGAGGGTGTCGAGCGGGAGTTGGAGAGACTGGTGAATGAGGGCATTTTGATCCCGGTGTCATTCAGCCAATGGGGAACTCCAATTGTTCCAGTGGTAAAAAACTGCGGAGGTATCAGAATATGTGGTGACTATAAAATCACTCTCAATCCTGTCTTACATGTGGATAGATATCCATTACCATTGATAGAAGACTTGTTTCATAAGTTACAAGGCGGTATTCATTTCACTAAAATCGATTTGACTAATGCTTACCAACAAGTCGAGCTCGATGATGATTCTGTGTTGTTAACTACAATTAGTACTCATAAGGGTTTATTTGCTTATAAACGTCTACCTTTTGGTATAAATAGTGCCCCAGCTCTTTTTCAAAAAATAATGGAAAAATTGTTTGCGGGATTAGATGGGGTAGTAGTGTTCATCGATGACATATTAATCACAGGGAAAGATGAAATTGAGCATATGAACTGTGTTAGAGAAGTTTTGAAAAGGTTGAACGATAGTGGTTTCACGATTTCAATGAATAAATGTGATTTTTTTAAGGATTCGGTGACTTACTTAGGGTATAGAATTGATAAAGAGGGATTAAACGCATGTGAAGATAAGGTAGATGCAATTGTAAAAGCAGAAGCGCCTAGGAACGTGACTCAACTGAAATCTTTTTTAGGATTGGTAAATTTTTATAATAGATTTATAAGGAACTCATCAATTCTTTTACAACCTTTGCATAATTTGTTAAAGAAAAATGTACAATTCAAGTGGTGTCGGAAATGTGATGTTGCTTTCAGGGAAGTTAAGGAGATTTTAGCATCATTTCCAGTTTTAGTCCATTATGATCCAAACTTGCCAATAGTATTAACCGTAGACAGTTCATTTTATGGTATTGGAGCTGTTATTGCACATCGCTACGGTAAAAATGATGAGCGTCCTATAGCATATTCTTCTCAGACCTTAACCAAAAGTCAACAAAATTACTCACAAGTAGAAAAGGAGGCTTTGGCCATCATAGCAGGCGTTAGAAAATTTTTTCAGTACTTATATGGCAGAAAGTTCTTAATCAAAACGGATGCCAAATGCCTATTGACTTTATTTGGTAGTAAAAAAAACTTACCTATATTAGCTGCACATCGACTACAACGTTGGGCTTTATTTCTCTCTAGTTACAATTATGAAATTGAATACATCAAATCGGCCAATAATCAGGCAGATTTTTTGTCAAGATTACCGTTAAACGACCAAATTAACGAATCGAATTATGAGAATCCATACGTAAATTTTATTGCTTCTAACAAGGACATACCTATAAGTTGGCAAGAAATTAAAGAAGAGTCGGGTAGAGATAGAGAAATTAGGGAGGTCTGTGCATATGTAAGACAGGGTTGGCCAAGATCAGTTACTCCCCAGTTGAAACCCTATTTGCAATATAAAAATGAATTGAGTATTGATGAAGGATGTTTATTATTGGGTCATAAAGTTGTCATTCCCTTGTCTCTCAGAAAGAAATTCCTGAACATTCTTCACGGGACACATTTGGGAATGGTTAAAACTAAGAGTTTAGCTCGTTCTTATGTATGGTGGCCTAATATAAACTATGAAATTGAAAATGTGATTAAAAGTTGTGTAAACTGTTTAGCTGTAAGAAATTCCCCCTCAAAAGTTCAATTACAGACCTGGGAATATCCAAAGAAACCATGGTATCGTGTTCATGTGGACTATGCTGGTCCAATTTTTCAAAAATATTATATTTTGATAGTAGTAGATGCATATAGTAAATGGCCAGAAGCAATCATAACTTCAAATAATTCTTCAAGTACGACCATCAATGCCTTACGTGAAATTTTTGCCAGATTTGGCTTACCGAACATATTAGTATCAGATAACGCAAAAAACTTCAAGTCTGATGAATTCCAATCATTTTTGAGTAAAAACTCCATTGAATTTAAAGAAATCGCTCCTTTTTATCCTGAGTCTAATGGTCAAGCCGAGAATTCAGTAAAAACTATAAAAAATAGTATTTATAAAGTATTGAAAAGCGATGATTGTCAGAAATTGAAATTGGTTCTGAGCAATTTTTTGTTTTCTTATCGAATTGCTCCACACTGTACAACAGGGGTGGCTCCTGCAAAATTGATGTTAAATAGAATTCCCAGATCTGTACTTGATTTCATTCACAAAAATGATAAATTTGTAGATACAAAAGATGATATTGTTGAGTGTATAATGAGTAAAGTTAAAGCCGAGCAAAATAAACAAATTGAGTATTATAGAGGGAGGAATATGAGGGAGTATAAATCCGGTGAGACTGTAGCAGTTAGGGACTACAGACTTCAGAATAAACCACGTTGGATTAAAGGTATAATCAAGAAAAAAATTGGTTCGAAATCATATCTTATCTTTATTCCTTCGCTGGAAAAAACTTGTCGCAGGCACATAAATCAAATTATAGATTTCAATTTCTCTGTAAATAGAAATAATGACAATGTAGACATAGATGCTGGTGATGACCAGAGTGACTCTCAGGAGATTGATGAAAATTCATTGAATTGCAACTTAGATAGCGAATAACCTTCATCAAATATTTCTTCTCCTGAAAAAGAGCCGCATCGAGACACAATTAGACGTAGCGAAAGAAATGTAAACAAAAAAGTTCATTATAAATTTTAGTATTATGTGGTGTATTTGTTTATAAATTGTTGAAATTTTCTAGTTGAATTGTATTTGATATGTAAAAGGGGGAAGAGTGTAATATATTGGGGAAATATTGAAATTCATTGGTGGGGTTGCACATGCCCATTATTGTTAGAACATATGTGAGCTACCTTTCATTTTGTGGAATGCAATTTAATTTCAATATGTGTCTAGATTTGCAAATGAACGTTTAAAACGAAAGAGTATCTTTCTAAACTAGTCCAAAGACATTACAGTAATAAAAACATTGTATCGTTTTTTTATTCTTAATGTTCCGACCTCGACCAGCAACATCGGTATGTTTTATTCAGAGAGGGAACTTCGGAAACGTTCTTCGAATTCTCGATTCCAAGAGTTCCTCTTGACTGCTTGATGACTGTGAAATGCGGTTCCTGGAAACTAATACTATGAAGAAAATATACAGGGTGTATTTGACAAAGTTGAAAAAAAATTTGAAAAGATTTCAAAATGTGGTTTCGTTTAGGATATTGGCTCATTCGATATTAACGTGGTAATGAAAATGGAAACTCAGGATTGCTGAATTGGCCGAATTGTTCTCATTATTTTTAGTAACATACACGATTTTATGAAATGCCTCATTTCGATACCAACTGACAGAAGAGACATGGGACACAAGTGTAAAAAATTGAATAATACAAATTCTCACCAATAAAATTAGTGTAAATTAACACGAATTTTTTCACAATGGGCATCACAATCTTCTTGTTCGAACATTTAAACAATCGTCGTAAAAATGGGATTAAATGGGGAACATCATAGCACTTTTTCAACATAACTAACATAAGGACTTTCAAGAAACTGCCTCGATTTTCTACATTTTTTTTTCACCTAAAATTGCACGATACAACAATTATGATTCTCTCAGAAGTGACCTGATGCATCTAATCCGATGAACTTGGTACTGAACCATGCATTGTCCAGCCAAATGTCCAGTACAGTCCAGTACTTGGAATTCAATGAAATTTTGTCGAACTTCTAGGGGTTGTATCTCAGTCATCTTGGATAATTTTATATAGAAATTTTTTGGTAAAACGACTAAAATTGATGAGTTCTACCTTCTGTCAAAAATAAGCCTTACCTTTGAAAACACCCTTTATACATGCTGACATCTTCACTCAGAGAGTTGACCAATGGAATTGTGTTGGATCTCGTCACCATAGGTGCTGGGGAGACCTCGTCTGTTGAATGCTATACCTGGGAAGCTAAGGGGTTGTATGCACGCTCCTAATTTCAGGAAGAAGCTAACAAAATGGCTGATTTCTGCTGAGAGTGGCAAAATTTGTTCGATCGTTTCCCCTGATAATATTTTTTGAACATTGTGTGGGGAAATATGTGCCTATGTGTGATTGTGAGTATGTGGGATTGTTTGGGCGTACGTGAGAGTTTGTGTGGTTGTGTGTCTGATGATGTGATCATCGACAGCAACATTCGATTGCTGAAGATCATTAAACGGAAACTTTTCAAAGACATGCTCTCTTGAGCTTTTTTGAGTTTCACAATGTTTGTTTTTTTGGGTCGATTTTGAACATGGTAAAAATACTGCAGGAGAAATAAACATGACTTTAGCCTTGCGGCTTTCGCACGCACCTCTCCAGAGGAAAATTCACTTATCTCAGATATCAAAAGGATTAAGCTCTATTGAAGCCCTTTCCAGGTTTTCGGGCTCGTGATATTGGTTGTGTTGGGATCGCTCCTCGGCTCCCTGTTGTAGGTTGGATTCCTGCTTGACCCGCACTTCCTGTCGGAGCAGACGGTGTTCCTCTGCATTCCCCATGTACTTGCGTACAGTTTCCTCAAGGTCTTTGGTAGTTTCTTCGGTATCGGGCCTGTAGATGATATGACAATAGGGATGGTCTTGATATCTTGCAACTTCTACTCATTATTATACGGCCGCCATCTACTATTCCTCGATTGAATACTAGTAACTTCTTACCAATAGTGATATGGATGGAACGCCCAAATATATTTTGCACCCTGGCGACTGAAAATCTAGGGCTCCTGAATTGTTGTTGACCCTGCATTAACTCATCCCAGAGTTTCCATTAGCTCCTTGGAATCTGTGATGAATTGCTTTTTTTTATCAGTTGCTTGACTGATCTAGATTCATAATGTATCGATAGAATTGAATAAAAATAATTGAGCCATTGCCTCACTGAATGAGAGAAATGAGGTATGAATACAGATCCGCTAATAACACAACAAGTTAAGATAACCAACTCGATGAGGATTGAAATATTATTTTTAATTGTGTAAATCCGAAAGTTTTGTTAAGATATTCACGGTCAGATTGTTGAGGTCAAAAAAAAACACTTCTTTATCATATTTATCAGATAGGCCCTGATAAAAAGATATGGCCATTTTAAGTTGTGTGCCACCCCTGAAAAAACAAAGTAATTAGCTAAATATGTGACACTACACATCTATGAATCCTTTAAACAGAGATGTACTCAGCCAAAGTATTAAATTTTTCGAATATTATAGATACTTTTTATTTTTAAACATCAGATTTCTCGAAAACGGCGCATTATATGAGAAAATATGAGGAATACTTTTATTTCACAAAACGTTCGTACATTCATTAGATAGTGTTCAACTTATTTTCCAAAGTTGGGTTCTTTGAATTTTTGGTATTTTTATGGTAAGTAATGGTCATAATGAGAACACTGGAAGACGTGGGTAATATCTTGTGTGCAAAAATATTAATCAAATAAATGAAAAACTATATTCCGAAATTCATTTCATTAGTTAAAACCGTTTGTGAGATAGAACTAAAAATAACATTTTTCTTACCGTTGTTCAACAGCCTGTATCTTAAACAAGCCGATTCGGAAAAAATGGTATGAAAAGAAAGTGCTTCTTTTGACCTGTTGAAATATTTGTAGGAATCAAAGAATCATCCTGTATTGTATATGAATTTTGTCATTGCTGATTTGTTGATATAATTATTATTGATTATAGTATATTATTTTTTTCGGTGATGAGTTATTTATCCACAACACATGTTTTGCTATCACAACAGCATTTTCAGGTGATTTAGGGTAAACACTAGCTAATGAAAATCATGTAATTCAGTTTCTAAGTAGTTATAATACACTGCGCAAAAAAAATTAACGCACATTATGGAAATCTCAAATTTATTCTACAACTGAAGATGTTCTCAATGATAATTATTTTTATCAGAATTATGCATGCATATGTTATCCACTTTCAACGGTTTTCTTCAATACATATTTTTTTTCCCAGCAGGAATAAAAAAAGATGATATAATCAGATTTTGAATGTATTGGCTCCATTCTAAAATCAGTTGTTCTCGATCAATTCTAGTGATCAATAGTTTTTCTTTTGTTTGATTTTCGACACTCGATCGCTATGCAACGCGAAACACGCTATTTGACCCAAGAGGAATGTGCCCAAGCGGTAGTTTTGCGAGAAGAAGGGTGGACATACACAAAAATTGCAGAAAGGTTTGGAGTTTTCCATACAAGTGTGTCCAGAATGTTGCAGCGATTCAGGGAGACAGGTTTGAATGTCCGAAGACCAGGACAGGGTAGACCACGGGTAACAACTGCCATTCAAAAACGTTACTTGAGAGTTTCTTCGTCGAGACAACGGTTTGCAACCGCTCGCCTCCTTCAAATTCAGCTTGAGCAAACTCATGAGGTGCAAATAAGCACTCAGACAATAAGAAATCGCCTCAGAGAATATGATTTAAGGGCTCGTGTCGCGGCAAGAGGCCCAGCTCTTACCCCAGCCCATCGAAGGGCGCGTTTGGATTTTGCGAGAGAGCATATCTATTGGGAAGAGGCCGATTGGGAAAGAGTTATCTTCACAGATGAGTCTAGATTCTGCCTCTACCATTGTGATCGACGTTTCCTTGTATACAGACGTTCACATGAACGTTATGCTCAGTGCAATTTCCTGAATACTACTGGTTTCGGGGGAGGATCGATTATGGTATGGGGTGGAATATCTTTGACTGCTCGCACAGACCTAGTGGTCGTTGATAATGGAGCTATGAATGCTGATAAGTATATAAGGAACATTCTTGAAGGGCATGTAGTGCCATTTGCCCCATACATTGCTGAAAATTCAATTTTTATGTACGATAATGCCAGACCCCATCGTTCGCGCATCGTTCAGGAGTACCTTGAAGAGGTTGAACTCTCTCGAATGGAAGGGCCAGCAAGAAGTTCAGATCTCAATCCAATTGAGCAGGTTTGGGACAACCTCAATAGAAGGCTGAGAAGTTCAGAAAATCATCCAGCTTCTCTTAATGACTTAGGAATCCAACTCGAAGAAATCTGGAAAGGATTAGATCAGAACATTTTAAGATCACTCATTTTGAGTATGAACCGTCGTTGCCGAGCTTTAATTAACGCAAGGGGTGGAAATACCAAGTATCAAATCACTTATCAGCAATTCAGTATTTTGAAAATTGTTCATTTCTCTTCTTTCACATAGGATTCGGTGAAATCCTGATTTTTTCTTCCATTTAATGTGTCTTGTTTCGTTCAAAACCTTCCCGAGAGAACATAAAAAATAAGTTATAAAGTCAATGTAGAGTTAACTTTCATTAAAATTGAGATTTTCAGAATGTGCGATAATTTTTTTGGGCAGTAGATTATGGATTTTATTATCTAGGATGGGCTACATCAAATCAATACCTACCGTTTTATTTGACATTCAAACTCCGTTTTTCATAAGAACTTGCTGTTCTTTGGAAATCATCTTCGTTCAATTCATAATTGATTGCATCATTTTGTTTCGTGGAGTACTTATCAGATGTATCAGAGAAGAAATACACCAAACTCTCTGTTTTACAATTAATCTTCCCTGATTATATTAACCAACAAGATTTATTATGCGAATTCAACTGTGATGGGGAAAATTTATCAGCTTTCAAATCTATATGAATTGAAAGTGAACATGTAAGAATGCCAAGATTTTCACCGATGGGAAAGAAGTGTTAATTATTTTTCCAACTAAAATTTCAACAAGTGAACCGATAAAAACGGCTTTCATATAACGTAGAAATCGATATCACCGTCTGCTCGGAAGAATATTTATGGGTGTTCGTTTCGGGCAACTGGATAATGGTTATTTATTTTAGAATCAGTCTCACTTTGTATTTTTTGCGGGAAGGAAAGTATATTTTGCAGGTTCGCGATCCTTATCAGTAGAACAAATAGTGCTTTTTCATTTTATTATATTGAAAACATATTTCATTTATCTTATATGTTTATTTGTAATTACCTCTGCGTAGAAGAAAACAGTAGATCATTCGGGAGATTTATGTACATTGCATTCCATTTTGTGTGAGACAGCCCAGGTTTCTCACTTGTTATTCAAGATAGAACCATGTGGTTTTCACGTTCCTGTCCTATTTTTTTGTGAAAATACAACAATTTACGTGGATGAACAGTTATAAATTGACTTGCAGTGAAATGTTCACTGCACATGGTGTAGTCAGTAGTGCCTTTACGACCTGAAAATTTTATCCACTTCGGAGCACTGAAAATAAAATCCAATAAATGACCGAGTCACATGTTACCAGTTTTGATACTTACATTCCCATATTCCTTAGTGAAGTAAAAATCTTAATTTCGGAAAATCTATATTATTTGATCTACAGTTCTTTACCATGCAATAATTTTTTAACGATATTTTGAGGTTTTCACCAAGAAATTAGACAAAATGTTTAATAGTCAGCAACTGGAAGGAGCTAGATAAACAAAAGGCGGTACGAGAATCTAAACTTTCAAAACCTCTTTAATCAAAATGGCCATCTGTAATCTTACCTACATCATTTCATATGTTTCTGCGAAGGGCCTTCGAATTAATATTTTAACCAATCTTAGTGTTTTAGAAACACATTTGAAACACAGATGGCGCTCACATCACTTTAGTCGCTGCGTTTTTCTCTATCTTTCTACTCTATAATCCAAATCCGATCAAGTTTATTTGCTTTACTTTGCTCTGAAATAGTGTTATGGCTTTCGCAAAATTTGAGCCTAACCGGCGACTAGTTTCTATAGATAGATAGATAGAATAGTTTATTGTGACATAAACATGAATCGCAGAGGCTGAAGCCTGTACGCGATATACAATTACTTAACATATAAACATTATTACAGTACCCACATATAAAATAAAATCTTATTCTGAATCAAAACCGAACCAACGAAGAAATTAAACGAACTATATCAAAAATGAAGTGTCGATAACTCGGTGATAACTGTGTGGTGTCGTACCTATGTTTTTGTTGAAGTGAAGTATAGGATTACCAATGCATCAACCAGAGTCCAATCTGAAGTAGGCAGGAATTCTTGAGTATGAGGGTTGATTTATTATTATAAATTAATCATTGATCTGAAATATTTTCTTCCTTTTTCAGAAATCCATTTTTTTATCATATTTATTTGTTTCTCAATTGGTCTTATGTCTTTCAGGTTCTTCGGGATCATGCAATATATGCGTGGAGCCAGGTATGTGAAGCATCTTTGTCCAATTCGCTTTTCAGCTCTAGGAATCACGTGGATTATATTACCCCTAGTTTCATACCTACATTCGGTTTGTCTTAAAGTGAGTTGAATTTTCCTAGAACAGATGGCCGCTAATATCTGGGATACAAACAACTGGTGAGGATTCATTGCCCGTGATAAGACGTATAATTCGTCCGATGGAAACAAATGGGGCTTTCCATAGATTACACGGAGCAACCATTTCTGGATCACTTCTACTCTTTTCATGTGGCATTCGTATGCTCCGCCCCAGGCAATAATTCCATACTTTATTAGCGATTGGCATGGAGCATTATATATCTGCATAAGCCTTTCTATTACCAGATACTTTTTAAGATATCTAAAGTTTGATAGAAGGCATCTGAGTTTTCTCACTAAATTGTCTATATGTATGTTCCATTTCAGATGTCTATCAATTGTAATGCCGAGATACTTGATTGAGTCAGTTTCGTGTATTGCTGTGAAGTCGTTCACTTTCAGAGGACCCAAGTTCGGAAGACCTGACTCATAGGAAATGAATGGTAAGTACTTTGTTTTTTTACGTTCATTGTTAATTTATTTATCCCAAACCACTGTTTTATTTTGGAAAGGACTTTTTCAGTCTCGGATTTCAATTCTTGCCATGAATCTCCCTCGTACAATATGGCAGTGTCATCCGCAAAACTAATGACCTCACCTTTCTTCTCCATTAGTAATAAACCATTCATATAAACTAAGAACAAGATTGGTCCATCACTGTTCCTTGGGGTACTCCACATTCGATATTTCTCATCTTATTAGCAGGCCCGGATCTAGCGGGGGGGCAAGCGGGGCGCTTGCCCCGGGCGTCAGCTTAAGGGGGCGCCAAAATCAACCAGAGGTTAAATTTTTTTTTTTAGTTTCTCGGAAAAAATTAGTTTCCTAGTGCTAAAATCGAAACTGTAGAATGGAAACATGATAAACCATCACTATGCCAAAAATCTTCAAAATCAATGAGGGATCAATTAACTGTATATGTATTATTCAGTCATCTCTAGGAATCATCACCACTTGGGTGAAATAGGTTAAAAGATAGGATATGTCTACAATGTGTCGCAAGCATAGAGCCAGTAATTTCTTTGCCTGGGGAATTACTGACTCATCCCCATTTCATCTGGAACTAAGGGCCAAAATTTCCGATTTTTTATGGACCATAACTTAAAAACTAATCCTTTCAGCAAAATTCTGTTCGCATATTCGTAATCTACGCCCTCCTCGATTTAGTAAATACACCAATATTGGTGGAAATGGCAGAGATCGGAAATTTTTCTAATTTTCCATATTGTATGAATTTTTGAAAAATATTTTTGGTCTCCGATCGAAACCAAATTCGTACTGTACACTAATACGAGTGCGCAAACCACGAATATGCAAACAGATATTTTTTAAAAATTAAGTTTTCAAGTAATGGTCGATGGAAAATCGGAAATTTTGGACCTTCGCGGAAAAATTATATAAAATCTAATCTGTTAGCGGTAGATGAATGAAGTGTGGTTTTTTCTATTCGCAAAGAACCAACATAGCACAAAATAATCAGCATATGACTAGTGCTTTTTTTCTGGATGATACACCTCCTCAAAGTTGACCAATTTCTTCGAAATTTTGCACTAAAAGTGATTTATTTCTCAAAATACTGATCCTACAAAATATCAAATTGCATATTCGTGATCTACGACCTCGAATTAATAAGTAAAATGACCCGGGTCGATATATGTCGCTGAAAAAATTAATTTTCGTTCGGAATAATTTCGTTCGTAAAGCGCGGGTAAAAACGATAGGTGAGCGAGGGTTGCAAACGACATTGTTGTGAAAACAAACTTTTTATTTTTCGAACGATTTCAACCAGAGTCATTTTTTCTACTAATTCGTGGTCGAAGATTACGAATAAGTAATTAGATTTTTCCTAAGATGAGTACTTTGGGAAAAATATAACTTTTAATGGAACAATGGGAAAAAAATGAGAGTGATTTTTTTCCTCATTTTAGGAAAAATCTAATTGCATATTCGTAATCAACGACCTCGAATTAGTGAAAAAAATAACTCGGGTTGAAATCGCGATGACGAATATGCAATGATATGTTTCCTAAGAACCTTAGAGGGTGGGGGCGCTATCATAAATTTTTGCCCCGGTCAGAAAAAATCGTAGATCCGGGCCTCTTACTAGAAGAATCATTTATTTTTACAAATTGGACCCTATCAGTTAAATAGTTTTTCAATAATTCATATGATCTACCCAGAAAGCCATTTCGGTAGAGTTTATCTAAAATTTTTGTGTGTGAAACAGTATCGAAGGCCTTTTCAAGGTCTACAAAGACACACAGACCTGTTTTCCCACTATCTAACCAACCTATATCTTTCCCATCATTCTCCTAATTGCATCCTCGGTTGATTCACCTTTTCTGAAGCGGTACTGGTGTTCAGATGGAACTTTATTTTTTTCTAGAAACGTGACAATTCTCATTTCCAATAATTTCTCTAAAGTTTTAGCTACATATCGTTCTATAAATTTGTCATCTTGTCCTTTTCTCCTGATTTGAAAATTGGTTTGATAACCCCCACTTTGAAAATTCTGGAAAACTTAGCTGTTTCAAAACACATATTCGTCATTAACACAAGGGGTTCTACTATTTCTTCTTGGATGTTTTTCAGAAGTTCTGGTCTAATTTCATCAATACCAGGAGATCCTCCGTTTTTTAGTGATTCTATCACCTCTTTCACTTCCTTTGAAGTTGTTGGGAATAGAAAAAATGTTTCATTACAAAAAATTTCAACCTCTTTCTTCTCTGAAGTAGATATATGGTATGTTATCTGCTAGCGTTTTACATACAATTTGTTCCTTGTTTGTGACTTCCTGTCCTTCATTTATTAATAATAGATTTTATTTCTGTTTCAGGTTTGGATCTGCCGCAGAGGTTATCCACGTAAGACCAAAGGGATTTTGTTGTTGAAATGTATTTCGCGACAAAGGTGTTCATGTAATCTCTTTTAGCGTTCCTGATCAACTTGTGTAAAATATTTCTCTATCTTGTTTATTTTTGTTTCAACTATGAAATGCATTTTTTTTAAATTTTTTACTCGTTAAGTTATTCTGCACATGACTTCGTATATAGGTAAAGGTACATACTTCATAACTACAAGTTCAAAATCTTTCAATAGTAGAAAAAATTGGGATATCTCTCATTCCAATGCCATGGAGCGGATTTTTCAACCAACACATTAGTATTCTCAACTCGGTCTGAAAATGTTCCATTCCCTTCTCCGAAAAATTGAACTGTTTACAAACGTTCGGACAGAATTGAAATTGAAGTTTCCGCATCAATGAGTCAACCCTTTCTCCGATAGCAGCAGGAATGAAGGCCCAAAAAACTTCATTATTATGGGAAGAAAAATCTATTTATGATATTCGCATTTCAATACTTGCATTCTGCTCTCTCCTGGCATAATTATTTCGATTGTTTCGTTACAACAAAAAATATTGCTTGTGGAAATAATTGAAATTTTCGCACGCAGCATGGTCGACGTAATGAAGTTCACACACTGTGTGAAGTAAAGCTCTAAAAAACAATATCATCCTTCCGAATTTATACGGTCTTTAGTTTTCGGATAACAGGGTCACATCCTCCCGCTCTAATAATAATCCGAGTTCATACTTAAACGGAATTGTCGATGCGTTGTACTCTAAATCACAGAAATTTCATATCTACCAAAAGAGAATATGATAATTTAATCTTGGGATTCCATTCCGCGCAGCTTCGGCAGCGGCAATTAATTATTATCCTTCATGAAAATTCGCCATAAACTCAAAAGAGGTAATCTAGTATACTTAATGCGAAGTTATATCGGAGTTATTAGTCCACTGAGTCAGAAACATAAACATATTTTACAACGGACTATGGCATTGTGTACTCTTTTTATGACACTGCAAAATTACACTGAATAATTAAGCAGCTTCTGCAATGAGGATTCTGATTAATTGACTACCTACCTAGGACGGATTATCGATTATTTACCACGTTGCATTGATAATTTGGTTCGGAATCTCAAATTCGGGATGGAAATTAGTTCATATATTCACGTATCTCCATAGAAACCCTAACATCTACATAGACCTTTGCACTAATAAGAGAAATGAAATCAGCGTCTCTGGTTCTGTAGCTATCAGAACAGCCTACGTCTTATTACATATTGTTATTGGCGTTTCATCGCCCTAGAAGCATTATTCAGGGTGTTCCATAGTTAAATTTAGATTAATAATAATACTCAGATGCATAACACCTGAAGATTTGAATATCCGCAACTGTTACCCTATGTCCTAATTGGCAAAGGATCGCGCGCGATTGGGCGATGGCGTTGGTCGTTGGATCGCGCGATGAAAAAATCAAACGTGAACAAATAAAGCTGGATGTCCGAATACAGCACCAAACTGGCTCGCGCGATGGAGGAGGACGCTCGCACTTGTTTGTTTCGAAATCGCGTCGAGTACAGGGTGCGCAAAATTCATTGTCTACTGAAGGGATCTCGAGAACTATAGCAGCTAGAAGAAAACGGATGACACATTCTCGAGCTCTTTTTTCTTGACTAATCCAAAACTGAAAACAGATCCAGCCTAACGGTCATAGATTTTGAGTTATGAACGAAAATCCAAATCCAGAAATTATCATTTCCAATGAAGCCGAATAACTCGCTTATTTGAACTCGTATTCGAAATCTGTTATTTCATTCTACAGGCACTTTTTTATGAGGAATTTGAATATGATATTATTGAATTGTTTGATCCAGTCATTTTCGAGATACGACAGGGATTTCTGATTTTTCAAATGTAAACTATAGTTGAAAGTTCATTCATCTTGTTGGAATTTTTTTGCTGATTTCAAAAATGTATCATATGTCGCTATTCACATGAATGTTACACGAGAAAAAAATTCAATACTTTTTCCTGCTTTTCGATTCTCTGTTGAATGATAAGTATATATTATTATAATATATATTATAACTATGGACCAAAGACCTCCACTGTGATCTGTCTAACGCTTGTTGTTCCCAGTTATGATTGGCATTAACTGATTTTGGGGATTGATGTAGTGTATTCTTAAACCGCTTATAAATACTTGCCTCCTGGTTTCCGAGCTCCCTCTGTGAATTCGCCATATACGTTTTTGGGGAGTATTGTGTCTTGCATCCTCAGAATGTGGCCGCTGCGTCGGGCCCTCGTAACTTGAGTCTCAATTGTTTTACAACTTGCGCGTTGCAAGACTTGATTGGAATCGTGATCTCGTTCTCCGAAGCAGAACTAGATTGCTCTAATGTTACGTTTTTCCTGTAATTTTACGGCATATAGTTGCTTAGTGTGGCCGGTGAATTTCTCTCGAATAGTATGGCAAATCGTCTGATTCCACTCTAACAAAAGCTAATACCTGAATCCCTTGTGCTACTTTCGACTCATTGAAGGTACCGTGGACCTAATTTTTAAACTGCGACAGCTGCAAGAGCAGGCCCGTGAACAACAATCAAGGATCTATACAGCCTATATGGATTTAAGTAAGGCCTACGACTCGGTAAATCGGAGAACGCTATGGAAAATCATGGGACGCCTTGGAGTACCCGAAAAATTCTTAGCAGTGTGTAAAAGCCTCCATGCCAACAACACCTCTAGAATACAGCATAATGGCTCTACAACCGACCATTTCTTGACCAACTCTGGAGTAAAACAAGGCTGCGTGTTAGCGCCTTTACTGTTCAATAATTTCGCCATAACTTCGATAATTGCTTACATGAGTATGCCTGTAAGTGGTGTTGGAATAAGATTCAGATTTTAAGGAGGCCTATTTAACCTGAAGCGCCTCAGAGCAAAAACCCGTACAAAGTTTATCACATAACTTCAATATACAGACGACTGCGCACTTATCGCTAGCAACTCAGAGGATCTACAGATAATGTTGGACACCTATAAACATATATTCGAAGCTTTAAGCCTTAGACTCAATATCGACAAAACCAAAATCCTGGTAAGTCTGCAAGACAGCCTGCAGAGAGATATCAGAGCCTGGAAGACAAAACTTAAGAACAGGTCTAGCAGTTCAAATACTTGGGAAGCTTCATAAATACTAGGGCTAACCTAGACATGGAAATACAGGACCGTATTAATACGGCATCATGAGTATTTTGGAAGCTGAAGGACAAAGTGTTTCAAAATCACGACCTCAATCTGAAGACCAAGACCGCTGTTTACAAAGGAGTGGTCCTCCCAATCAGATGGTTCCGCAAAGTTTCAAATGCAGAAGTCTTGCAGCGCGCGAGTTGTATAACAATTGAGACTCAAGTAACGAGGGCCCGACTCAGATGGAGCGGCCACATTCTGAGGATGCAAGACACAAGACTCCCCAAAATAGCTCTGAATGGCAAATTCACAGAGGGAGCTCGGAAACCAGGAGGCCAGTGTGAGCGGTTTAAGGATATACAGTATCAATCCCTAAAATCAGATAATGCCAATCATAACTGGGAACAACTAGCGTTAGACAGATCACAGTCGAGGTCTTGGTCCACAGCTATAATGGAGACTCGAGAAGAATAAAGCGGCGACCGGATCTGGTTGGTGACCATCCATGCCCGCAGTGTGGAAGGATCTGTAAGTCACGGTTGGGTCTCTTCAGTCACAGAAGGGCACACAGTCGGAAGAAGCCGTAAGAAATTATAAGTTTGATCGCACAGATAGTTTTGTTTTTGATTGTTTTTGTAGATTTATTCTCGTTAACGGGATACAGCAATGACGAATGAATGAATGAATGAATTCTCAAAATTCAACATTGACCAATTGTTCATTCAATGTATTTTTGATATAGGTAATGAAAATGACATTTGAATCAGAGAAGTTTGTGGTCATGTAAAAATTTCATCTTTTGCAGAGTAACACTTTTCCTTCCACCGACCGAGCAACACTTCTCCTACTTGGCGGAGAAATAGAACTTTTCGATGTTCCTCTCAATCGAAAAATGTTATTATTATACATTTTAAAATATAATCTTCAAAGCATCGAACATCAAACTAATCATGCGGTAATCTTCGCATTTAGATGCGCTATCCTTTTTTGGCATGTTGACAAAGGTGGAACCAACCAGAGGGTATTTTACCAGCTCGGTATATTAGGTTGAATACATCCGTGACAAGGTCCAGACCATCCTCGGCAGCCACGAGCTTAAAAGTTTCCGCATGAACGCTATCGGGACCAACAGTTTTACCGTTCTTTCGAAATGTAATCGCATGTCTGACTTCATCTTTAGTGATTTTTTGGCCCATTTTTGTACGCCTGAATTGGGGGGTAATTCGCTGGTCTGACGTCATCAAAAAGTTAATGATATGGAATGAAAGGTATAAAAATTTGATCAACACGTATTCATTTACTAACTTTGTTTATAAATGCCTCACCTCTCTCACAGGACCAGCCGCCCTGTTGAGATGTGGAGTAAGTGGACAGATAAATAGATATTTTCAAGTCTCCTGGACGCAAGCTAAACATTACCATTGCAAAGCGAAGGTAGGCATTTGCCAACGGAGTATTTAGTCCCAATTAGTGATTTTCACCTATGTTGAAGCTTGTTAACGGGACTCACACTATTTGTTTGATGTTTGATTAATCGACAACCATTGCCATTATAAAATAAGTGAAACTGACTGTAGACATATCGAAAACGATAATTATGTGGAATTTATAATTGTATGCGATGCCTATCTGATACATATATACATGGTGTCCCAGGATTAGAGGGAATGAATTTGGATATATGCTCAGAACCTCAAAGTAAGACGAAAATCTCCCATGGAGGTATATCCAGGAATGCTTCGTTTCTTCAGAGATGAAGACTCGATTATGGTTATTATACAGAGATTTTCACGGTCTATCTATGAATTTGATAAAGAAAAATATAAATAACATCATTTATCCTTTGACCAAGCTGATTAACAGATGTATAAGAAAGAGTTTGTTTCCTGACTGCTTGAAGATGTCTAAGGTTGTTCCTATTTTCAAAAAGGGAAATAGATGATTTCCTGAAAATTACAGACCAATTTCGCTTGTTTTTCCAAGATCTTGGAGAAGGTTCTGGCCATTCAGATTTTTTTTTTTCAGAGTAATGAGGTATTTTCTTCTCGTCAATTTGTATACAGGAGGGGGAGGTCAACTTTCGATGCTATTCTGTAGTTGTACCTACAATTTCATTGTAGCGAGTTTGTAGGAGATAAGGTGGTCTCTTTCTATATTCCTTGATTTGACCAAGGCGTTCGACTGTGTGCCATTTGCGGGTCTTCTCTTGAAGCTGAGACGTTATGCATTCGGTGACGAAAGTTTTAATTTAATGAAATCATTTTTGACAAATAGAAACCAGTCGGTGTTTGTTAATGGTGTGTGGTCCTATAAGGAAATTTTGAAAATTGGTGTGTCTCAGGGCTCAGTTTTAGGGACTCTTCTCTTTTTAATTTTTGTCAAGGACTTCACCGATTTCATGTCGTGGACATCCAATGTTGTTTTTGTTGATCACACAACTGTGGCAAGACAGAATGGATGGTGTTTTCTATGAATGGGTCGGAGCGCAGCAAGGTGAAGTTTTTTGGTATTTGGTTGGATACAAGACTTACGTGGTCTGTTCATGCCGAATCTCTTTGTTCGAGGCTGGCTATCGATATTTTTATTTCACGTAGTTTGTCGTCCTCTGTGCCGAGAAATATGCTCAAAATAGCTTATTTTGCATTATGTGAAACCCACTTGAGATATGGCCTTCTTTTTTGGGGATGTTGCAGGAGCTCTTTTCGAGATATTCTAACGCTACCTCCACTGTTCGTTTATGAATTATTGACTTTTGCTCATGAGAGATTTGCTTCATGGAGCATGAACAGTGATGTACATGACTATGATACAAGAAACAAGATGTTATTTCGGGTTCCTTTTGCGAGAATGAAGAATTTTGTTTATTGTAACGTGGTTTCCTCGGAGAAAACTTATCTCGAGCACCAACTATTCTTTTCACTAGGAAGAATAGCAAACCTACCAGAGTAGCTGCTAGTCGGAGACAGAGTTCGCTGTTATATAGGGTGGTAGCGATAATGAAGTAGACAAAATCAAATTGTGTACCAGTTTATTCACACCTACGGAATCTGATTATATGAACAACGGAAATATGTGTAGATATGAAATATGAGCAAATCGATCAGCAAACATACATTCTGGAAATTCGATCCGATCACGAGCCCTTTGTAAAGTTTATACCTGGTACAGTGAAAAATCAACGATTGTTCAAAAAAAATGCACCAACCAGAACTAACGAAATGGATACTGAGAATTACCTCACGAAGTGAAATGACTTGCTATACGGTATCGGGATGTAATTGATTGTATTTCTCCAGAACTGAAAAAAACACAACCAGGGCGGATTTACTCGAGACTTTTATTCGCTACCCCAAGGGCTACGCTCAATGACTGATAGCGAAGAAAAAAACTATTTTGAGCGCAACTACGGGATTTCACTGACGACGAGCGACAACTCTTATTCTCAACCCCAAGGGCTCACGCACCATGTCTAATAGAAAAGAAGAGATTTCTATTTCAACACTTATGACGCGGGAACGTGAACAGGGGGGTTAACGGGACTTTCTCTTCACTACACAAAATTTATTCTAAATTCGCTGAACGGCTCGTCGGGCACACAATCGCAGAGACAAGAGAAAAGAGAGTAAAGAGCGTCAAGTGACAAAAGAGACTAAATGTAAAAGAGGACCATCGCGGGGGAAAATCTGCTTTTATGGGCAAATCCCCCCACACTCTAAAAATCTGAAAATTCCAGAATGCGACAAGAGTGAAAAACGTCGTCAGCTCCGGTTTATCGCATATCAACATCAGAAAAACGTCAAAATCTTCAACGGTATGCAAGAAAAACAACGTTGAACACAGATGAACGGTTTTTTACATTAACTCTGCCTATCGGAATGAATATACTAAATATTTGAGAATTAAATGTTTTCAAAGGCGGAAATGTGAAATGAAAGGAATGCACTAAAATGAACTCCAATTTTCTCAGAAAACTGGGATTCATTACATTATCTCTATTACTGTGGAAAAATTCAATAAATCCCTAATCAGTTCTCCGAGGCAATATTACTCTTCAACGAAGCGTTTACGCGCATAGGACTCCATAGAAACTTTTCGTCTTATTTTGAAGTACTGAACCTACGAGGATATATTGAAAAATTCTTACCCTACTATAGAACCAAACAAAATTTCAATGTAGAAATATTTTATTACTCTACATATTCTTCTTTTAATTGGATACATTTATTAGAACGAACCTGCAAAGTCTCAAACCTGACCTCCACAGCTTTTATAACCTCCTCGTTCGAAGATAATTTACGACATTTTAAACTTTTTTTCAGTTGAGTAAACAGATGATAGTCGAATGTAGCCAAATCTGGTGAATAAGGGGGAAGTTCTAGTAATTCAAACTCTAAATCCAAATTTTTTTTCATGCAAACATGAGATTTGTATATAGGGGCGTTGTCCTGCAAAACAAAACACTTTGGATAGCTTTCCGAGTCTTTTCTGTTCAATTTTTTTTCCGTAGAGTGGTCAGTAATGTCGAAAAGTAATCTCCAGTCATTGTTTTGCCCATATCCAAAAAATCAATCGGTAATATTCCATGGCAAATCCAAAACACTGAAGCAAGAACTTTTGCATCTGATTTTTTTACACGAAATTTCTTAGGAAAACGAGAGAGTCGCCATACCATCGATTGTTTCTTTTTTTCTGGATCGTAGAAATGTACCCAAGTCTCATTCATAGTATGAATTCGGTTTAAGAATTCTACATCGTTTTCAAATCGACAACAGATCGAACGCGATGCTTCTACTCTTGCACGCTTTTGGCCAACATTCAAATATTTGAGGATCCATTTTGGAGTAATTTTTCTTATGTCCAAATTTACATGAATTATATGATTAACGCGTTCCTATGAAATATTCAGTGCTTCAGATATCCGTTTTAGCCCAATTCGACGGTCTGATAAAATCATGTCTTGAACTGTATCGATTTTTTCGGGGGCTGACACAGAAACTGGCCTTTCCAATCTGTCATCGTCTTCAATGGAAAATTTACCTCTTTTGATGGTCGTATACGAACGAAATTGATCACCAATGGTATTAAACGTATTTTCGTAAATCTGCTTACCTCTTGATGATGGCTCGATACTCCAATTTTTCGATTTCGACAATTTCGGTGGACATCTTCTTTCTTTTAATTTATTGCGTAACTCTGGTTTATTTTTTTGACCTCAAACTTCACACTGACATTTGTAGTGAGTGAGAAATTTTTCATTGCGATGGTAACGCAATATTTTTTTTATGCATGGAACTGGTCTAGCCTAACTAGATATCAATACATCCTCGTATATCCGAATGGACTCACATTAATCCTGGAATAACTCGCATTCAAATAATTCAACTATTCAGGTTCCTACCATTCGATAATAGGATTATTAGCGAATAATTGAAATAGAGAGTTTCATTGTGCTTTCTGTCTTCGTCTGATGAAAAATCATGCAGGAGAAAACAAGGTCAGTACCTAATTAAATAGAATTCCTACACTTTTTTCTTCAACCGTATGAATGCATAATTCTATTTCTTACAATCTCACCGTAATTTTCAACAGTTTCTGGTCATCCATTTACCTACTCATTCACTATCAATCAATGAATTAGGTTCCACCGGCTCCCCATGACGTTCTATGATTTATACTTCAACGAACCTCCATAGGAAAATGTAGATAACTAGAAAGACCATCAGATACTGATAAATCAACATAGTTTTTCAGCGGTATTAACGAGATGGGGCAGCAGTTTTCCACAGAATGTCAGATTCACATTCTGCCTTGATAAACTGCGAGAAGCTACCTTGTGTCAGCAGAATTAATGTCCTTTGAATAGAACGTTGTGCCAGATAAATGACACGGTAAGCAGAAATTACAGAAATTTATCGAAGAATATTCTCAATATATTTCATGTGAAAAATTGGTAGTATGCTTTGAACGAGCTTTAAAAGTCCCGTTCATAATTCACCTGGCACTTCGTTCCCAATGACAAATTCCTGGTTCAACTGAGCTTACGGAATGAATAACGAATTCCGGGAATGAGTTCTTGTGTGGAATTTTTCGAAATGGATGCTGCAGTTTTAATGAATATGAGATCAAACAATTTTCAGTAACAGACAATACTACAGGGCGTAGTCACACTATAAATTACTCATGAACATGTTATAATATTAGAATAAGAACTACATTATTTGATGGAGACTTTCAAAATTATTTTCGTCAGGAATAAACAATACAATAAAAACTTTTTGTACTTCTTAGAAACTACTCGGGAAACCTATATGAGAAAAAAGTCTGATTTAGTTGAAACAAACACTAAGGCCCGGCGCAAATAGAAACGCAGGTTGGTGAGGTGACGCAACTTTTTCCTGCGCTGAACGTTGTAATGAATCCCAGTTTTCTGAGGAAAATTGGAGTAGCATTGCATTCCATCTAGATGCTTCTGCCACGAAGGACATGCTTGTAGACATTTTTTTGTTTTTGGGAGAATATGAATTGATTAATACCAATTGATTCTTTCCTGAATTGAAAAAAAATAAAGGGGAATACTAACGTGGGTTAGTTTCAACAGAGAACAGAATATTGGTGAAATGAAAAATTAACATGGTGACGAAAGAGTTGATTTTTAAAATAATGTGAATCATGTGAACTTCACATGACCATTTCTGAACTTGAATTGACTAGTCTATGGTTTTCTGAAATGAAACTGAAAACCAGATGAAAGTGATATTTCCTTGGAACTAATTGACGATTTTCGAATAAAAACCGCCAATGATTCAAATATTGCATTTTTTGAAACACCCAGTAAATTTTGAATTTCTATAATTCACCTACAGTTGAAATGAATATGCATTTATTCACGGAAAATAAGAAGAATATTATTCGGATACCTATACCTATTATTCGGATACCTATATTATACAGGGTATTTCATGAGTCGTTGGCCATAGCCTAAAAGTGAATTCAGGTCATCTAGGCCTTTCAGAAAAGTTGCTTGCTTTGTATTCTAAGGCTATTAATTTCGGAGATACGGGGTGATTCATGAACATTGGCCTGAATCTGCGATAGCCATAACTTTGGAATGCAATAGCCTTAGGATACAAAACAAGCAAGTTATCTGAAAAGCCTGGATGACCTGCACTCATCATTAGGCTATGACCAACGATTCATGAAACATCCTGTATAAGCAAAATGTGAATTGCGAAAATTGTGAAGCTTTTGTTGTTTCCCCCAAAACGAATATACTGTCTCATATCGAAAAAACAGATGCATGATTATTCAAAATTGCACAACAACCTCAAACTCCTCTCTATTGTCATGAAGATAATTCGAAATTGTTGATACAATTAATCCCCCGAATATCATCCCCATAACATGGTACAGAACACCTTATATTTAGCGATCCAAACAGCCTGTGAACGACTCCTATGCGGGGAGCAGAAGCGGACATTCGGAATTTCGCCAGTAAAACCGGATGTTATGATATCCAATATGTTCAGGGGGATATTCATGGCAACTACTCCGATTTCCGGGGCCATTTATGAAAACAGTTTCCGAAAAATGATCCGGAAGATATCCCCGGCCGAAAGCTCCATCCTTGCTAAGCGACAACGTAATAGGTTTGGGAAACGGGGAAAACAGCTATACCAAGTGTGTCTAAAAGCTTCGGGATATTAATAACACATAACCTCAAATAGTTGTAGATATATACGTTCCGTTTGAAATCAAGAAAATATCAATGGCCTAGTTTTTTTGCATCGTGGTTGCCGCAATATATTAACACGATCAATTAGTTTGCTTGTTGAAATTAATATACAGTGTGTACTTTAAGTATGCAATCAGTGAATTTTCTGGAACTGGGGTTTAAAACAAAAAATTGCTGGAACACGTCGATCTGCTTTTTAAGAGGGGCACATTTTAGGCATATTACCTCTAGCTTCACCCCCTGAGCGGGGGTGAGTGCCACCCCTAATTTTTGTAACGGTAAAGGGGGTCGAGTGATACCTCATTTTAAAGGTCTTTCGCTCCAGATTATAGCCTTAGAATTTGAAGTTGCTAGTGCTATTTTTGTTAACATGATCGCTTGTCAAAGGTCCTTATTTTATCAGTTTCCTCAAGATGTCATATTTAACAGAAATTACAGTAGCAACTTCAAACTCTAGGGTTATAACTACCTACTTAAATAATAAAAACAATAACTTTCTTTACTCAATTAAATATCCAAACAGAAACCCTTCTTGTGTCTAACGGTATCCCAAACGATCGACAAATTCCTGTTGGACCATACTTACAACTGATATTAGCACATTCGATTCTATTTCTTGTTTTTTAGTCCGCAATTGTTTCAGGTTTCGTTTTATAAACAACATTTTTCAATTTCTGTTGATATGACAGCTTGAGAAAACTAATAAAATTAGGAATTTTGACAAGCTGTCAATTTAAAAAAAATAACACTAGCAACTTCAAACTCTATTGCTATAATCTGGAGCGAGAGACCTTTAAAATGACCCCCCTTCCCGTTACAAAAACTAGGACTGGCACTCACCCACGCTCAGGGGATGAAGCTAGAGGCTAGAGGCAAGGTAATAGCCTTAAATGTGCCCCTTTTAAAAAGTAGATCGACGTATTCCAACCTTTTTTTTTAATCCCAGTGCGAGAAAATCAATTTATTCCATACTTTATGTACACACTGTATGTTTTGAACCATTTTAAGTACTACAAGTTGTTCTTCTAACCATTTCACTTTGACCATTCGATTGGAGGAAAATAAATATGTTGTAGAAAATTAATCGTTTACGCTACCTTCAAAATTCTGCAAAAACTGATGAATAAGACCCGTTTGCACCAAACGCACTTAGTGTTAAGTGTCCCTTAAAATAAACCCTTAACTTGAATTACGTTGCACCAACTGTTAAGTGACATTTAAATGGCTAAAGCTAGCCTTAAATTTAAGCGCTCCTGTAATGATGATATTTAAGGGCGGGATTCCAACCTAAAATAATTTGTTGAACTCATAAACTGGCTGCAGAAACTGCTGTGGTTTTTCTAATAACGTCAAGTACCTTTTATTTGACAATCCATTTCATTATCAATAATAATGCTAATTCAGCAACAAAAAGTTGTCACTCTTTGATAATGATATAATAGTGTACTTGACTCTGACTGACAGGACAATAAAGTTAGGTTAATAAAATGACAACAATCATCGTCAACCGGCCAACCAATGAAAAAGCTTTATTGGACTAGAATGAAGTTGCACCGAAATAAAAAACTGAAATATCACTAGATATCAAAACTTAAGGGCCCCTTACTTAAGATTCTGTTAAGCCGCAGTCGTGTAACTGGTAATCACTCACCACCAATCTCACTCACTCACCAATAATCGCTTATAAATACAACACATTCGTAAGTCGTAGGAATGTATTCAAATTATTTTTAAATATCAATTGACCACTATCAATTTCTAAATAGCGCTACCTATTGTTGAGTCCAGAGGTAAAAAAGACTTGAGTTAAAAAAAACTTTATTTTTTTCGCCAATTTTTCTTATTTGACCCTGATAAAAAGATAAAGCAATTTCAAGTTTTCGTAATGAGCTGTGCCACCCCTGGAAAAACAAAATTAACTTCAGTAAAACTAGTTTTATGTGACTATACACATCTGTGGATCTTTTAAGCACCTTTGTATTCATTCGAAGTACCAAATTTTTCAGATTTCACAGGTACTTTTTGGTTTTTGAATTTTAAATTAGTGGAAAACGGCGCATTATATAAACTATGAAGAATACTTTTATTTCACAATACGTTCGAAGTCTCATTATACAGCGTCTCAGTTAGTTTCAAGAGTTGGGTTCTTTGAAATTTTGGTATTTTTCTGGTACGTAATGGTAATAATGAGAAAAATGAAGGACGTGGATAATCTCTTGTGTTCTAAAATGCTTAATCAAATAAATGAAAAACAATTCCGAATTTCATTTCATTCAATGAAACCGTTTGTGAGATAAATGTAATTACATTTTTTTATTGTTTTTCAACATACTGTATCTTTTAATTAAATCGATCTGATTCGAAAAAAATGGTAAAGGAAAAAAGTTTTTATCGAACAGAAGTCCATAGATCGATATGAGGAACAAGATAAACATCTTAAACTTATACATTATCACTTGCGTGCTTTTATAGCTTCTGAAAAAAACTAATTTACTTCCTCCAAACTGCATTCGAAAATCTAAACAATAAATCCTTATGTGATGCGTGCAAATTAGTTCGAAGAAAAATTGAATGATTTATGATAACACTGAAATATTGTCGTGGTGGGACCGAAAACATTATAGAGGTTTATACTTTATCGAACTCACTAACCCAATTTTCTCAATCTAGATGGTAACGAAATTGCTGCCTTGGAGTTAGTTGGACGTCATTTCCCACCTGGAGATTTTACTGTGGGAAAATCGATACTATCTGTCATCACCACCTACTTTTGCTGGTCGTAAATTATTTGAAATATTCCAGCTTACCCTTCCGTATTCGAAACAAACCAGTTATAAAACGGATATTGATAACGACAACTTATTGAATGTTTTTGATATGAAGGAATTCCTACACTTTAACAGGAACACTTGTTGCACTAGCTGTGGAATAAATGGTACTCATTGTCTATCTTATGGTTTATTTTGAATTTATTGAAATCTGGTTCTGTTGCATTTGTTGACGAGCGAGAATATCATTTTTGAAAATTGTATTTTCTCAAGACAGTGACTTGGAAGGTCAGAAATTTTTTTATTCGTCCAACGAAAAAAAAAACATAAAAAATTTCTTCAGTGAAGAACAAATTTTCATTCATGTTATTGACTTTCTGAGGTGAAATTATTTCCTCTATGAATTTACACATGAAGAAATTTCTCGAAAAGTCTCGCCATTGGCTACAATTGGTATCCTGGCGAAATTGAAAAAAGAGTGCTGATATCTTTTCGAAGAAAGTGGAAACTATTGTAATAATCGTAACTTCTATTTATATGAGAGAAGTGCTCATATCAAGAATATGTATGACTAATTCGTGCTTATTCATTCACAGATTTTTCTCTTCACACTGGAAAGATTCCTGATAATCTAGGCATAAACCTTAGTTTTAGAGAAGACTATTGTATTACGTCCGTTATATTGAATAAAGTGACTGATGACAGCATTGAGTATTGAGGGCTGAATGCTCAAAGCGAAAAGCTACACCCGCCCAAACAACCTGACAAAATTGGAAGCATAGTAGAATTTGTTACATTTTCATTATAATTCATAACACCATGACCTGAACTTTATTACACTTGCCTCATACGAATTATGCTTGTTTGGTGTGGGTTCTATCTATACTGTGAAGCTACACTACACAACTTCACCTTTTGAAGTAATTGAGAAGCACAAGAGACTGAGATTGATCATAAACAAGCTCAAACCTGAGGCTTTACTCGCGTAATATTTGACTGAAAAACACTAGTGAAGAAATAATTATGAATAATTCAAGAAATATAATGATAAACAGGAAATTTACAGAACTCACTACAAAAAATGAAATTTAAAATCTATATTAATAAAAGAGGATCTATGATTTACTTCAAAATGCTTTATTGTTCAAACGATCGCACCAAATTGGACAATTCTTTTTTTGTTGTGTTTATTATTGTTAAGGCAAGGTTTATATAACAAAATATCCCCAAAAAAAATTGTAAAGAACAGAAAAAAAGGCATTCCTTTTTCTTACGACCAATCGAGAAATCACGATGAGTTAGTTATTATTATCTACCCTAGAAATAATTTAAATGGCAAAACTAGGTTTGCCGGGTCAGCTAAATAATAAATCATAATCAACAATGATCAAAATCACACAGTTAATAACCATGTAACGAACCCTCACTATGAAGAGAAATAGGAATGAACTCGAATCGAAAAATTCGCTCTTCTTTCCTGAAAAAAAAAAATATAATTCCCTGTTATCCAATGCACCTAAGGCCTATGAAGTTTTCACGATTCTATTCAAAAATGAATGATCGAACTGATCATTTTATATCGATCGTGACCCTTTTATAATCTCGCCTCGACATAGACGTCATGTGACACTGCGGTCCCAGGTAGATTTTATTTCTTTCCTAAATTCGTTTTTCTTCAACGTGTCATATCTCGAGAAATATATATAATGGTCATTATCTCCGTTTCTGTTTGTGCTAGGATGTTGAAATGAAAACATTATACAGACACTTTTTGAGAGCAATCCAGTGGCGTGCTTTGATTTTTTCCAACAGGTATATTTGCTGAGTTATAACATAAATATGTGTCTTTTTTTAGGGAAACAGTAGTTTAAAATGACTAAGAAAGGTTAAGGGCGATGTATGATATATTTCTGGAATGGATAAAAATGGCAATTCTTTCTATATCATTTGAAACTACTGTTTTCATAAGAAAAAACATAACTTCATGTTATAACTCAGCAAATAAACCTGTAGAAAAAAAACATAGTGCGCTACTGGATTGCTATCAGAAAAATGTCTGTATAATAATGCGGATCATCATCATGTCTGTATAATGATTTCATTTTAACATCCTAGCACAAACAGAAACGGAGATAATGACCAAAATTGAAATTTTAATTTTGGCCTATAACTATAACAAAAGAGGATAGATGAATGCAGTTGATTATTAGTTTCTCGAAAAAAGACGACAGGAATGGCACAGTCATTTTCCTCTATCTCGTTGGCGTTTTTACCCCAACTAGACTTTTCAAGTTGTAGTTCAGGTATCGCCAATTTTGCCCACCCTGTACAGTAAGACTGTCTGGGCGAAAATTTAAAGCAGACGCTTCCGTTTAGTTTTTTGTAGTCTTTTCAAATATTGAAACAGATTTTCAGAATTTCTATTTACAGGGTGTTGTTTCAAGGATTCAAACGATTCAAAATTTTTTGTTAACCGGACCTGGATTTCACTTGCGGTTTGACCTTTGAATAAGAAACAGGTTTGCCAAATATGAAGAAAATATATCGGGTGGTTCGTCTTGTATGGCCTCAAGAAGAAACGAGCAAAATTCATAAAACATCTTGTATCTCGGCAACGAAGACAGTAAAAGTCTCGGTAAAAGCCAATAAATGTGGTATCTCCAAAACCACCTCGGTGCTACCTATCCGCCTGTTGAGTATTTCCCGTTTCCCAATGAAACACCCTGTATGAAAGTATGTACTCAAATGAATAGTTTCAAAAAAAAATAAAGTGGTGATTCCTAGTCAAAACATTAGTGTATAGGTCTTTCAAATATTTTTCTTTGCTCAGATACTTGAATGAATATTTGTTCTTCAATGAAGAAATTTGATTTATTCTTTTTCGTTTGAGGAATAAAAAAATATTTAACTTTCCGAGGCGATGAACTGATTTCTGACGTGAGATATACCTTCTTCCGTTTTGAACTGACTACTAAAACGGTGTCAACCCCTCTTAACTGTGATGTATTCGAATTTGATGTTTTTTGGTTAAATATCCAATAGAAGAAGTAAGGCTATGAGTAGATCGACCATTCTTGGCACTTATCAGATGAGGATCACCAAAGAAGTATACAATGTAGCAGCAATTCAATACGGAAGAGAGTTAATGACTATTTCCACCATTTCACGGAAGGTATACAACAGCATAACTATGTTGCAATAAAGATGTCGTGGAATGGAAACATTGATTCGGAAAGTAACGAATGGCTAAAGTTCGCGACCGAAATAATTTACGGGGTAAGAATTAAGCACCACGTTTCGGAGTCGTACTCTGTGAATCATAAGGTTGTTCTGCACGAAATCAGGAAATGATTAACGCATTCTAAATATGCAATGAAGAAGTTTTATGGGGTTATTAACAGATAATAGTTTTGACATCGTAGTTGAATATTTCAAGATAATGCAGATTTTGTCGCTTGCCTTCAATGAGAAGGCAAAATTGGAATAGTTATTTGTGCAACCAGTTAGAAAAGCATTATTTTTCGTAATGAGAGCAAAGAAAGAACTCGAACAACGAAAAATAGTGTTTTCCAACGTGTTTCACACACTATTTTTTCTGATTTTGAATAGGATGAGAATTTTTGAATTCAAATTGAAAGTACCGAAAACGCCTTCACAAGCGAGAATTCAGATATATTTGTTTTTCACTCTGTTATTGTGGAAGCAAGTATCGTTTAGTGCGAAGCAAAGATTATAGAAAAGAAAGATAGGAAACGAAGCGACTTAAGTGATGTGAGCGCCATCTGTGTTTAAAATGTGTTTTTTAAGCCCTAAAGTACAGTTTCATAATCAAATTTAAAGTCACTTTAAGCTTAAAACTTCCTTTAGTGTCATTTTTAGTAGGGTTAAAGGATGCTTTAAAATTAATGCTACTTTAGGTTTTATTATGAAACCGGCCGTAAGACTGGTTAAAATTTTAATTCGAGGACTTATGAAATTTTGGGAGATGTCAGAGTCATATTGCCATTTTGATCAAACAGGCCTGAATGTTTTGATTCTCGTATCCATATACAACCTTATATCGCCTTTTGTTTTTCAAGCCCGTTCTAGTTGCTGATTATTGAAATTTTTGTCTAATTTCTTGGCGAAAACCTCAGAATATCGTTCCAAAATTATTGTATAGTGATGAACCGTGGATCAAATAAAACGAATTTTACTGAGGAAAATGGGAATGTAAGTATTAAAACTGGTAACATGTGACTCGGTCATACATTGATTTTTATTTTCAGTGCTACGAAGTGGATAAAATTTTCAGGGCCTAAAGGCCTGCAAACACAACTGACTACACCATGTGCAATGAAAATTTTACTGCAAGGCGATTGAGAATCCATCCACGTAAATTGTTGTATGCAGGAAGCAACCCTTGCATGAAGGGCTCATTTAGGGGAAATTATGATTTTTATACGTCCATTCAAAGATTCTCAATTGCCTTCAATATATTCAGAAGTGCAAAAGTTTTATGGATTTCGATTTGAGGATCGGGTGACTGTCAAATTGTTGTTTGGAAAGTCAAAGTTTTATGAAACCTTCTGTGAGTGTTTTGTTCATCCATTAATCAATATGTATATTGTGTCATGAAGAAATCATACCATGAAGAAATGATAAAAAAGCATGAAAAAATTACACTGACGGGCTTGAATACAGGTCTTGTATACCTCTGTAAAGATTTTTCTCAATTGTGGTTCTGAAAATTTTGTACATAATATGTAAGTAATGGAAATGTGTATCCTATGACGGTAAACTGAATATTGGTTCATATCAATTTCTAATATAAATTGTACAAATTCAACTCAGTTTATTAATTCAAAACATTTTCACAGAAAAAACACCTTTGACGTAGCTATAGCAGATAACGGCAGATAACCATGTACTCTTGTATCCTAGTCAAAGCTCTATTCGTTTTCCATAATTTCAAATTTTTGTAAATTTTTTATAGATTGCAAATAAAAATTCATCAAATCCAACACAGCGTATTTCATTGATACCAATCGATTCCAAACAATGTTCAGACATCCTGGTCACAAAACAAAACCATCCTTTTATTTTGTAGCTCAGGATGTTTGTTTTCTGGTCTCAACAAGGTCAATATTGAAATTCAATACAAGGAATAGAATTCGAATTTCGCGCCCCTCAATTATAAAACAGAAAACTGTTATTAAACAGTTTTTCTGTATTGATAATACGTTTTCAGCACCATCTCATTGCCAAATGTGTTTTCACTGGCCAAAATGTAGTCGGTTTCTAGTACTAGCAATATGTACAGGGTGGGCAAATTTCGATGTTATAGCATTACAGTTTTTGAACCGAAGGAGATACACAAAATCTGATACCCCATTCTCGTTCTCTTTTTCTGAGAAACTAACAATAGTTGTAGTCATTTTTGGCCACTCTCTTGTTTTCGAGTTATAAGCAAAAATTGGAAAAATGGCGATATCGAAATAAATTTATATCTCGGCTAATACTGATGATAGAGCTCTGAAATTGAAACATTATACAGGCACATTTTTACGTAGAATCCAGTGGCGTGCTCGCCTTTTCAGCTGGATTTTTAATTACGAAGCTATGACCCAAAGTTATGTTTTTTCAAATGGTAACACTAGTTTTCTGTGCAATTTTTTGAAAGCTTAATTTTTACTGATTTCAAAAATATATAACATCATATGGTTTGTATCAATATGAATGATAGAAAATGGTCAAAAACCTTTTTTCTCAATATTTCTATGATTTCAACTTTTGATGAGCATAGAAAAATATAGCATAGTATGATTGCCACTGTCTCCTTCTATGAGTCCTTTCATTATTATGAAAATTTATGAAATATATCTTGATTCAAATTTTGTGAAAATTGGTAAAAAGCATAGAAAGAATAACATTGCCGGAAGGAGACTGCTTTTGTTATAGGAAACTCTATTTTTCTGTGCTCGTCAAAAGTTGAAACCATAGAAATATTGGGAACAAGTGTTTTTGAGCATTTTCTATTATTTATATTGATACAAACCATATGATGTTATATATTTTTGAAATCAGTAAAAATTGAGCTTTCAAAAATTGCACAGAAATCTAGTGTTTTCATTTAAAAAAACATAACTTTGGGTCATAGCTTCGTAATTAAAAATCCTGCTAAAAAGGCGGGCACGCCACTGGATTCTACGTAAAAAAGTGCCTGTATAATGTTTCAATTTCAGAGCATCAGTATTAGCGGAAATATAAATTTATTTCTGAATCGCCATTTTTCCAATTTTCGCTTATAACTCGAAAACAAAAGAAGGTGGCCAAAAATGACTACTACTCTTGTTAGTTTCTCAGAAAAAGAGAACGAGAATGGGGTATCAGATCTCGTCTATCTCCACTGGTTTAAAAGCTGTAGTCTGTAGTGCTAAAACTTCGAAATTTGCCCTACCTGTACATAGTTCAAGTTGTTTAAGTCTCGGTTTAAGTTAAAAATTTGGTTACAAGAACAACAAAGTATTCCAGAAAGAAAACAAATCGGCAATATGCTCCTAATATATTGGATATCGTTTCAGTTGCTCGTTTTCTCTATCGCGAACATAAAAGCCTTATTTTTTTGTAGCATCTAGGTATTTCATAATTTAGCTGAAACTAAAATTTCCTTCGTGTCTTCCAAATGTTTAAGCTGACACCATTTACATTTGCTCAGTGAAGTATATTTCGAGGAATTGCTCAGGATTTAAGTAACAAATGTTGAAAAATGTGGAATACCTGAAAAATTTATTCGCAACACGATTTCAGAATGGCATGATGAAAACAGAACATCGAAGTGCATTATGCTTATGCATTATGCATATTTATATTGATCCGGCATGGTATATTAGAAAAGAATAGAAGTCGAGTTAACCAATGAATAAAAAATGTTGTTGAAATGTTTTTTTTTTTTTTGTCACAAAGTCAATTGTAAAATGGGAAATACTGGAGCAAATGCTGAAGGTATTTGGATTACCTTGCAGATTCACTACGAGTGATAAATGTTTCAGCGCCGTTCTCATGATGACCTGCATTGGACCTCTCAGAACTTATTTCCGCCGTGGAATGACAAGAGTCTGCTTCGACGTTGCAGAAGTGGGATTTGATTTACATTTTTAATAACAGAACTGCCACTTTCAACATCGTAAATATTAGGAAACTACTCCTGGGTCCGTGGAAGATGGAAATAATACCCATTTTTATTCATTACGGGCTGTCAGTTCAGTCGATAAATTGGTGTCTAGCACGAACAGTCACCCCCTAGTCGGAAAATATTTGGAAGAAACATAACATACAATTAGTAATTTTCATGTTTGTATTTATTGTGATTTTATCTTTATTTTCATCGTGATCATTAATGATCACTTCATGTGCTATTACGAAAAAGTTCACAGTATTTTTGGATGGTGTATTGATCAACTACTCCAATGATTCGAATATATTATACAGGGTGTTTTCAAAGGTGAGGCTTTTCTTGACAGAAGGTAGAACTCATCAAAATAAGTCGTTCAACCCAAAAATGTATATATGAAATATCCAGGATGGCTGAGATACAACCCCAAGAAGTTCGACAAAATTTTATTGAATTTCAAGTATGGGACTTTGAAAGTGTCTTCGGCATCGCAAAAACGAAACAAAACATAAACATAAGGCCGGCCAATGAATGGTTCAGTACCAAGTTCATCGGATTAGATGCATCAGGTTACCTTTGAGAGAATCATAATTGTTGGATCGAGCAATTTGGGATGAAAGAAAAATGTAGAAAACAGAGGCTGTTGGTTGAAAGTGCTTATGTTAGTTATGTTGAAAAAGTGCTATGATGTTTCCCCATTTCATCCCATTTTTACGAAAATTGTTGGAATGTTCGAACAAAAAGATTGTGATGTCCATTGTGAAAAAATTCGTGAATAAATTAGACGAATTTTATCGGTGCGATTTTGAAATATTATTCTATTTTTTCCACTTGTGTCCTAAGTCTCTTCTGTCAGTTGGTATCGAAATGAGCCTTTTCAGAAAATCGTGTAAGTTAGTAAAAAATAATGAGAACAATTAGGCAATCCTAAGTTTCCGTTTTCAATACCACGTAAACATCGAACGAGCCAATATCCGTAACGAAACCACATGGTTGAATCAGGCGATAAGTTTTTTCCCACTGCTTTGCGAAAATTCAGCTAACAAACGGTCTGGGATCCATTTCAGTAATTATTTTCAATTTTTTTTTTAACTTTGTCATTTTGAAAGTTTTGTATTGGTGATTTTTAGTGAAACGCTTCACTTGACCAGTTCTACCTTCTGTTGAAAAAAGTCTCACCTTCAAATACACCCTGTATTTGAACGCTACCAGTGCGATATATCGTGGTCTACAAAAAAGCTATGTGAGCTGTACCTCACCTTCCTGCCCTATTAATTCGCTTAATGTGAAAGAAAAAAGGGTGGGTATTTTCTGAGCTCCTCTAGAGTCAACTTGAGCTCAACAAGTGCCTCAAGTCTAGCTCTGCCACCAGCAGAGCAATCGCAAAGGTTGTGCTAAGTAGTCTCGTCTTCCTCTAGGCTAGAAGAAGTATATTTTTGCCGTTTGCACATTTAAGCGTAGAACTTCTATGAACTAAAAAGTGGTTTGAGAATTTAATTATTGCTTACTGAAACGGTGCAAACGGTCATTAGTGTTCCGTCGGAGGTGTTGAGATGTACGTGTACTTTGAGTCTGTAACTAGTGCCCCCTAAAGAAAGCTATAAGAAATCACAAATTGGATTTCTTGCCAGAATTTAGTATACTTGATTGATGGCCAAGAAATAGTGATTATTTATAGTGAAAATATCACTAGCAGACTCATACTAGATAAGAAATCCTGCGGGTTATGCAAGAAAAGTTTCAAAATGAACAAAAGTAATGACAAATAGTAAAATACCCGCCCCCACCTTTTTCGAAAATAGAGGCACCAATTCAAAGAGCCGAAAAATGAGTTTTCACTTATAACTTGAAAACAAAAGAAGATGGGGGAATGCGCTTTTGGCCAATAGGTACCCATTTTTGAAAATCGTGGTCGGAAAGGTGCCATCCATTTTTCCCTAGCTCTTACGGTTACAGAGTTGCCATTCAATCCCATCGAATTTTGACCATCCTAGGAAATTGGAACCCAATCAGTTATCTAAGGATGCAAAAAATACTGGGTATGCAATTTAAAATAAGAAAGTAGTAGGCTATTTTCGGTACAAATGGAAGTTGCAAAAGGTCTGAATATAATTCAAGCAGAAAGTTCGTTGTCGAAAATCGCAACATGCAAATTCTAAACACAAATTTATGATTAGTCCTCCATAAACCTCTAATAGGTCATAGTGGTAAATTGTCTTGTATACTCCATTCACTTTTATTTTAGCACTCGGTTGGCCATGAAATAATTTTCTCAAGTCTTTGTAACTAGAACGGAGTAAGGTTGGCACTAATGAAATGTCTAATATCAATAAATATTATTATACAAAAATGCTGAAATTGATTGAACAAGAGATAAGACAGGCTTTCAGAAAGTGCTATTTACAATTCAGGTCAGTTCATTCAAATAGTAGGTAACTCAGATCTCAATATATCAGACGGTAGTGAACATATCCAATGTAAGTGAATTTAGATAATATTTCATCTGAATCCAAACCACTTATATTTTAGCTGAATGTTTCCACAATCAGAAAGATTGTGAATGAAGAGGATGACAAAGAATTTGCTACTATTGGGAGACCCAAAAAAGTGGTGGCATTTGAGAATTTTTTTAGGATGAACCTTAGAATATAGAATAACAGGAACGAGCATATTGCTCATTTCAAGTTGACCGGAATAGAGGAGAAATATGGCCGACATATATTTCCGTTTCAACAGAGGCGTAGGACAATGAAGTTTCCAAAAAACTAACTTCAATAGTCAGTTGATTCTGATTAATAAAAAAAATTAGGAAAGCACTGACGTTAAGTCAGAAGCTTTTTCACGCTCGTTCAAATTGATAATCAAAGCGGAAATTCACCCCGCCTAACACTGCTTGGCTATATACATAATGGTATTAAGGTCTATGACTCAACATTACCTACGCCCATGGAGTATTATTGTCATGGGATAACCTTCTTATGTCAAGAAATTCAGAAACTCATAGTTAATAATAATATTCAGCTTAAAAAATCACCTACCTATGAATTATTCACGCTAAAATATCCAAAATCTTTATTTCCAGCAAATTTCAAGAATCCAAATTACCAAAATTAAGTTGAAACATCACTTTGTTCATTTGGCCACAGATAACAGAATCATTTGACTTCCAAGTCTGCCACTTTTCAAATCAGAATTTGGAAGACCAATATGGCCGTTTCCGTCGCACAATTCCCGTCACATTTATTCGAAAAAGCTCCTTCCTGATATTCTATGTTCTAAGGGATGAACGAATACGAAAAGTTACTACAGGATTTTCGATGAATCTCATCGTAGAATAAGTTCCTGAAAATTATTTCTTCTATTTTTCATTCGACTTGTCCTATACATTGTAAATGTTTTGAGGGATCAATAAATGTATAATTATTATTATTATATCAAAGTATTGAAAATAAACAGCCATAAATACGAGTCTTGTTAGTTGTTAATTCATGTGGAATTTTTGTTTAAAGGTGAAGTTCCTCTTGCCTTAAAACTTTCTTTATTTCTTTCGAATTCCATTGATGCAAGATGATTTATGTTGAAGAATTTAACATTTTTGTAAAATTATTCGTTAATTCCTTCGAGAGATACCCATTCTGTACCATATGCATTTCATCTTAGGGTTGATGATTTTTAAATCTATAATATAACTGATGTAACGTCTTCAACCTTCAGCCAAAAAAGATAATGAACATTTCTCCCCAAGCTTCTACATATTATATGTCGATAATTAAATTTTCTTCCATAGCAAAAATAAATATACTTAAAAACCGATCTCTTGTTTTTTCTATACAAATAACTAGATTAGATCAGTTTGTATAAACGTATATTATGTTCGTCACATATTTTCGACTTCATATTTTCCCAAGTGATTCGACATTGTGATTTAAAACCGAAAAAATGTTTTGACAAGCCTCATAACACCACATTTTTCGTAATATACAGAGTGGAATGTGTCAAATTTTCATGGCCAACCGAGTGCTAAAATAAAAGTGAATGAAGTATATACAGGGTGTTTCATTGGTAAATCAACATACAGTTCACCTGAGCTAGAGCTACCCTAGGCGAGTCCAAAAAACCCATATTAGATAGGTCTAATCAATTCCATAACCGAGATACAGGGTGCTTCATGTATTCATCTAAAATTTCAATTTCTCATAATTTTTGAACCAACCAGTATAAACGGTTGATACTTGGAATATATGATTCACCTACACAGGTCGATAGATTTGCATTTAAATTTACAAAAAATTCCAGCTCCGTATTTGAGAAATATGGGACCCCAAATAAAATAATCAACCGGATTGAAATCTGGTGATCTAGCAGGCCAGGCATGCGGCCCATCTATACCTATCCACACATATGAAAATTTCTGATCCAAAAAATGTCTGACCATTACTCTGAAATGGGGTGGAGCTCCATCATGCTGAAAATGCGTTCCTGAAATGTTTGTACCTTCGAGTAATACAAAATATCAGCATATTCTTGATTTGAGAATTTATAAGGCATTATGATGATTTTAATCTTATTGTGGAATACTAACGCAGAGAAATATCTTGAACCGATACCAGTTGTCAAAATTTATATCGGTCCTAGAAATTGTCGCAGTCTATACTTGAAACAACCCTTGTGGGGTACCTACAATAAAATTAAATGCGTGTTCCGATTTGTGATCAAAGTGCGAACTGAGTGTCTTGCTCACTTAAATCTCACTTCAAAATCAGAACAGATTGTCTTAGAACGATTTGTAACCAAAATAAGCAAATAAAACATTTCTCACTTCGCTTTCCCTGGAGTTTCCTTTGAGCAAAATAACGTGCGGGACAATGAAATCTACTGAATCTCATTGAAAATTTTCTGCTCTTTTCAAATATCTCCATCGAATCAAAAATTTTTGATATACAGGATGTTGAATCCCAGCTTGGAAAAAGTCCCATATTGTTCAAATACGGAGCTGGAATTTTTTGGAAATTTAAATGTGAATCTATCGACCTGTGCAAGTGACTCATATATTCCAAGTATCAACCGACTATATTGGTTGGTTCGAAAGTTATGAGAAATTGAAATTTTAGGTGAATACATGAAGCACCCTGTATCTCGGTTATGGAATTGATTAGACCTATATAATATGGGTTTTTTGGACTCCCCCAGGGTAGCTCTAGCTTAGGTTACTGTATGTTCATTTAACAATGAAACACCCTGTATAATATTCTTGCCCAGGGAGCCTTGAGGTGACGCTGGACTTCTCATCATGATTTTTCGACTTCATCAAAGGGTTTGGAGTAATTTTTCAGGTGAAAAGAATCACCCTCAACCTAACTATCCAGAAGATATTCAAGAATTCATTGCTTTAGAATCAACCTTTGATCCTTCTACGAAAGAAAAATTCTTAAACCTTGCTGCAAACATCCAACTTTCAAATGAGCTCAAAATTGAATATGAAGGATAAAAATCGATATACCTATTCATTCATGAATACCCACATATAACGAAATATCTAACATTTTTTTTTCGTTTTCAGCGGATACAATCAGTACCTCAAAAAAAGCGGAAATGATGATTGATGGCCCTACATTGGCGCCAGTGAGAGAAATATAGATACAGCAACTTTTAAAATGATTTTTTTGTGAAATGTTATTTCCATATGGAATGAAGAAACTATATCCTCTACATTTCCAGAGAACTGGACAATATATAACAATAGTTGATTCATATTCGAAACTTTACAGCGGAAAATGCCCACCGCAACTTGAACTTTCGAAAGATAACACAAGGAGATAGTGAAAATATCAGATTCGCAGAGGGCTGGGAGTTTACACACGGTTCAGGATATCCGGAAAGTTTCCAGTTTATAACCACAAAACAGATTCCATTATTTCCCGAACCGATCCCCGGGGATGCGAGAGGGAGCTGAACTGACGAAACTAAAAACTAAAACAGAATATGCAAATAAATCCGTACAAAAATCCGATAATATTAAATCCAGGGGAGAGGAGTCCTGCATTGCGCCTATTTTGCGGCATGGATCGCGGGGACCCGGTCCCGGAGGTTCGCCCCAATTTATCGCGGATCGATTGACTTAGATTTTCGAATCGTCTGCAATTTCCACCGGCCACCGATAAAAGAGGTTAATATTTTTACCGTATCGGAAAACGGTCGGGCTGCGATTTGAATAAATCGAGTTATAGGGAACAATACGAAATCGAATATATTACCGTTGGAACCCCGCCAAGATTTTGCATTCCCGTCGATCGGATCCGATCCGTACCTACTTATTGAATTATTATTTTTGGGAAGTTTCTGCGCCCTTTCGCGGAGGAATATGGGGGTAGTTTTATTTCCGAGCTGCGAGAATACACATTTTGTTTCATTTCGGAGGGGAAATACGTACTCGTTCATTCATTCATTGCTGTATCCCGTTACCGAGAATAAATCTACAAAAAGACTCAAAACAAAACTATCGGTGCCACCAAATTTATAATTTCTTAGGGCTACATGCGACTGTGTGCCCTCTTGTGACTGAAGAGACCCAACCCTGACTTACAGATCGTAGAGTCATTCGGGGTAACTGAGCGCAGTGGGTACGTGTGCGCAGTGCGTATATCTCGACTATGTATGAAAGAGGGGTTCATTTGGGTGAAGCAAGGGCGCAGAATCCCCAAATTAGTTTTTCATAGGAGTGCACCGTGCGACGTTTCGTTAACTTTTTATTTGCAATCAATCAAATTCACTAGTTTTCTTGTTAACTTTTAGCATCTCTGCAAATCCTGCCAGGTCCAAGTTCCGAGTCCGACAGTGTTAAACAATATTTTATTCGATCATGGGCATATTAATCTAAGTATATAATAAAAAATTTTAGGTTCTCTTAGTTGCTCAACTCTATAAGAACGTCAATTCAAATTTTGACCCACTGGGGAAAGTGTGCGCGGGTAAGTGTGCGCATAGATTCATTATATGGGCATTAGTTCAGTGAGGAATAAATTATGACATTGTTGATTTTCTTGGTTAAGACTCGATCAATATTGTCCTATTTGTTCAGAAAAATATGAAGAGCCATCAACAGGGGAATGTATCAAGTGTTGTGTTCACCAGGAATTGTGGCACGAACAATAATGCAGTGCTTATAAAAAGGCGCTTCTGTATTGCCAATGAACATCATTTCTCTAATTTTATAACATTTTGATGACATTATTTTGTAATTTGTTTTGATTGTGTGGTTCACTAAGCACTGCGTTCACTTACCCCATGAGGGTGCGCACACTTACCCGCAATACGGGGCATGTGAACACACTCCGACTTTCACCATTAAATTCATTTTTGTGTGTTTGCTTTTTGATGTTTTTTTATAGATTAGAAAATTCTCTATCTTATGAATATGTTTTAATTTTCCTAGCTTCAACATTTAAAACAGGGTATGGCTTAAAAGGCAAAAGTGCGCACATTTGCCCCGAATGACTCTAATATCTTAGGGTTACTCGCGACTGTGTGCCTCCTGTGACTGAAGAGAACCAATCGTGACCTACATATCCTTCCACACTCCGGGCATGGATAGTCACCATCCAGATCTGGCCGCCGCTGTATTCTTCTCGAGTCTCCATTATAACTGTGCACCATAGACCTCCACTGTGATCTATCTAACGCTAGTTGTTCCCAGTTATGATTGGCATTACCTGATTTTAGGGATTAATGTAGTGTATCCTTAAACCGCTTATACTGGCCTCCTGGTTTCCGAGCTCTTTCTGTAAATTCGGCATAAAGAGCTATTTCGGGGAGTCTTGTGCCTTGCATCCTCAGAATGTGGCCGCTCCATCTGAGTCGGGCTCTCGTTACTTGAGTATCAATTTTTATATTTAATTTTTATATCGCGTTCTGCAAGACTTATTCATTTTAAACTTTGTTGAACCATCTGATGTGCATTATTTGTGTTAGATGACGTTGTTGCGATTGTTTAAGCTGTTTAATATGTCGCCTATAGGGCGTCCAGCTTTCGCTTCCGTAAAGAAGCGTTGGGAGGACCACTGCTTTGTAAACAGCTGTCTTGGCCTTCAGATTGGGGTCGTGATTTTGAAATACTCTGTCCTTCAGCTTCCAGAATGCCCGTGATGCCGAATTGATACGGTTGTGTATTTCCGTGTCCAGGTTAGCCCTAGTATTTATGAAGCTTCCCAAGTATTCGAACTGCTCGACCTGTTATAGAGTTTCATCCTCCAGGCTGATATCTGTTTGAAGGCTTTCTGACGGACTTATCAGGAATTTGGTTTTGTTAACATTGAGTATAAGGCCTAAACCTTTGTATATGTTTATAGACGTCCAATATTATTTGTAGATCCTCTGAGCTACTGGCGATAAGTGCGCAGTCATCTGCTTATTGAAGTTCCGTGATAAACTTTGTACAGGTTTTTGCTCTGAGGCGCTTCAGGTTGAACAGGTCCCCATCAAATCTGAATCTTATTTCAACACCTCTTGCAGGCATACTCATGTCAGCAATTATCGAGACAGCTATGGCGAAAAAATTGGACAGTAAAGACGCTAACACGCAACCTTGTTTTAATCCAGAGTTATTTGAGAAATGGTCGGTTGTAGAGCCATTATGCTGTATTCTAGCGATTGTTATGGGGGCTTTTACCCACTGCCGAGAATTTTTCGGGTACTCAAAGACGTCCTATGATTTTCCATAGCGCTCTTCGATTCACTGAGTCGAAGGCCCCATTTAAGTCGTTATAGGCTGTCTGTATAGATCCTTGTATAGATTGTTGTTCACTTAGGAACTTTAACTTGCGTTCGTATATATTTTGGGAGCATTGAGATCTTCATCCTCTAAATTACCAGCCTATGATCAGTCCAGCATTCAAGATCTGCTCTGGGTTTAGTGACCAACACCTCTTTGAGATCTTTTCTTCTCACGATAAATTTCATAGAAAGTGTCCTTTAAGTGGTCAGAGGAGTTCAAAGTGGGTGCGCATACTGCTATGATGTTCACAAACGTGTTATTTGCTGCAGGAAAGCAAACGTTCTGAGATGTCAACTAGATTTTCGGTTTGATTGCCGACCAGGTCGTTTCTAATGGCCATGTTGTCTGATTTCGCCTTCTGGCAAGCCCTTCCAGGTGCTTGTTGCACCTTCGAAAAGCGTGTCTCGCTTAAGGCAACCCTTGCAATGGATGTTCGTTGCAGTTCCTTATTGATTAGGGCGGTACTCCTCTCGGGTAGGTAGGCCTTGGGGTTGTCTAGCAAGGTGCTCACGTTCCATGCTGCAATAGCTATGTGCTCTTCATTGATGGTTGTACGACGATTCACTCGCTCAGGCACCCTCCCCCGGGGACCCGAATGGGAGGGTATTTTACCTCCAGATACAAATTTTGTCCTGTTCGACTGATCCATCTTTTTGAGGAGAAGGTGTTTTAAAGCTGCACTAGTAACGCTGTCAGTGCAAATTTGGTTGTGGTTTCGATTAGATTATCTTGTGACACATCCTGAGGCGTAACTTAGGCAACGCAGAGAGTCATATCCTGCTCAAGCTGCTGAACGATGTGAAGGAAGCCATATTCAAAATACTGTGAAATGTTGAGCGCCATTGACACAGTCGTGCCGCGGTAATCAGTTTGAACGTGTTTCGTGCCTAAAAAACTTTATATAACAGTGATTTTCTTATGCGAGACAGAAGACTAGAAGAAGAATAATAAACAAAACTATCAGTGAGATCAAACTAATAATTTTTTAGGGCTACTTGCGACTGTGTGCCCTCCTGTGACTGAAGAGACCCAACCGTGACCTATAGATCCTTCCACACTCCGGGCATGGATAGTCACCAACAAGATCTGGCCGCCGCTGTATTCTTCTCGAGTCTACATTATAGCTGTGGACCAAAGACCTCCACTTGGATCTGTCTAACGCTAGTTGTTCCCAGTTATGATTGGCATTAACTGATTTTGGGGATTGATGTAGTATATCCTTAAACCGCTTACACTGGCCTCCTGGTTTCCGGGCTCCCTCTGTGAATTCGCCTTACAGAGCTATTTTGGGGAGTCTTGTGTCTTGCATCCTCAGAATGTGGCCGCTCTATTTGAGTCTGGCCCTCGTTACTTGAGTCTTAATTGTTGTACAACTCGCGCGCTGCAAGACTATGTGGAACCGTCTGATGTGAATTATGCATTAAGTTTATGTATTGTCGATCTGGAGATAGATTGATTGTGTTTTTTCGTATTTAATTTGACAAGTAGATGATGAATTTCAACAAAACAACTTGTTTTATTAATTTTTCAATATTATTGAGGTACTGAGTATGCGATTTGCCGAAGGCGTTCTACCTGATAATAAAACACGATTGATAATTCTTGGAGTACGTTTTTGTTCAATACCAGTACTAGCTATTTAGTCAACGAATGTCAGAGCTGTTCTGAGGGAAAAGTAGGAATAAGAAATAAGAACGACAATTTATAGACATCTTTATTTACGATTTCTTAGGTTAATGAATTTGAGTCCTTTCATGACATTTTTTCTCTGCAAGAACACCTCCATAGTTCGCATCATGTGGTTCGCAAACCACCGGTTGGAAACCTCCGAGTTGGAGAATCGATAAAATCAAACTATCCATCGTCAAAGGATATCAGTAGTACGCCCTCATATATGTGAGAACCGGTAATACTTCTAGATTAAACCTACCCTGATACAAACGGCTTCTTTTATCGTTCATGAGTTGAAGTATATGTCTATCCTTTGTGCAATTTCATTAGTGACTGGCTAAATGGCTCCGGAAACAATAAAGCGAAGTTGCCGAACTCAAATTGCTCTGTATAGGAAATGCCTCAAAACAATTACAGTTTCCACTGTTGATTTTCACACGAAACTACCGTTTGCTTTTCAGTCCTGACTCAGACACGAAAGGGTTGAGTTGTACCATCAGGATGTGCATGTTTTGGGCTTATTTTAATAGTGTGGCGAATTATTTATCGAGCAGCATGAAGGTATTGGAAAGGCCTCATTGAAATTCTAGAATGCACCGTTACAATGAAACGGGTCTGTTTTTGCCTCAGTTCTCTTCAATTTGGAATATACAGACAATGCTCGTTCAGAAAGTGCATTCATTTTGGGCAATTTGATGGTGCCGATCTTATCGCATTGTTCTGAGTTCAGAGATAGCACTTTTACTTTTAGGTTTCAATATATACAGGATGTCCCGAAACTCAATGTCAGATAGGTACACAGCAATAGGCTACGTTACAGTGGTTCCGCGAAAAATGAGGAGATAATCCGTTTCAATTGGTTAACAATTATTTGTAGGTAATTCATTCGAGGAGGGTACATCGGTCCAAAAAGTTACATCATCATTTATTCACCCTGCGACGTTTCGGAAGTTATTCTTTCATCTTCAGGCTACAAAAATAATCTACGATGAAAGATATTTTCGAACAACTAAAAAGCAAACTACTACCTACACGAACGAATTTAATACAACAAAAAACCAGATTTAGCGTTTGAATTTCATCAAAAGAAGAAGAAACATCTGAAAAATACACTCATCCCATGATTTCATTCATCTTCAATATAACGAATAAAAACAACATGAATAAAAATCTCGCTCGGGATCTCTTGACAATATGCGCCGATCACACGAAGAAATTCAGAGCGAAATTTAAATTCATGTTGTTTTAATTTTTTGCATTGATGAGTTTATTGATGATGAATGAAATAGTTCACATCTACGAGGATGTATCGAGAAATTGAGATCTAGTTAGTTCCATGCATGAAAAATATTGCGTTACCATAGCAACGATCAATAACTCATTAGAAGTGTCAGTGTGAAGTGTGAGGTCAAAAAGTAAACCATAGATGAACACTATAGATGGGAAACTCTCGGATAAAATTTTGTTACGAAGAACAGCGCCATCTCTTTAAAGTCAGCGAACTAATCTCGATTATTTTGTCGAGAGCGCTCTTTACGCTTTGATAAGGTAATTTTATTTTATTTTATTTGGAGACAACTATGTAACAAATAATACTCTGAGTTCATACATACAATTTATTAGATGAAATGTTCACATATTATGATGATTGAAGAACAACAGAATATATGATTGACAAACAAACAAAAATCATTGAAATGAAACTTATCCATCTTTTATAAGATGAAATACCTCGAATTTGGAAAAGCTTTCAAGCACTTCATGAGAAAATCATACCTCTTCTTTGGTACTACATCCTACGTGATCAGAAAGGATTTATTCTTCGAATTCCTAATAGTCCGGCTTCTGAAGAATTATGCCAACCATAACTCTATAAAGAACCATAAGAACAGGCAATTTTTTTCTCTCTTCTTCCACTTTTTCTCGTTGCTCTTGAATTTAGGTACACAACAATATTTTTTCACAACGAAAACTTATAATAAAATGAAAAAACAAATTTGGAATCGAATGTTGATCATTTGACATATCAATTTCACACACAAGCGCAGAATCAAAGATTAACTTAGTCTAAGCTACAAACTCACTCCAGTTTATGCGCAGAATTATTAGCGTAGGAAACTAACATTTTTTCATATTAAGTCGCTGACCTTTCAGAGATGGCAGCAGTTCACTCGGTTCACGTCATTACTGAGGGACTTTCACCCCCCTGAAGTAAACCAGAGTTACGCAATAAATTAAAAGAAAGAAGATGTCCACCGAAATTGTGAAAATCGAAATATCGGAGTATCAAGCCATCATCAAGTACCTGTGTTTAAAAGGGTTAAGAGGTAAGTAGATTACGACAATGTGCTTAATACCTGTGGTGATCAATGTTCTTCGTATGCGACCGTGGAAAATTGAACTGCAAGCTTCAAAAGAGGTAAATTTTCCATTGAAGATGATGACCGATCGGGAAGGCCCAGTTTCTGTGTCTGTCCCCGAAAATATCGATGCAGTTCATGACATGATTTTATCAGACTGTCGAATTGGGCTAAAACGGATATCTGAAGCACTGAATATTTCATGCGAACGCGTTCATCATATGGTTCACGTCAATTTGGACATGAGAAAAATTGCACAGATAACAGAATCATAAAAAATTGCTGCAAAATGGATCTTGAAATGTTTGAATGTTGACCATAAAAATTTTCTGCCGAATCGAGTTTTCCATGCCTGGAACCAGTTTCCCCCGGTGGTAGTGAACAGTGGTAGTGTAAATTCTTTCAAAAACAATTTGGACCATTTTTATTTCCCTTCAGTTATATAGATAAGGATGTGTTTTTTTTCACTGTGTCTGTTTTCCGCTTATGTATATAATGAGTCCTATAGATTTTTAATCTTGAATCGAGTTTTCCATGCCTGGAACCAGTTTCCCCCGGTGGTAGTGAACAGTGGTAGTGTAAATTCTTTCAAAAACAATTTGGACCATTTTTATTTCCCTTCAGTTATATAGATAAGGATGTGTTTTTTTTCACTGTGTCTGTTTTCCGCTTATGTATATAATGAGTCCTATAGATTTTTAATCTTGACTGTAATCTTCAATAAATAAAAAATAAATAAAAGCGTGTAAGGGTAGAAGCATCGCGTTCGATCTGTGCTCGATTTGGAAACGATGTGGACTTCTTAAACCGAATTGCCACTATGGATGAGACTTGGGTACATTTCTATGATCCAGAAACAAAGCAGCAATCGATGGAATAGCGACACTCTGGTTCTCCAAGACCTAAGAAGTTTCGTCCAAAAATCTGTTGGAAAATTTCTTGCTTTAGTTTTTGGGGATTGCTATGGAGTAATCATGATTGATAACCGGACATTACTATTCGACATTACTGACCACTCTATGGGAAAAAATTAAACAGAAAAGATTCGGCTCGGCTCCCCAACTACAACTCTCATGTATGGTCAGACAAAAATCCACACGCAACAGTCGAAAGTAATTTCCAGCACAAGTTTTCGGTTAACGTGTGGTGTGGTACGGTCGATGGTTATTTAATTGACCCGCATATTTTAGAAAATCGTCTGAGAGAACTACATATTTTTCTTGCGAAATGAATTGAAAGCATTATTAGAGAAAGTTCCTCTAAACATCAGAATGCAAATGTATTATCAGCACCATGGAGCTCCTGCACATTTCAGGTTAAGCAATATTTGGACGAAGAGTTTCCAGGACTATGGTTCTCGAGTTAGAGGGCGATAAGGGCGAGGAGCTTAGCCACACATGCAAAAGGCAAGGTCAATGTAGAATCCCAGTCTAATCTACATTCATCCAATTGTCAAAATGACAAGGTATTTCTATGATGACAATTTCGAAATTAGTCACGAAAATTTTTTATAATGTACTATTTTCCAAAGAGTGAGTTTTCGCTTCAGCATGTTCTCGCATTAGTCGCCATATATCTCAAAAACGTTTGAACGTAGAAGAAATTGCTTTGGACAGAATTTTTAGAAAATGTTATGCTCTACAACTTTAATAATGAATGCGGAAAAGATTTGAAGCCCAGGGGAGGAGATAATTAAAAAAAAACTGATTTTTGTGACCTTTATGGCCAATTTTTATTGTGTCGGCTTGATAAAACTGTCAGATTATATTTTTTCCGTTATACTTAAATAATCATCCTCAAAATGAGAAAAAACGCCACCGCGCTCGAGAATGTAAACGTGACGTTTTTTTTGCAACTTTGGTGCCCTCCCACACATTTTCGACACGCTTAAATTGTCAGATTAAGAGAATGTATATTTTTTTTTCAACATGTAATTAACCACATATATCTTAATCTGACACGCTCGAGTAGTATGTACAATGATCGTTTTTTTTTTTTGCTATTCTGACAGGCTGTCCTAGACAATTCCCCCTATATACAGGTCTAATTTTTGGTAGAGGTACTCTAGAGGGTCCAAGTTGTGTCCCTTTATATTAATCTGACACTCTCGAGTAAATCCCGAATTTCCCTCTTCGGTTCCTCAACTATTGTGAGTATTATTGCGTCAAATACACTGACACTAACAAATATCAGAACAACAAAACGCACCAAACAATCGATAACTACAGCATTCGTGATAAGAATAAGGGGTAAACTATTTAAAACATTTAAATTAAGCTATATTTTGAAAACAAATGAGAATCGTATAAGAACATATGGGTTTTTTGAAATGATTTTTTGGTGTTTAATACACAACTGGAGTTTGGTCCGTTCCTTCCCGATTCACCCTGTATAAATGATTACTCGCCACTAGCAATTGGAAAACGTTCCTTTGGCAGCGATTTCTTCAAATTGGCCAAAAAAAAATTGAAGCCATTGAGGACCACCTGGTTAAGTAGGTATGTGACTATGATACTGAAGATATTCTGAAATAATAATTTTACGTTCAACCCTCCTTCACACCGCATAATTCGCCCAAGTAATGCGCCCAATTAGAACCCTCAACTGATACAAATTGGGGCATATGCCGGGAACAAATTAGCTACATCGGATTCAATTGTCATGAGCTCCACAATATTTGAAAGACATTTCACAGCGAAACCGACTCGCAACCCTTCCTGTATTCGCTTACAAGTGGGGGAACACGGCTTGTTATTAAATCATTCTGATGACTAATTCTTCATTATACATTCTACACATTTTCGCATTCGGGAACCCATACTCATTTATCCATGGAAAGAACCGTTTCCAAACAGACGAATTGAAAATAGGGGAATATATTTTTCATTTCCGCTTGTAACCAAAATGGGGATGCTATATCTTATTCATTCGATTGACTCGATGTTTCGGTAAATGAAGGAGATGAAGTCCTCTCATTCATTCAATTTTTGCCTTTAACGTGACTTAATTTTATGACCTGCTGCTTTGGAAAACAACACAAAAAAATCTCTAAATCCTTAAGCGTCACCAAAATATCAATAGTGTTTTTAAATGTGATTTATTTTTCAAGCAGTCACTCTGATAGAATAAATCGTTCCCCGAGATTTTGGAATATTGATCGTTTCGGTTTCTTAGTGGAAAAGAGGATAAACTTCACAGAAATTGTTCGAAGTTTTCGCAATACGCTTATTGACAGTACAGATTCCCCTAACGTGAAAAAAAATTGAAAATGCAGTAGCAATAACGTCAATTAGACCACGAATAACTTCACTTCCTCACTCTTCAGTCCCCCTTCACGATCTATCTATTCAATATAGTTGGGAAGCCGACGATGCTAAATCGGATTTAGTCGAGCGTCGTGGAGACCTAGTGGATTTTGAAGATTAGATGGTAGAAAGAAAAAAAAGTTCTGTGATGTATACAGCGGTGGGGAAAGCGTCTGCAGGTTTTCACACAAATAAGGTCTATAGTCCATTCAAGAATGATTGACATCACGGGTGGCTATGGAAAATAGAATTTAAGTTGGTAGTTGCCCATAAGTTGGGATTATGTGTTGCTGAATTCAGGTTGGTATTGTGAATAAATATTGATCTACCAATCTACCAATTAAATGTGAATCTATGCACTTACCAATGGTTATTTGTAGAGCTGTTGATGTTCTTAATTTAATCGTACAAATTGGAAACATAGTTGTGTCATTTTAAATGCCGACTAATATGCTGCAAATTTGAATATTTCTTGTTTTCATATACTTTTCTAGGTTATATTGATGTATTCTAGTTCTGTGATTGAAAGAACAGATTTTTGGAAATTTTTTGTAACCAGATATTAAGCTGCGCCTATACTTTCAAGACCTACTGGGATGTCAATCATTCTTGAATGGACTACACATACTCGAGCGTGTCAGATTAATATACTGTATGTACCCTGATAATTTCAATGTCAAAATATTTTATTACTCAACATAATCTCCTCTTAATTGGATACATTCATCACAGCGAACCTGCAACGTCTCTAGACCTTTCAAAAAATTTTTTCTTTTTGCTGTGCAAACCAGACCTCCACAGCTTTTATTACCTCCTCGTTGGAAGAAAGTTTACGATATTTTAAACATTTTTTCAGTTGAGGAAAGAGTTGATAGTCGGATGGACCCAAATCTGGTGAATGAGGGGGGGTGTTCTAGTAATTCAAACCCTAAATCACGAATTTTTTGTATGGCAACATGAGATTTGTGGACAACACCCCTGTTGTCCTGCAAAAACAAAACACTTTTGAATAGCTTTCTGAGTCTTTTCTTTTTAATTTTTTCCCATAGATTGGTCAGTTATGTCGAATAGTAATCTCGGGTTATCGTTTTATTCTTATCAAAAAAATCAATCATGATTACTCCATGGCAATCCCAAAAAATTGAAGCAAGAACTTTTCCATCAGATTTTTGGACACCAAACTTCTAAAGTCTGAAGAACCAAAGTGTCGCCATTTCATCGATTGTTGCTTTGTTTCTGGATCGATTTGTACCCAAGTCTCATTCATAGTAACAATTCGGTTTAAGAAGTCTACATCGTTTACAAATCGAGCACAGATCGAACGCGATGCTTCTACCCTTGCAAGCTTTTGGTCAACATTCAAACATTTGTCTATCCATTTTGCAGCAATTTTTCTCATGTCCAAATTGACGTGAACTATACGATGAACGCGTTCGTTTGAAATATTCAGTGCTCCAGATATCCGTTTTAGCCCAATTCGGCAGTCTGATAAAATCATGTAATGAACTGCATCGATATTTTCGGGGACTGACACAGAAACTGGCCTTCCCGATCGGTCATCATCTTCAATGGAAAATGTACCTTTTTCGAAGCTTGCAGTCCAATTTTTTACGGTCGCATACGAAGGATATTGATCACCAAGGCTGTAAAACTGTTTATCTCTTAACCCTTTTGAATACAGGTACTTGATGATGGCTCGATACTCTAATTTTTCGATTTTCACAATTTCGGTGGACATCTTCTTTCTTTTAATTTATTGCGTAACTCTGGTTTACTTTTTTTACCTCAAACTCCACACTGACACTTCTAATGAGTTATTGTTCGTTGCTATGGTAACGCAATATTTTGTTATGGAGGGAACTGGTGTAGGCTAACTAGATATCAATACAACCTCGTATGTGGTGAGGGTTCATTAGGAAATTAATTGTCAGAATATTATATTACATACAGGTGTAACACCAAAGATAATATGTGGTTTCTATTGACAAATTTGCAAGATTGATATAAATAATAATAAACTATGTTTGTTGGTTTGAAAAATAATTGAATATTATTTTTTGCACATCTTCAACATCCCCAAGCCGTATGTCATCAAATTCCCCCAAAGAACAATAAACGCTCAGATATCCGAAAAGTATATGAGACATTCCAGCATCGTACATCGTTGTGTACAGATGGATCGAACGACAAAATACGTGCATGAATTCCAAAGTTATTCCTTGAGCTTATTTGGGACAAATGCTACTCTATTGTGAACATTTTCGTCGCAGCCCCTTTCCACGTTTTCATTTAGTTTTATCTGCGAAAAAGTTCTTCTTCCCTTTTTACGATCCTTGTACCTCCAGGATTATGAAGCCCACGGGAGGGCCCCCAACGTTGATATGGAATGAAGGTAGATGGAGAAAATGAAGGGAGGCATTTCCAGTTGCGAATTTACGCGGGCCGCTTTTCTTATTTATAAAGAGTTTATTCATGATTAAATTTTTCTCCTTTTTATTATCTGACTGCCTCTGTATGGATGAAAGATGCCGAAAGTTTCTTCAAACCTATGCCTGGCTGAGAGAACTTCAAAGGGATTATCCGACGATCTTCTCAAAGGCTTATAATGCGGCAATATCGATCTATTTGAGGAGTAAATTCTATTATTTGGAGCGTTTCATATTTTATCGTGTATGATATATCCTGGGAAATTCCACATTTTGTGACTTTCTGTGAGGATATTGGAAAATCAAGGATCTTTTTTGTCATTGCACTATCTGAGTTTGCACTATCCATACGATGTGATGAATAGTTTTATAATTGATATATTCACCTTATAAGACATCAACATCATAAAAAAGGCAAAATTATCCTTAATTTGAATATGCAATCAAAGCAAAGATATAGACCCTTCATTTCAAGTAGTGATAAAAGCTTGTCGTGAGATCTATCTGTGTAGATAAGGCAGAATAAATCATTGTATTCTTGAAGGTAAATACAAAAAAACTCCAAAATATACCGGAAGCAAAAATAAATAATAATATTTTGGGTTCACACCCAATTACAGCAAAAAAGTTCGAAAATTCAAATCAAATGTGGAAGGTGAGTCCTGCATCGCAAAAACGAAACAAAACATAAAAATATTGCTGGACAATGAATGGTTCAGTACCGAGTTCATCGGATCAAATGCATCAGGTCACTTCTGAGAGAATCATAACTGTTGTATCGTGCAATTAAGGGTGAAAAAAAATGTTGAAAATCGAGGCAGTTCCTTGAAAGTGCTTATGTTAGTTATGTTGAAAAAGTGCTATGATGTTTCCCCACTTCATCCATTTTTACGACGATTGCTAGAATGTTCGAACAATAAGATTGTTATGCCCATTGTGAAAAAATTCGTGAATAATTTAGACGAATTTTATTGGTGAGATGTTGAAGTATTATTCTATATTTTACACTTGTATCCTAACTCTCTTCTGACAGTTGGTATCGAAATGAGCCATTTCATAAAATCGTGTAAGTTACTGAATAAAATAATGAGAACAATATCCAATATCCTAAACTAAACCACATTTTGACATTGAAATTTTGTTTGGTTCTCTAGTAGGCTAAGAATTTAAACATATTAAAGGTTTTCCCTTCAGTTTTTTCCAGAGATCAGTATTTGAAGTATGAAGGTAAAGTGAGTGTGAATTTTGTTTTAATGGGTGATGTTGCTAGGCTTCATATTCAGCATAACTAGGGCACAAGTGTTGTCGAGAGCAGTAACTTATACTTCATTCAAATTTATTTTAGCAGTCGGTTGGCCATGAAATAATTTTCCCAAGTTTTTGTAACTAGAACGAATGAGGTTGGCACTCATGAAATGTCGTTAATGTCATAACGCCGTTGCCACAACTAATATCAATTTTTATTACGAAAATGTCGAAAGTGATTGAAAAAAAAAAAGGTGCTATTTGGAATTCAGGTCCGCTCATTCAAATAGTTATACCCTGATATTCTAAAATCCACAATACGTCAGACGTTAGCGAACATATTCAATGTAAGAGAATTTATATAATGTTTCATCTGAATCTAAACGACTTATATTTCAGCTGGATATCTCCACAATCAGAAAGATTGTGAATGAAGAGGATGACGAAGAATTTTCTTCTATTGGGAGACCCAAAAAAGTGGTGGCATCTGAGAATTTTATGTTTGAGTGAATTAATGCGAAAAGTTTACTACAGGATTTTCGATAAATGTCATCGGAGAATAAGTTCCCTAAAATGGATTTTTCTATTTTTCATTTGGCTTGTCCTATACAATGTAAATGTCTTAAGGTACTAATGAATACCTAATTATTATTATTACATCAATGTATTCATAATAATAATAATAATAAGTACTAAGTATTAAGATGAAAAGCCACAAATACGCGCAAGTTGCCCTGTTACTTGTTTATTCATGTGAAATTTTTGTTCAACGGTGAAGTTGAATTTTAACTTGAAACTTCCTTCAATTCTTTTTACTTATATTGATGCAAGATGATTTTTGTTGAAGAATTTAACATTCTTGTGATTATCTGTTAATTCCGAGGTTAATTCCTTCTGGAGATACCCATTCCCAACCACTGCATCATATGCATTTCATCTTCGGGTTAATATTTTTGAAATATACAAATGATGTAAGCCAAAGAAGATAACGAACATTAACTCATCTCAAGCTAGTGCATATTATGATATTATACTGATCTCTTGTATTTTCCAGGCAAATAACTGGATTTGTTATGCTTTCAATCTGTTTGTATAAACTTCAATTATGTTCGTCACATATTTTCCGAAGAGATTCGACATTGTGATAAAATACACAGAAAACTTTTACGTAAAACGGGCAACATGGCGTTGATTTAAAACCCAAAAATGTTTTGACAAGCGTCATAACCCCACATTTTCGTACTATACAGAGTGAAATGTGTCAAATTTCCATTACCAACCGACTGCTAAAATAAAATTCAATGAAGTATATAATTGTAGAAGAAATAACTGAAAAATCTCTTTCTTTGAATGTTAGAATCACATCTTTGAAGTGCTCTTCATTTATCAGCATTGGTACGCTTTGAAGTGAAGGTGGAACCTCCAAAAATCTTGGAGTCAACCGCATAACCTCGAATCAAAACGGAAGCCCGAATGGAGGTCACAAATCCTCCTGAATAATCGATCAATCAAGAATCAATTATTAACAATCGTAGCACCATCACTCCAACCACTTCCATAAAAGAACCCAACTCAATCCAAAAGTTGTAATTCTTTCTTATCGTGTTCACCACCGTATTTCTCAATTCCCGGCAAGAACCCTAATTTCAAGATTGCAGACTAGCCGGCGGGCACGTTGCGAAGCCCGGAGGCCCGGAGCGGAATTAGGGGTTTCCCGGACTGAATACAAGCGCCGCATTCTTATCAGCCAATTAGACCCCTTGCAACTTCGTACCGATAATATTTCGGACTGAAGGTAGCGCGGCACGGGTGTTTATCTTGTTTTATAACAAATAATATATCGATGACCGTACACTCCCGGTTCCGGGATTAGTGTTTCGAGATGCAATCCAATCGCAATTGAATTTAATTAGCCAGAAGTGAATCGGGATCTCGATTAGATACCGCTCACTCCATTAACTTCCTGGCTTATACCTGTTCTGAAATTCGTATCAATAAGGAAGTCATTGACTCGAACACTAAGATGGGATTATTAACAACCCTGTATGCTTCCGTTGATTATTCGGTATAGGTAATGATTGAATTGATATGGTGGAATTTAGTCACTTTCTTATTCCAAACGAGCCTTTCCATTATATTGCTCCTAATATGTCTCTCGTGAATACAGGGTGTATGTGAACAAATGCGAAGGACCTAGGGAGATGATTCCTCGATAAGAATAAGCAGGGGTGGTTCCTATAAATTTTTTTCAAAATCGACTTCCCTTCCAAAATACAGCCCTTGGAAGGCGATGACGAGTTGACAGTTCTCAATTTTTTTTACGGGTTTCAAAAAACACTGAGTCATAAAACTATACATAATATGAAGCATTTAGTCGATGTTACTCACACAGTTTTTGTAGATCTCATAACTTTATTATTAGGGGTTGAAAATAACAACTCCTTATAATTTTCCTCCAAAGATTGTTTTCGTTTGATAGATTTTCGAAACATTCTCTTATGGTTCTCCATTCAATTCTGAAGAAAAAAAGTCTCCTGCAAAATTTCGATACAGTCGATTCTTTTCTCGGAATAAATAAAAACTTACAAGCTTTATAAGAAGGTCAATGAGACTGAGAGTTGATGGATGTGTTTTAGCGGGAGGTAGTCATTCTATGGAACATTATACGATGAAATAGAATGAACGGTGAACAGAGCATTTGTATGTTGAAATGACAAAAATTGAAGGAAGTTACAAGGCAAGATGAACTTCACCTTCAAACAAAAATTTCACACGAATTAACCATTAAAAGGACAACTGGCTCGAATTCATGGCTGTTTATCATCAATACTTTGATATAATAATAATAAAATTATATATTTATTGATCCCTTAAGACATTTATAATGTATACGACAAGTCAAATGAAAAATAGCAAAAATAATTTTTTGGAATTTATTCTACGATGACATTCATCGAAAATCCTGTAGTATATAACTTTTCGCATTCGATCACCCTGAAATAAAATTCTCAAATGCAACCACTTTTTTGCGTCACCAAATAAAAGGAAATTCTTTGTCCTCCACTTTATCCACAACCTGTCTGATTGTGGAAACATTCAGCTAAAATATAAGTTGTTTAGATTTAGATTGAATATGACCGAAACTGCTGCGATTCACTAGGACAGTCTACAAGCTTGTTGACTATTGTTGTATTGTACGCTTCTTTGTGTTCATGCTTAGTCCGATTGCATGTAAGTGTGTGCTATATAAGGGGGACCGCCCACCAAAGTAGCGTAGCACTGCCATGGCACATACATGACATTACATGACGATTTGAACTGAGAACGACATTTTTCACGCAACTGACACTTCAGTAAGATGTGCGAGATCTGAAAATTATGCATCGTCTTTATTATGTATGTGCTATGTCAATGCAACGCTACTTTTGTGGGCACTCCCCCTTAGTAGTTAATTATTCGTTTAGTATACTTATTGATGATAATGTACACTCGAATCTTTTAGTTAGATAATAAGTTTTCAACGTACAAATTCTCTTAATTGTAGTCATAGAAGTCTCATCTATATCACTTAGCATACAACTAATTCCATAATAGAAGAACACAGTCCAATAACATTCTCTTTCTTAGTGGCCTTTGAAATTTTTTTACGATGGTTCGAGGAAACCGCACATAAAACTTCTCGAGTGTCCTTTCCTTGCAAACAGGAATTTCAAAACGGAATAATCAGCTCTTACCGCTAAAAGCATCACGCGAAGAGCGATACGCTCGCAAGAGAAGACCCTTGTCACCTTTTACTGCTGAAATGTCAACTTGAAGTTTCAATAAAGCACTTTGCCTATACTTTTTATGGCTGTGCGATTCCACGTGTCAGAGAAAATGAAAGGGTTCCAGGCTTTCCTGTGTGCTTCTACATCGCGGGTCGGCTCTTATAAAAGAATTCTGGCCGTGGATGGGATCAAGGGAAGGTTGCAAGAGTACGTGAACAGAAAATTTTATTCTTTGAGTTTTAAAATGGCAATACGGATTATTTCTACTTCTGTGTTTTGGTTGAAACAAGCTGGTCAATGTGGAATTGGCTTTTTATAACACATGCAAAGAAAAAGGAAATCAATGGATGCGGTATTTTCATTTTTTAGAACTGATCGAATGATAATTGGTCAATAAATTCATAATTTGTACATTCATCGAAAATTCTGTGGCATATCTTTCAAGGAGATAATTTTCAAGGCATAAATTCTTTATCTCGAATCCTTCACACATAAAATTTGGATGGGTAGTTCCTGAATATCGAGCTCGTATTATATTCTCGTGCAATCTTGATGATTCAACATACGGACGAGAATTAAATTTCACACAGAATTGAATTCAATAATATTGCTAAACGTAGCATTTACCTTCGGTTGGAGAATGCAAGGCGAAAATTTCCAATATTTATTTGTTCGTATTTTTGAATTCACGTATCATAGAATATGACGAACGCTAATTCATCTCTAATCGAAATTTCAAGGATTGGACTATATTCAAAATCTCGAGGGTTGGGGTTGCTTTGAAAGAGTGAAATGATACGATCATCATTTTCATTTAAGAATCTCATTCTTCTTTTGGCCTTCTGCCCGTGTTCCACCTTGATCACAATAACAATTCAATATAAAAATCTGCTGATTTTGTTTTCCTCAGTTTTTGTGTTATCTTCCATTATGGGAGCAGTTCAGAGTTTTATTCAATATTATTACTAAATAGCTTCAGGGTGTTTTCAGTTACCTTTTTGACCGAAGGTAGAACTCGTCAAAATGAACAATATAATAATAGTTATGATATCTATTTTTTTGACTAAATGTCTTATGATATTTACATGCTTCATTTCTAGAGATGAGATGTCATAGAAACATGAAGGATACGTCCTTTATATTACACCAAAACAAACATTTTTTTCCATAAAATTTTTTTCAGAATCGGCTCGGTTTAAAATATACAGGCTCTTGAAAAACCTAAGGAAACGTTATTTTTAGTTCTATGTCACACAGGGTTTCATCGAATGAAATGAATTTCGTAATATAGTTTTTCAATAACTTGATGAATCTTTTTTGAACACAAGATTTCACCCACGTTTTCCAGTTTTCATTACGTACCATAAAATTACCAAAAATTCCAATAATCCAACTCTTGAAACAGAGTTGAAGGCTTTCTTATGAATATTCGGACGTTTTGTAAAATGAAAGTATTCTTCACATTTTCTGGTATAATGCGCCGTTTTCGAGTAATTTAATGTTCAAAAAATAAAAATTTCTGTGATATTCGGAAAATTGGGTACTTTGGCTGGATACAACTCTGTTTGAAAGATCCACAGATGGGTAGTTTCACAGATTTAGATAGTCAGTCTGAAGGGAATTTTGTTATTCCAGGGGTGGCATATCTAATTATGAAACCTTAAAATGGCTATATCTTTCCATCAGGACGGAATCGGAAAAAATAGTATAGGAAAGAAATATATCTTTTGACCTCGAGAATTTACTGTTGAAATATTTGTTCGAGTCAAAGACCCACCATATACAGGGTGTATTTGAAGGTGAGGCTTTTGTTTCCAACAGAAGGTAGAACTGGTCAAAATGAAGCGTTTCACCAAAAATCACCTATACAAAACATTCAAAATGACAAACAAATTGAAAATGATTACTGAAATAGATCCTAATACGACTCTAGACCGTTTGTTAGCTAACTTATCGCAAAGCAGTGGGCAGAGGGATAAACTTATCTCCTGATTCGACCATGTGGTTTCATTCAGGTTTAGGATATTGGCTAGTTCGATATTTACGTGGTAATGAAAAATAAAACTTAGGACTGCCGGATTTTTCTCATTATTTTTTAGTAACTTACACGATTTTATAAAATGGCCCATTTCGATACCAACTGACAGAAGAGACTTAGGACACGAGTATAAAAAATAGAATAATACTTCAAAATCTTACCTATAAAATTCATCTAAATTATTCACGATTATTTTCACAACGGGCATCACAATCTTCTTGTTAGAACATTCCAACAATCGTCATAAAAATAGGATGAAATGGTGAAACATCATAGCACTTTTTCATCGTAACTAACATAAGCACTTTCAAGAAACTGCCTCGATTTTATACATTTTTGTTCACCCTAAATTGCACGATACAACAATGATGATTCTCTCAAAAGTGACCTGATGCATCTAATCCGCTGAACTTGGTACTGAATCATTCATTGCCCAGCCATATGTTTATGTTTTGTTTCGTTTTTGCATTGCCGGAGTTACCTTCTACAGTCCCGTACTTGAAATTCAATGATATTTTTGTTATTTTGTATTGTATTTCAGCCATCTTCGATATTTTATAATGAAAAAAAGGCCCCACAAAGGCGAGCTTCCCTTTTCCCATTTTTAATGTACCACTCCGAATATGTAGTTGGTACTATTGTTGAGAATCTCATCACCTTTAGTGGATCGCCTTATTTATCCAATAAAATAAAATGGACTGACCCCTTCCATCCATTCAAAAAGGCAGAAAGTAACGCGTTTGCCGAATTACTAACCACAATGAAATTACGCCACCCTCAAAAATATTATTATTATGTTCGTGCTTCAATTATCAGACCCCAAGCTTTCAACAATATGTAAATGGCCATCAAAGTAATTGTTTCTCCCTTTCTATAACTTCGTTGTGCCTGTTATCTCTATCTCATTCTTTTGGATGGGCGCTCCCCAATGGCCCTGCTTCTCGTAATAGAATAAGACATTGAACGTTTCACACCAATTTATCCCAGACATTTAGGCTGAATGGAAATTATTCGAATATTTTTGGGGAGGCCGCAGAGGAATTATAGTTAGTGTTTCGTCTCTGAGGTCTTCAGCTCCCATTTAATTTTCCCATTAGCCGATCAATTCATGGTTCTGTGAGTTTGCTATGCATTCCCTTCTGAATTTTCCTTCGGATGGGAGATCAGCAATAAAAAAGGGGGGAAACTTGATTAAATTCTATCTGTGGTCAGTACTTTCCGCTCTCAAATATGATTACATTCTCTTCATTTTGTTGTTATACCCGTTTTAGATTGCCAAAAAATTGAAGGAATTCAGCGAAATCAGATCGTTCTCTGGATAGCGCACATTCTTTCATTGTTAATTATTTTCAAATAGAAGTAGGAAATTCACATATTGTTCACTGTGGAAACCACCCTTGGGTTGATAACCATTCAACCATTAGCCAAAGAAGATAACAAACCAATTGCATATTCATTTGTGAATAATTGAATTTTCTTCCTAGCAAAAATAAATATGCTTAAAAATAAATTTTTCGAAGTAATTAGTCATTGTGATAAAATACGTATACCCCAATCCCCTTTCTTTTAGTACTCGGTTGACCATAGAAATTTTACACATTTCACTCTGTATAATACGAAAATTTGGGGTTATGAAGCTTGTCAAAACATTTTTGGGTTTTAAATCAGCGCTACGTTGCCCATTCTACGTAAAAGTTTCTGTTATTACGAATTTTATCACAATGTCGAATCTCTTCGGGAAATTTGTGACGAACATAATTGAAGTTTATACAAACTGATTGAAGGCATACCAAATCCATAATATACACTAGCTTGAGGAGAGTTAATGTTCGTTATTTTCTTTGGCTAAAGTTTGAATACGTTACATCGGTTGTAGATTTCAGAAATATTAACCCGAAAATGAAATGCATATAATGCAGTGGTTTTTTAAATATATACCCCGTGTTATGTTAACATATTCCAGTCCCATATTTTTTTTCTGATTCGGAATATATAACATACGTCGTGTCTCTGATTGTTCTTTCAATAAAAAAAAACTCAAAAATTAGTTCGGTCTAGTTGGCAGGTCATTTCATTGATAATATGAGGATGAACTTTACGCTCCTAAATTGTGTTCCTAACGTTTTCAACTAGTAGATAATCTAAATACTAGTACCAAAGCCTTTTCAAACACCTTCACAAATAGGGCTGTGCGAATGTACTAGTGAAGCTAAATTGGTAAATATGAAGTAGTCATGGAAATTCTCTTAATTTCTTAATTTCCGAGCATCTTCTCGAATAACCGGAATGAAAGTGATCCCCAAAATCTCTCATAACCTGACACAACATAGGAGCATAGAGTTCATTATCATATTATCAATGAAAATGACCTGCCAACTTGGCCGAACTTGTTTTTGGTTTTTTTTTATTGGAAAAACATTTAGAAATACGACATATATTACATATTCTGAATAAGAAAAAAATATGGGACTGTAATTTGTAAAAATAACATAGTTGGCGAATGAGTTTGCTGAGATTGGTTCTCTCAAAAAGCCACGTTTGAGTAAATATGAAAAAAACAACCAAGATGATATAACATGATATACCTATAATATAATAAATCATTTTAACATATTAATATCGAATATTAATTCATTCATTGCTGTATCCCGTTACCGGGAATAAATCTACGAAAAGACACAAAAAAGAACAGACTTATAATTTCTTAGGGCTAATTGCGACTGTGTGCCCGAAGACCTATATACAGATCCTTCCACACTCCGGGCATGAATAGTCACCAACCAGATCTGGCCGCCGCTGTATTCTTCTCGAGTCTCCATTATAACTGTGCACTGTGACCTGTCTAACGCTAGTTGTCCCCAGTTATGATTGGCATTAACTGGTTTCAGGTGTTGCGTTCACAAACTTACTCAGAGCAAGCTCTGATTACCCGAAGCTTTCACAAACGCACTTTTAGTTCCTCAGAGTATGCTCTCTGAGCATGACCATACTCATACTCTACTCTCGGAGTAAGTTTATGAACACACCCAGGGATTGCTGAAGTGTATCCTTACCGCTTATACTGGCCTCCATGTTTCCGGGCTCCCTCAGTGAATTCGCCATACAGAGCTATTTTGGGGAGTCTTGTGTCAAGCATCCTCAGAATGTGGTCACTCCATCTGAGTCGGGCGCTCGTTACTTGAGTCTCAATTGTACAACTCGCGCGTTGCAAGTCTTCTGCATTCGAAACTTTATGGAACCATCTGATGTGCATGATCTGTCTTAGATGACGTTGTTACGTTTGTTCAAGCTGTTTAACATGTCGCCAGTAGGGCGTCCAGCTTTCGCTTCCGTAAAGAAGCGTTGGGTAAACAGCTGTCTTGGTCTTTAGATTGAGGTCGTGATTTTGAAACACTCTGACATTTAGCTTACAGAATGCCCGTGATGCCGAATTGATATGGTTTTGTATTTCTATGTCTAGGTTAGCCCTAGTATTCATGAAGCTTCCCAAGTATTTGAACTGCTCGACCTGTTCTAGAGTTTCATCCTCCAGGCTGATATCTGTTTGAAGGCTTAATGGCGGACTTATTAGGATTTTGTCTTTGTCGGTATTGAGTCTAAGGCCTTAAGCTTCGTATATATGTTTATAGATGTCCAACATTATCTGTAGATCCTCTGGGATGCTAGCGATAAGTGCGCAGTCGTCTGCATAGTGAAGTTCCGTAATAAGCGTTGAACGGGTTTTTGCTCGGAGGCGCTTCAGGTTAAACAGACCTCCATCAAATCTGAATCTTATTCCAACACCTCTAACAGGCATACCCATGTCAGCAATTATCGAGACTGCTATGGCAAAAATATTGAACAGTAAAGGCGCTAACATGCAGCCTTTTTTATTCCAGAGGTGGTTAAGGAATGGTTGGTTGTAGAGCCATTCTGCTATATTCTAGCGGTGTTGTTGGTATGAAGGCTTTTACACACTGCTAAGAATTTTTCGGGTACTCCAAGGCGTCCCATGATTTTCCATAGCGCTCTCCGATTCACCGAGTCGAAGGCCTTACTTAAATCGATGTAGGCTGTATAGACCCTTGATTGTTGTTCATGGGCCTTCTCTTGAAGCTGGATTTAAATAAGTAATAACTGACAGTTGTTCTAAACCGACATTAAACCATGAAGGATTGAATCAAGCATTCAAACGCAAAATAATAATTAAACCAGGCATAGAGACATATTATTCTGTGATTCAGCCTACTAATTTAAAATTCACATACAAACTATACTTTTCATAATAGCTGAACGAATTTGAGGGCAATGTATGATATATTTCTGAAACAGGAAAAAAATGGCGATTCTCTCTACGTCATTTCAAACGACTGTTTCCATAAGAAGAAACATAACTTTATGTTCTAGTTCAGCAAATAAAACTGCTTGAAAAAATCATGATTCTATCAAAAAAGTGTCTGTATAATGTTTTCGTTTCAACATCCTAGCACAAACATCGGAGATAATGACCATAGTTGAAATCGCCGAAATTTCAATTTTGGCTGATAACTCGAAAACAAAAGAAGATAGAAGAATGCAGTTGATGGCATTATTAGTTTCTCGAAAAATGACCACATGAATGGCACAGTCATTTTATTCTATCTCGTTGGTTAAAAAAGTTGTAGGTCTGGTATCACCAATGGGGAATTCTCCTCAATTTGGGTTATCAATGCATATGAAAGTTTAAACTGAATAATTATGAGTTTCATTCATGAATTTTTCAAATTCTCCACCAAAACTATTCAAAATCAATCTTCAAATATGGGCTTCTAAAATTTAAATCGCTTTGTTTCAAGTTCACGATTTGGCAACAGCGCCTACTAGAAAATAAAAAGAACAATGTCCGATCGTGTTAAAAAAAAAACAGCTGTTTATTTACAGCCATCATGGCGAGCCTCAACAGCAGACTACTTTGTCTATGTCATCTATTATCAACGCATATTTCAGTCAACATTGCCAGTTTGTGCAATTGACACAAAACGCTTTAAATTCCAAATACCCATTTTTATTTTTCGTTTTTAAGTACTTAAATTAATATTTTTTGAGAAACGGTTGATATGGTTATTTCAAAATGGGACGTTTCAAAGATATTCCATAAAAAATACATCATTTTTGTCAGGGGGGGTATTCCCTATTTTGCCCACCCCGTACATGAAGTCTAACACACTACTGCTTCACCTGGTATCCATAAAACCGCGTAAGCTGAAATAAAACCCCTCCATTCCTTGCACAAGGCAATATAAATTCGTCCGGCTCCTATTCCCTTGTGACAAGTGAGCCATGCAAAGTGAAAACGGAATTCCTTAGAATGGGTTATGTAGTTTTTCATGGTAATAACGAAATTTCTGTAAGGGATGTGAAAAATATAGATTTTTGAGCTTGAATGAAAAATCACTATATTCTGAGTACTGCCCTGAAAATATTGATATTTCATAAACCGTTTGGAAGAGCTTTCTGAAATGAACAAACCCATAAAGTTTGATCGAAATTGGACTTTGCATTCCAGAGTTATGACTATCGCAAATTTAGGCCAATATTCATGAATCACCCCGTATCTTCGAAACTAATAGCCTTAGGATACAAAACAAGCAAGTTTTCTGCCTGGATGACCTGCATTCAACATTGGGCTATGGCCAACGACTCATGAAACACCCTGTATAGAAATCGCATCGTTGTCGTGTGGCGTTCCACAGCTGCCTCAGATGTAGACGAAAATATCTTTATTTTCAGAAAATTGTCAGAGATAGCCATAATAAAGTATATATATTTGAAATCAGGTGAAAGAACTCTAGCGATTAGGAAAATAAAATACAGTGTACCATTTGAAAAATAAGAGTTCACATAAAATTTTTCGGTTCACAATGCTTTTATGTATTTCTTAGTACTGAATTCTTAATGCCCATAAAAAATACTACAAATTCGCCCATTTAAACGTTTTCATACGACCAATATTAACTGAGATAGCGGATAAAATATAAACAATCACCCTGTACATGAAGTCTAACACACTACTGCTCCACCCGGTATCCATAAGACCGCGTAAGCTGAAATAAATCCCCTCCATTCCTTACACGCGGCTATCATCGATCCGATTTCCGCCCGATAAATCAAAATCCTTTCTCACTCTCGAGAACGAGAAAAAAATGACCCAGCCAATTATCAACATCGCAAGAACTCACATAAATCAAAGTGCGAACCGACCCCGGGAGTTAAATTCGGATCGCTTGAGGACCCGACAAACCGACCCGTTTCGACATTTGCAACCCGGGCAACGGATTCGTGGTCTTCCCTGAATATGAAATACCGCCGACGGAGGTCTTAACGAAATTACTGTCAAAATAATAGCCTGGTTTAGAACAAATATGTTCCAGTCATGTTTTTGCCGTGGAGGAAAGCATCCTTTCTCCGGTTCGTCCGCCCTATACAAGTTCATTTAATCGAATTAGTCTACGGCCTTTTCTGGAAAAAATACATGCTACTGCTGTGCATGTCTTCAGAAATTATCGCTCAAAGCAGCACTTAGTGTCCGGAGAAAGTGGATTAGGCTTCATCTGAATTATTCTTTCAGAATAGTCAGAAAAAAAGTATATTTCGGTCCAAGAAACGTCATTGTACATGGTGTACATAAAGTATGCAATTAATTCATTTTTTCGCACTGAGATTTGAAAAAATAAGCTGAAACATGTCGATTTACTTTTAAGAGGGGCATATTGAAGATATATTACCTTGCCTCTAGCTTCACCACCTGAGCGGGGTGAGTGCCACCTCTAGTTTTTATTATTTTTATTAGTTTACCCAAGCTGTCATGACAGCTTGAGAAAACTATAATAATAGAATTAGGAGTTTTGACAAGCTGTCATGTTAACGAAGATAACACTGGAAACTTTAAACTCTACGCCTATAATCTGGAGCGAGAGACCTTTAAAATGAGGTATCACTCGACCCTCTTTTCCATTACAAAAACTAGGGGTGGTACTCACCCCCGCTCAGGGTGTGAAGCTAGAGGCAAGGCAATATGTCTAAAATGTACTCCTCTTAAGTTGATCGACGTGTTCCAGCATTTTTTTTTTAATCCTAGTGCGAGAAAATGAATTTATTCCATACTTAATGTACACACTCTGTATAATACAAATGAAACATTTGTACCTTCCTTCTTTTCTAATTATTTGAAAGGTTGTTTTTTTGGTGATTTTAGGAGGGTTACTTATTTGCCACTGGTAGCTCATGTCTTTGGAGAGCTAGGTCGTGGGCTCTGTTCAATTAGGCTTTTTCTGAATAATAAAATTTAGCGCACCATCAGATTTATTTATAATTGAAAATAAAATGAGGGAATGAAATACTTGAAGTATAAGGAAGCGATAATCTTCTACCCCGAATGAGGTGATATAATGTAAATCGATAGAAAATTTGAGGAACATTCACCGAAAACATATAGAGTCATTCGGGGCAACTGTGCGCACTTTTGCCTTTCAAGCCATACCCTGTTTCAAATGTTGAAGCTAGGAAACTTAAAACATATTCATAAGATAGAGAATTTTCTAATCTATAAGAAAAAATCAAAAAGCAAACAAACAAAAACGTTTTCTTTCCGCAAAAAAGAATTTAATAGAGAAAGTCGGAGTGCGTACACATGCCCCGTATTGCGGGTAAGTGTGCGCACCCTCACGGGGTAAGTGAACGCAGTGCTTAATGAACCACACAATCAGAACAAATTACAGAATCATGTCATCAAAATGTTACAATATTAGAGAAATGCTGTTTATTGTCAATACAGAAGAGCCTTTTTACAAGCAGTGCATTATTGTTCGTGCCACAATTCTTGGTGAACACAACACTTGATACATTCCCCTGTTGGTGGCTCTTCATATTTTTCTGAACAAATAGGACAATATTGATCCAGTCTTAACCAAGAAAATCAACAATGTCATAATTTATTCCTCACTGAACTAATGCCCATATAATGAATCTATGCGCACACTTACCCGCGCACACTTTCCCCAATAAGCCAAAATTTGAATTGACGTTCTTATGGAGTTGAGCAGCTAAGAGAACCTAAAATATTTTATTATATATTTAGATTAATATGCCCATGATCGAGTAAAATATTGTTTAACACTGAGGGACTCGGAACTTGGACCTGGCAGAATGTGCAGAGATGCTAAAAATTAACAAGAAAACTAGTGAAATTGATTAATTGCAAATAAAAAGTTAAAGAAACGTGGCACGGCGCACTCCTATGAAAAACTAATATGTCGATTCTGCGCCCTTGCTTCACCCAAATGAACTCCTCTTTCATACATTGCATAGTCGAGATATACGCACTGCGCACACTTACCCACTGCGCTCAGTTATCCCGAATGACTCTAAGGATCAATTCTATAGGTTAGATTGACAATAACAGCTCGCCTGGTGATCACAGAGTAACACTGTCACAATATTTCTTCTTTCCAGGTTTCTTGGCAAGTGAAATTTAAATTAAGTATACAGGGTGAGTCTTTGTCTAGTACAAATATTGAACAGTGGATTCTTGAGGACAAAAGAAATACTTTTTTTTTCATAAAAATTTCGATTCAGCCCTGATAAAAAATATAGCTATTTCAAGTTTTCAAAATGAGCTGTGCCACCCCTGGAAAACTTAACTTACCTCCAGAATAAGTAACTAATTTTGTGACACTACACATCTGTGGATCTTTTAAACAAAGTTTCATTCAGTTACAGTACCCAATTTTCAAATTTCACAGATACTTTTCAATTTTTTAACATCAAATTACTCGAAAACGGCGCATTCTACGAAAAAATATGAAGAATACTTGTATTTTACTAAACATTCAAATATTCATTGGATAGAGTCCAACCTAACTGCAAGAGTTGGGCTGTTTTTTTTTTGTATTTTTATAGTAGGTACGTAATGGTCATAATCAGAAAACTGGAAGACGTGGGTGATATCTTTTATTCGGAAAAGATAAATCAAATTCTATCAGCCTGTATCTTCCAAACCGAGCCTATACGGAAAAAATGCTATAGGAAAAAAGTGTTTCTTTTACCTCAAGAATCTACTGTTAAAATATTTGTACGAGTCAAAGACTCACCTTGTATACATATATCGTTCAAATTCTGATTTTTTGTTTATGGTGTGATTATTTTTGATGTGAATCATCTCTAAAACTAGTTTGTTCTTCAGCCGTTGTGATGTATGTCCAATTTAATGACCTTGGCAATTTCTGCAGTTTATTCCATACCCATGCCTGACAGGAATTGTTTTGGTGTCAATCACGAATAAAGTGTAGAGAGGGTTTTTGAGTTGTATGAGTCCATTTTCAGATCTTCCCTTCTCGAAAACAGCTGTTCATTCTGCCAGAGGGGGTTCTTATGTTTATGCAGGCCGTCTGTAAAACCAGCAAAATCGGAACAGGCCCATAGCCTACTAGAGTTAGAACTTCTAGTAGGCTATGGTTTATGTTATTTTAGCTATCAGTGTCGTCGTCTTGCGGTGGTAAGCTGACCTCTTCATTTTCACGCATTATACTTGTGACCGACTCAAAAAGTAGCTTTCTATGTATACTCTTTGGGTAATCATTTTCTTCGAAGATATTTATATATTTTTCTATAGAAAATCTGGGTGGCAAATTTTGTCAATCCTTTTATGGTATACATTTTCATCTCGATTGGGTGGATGAATTTATCTGATGTTATTTTTTTTGTGCCAGTCGAACTTTATGATGTTATTTATTCAGCAAACCCTTGTGTGTGACATGAAACTGAGTAGGTAATTGTAATCTTCCTCCTCAGAATGTGTTTATCAAAAGTATTGCATATGTTTTTAATGTTTGTGATCATAAATGTTTCAATATCAATACTTATGCCATAAGCCTCTATCTCAAACGAATCATCTAATTTTTAATCGGTTCTACTGTTGATCTTTCTACTACAATTATTTCACGCAACCGCATTTCTGTTCTTTGATATTGTGAAGTGTAACATTATGCTTTTTACACTTTTCCATCAAAAGATTCGCCTGTGAGGGTAGATATTATGTGGAAAGAAAGGATGTTAGATACGAAAAAAAAACAGCTTGTATTACATCATGTATGGATCTCATTTATATTCGTTCAAACTGGTGACTTCAAGGCTCCACCATAAGGTTAACCGCATATTGAACGCAGCACAGCAGAACCAAGACATAGCAGAGAAAAATTCTTCCTATCCTCCGCCTCTGTGATGTGCGCTTATTGAACGTAGGCAATAAATAACTCCAGTCAAACAAATTTATAGCAGTTCGATCTTCGATTGAATTTAAATAAAGCAAGCGTGACCACTCTGCAGAGGAAACTGAGCTCATTCTAAACTGTTGCAGGTCAGAACATAGTATGTTACTGAGTAGCGTAAAGGCTTCTGCCAATGTCACCCTAGTTGAGAAGTTTGCCATCTGTCAATTTCTCTGACCTCCTTAGGAGCTCTACATAAGCCCACTATAGAGTCATTCGGGGCAACTGTGCGCACTTTTGCCTTTCAAGCCATACCCTGTTTCAAATGTTGAAGCTAGGAAAATTAAGACTAATTCATAAGATAGAGAATTTTCTAATCTAGAAGAAAACATCAAAAAGCAAACAAACAAAAACGTTTTCTTTCCGCAAAAAAGAATTTAATAGAGAAAGTCGGAGTGCGTTCACATGCCCCGTATTGCGGGTAAGTGTGCGCACCCTCACGGGGTAAGTGAACGCAGTGCTTAGTGAACCACACAATCAGAACAAATTACAAAATAATGTCATCAAAATGTAACAATATTAGAGAAATACTGTTTATTGTCAATACAGAAGCGCCTTTTTACAAGCAGTGCATTATTCTTCGTGCCACAATTCTTGGTGAACACAACACTTGATACATTCCCCTGTTGGTGGCTCTTCATATTTTTCCGAACAAATAGGACAATATTGATCGAGTCTTAACCAAGCAAATCAACAATGTCATAATTTATTCCTTACTGAGCTATTGCCCATATAATGAATCTATGCGCACACTTACCCGCGCACACTTTCCCCAGTAAGCCAAAATTTGAATTGACGTTCTTATAGAGTTGAGCAGCGAAGAGAACCTTAAATTTTTTATTATATATTTAGATTAATATGCCCATGATCGAATAAAATATTGTTTAACACTGGGGGACTCGGAACTTGGACCTGGCAGAATGTGCAGAGAAGCCAAAAATTAACAAGAAAACTAGGGAATTTGATTGATTGCAAATAAAAAGTTAAAGGAACGTGGCACGGCGCAGTCCTATGAAAAACTAATATGGCGATTCTGCGCCCTTGCTTCACCCAAATGAACCCCTCTTTCATACTTTGCATAGTCGAGATATGCGCACTGCGCACACTTACCCACTGCGCTCAGTTATCCCGAATGACTCTATACACATTTGTGCGTTCAAACTAGTTTTATACAGCGAAATACAATTTTCAGTTCAGAATATGACAAATCTAACCTAACTTCATTTACTGGAGCCCTAACTAAGTGACATATAGCTGAATTTTTCCCAGGAGGCCCCAAAAAATCTATAAATTGCGATTGTCGGCCATTTCCTCATAAATGCACCACTATATGTTAGTTTGTTTGCTTTCCAGAACTGAAAACAGGATCCAAACTGAAGGTCTAGTCATTACTCTTTTAACTAGTTAAGCCAAAGCCAGTAGATGTGTACAAAGTAATCAATGGAATAAGAGAACGCTTCAGGAGAAAAACATCCATTAACTGATCTCATTCCACGAGATCTGGCGAACAACATGATGGCTCATCATCCATCTTTATTAATTCCGCGTCTAGGTTACGCCTTATCGACTGCGCCACTTTCCAGTGACATAAGTTTCCGAGACTTTTATGGCACTGTAAAACATGCCCAGTTACAAAATTCATTAGATACCATCAATTACCCACTCGATGTTGATCCTTTGAGAAATAAATTGAGTGGAAACGATTCCAATTCCGCGTTTCTCGCTTTCTTTCTTTCAATTCGGCCGAATTTTGCCGCATTTACTCCCCGATGAGTCGAAAACAACGGTTATTGCCTGTACTTGATGAAAAAAGTTTTATGAACGAGAAGGAAGAGTTCATTTCGAGAATGTGAGAATGAATACTGGATTTTGATGGAAAATTTCATGAATTCAAAAATCGCAGTCGATAGCGATGAAAAGAGTTTCTGAGGAAAATTAATCATTTTTCTTGAATATGGAAAGAGGAGAGATTTTCTTTCCACATCTTTTATCCTTCATTACATTGAAAATGCATTCGGAGACTAATTCATGCCTTTTGATATGATGCAGAAATTATTAGCTTCGATACAAGAACACTTATATTTATTCTTTGAGATAGATATATACTGTGTACGTAAAGTATGGAACAAAGTCATTTTTAGCTGAAAAGACCGTTTCAAGAAATAATCCTGAAACACTTCGATTTTTGATTTGAATTTACCCTATTTTAAAATAATAATCTAATATGCAGGGTGAATTACTTTCGAGTAATTTTTTTAAATGGAACACCCCCATTTTGTCTCAATTTTCGGATCACTATAGCTGAACTGATTCCAAAAATGTATCACATGTTGATTCCAATTGGTACAGGGTGGACAAAAATATCTCTAGCAGCTCAGAGGATCTACAGATAATGTTGGACACCTATAAACATATATACGAAGCTATAGGCCTTAGACTCAATATCGACAAAACCAAAATCCTGCTAAGTCCGCCAGAAAGCCTTCAAACACATATCAGCCTGGAGAATGAAGCTCTAGAACAGATCAAGCAGTTCAAATACTTGAAAACTACTCATAAATACTAGGGCTAAACTAGACACGGAAATACACAATCGTATCAATTTGGCATCACGGGCATTCTGGAAGCTAAAGGACAGAGTGTTTCAAAATCACGACCTCAATCTGAAGACCAAGACAGCTGTTTACAAAGCAGTCGTCCTCCCAACGCTTCTTTACGGAAGCGAAACCTGGACGCCCTATAGGCGACATATTAAACGGCTTGAACAAACGCAACAACGTTATCTAAGACAGATAATGCACATCAGATGGTTCCACAAAGTTTAGAATGCAGAAATCTTGCAACGCGCGAGTTGTACAAAATTGAGACTCAAGTAACGAGGGCTCGACTCAGATGGAGCGGCCACATTCTGAGGATGCAAGACACAAGACTCCCCAAAATAGCTCTGTATGGCGAATTGACAGAGGGAGCCCAGAAACCAGGAGGCCAGTATAAGCGGTTTAAGGATACACTACATAAATCCCTAAAAGCAGTTAATGCCCATCATAACTGGTAAAGACTAGCGTTAGACAGGTCACAGTGGAGGTCTATGGTGCACAGTTATAGTGGAGACTCGAGAAGAATACAGCGGCTGCCAGATCTGGATGGTGACTATACATGCCCGGAGTGTGGAAGGATCTGTAGGTCACGGTTGGGTCTTTTCAGTCACAGGAGGGCACACAGTCGCAATTAGCCCTAAGAAATTATAAGTCTGTTCTTTTTTTTTATGTCTTTTTGTAGATTTATTCCCGTCAATGGGATACAGCAATGAATTAATGCTTTCAATAGTTCTTTCAGATCTCGGGACAGTGTTTTATACATAATAGACTCTAAATGTGCCAAAGAAAAATCTAAAGGTTTCAAGTCTGAAGAACGCGGAGGCCATTTAATTGGTCCTCTTCTACCAATCTATTTCTCCTGGAAATTATCAGTGGATAAGTGAGCCATTGCCTCCCGGGATGAAAGTAGCTCCATGTATGTGGAAGTAAATGAGGTCTCGTTGTAACAGCTTATGGGCATCCTCATCAAGCTGATATATCAACGGATATATTATTGCTTCGAGCGGATTCGAGTAAATATAACCAGTAATGTGTTTATTCTTCAATGGACAACATTTGGAAATCTCTTATAGTAAAAAAGTTTTTATTACTCTCATGTTACATTGCAACTCTTGCTATCGTAACTATTCTAATCGTCCTTTTATTTCTCGGAAGTACTAACAAAAAAGTTGAAAAGTATCGCATTTTTGAGGCAATCGAATCACATTGAAGGTGTTACTTAACGCCACTTTTAAAGGTTACTGTCATCACGCTCACAAGGTTGATTCAAATTGAATGGATCACATTATTTGTGGAAAATCTGCGTCTGAATCAATCTTGTTACGAAATTGACTTATAAGAAACATACTGTGTACTTCATGAAGGGGCATTATATGCACCTACTTATATTTTTAAAAATGGGACGCTTCCTCTTCATGTTGATTCAATAAACTCAGGGTATCTTGATAATTTCCGTGGGAGCTACGGAAACAATTGTATATTGTCCAATTTTGAAGCTTCCTTGTATACGGCCCGACCCACCTGAGCTTATCATTCGAACAACAAAGCGCCATAAAAAGACTTAGTTCATACAACCTTCCGTATAGCTGAACTGAGTTTTCAGGAAAATGCCGATTCATTTATTTTCACTCAAAACAGAGGCGTTGGCAACAATACTATGAGGTGTTTCCGAAATGATTGATAACATCTCGCTCACTCCAGCCGAATCAGAACACAAAAATATCAACATCGTTATTCTCGCCGTCGCTATTTGTTCTTGATGTTATAATGAAAATGATTGATACTGAACTGGTGGAACTTCATTATATTTTCCTTGATTTATTGTCGGACCACCATAATGAACATTATTCCGAATGGTGTAATACGCAAATAACCCTTTGAGGTCATGAATTCGTTATATTCTTGATGAAGAATTAGGTCACACGAAGTGAAGGAAATGAAGAGTTAGAATGAGTTATAGAAAATATTATTGGTTTTAATCTATCTTTCCTCCTGGGTTTTATAAATGTTAAATTTGAGGTTTCAAAATTACACATATCGTTCTCGATTTTTTTTTCTGGCAAATATAACTCAATTCGAAAAACAGTCCTTTGAGTCTACACTTATGTTTGATTTTACACTATCTGAAATGATAGTAGAAGAATTCAAACGCAGTAGTTCAGAAGAGCTGAAAATCCGAAAAACAATCCCCTGAAATCCTCACATTTAAATGAAGAATGATAGAAATAATCCAGCTGTACTATTTTGAACACCAAACAGTACGTAAATGAAAAATAAATTAGGAACCTTATGTGGAATTGAAAAATCTTCACGAGGATATATTGAGAAATTCTTAGACTACTATAGAACCAAACAAAATTTCAATACCAAAATATTTTATTTCTCAACATATTTTCCTCTTAATTGGATACATTTATTACAGCGAAACTGCAAAGCCTCTAGACCTTCCAAAAAAAATGTTTCTTCTTGCTCTGCAAACCAGACCTTCAAAGCTTTAATTATCTTCTCGTTGGAAGAAAATTTACGAAATTTTTTTCAGTTGAGGAAAGAGATGATAGTCGGATGGAGCCAAATCTGGTGAATAAAGGGGTCATTCAAACCCTAAGGCCCGTTTGCACCAATCCCCCTTAAAAGGAGTACTTAACTAAGCCTCGTTTAAAGTTAAAGGACACTTAATTTTATTCCCAGTTGCACGACTGTGGCTTAACTAAGTAAGGGGCCCTTAAGTTTTTATATCTAGTGATATTTCAGTTTTTTATTTTGGTGCAACTTCATCCTAGTCCAATAAAGCCATTCCATTGGTTGGCCGGTTGCCGATGATCGTTATCATTTCATTAACTTTATTGTCCTGTCAGTCAGTGTCAAGGATAAAGGATATTATTATAATATTATCAAAGACTAACAACTTTTTGTTGTTGAATTAGCATTAATATTGATAATGATAATGATTGTCAAATAAAAGGTACCTAAGTTTATATAAGTACAACACTTTCTTTGTAAGGTCTTGTGAGAATTTGTTTCACTAATGTTGAAGAGGAACGTGAAGAAAATGTCCTTATTGCCCTTGATAGTACGAATACAGTAAATGATTGCCAAGCAAGTCAGCAAGTGATGGTAATTTACGAAGAGCACTCAACTTCTCAACAGAAGAAAAGAGTTTGTTGCTAACTATGTATGTATGATTTGTTACACCAAATTGAAAATTAAAAAAGACTGATGGCATAACAATAAAGGCAAAAGAAAATGCTTGGTATTCAGTTATGAATTCGTTCAATTTTCAAAATCCATCAAAAACGGGAAGTTCTGCAGCCAGTCCAACAAATTATTTTAGGTTAGAATCCCGCCCTTAAATACCTAACTGGTCATTACAGGAACGCTCGAATTTAAGGCTAGCTTTAGCCATTTAAATGTCACTTAACAGTTTGTGCAACGTAATTTAAGTTAAGGGTTCAATTCAAGGGACACTTAACACTAAGTGCGTTCGGTGCAAACGGGTCTTGATCACGAATTTGTTGCATGGCAACATGAAATTTGTGTGCAGGGGCGTTGTCCTGCTAAAACAAAACACCTTTGGATTGCTTTCAATGCTTTCGGCGTCTTTTCTCTTTAATTATTTTCCCTAGAGTGGTCAGTAATGTCGAATAGTAATCTCCGGTTATTGTGCTACGCTTATCCAAAAAATCAATTATGATTAATCCATGGCAATCCCAAAAAACTAAAGCAAGAACTTTTCCAGCAGATTTTTGGTCCAAATTGACGCAAACTATATGATGAACGCGTCCTCATGAAATATTCAGTGCTTCAGATATCCGCTTAAGCCCAATTCGATAAAATCATGTTATGAACTGCATCGATATTTTCGGGGACTGACACAGAAACTGGCCTTCCCGATCGGTCATCATCTACAGTGGAAAATTTACTTGCAGCTTGCAGTCCAATTTTTCACGGTAGCTTACGAAAGACATTGATCACCAAGGGTATTGAGCATATCTTCGAAAATCTGCTTACCTCTTAACTCTTTTCACTACAGGTTACTTGATGATGGCTCGATACTACAATTTTTCGATTTTCACAATTTCTATGGACATCTTCTTTCTTTAAATTCATTGCGTAACTCTGGTTTACTTTTTTAACTTAAACTTCACACTGACACTTCTAATGAGTTATTGTTCGTTGCTGTGGTAACGCATGGAACTGGTCTAGGCTAACTAGATATCAGTACATCCTCGTATTTCTGAACCTACATGTGGAGAAGGCTGATAAACTAACGTTCAGCTTCATAATCAAATTTAAAGTCACATTAAGCTTAAAGCTTCCCCTAGTGTCATTTTAGTAGGGTTAAAGAAAGCTTTTACTCCGTTAAAATTTTGCATTCGATAAATATTTGCAAATAAACTTTATGTACAGGGTGGGCAAAATTGGTGATTCCTGAACTACAATTTTTAGCCCAACGAGATAGAAAAAGAGAGTGGCACATTACGTTCCTTTTTTTTTTGAGAAACTAGTAATGCCATTTTTAACTGCAGTTCTTTATCTTCTTCTGTTTTCGAGATATAGACCAAAATTGAAGTTTGGGCAATTTCAACTTTGGTCATTATCTCTGTTTCTGTTTGTCCTAAGATGTTGAAATGAAACATTATTGAGACACTTTTTGATAGCAATCCAGTCACGTACTGTGATTATTTCCAACAGGTTTATTTGCTGAGCTATAACATAAAGATGTGTTTTTTCGAATGGAAACAGTAGTTTAAAATGGCTTGAAATAGAATCGCCATTTTTTACCATTTGAGAAATATGTACATCGCCCACAGTCTTTCTAAGCCAATTTAAACTACTGTTTTCATAAGAAAAAACACAACTTTATGTTATAGCTCAGCAAATCATAGTACGCCACTGGATTGTGGATTGCTATCGAAAAAGTGTCTGTGTAATGTTTTCATTTCAACATTTTAGCACATACAGAAACGGAGATAATGACCAAAGTGGAAATTTCAATTTTGTCCTATAACTGGAAAACAAAAGAAGATAGCGGAATGTAGTTGATGGCATTATATTAGTTTCTCGAGAAAAGACGACTGTAATGTGTCAAGCATTTTCCTCTATCTCGTGGGAAAAAGTTGTAATTGTGGCTATAATTTTGGTACATAAAGGTTATTTATCAAATGGCAAAATTTTTATGGATAACTGACGAAAGAATTTGATTTTACGTGGAATCTCTATAAATTTTTTTCATTTGTTTTTCGATTACACTGAAACTTTAGAATATAGAGGCACTAACTCAAAGAGTGAAAAATTAGTTTTCACTTATAACTTGAAAACATAAGAAGATAAAGGGGTTGTGGTTTTGGCCATTACCTATCTTAATCGAGGTCAGAAACGTGCCATTTATTTTTGCCTAGCTCTAGCGGTTACAGAGCTGTCATTCAATCCCATCGAATTTAGTCTATTCTATACATTGAGCTGATAGATCTAGAATTGGTGATTTCCTGAGCTGTCTATATTAAATAAAGTTTTTATGGATACAGGTGAATCTTTCTTACGTATATAAACTCATAAGTGAACTTTATTCCTCTGGCATATTATTGGCCTCTCAAGGAGCTCTGATTTGCATATTAAAAATATTCAGATCAACAAGAAAACACCTTCATCCGTTCATCCTCTGGCAAAAATCTCCCAATACGCCACTGTTTCACCCCCTATCGAGCGCAAACAAATAATATCGCCAGAATCCAATTATGTATTCGAGTTACGGATCCATCCAGAAGAGCCCCGAATCAAACGTACAAATGAAAATTTTGATGAGCAAAAAATTCTTATTATTATCGGTGAAGTGACCCTCCAAAAGCGGGACTGAAGGAGGTTTCATTATTTTCGATGGGTGATGTTTGGTTCTTGTAAAAACAGTCTTATACACGCTCGATCTCGAGTACACTGTAATTGGAGTAACTGACGAGCAGAAATTCTTTGATATGGCGAATCACACTGGGTAATATTTGTTCCTACATCATCAGGGCTAGCGGATAAGTGTGTCGCGCAGAGAGTTTGTAGTGCTTGATATTTCAAACTTGAATTCGTAATCAACTTGCAGATGTATCTAGCTAATTTTCGATAATTTTCAAGATTTGCACATTTAACTGGGGATCTGTTTGATTTTCAACGAGTTGTTGATGCTGAAAGCGTCGCTATTCAGACTATAAAGTTCAATATTCTGTATGACTTTCGATGTTGTTATAGCTAATGAACGTTTTTGACATCCTTGGGGAATGTTGAACCTACATGGTCCCTCCATATAGGTTCCTTTTTCAATAGGCGATGACAACTCGTCAAATAATCAGGAATTAGGACAGAAAATATTTGCTATGTGTCTAGTCGAAAATTTCCTTATTTCATTATGAATATGCTATGAGTTTATAAAGTCCAATAGAATTTCATTATTATCAACTTGATCCAGCATATGTTGACCAGTCATAGTGAGGGAATATTTAGTAATTGGAAGTGAAATGAGTTTCTAATTTACTAATTGCCAAAATTAGAACTGAATTATCAGAACGGTAGTATAATATTTGTCAACGGCTATACTTCGTTTATGTGCATTCACATAAATATAGTCATATTAATAGTCATTCGGGGTAGCTGAGCGCAGTGGTTAAGTGTGCGCAGTGCGTATATCTCGACTATGCAATTTATGAAAGAGGGGTTCATTTGGGTGCATGGCAAGGGCGCAGAATCATCATATTAGTTTTTCATAGGAGTGCGCCGTGCCACGTTTCTTTAACTTTTTATTTGCAATCAATCAAATTCACTAGTTTTCTTGTTAATTTTTAGCATCTCTGCAAATTCTGCCAGGTCCAAGTTCCGAGTCCCTCAGTGTTAAACAATATTTTATTCGATCATGGGCATATAAATCTAAATATATAATAAAAAATTGTAGGTTCTCTTAGCTGCTCAACTCTATAAGAACGCCAATCCAAATTTTGGCTTACTGGGGAATGTGTGCGCGGGTAAGTGTGCGCATTGATTCATTATATGGGCATTAGTTCAGTGAGGAATAAATTATGAAATTGTTGATTTTCTTGGTTGAGACTCGATCAATATTGTCCTATTTGTTCAGAAAAATATGAAGAGCCACCAACAGGAGAATGTATCAAGTGTTGAGTTAACCAAGAATTGTGGCACGAACAATAATGCACTGCTTGTAAAAAGGCGCTTCTGTATTGACAATAAACAGCATTTCTCTAATATTGTGACATTTTCATGACATTATCTTGTAATTTGTTTTGATTGTGTGGTTCACTAAGCACTGCGTTCACTTACCCCGTGAGGGTGCGCACACTTACCCGCAATACGGGGCATGTGAACGCACTCCGACTTTCTCTATTAAATTCTTTTTTGCGGAAAGAAAACGTTTTTGTTTGTTTGCTTTTTGATGTTTTCTTCTAGATTAGAAAATTCTCTATCTTATGAATATGTTTTAATTTTCCAGGGTATGGCTTGATAGGCAAAAGTGCGCACAGTTGCCCCGAATGACTCTATATTATTCATATTTGTGCAGTTTACATCGATTTTAAGACCTCTCTATGTTGGCATGTTCATATGAAAATGGGTATGTTACACCAGAGTTGAACATTCACATGTCGTTCTGTCATGTAAGGAATACTGCACACAATTGTACCAAAGATGAACATATTGTTAACACGAGAACTTTCGGGTGTAATTAGATTGCCGACAACTTCTCATCGAATTCGACATCGATAAGTTGTCGATAGATTATGGATCGATCGTGGTACCACTGCTGATTTCATTTACCCATGTTAATCTTATCAAGCAGATTATTTTATTTTTCTCCCTTACTTATGGCCATATGCACCGTTTCATTAAACGAGATAAATTCCTTAAACATCTTTTTTTCCATAGAGATTCTATGCTTAAACGTCGTTTTAGAGCTTCAGCTTCGTTCAATCAAACGGTGCATACGGCCAATAGTACTCTCATTTTGTATCTCTCATGAGTTGATAAATGTATCTTCTACTGTTCTAATGGACGTTCTAATCGTCTTGTCTTTGTAAATTTTGTATTTATTGATAAATTTTGCACTCTCTCAAGACCCACGTTGTTGATATTAATTTCAATATTTTTGCATCACGTATACTTTGTGTATCTCATTGATGAACAGACTCTTGGTCTGCATCATTATTACAACTCACCTTACTCATTAAACTTCATTATTCAAAACCTTCTGTTTTTCTGTCGGAATTCATTCATTCATTCATTGCTGTATCCCGTTACCGGGAATAAATCTACAAAAAGAGGAAAAAAAATATTGCGAGCAGACTTGTAATTTCTTAGGGCTAGTTACGACACTGTGTGCCCTCCTGTGACTGAAGAGACCCAACCGTGACCTGCAGATCCTTCCACAGTCAGGGCATGGATAGTCACCAACCAGATCTGACCGCCGCTGTATCCTTCTCGATTCTCCATTATAACTGTGTACCAAAGACCTCCACTGTGACCTGTCTGACGCTAGTTGTTCCCAGTTATGATTGGCATTAACTAATTTTAGGGATTGATGTAGTGTATTCTTAAACCGCTTATACTGGCCTCCTGGTTTCCGGGCTCCCTCAGTGAATTCGCCATATAGAGCTATTTTGGGGAGTCTTGTGTCTTGCATCCTCAGAATGTGGCCGCTCTCCTCTGAGTCGGGCCCTCGTTACTTGAGTCTCAATTGTTGTACAACTCGCCCGTTGCAAGACTTCTGCATTCGAAACTTTGTGGAACCATCTGATGTGCATTATCTGTCTTAGATGACGTTGCTGCGTTTGCTCAAGCTGTTTAATATGCCGCCTGTAGGGCGTCCAGCTCTCGTTTCCATAAAGAAGCGTTGGGAGGACCACTGCTTTGTAAACAGCTGTCTTGGTCTTCAGAGTGAGGTCGTGATTTTGAAACACTCTTTCCTTTAGCTTCCAGAATGCCCGTGATGCCGAATTGATACGGTTTTGTATTTCCGTGTCTAGATTAGCCCTAGTATTTATGAAGCTTCCCAAGTATTTGAACTGCTCAACCTGTTCTAGAGTTTCATTCTCCAGGCTGATATCTGTTTGAAGGCTTTCTGGCTGACTTACCAGGATTTTGGTCTTGTCGATATTGAGTCTAAGGCCTAAAGCTTCGTATATATGTTTATAGGTGTCGATCATTATCTGTAGATCCTCTGAGCTACTAGCGATGAGTGAACAGTCGTCTGCGTTCCGTGATAAACTTGGTACGGGTTTTTGCTCTGAGGCGCTTCAGGTTAAACAGGCCTCCATCGAATCTGAATCTTATTCCAACACCTCTTACGGGCATACTCATATCAGCAATTATCGATACAGCAATGGCGAAAATATTGAACAGAAAAGGCGCTAATACGCAGCCTTGTTTTATTCCGGAGTTGTTTGAGAAATGGTCGGTTGTAGAGCCATTATGCTGTATTCTAGCGGTGTTGTTGGTATGAAGGCTTTTACACACTGCTAAGAATTTTTCGGGTACTCCAAGACGTTCCATGATTTTCCATAGCGCTCTCCGATTCACCGAGTCGAATGCCTTACTTAAATCGATGAAGGCTGTATAAATCCTTGATTGTTGTTTACGGGCCTTCTCTTGTAGCTGTCGCAGTGTAAAAATTAGGTCCACCGTACCTCGATTTGGTCGAAAGCCGCACTGGGATTCAGGTAATAGCTTTTCTAAGAGTGGAACCAGACGATTAGCCATAATCTTCGAGAGAATTTTACCGGCCACACTAAGCAACGATATGCCCCTGTGATTGTTGCAATTCGACGTATCGCCTTTGTTCTTATAGAGGTTGATAACTAAAGCGTCTCTGAAATCTTGTGGCACATCTCCCTGTTCCCAGATCTTGCGGAATAGTGTTAGGAGACTATTGACATTGTCTTCATCCAAGGCTTTGAATATCTCCGCTGGAATGCCATCTAGACCAGGTGACTTATCATTTTTCATATTTTTAATCGCACTTATGATTTCCGACATTGAGATTTCGTCATCGAGCGATGTCATCGGACTATACGCGGGGAGCAGGTCTAAAATGGATAAATCCGAGTCGTTATTTTGATTCAAGACCTGTGAATAATGCTCCTTCCATCTTTCGAGAATTTTTCTATCATCAGTTAGAATAGCTCCATGAGCATCTCTTATAGGAAAGCTAGCTTTTCTGCTTGGACCGTAAACAGTTTTGATAGCTTCGAAAAAACGCCTGTAGTCATGGTTATCGGCGTAAGCTTGTATTTCCCTCGCTTTCTCTTTCCACCAGCTATCCTTGATTTTTCTTATTTCTTGACGGACCTCGCGTTTTATGTTTATAAAACTTTTTTGGGCTGCAACATCGCCAGGCTTGTTAATTGCGGTTTTCATCGCTTTGTGTTTTGCGTCCAAAAGGGGTGCGATATGAGTTTCGCTTTCGGCAAACCAGTCTGGGGATTTTCGGGAGCGTTTTGTGCCCAGTATTTCTTTAGCTGTATTTGTAAGAGATGACTTGAAGCGAAGCCAATGAGTCTCAATGTCGTCGTTATAATTCGATGGTGTTAGGCTATCTTTGACGGCAGCTGTGAATCTTTCCTTTGTAGAAGGGTTTTGTAGTTTGGAGATTTGAAGGCGTTCTCTTAGATACTTTGGCTTGCGTTGGTATTTTGGGCGCACTGAGATTTTCATTCTCGAGATTACCAGCCAATGATCAGTCCAGCACTCCAGATCTGCTCTGGGTTTAGTGACCAACACCTCTTTCAGATCTTTTCTTCTCACGATCACATAGTCGAGGGTATGCCAATGCCCTGAGCGCGGGTGGCGCCAGGTCCCCGTTGAATTGGGTCTCGTAATAAAATAGGTGTTCGTTATACACAGATTGTGTTCTGCACAAAGAGCCAGCAGACGTTCTCCATTCGAATTAATGCTGTCTGTGCCGTGTTTCCCTATAATTCCCGGCCATAGTTCTGAGTCTTGACATCTGCCCACTCTGGCGTTGAAGTCTCCAAGGAGAATAATTCGTTCACGTTTAGGGATTTTACTTAATGTAGCAACGAGTGTTTCGTAGAAAGTGTCCTTCAAGCTGTCAGAGGAGTTCAAAGTGGGTGCGTATACTGCAATGATGTTCACAAACGTGTTATTCGCTGCAGGAAAGCGTTGGGTCATTATACGTTCTGAGATACCAACTGGATTTTCGGTAAGTTTGGCGGCCAGGTCGTTTCTAATGGCAAAGCCAACGCCATGTTGTCTGATTTCGCCTTCCGGCAAGCCTTTCCAGAAAAAAGTATACGCTTGTTCTACCAAGCTACCTTCGTCCGAAAAGCGTGTTTCGCTTAAAGCAACTATTGCAATGGATGTTCATTGCAGTTCCTTATCGATTAGGGCAGTACGCCTCTCTGGTCGGTCAGCCTTGTGGTTGTCTAGCAAGGTTCTGACGTTCCATGCTGCAAAAGCTATGTGCTTTTCATTGGTGTTTGTTCGATGATTCACTCGCTCAGGCACCCTCCCCCGGAGATCCGAATGGGAGGGTATTTTACCTCCGGGTATAAATTTTGTCCTGTTCGACTGATCCATCTTTTTGTAGGAGCTGCGTTAAAAGGTGTTTAAAAGCTGCACTGGTAACGCTGTCAGTGCAACTTTGGTTGCGGCTACGACTAGATTATCTTGTGGCACAGGTATCCTGAGACGACAAGGTCTGAGACGTTAACTTGAGCAACGCATAGAGCCATTTCCTGCTCAAGCCAATGTTTAGGCTAGGTAATTGTGGGAAACAGAGTTATACCGCTCATGTTCGGTCGCCAGAGCCTCGTTCGTAAGAACAGGGTGCACCGGTTGGCATTTGAGAGGAGAGGCTATAATACGCATCCTTTCCCTTACACCTGTCCCCTTTATACCTGTCAGAATAAAAAGCTGTCGCAATCAATTTTATTGATTGCTCTGTCACTGTAAACGTTGTTTTTAATATTGAATTAGTTGAACTTTTTGAGTGCATGAGTCAACTTCTTGTGATTTCCTGTTTTAACTAATTTAGATTACCTCTGTTTTTCAGTTGGATAATGTCACTCTGAGTCTATAGATGTTGTTAATATTTGTACTTTTTACTAAATTAGCTTTATGCTGGTGACCTATTCATTTTATCATTGTGAACGATGTAATTTGCAAAAATCTGAACATACCCGATTTTAAACATGGCTATGTTCAATAACACTTCTAGATAAAGTTGGTTTTTTGATTCGGTCAAATGACAAACGAAATTAATACTCCCAGAGAAATGATCGATTTCTGCATCCAGCAATTGTTTTGATATTACTATTTCGGTTTGATCGCTTTACAAGCGTACAGGCATGTTTATTATAGTTTAATGTGAGGGTTTTAACGCTTTAATACTGAGTAGCAGGAATTTCTTCTGTCCGGTCAAGAATTTTTTTCTTGTAATTACTAAAGGGTTCTCCTTTTCTCATGATATCAGGAATATGCTAAATACGCCGTCCAGCTAGATTAATAACATTACATTCAGTAATTATACTTTTTCTTTCGTTTTGTGAACAACCCAGCCCTATTTCTCCATGTCCCTGTTGAAAATTCGAACACAAATACTTCCTTATTCTAAGTTATTCTCAGGAGCTGAATGTCATAAAATAACACTTTAAGGTACTGGCGACACCGCTCACTGTCACAACCAAGCGGAAAATGATGAGTGTTCCAAAACGAGTTAGCGGCAGATGTGGTTGCATCTTACGTATTCATAGCAAGTTTGTGATTTATTGCCTGAATGGTACGATTACATTTCAATTACGTTTCCAATAGATTCTCTCTATACCTACGGAATTTATTCGATATAAACGATAGCTCCTGAGCACAAGATTATTCCTTTTTCCAATATATTTTTCGTTAACTATAAGTTAAGCTACAAGTGGTGCTGAATATAATTAATTCAAACTCAAAACAAAGCACAAAAAAACTGAATATGACTAAAACTACATATTTGTTACTAACTTATGCCTAAACCATAAACGTTTTCAAAATTTTGTAATAGTTTCAACAATTTTTTTGGGTAGATTTCAGCTTAAGAGGGTCAAAGATGAAATTCAACATCGACAGATGTAATATGACCATGAGATCAAGTAGGACAAATATTGCTGTGGAAAAAAGTCGAAGATGTTTTTGTTGATTATTCAAGCGTTTATTTCTCTTTGGCATCAAAATCGGCAAAGAGGTATTACTTTGGAACAGTATAATTATTTAATATATTACACACTTCAAACTTTGTTATACCGGCTGCCACATTAATGACTTCTGATGATGAAATTAAATGGTAGCTATTTTTTACGAAATATCCCAGAATATTGGTGAAATTATATGAACACCATCATTTCAGACGTTTTTGGAGAAAAACGCAATTAAAGACATTGTCTTCACTATCTCAGAGGAAAATTTAAATTTTTTTCAATTTATGAAACGTATGCTTTCAAATCGTAAAAAAATATTGCTGTGTGACCAAATGTTATTTCTTCAGGTGAATTATTTTTGCTGTATTTTGTGTGTGTGTTTTAATTTACTGTCGTTCAACCTAAACTCCCTGTATGTTTTTCACAGCAAAACCTTTTCAAGGCTTATAAGTCCTATAAATACCTATCTTATTTTAGTATAAGTAAGTTTTTAATGCTCCCATTCTCTAATTCTTCGGCTGTTGAATGGTGTGTGACTTAAATTGAATTAAATTAAATTAAAACGCATATTTGGTCCTATAAATAGATATACTATTATCCCTAAAGTATGTCCCGATATTTATGAATCACCATGTATATTATTGAATGCTAACTAACAATGTTTTCTCGAAAATAATGAGAAGAGGTCCTAGGAAATCGTCAACATGTGAAGAATAGTCTTAGTCCACGAATTTATTGGAGGCTGCAAAACATAAGATCCTTATTGGTTGAATAGTATTAAAATTTCTTCAGGCCACAGCTGCTTCACTTTACGATCTATTCAGTTTTAAGAGTGAACGAACAAATGAATGGAGTATTTATGAAATTTATCACCGGCTCCTATTTTACATTAGCATACAGAATTTTAAAATTCGGAAGCAAAACTCCTTTATGGTCCAAAATATTCACGAGACCACCGCGAGACTATCGTACGAGACTCGAGACAGAAAAGTCACGTCTCGTCTCGTCTCGTTGATGAAATATCTGGTCTCGTCTTGAGTCTCGTCTCGAAGACGAAACGAGAGTCTCGTGAGCATCACTAATAGTTGGGGAGCCCAAGAGGGAAATTCGGGATTTACTCGAGAGTGTCAGATTATAATATAAGGGGAGATACCTTGAACCCTGTAGAGTACCTCTACCAAAAATTCGACCTGTATATAAGGGGAATTTTCTAGGACAGCATGCCAGAATAGTAAAAAAACATCAATCATTGTACATGCTCGAGCGATACAGATTAAGATATATGTGGTTAAAATTACACGTTGAAAAGTAAATATTCTCTTAATCTGACAACTTAAGCGTGACGAAAATGTGTGGGAGGGCGCCAAACTTGCAGAAAAAAAAACTTCACGTGGTTATTCTCGAGCGCAGTGGCTTTTTTTTGACGTTGATAATTCAAGAATAACGAAAAAAATATAATCTGGCAGTTTAATCAATCCGAAATAATAAAAATTTTCCATAAAGGTCACAAAAATTATTTTTTTCTACAAGCGTGCGCGTTCAACCTTTTTCCCGCACGCATTCCAAGTAGCAAAAAGTCACTTTCCCAAAGGGTGCGGGAAAAACGCCTGCTATTTCTTTCCCGCACGCATTTGCGTGCGGGAATGGATTAGCAGGGGTTATTCCCGCACGCAAATATTATAGAGTAAATTAAATTCTATCATGTTTCTATGCACAGAACGTCAACGATGAGAAACTCATAGAAACGACTAAGATGTCTAAAAATATGGTGTATGCACTCGTCAATTTTTGAATGGAATGACATTAGACTAAATCGAAAATAAGAGATTCGTTTCGTGGCGGCGCCACCATGTTCTATCCTTGTTCTATGAAAGAAAATCTAATGATACTCTCTCGCTTTATTTTGTTCTGCGTTTATATCGATCACAGATTACAGTCATCTCTGTGTTCCTGATCCATCAAAGAATCAGCTGTTAACGAATATTTGTGATTTACACTTGTATTTTCGTTGTAAAAACGAATCTGCAGATATTTCAACACTATAGAAGGATTCGAAGGAGTACTTCTATTTTTCTTCAAGATAATTTTTGTTTGACAAATTGTGTTCTAGAGGAAGGCAATTCAATATGATTTCAATAAAACACAGTTGATTGGCGAAATATTCAATATATTCAGTTGACTGAAACGCAATTTTCACTATACTTGAGAAGAATATTTGAAGACTCGAACAGATTAACATATTTCTGTTTCTTAATACATGCTCACAATTCACATTACGTATTTTCAATACAGTTCCTTTATAGCTTAAATATTGCTGAAGTTGCTATAAAACTGTTAGCTCTATCCGTCCCGAATGTTCATCTGTTTTGGCTCTGCCTCAATTTCCAACAACAAAGGGTGATAGTCCAACAACACCGAATTCTTAGCTGTAGTTCTTGATTGTCCATACAGAAAGCCGAACGACATGTTCAATAAATGAATGTTGTACGACCTTTCTCTAAAGTAATACATTATCACACACAATCGCTTATAAATACATCACATTCGCAAGTCGTAGGAATGCATTCAAATTATTTTGAAATATCATTTGACAACTGTCAATTCCTAAACGGCGCTACCTACAGTGGGAAAAACGAAACTTATCTCTTATTTTCGAAGCGGGAAAAACGAAATCTAATCAGTGCATACACCATGTTTTTAGACATCTTAGTAACGACATGCAGAATTACGTCTGTCATTATATATGAATCAATCAAATGAGATATAATCTGTTTCGTGAAATGGATACATTTATATATTTCAAGCGCTTGTAGAAAAAATATTGTTCCTAACCCTTGCGGAAAGTGTCTTGCCCGCACTTGATGGGAAAATAACTATTTCTGAATTATTTCCTTCCTGATATTCATATTGTTTTCGCATTCATTATTAAAGTTGTAGAACATAACATTTCCTAAAAATTTTCTCGGAAGCAATATTTTCTACGTTCAAACGTTTTTGAGATATATGGCGATGAATGTACCTACATTACACTGGATTTCTACATTGAACTTGGCCTTTCGCATGTGTGGCTAAGCTCCTGGGTCTTATCGCACTAACTCGAAAACGGTTAAGAGTATGTGAAATTGCATCAAACAAAAGTTGTATAGAATTGTATTATATATAACTTTCATAATGAATACAGAAAATATTAGAGCTACAGGAAGGGAGAAAATCTAAAAAAATGCCATTTTATCATCTGCAAACTGTCTGATTGAGAAATCCCCCCTGATTACTTTCAGATTAATGGGTCAACTTGTCTGCAATACCCAGAGTAACCATCTGTATGAAAATCGGAGACGCTCGAGTATGTACAAGTTATCATTTTTTTTTTAAATTTCAAAGCATCACTGTGACCTTGCGTCACTTCCGAATTGTCAGTCTCTTGAAAAGTAGCTTCCTTTGGTTCCAATTAACATATCCTCTAAAAATCTGACACCTCGAATAAATTTTTTTTACCATTTTCAACGCTTTCGTACGGCCAGACCCACCACGCAAACTGTCAGATTAACATAAATGTATTATCAGGGACACGTGTGGCCAGTATCTAAATCTGACACGTTCGAGTATGCACACCTTACGATTTTTTTTACATCTTTGAAAACCTGCACACGCTTTCCCTACCTGAAATTGCATACATAGAACCCCTTTTTCTTTCTACCATATAAACTTCGAAATCCACTAGGTCTCCACGACGCTCGAGTAAATCCCGATTTAGTATCGTCTCTCATTCATTCAGAGATAAGTAGCGAGAATTGAAAAACAATTCGAAAAAATGGGCATTTGAGAAAAAACAGAAACAGACAGAATCAAGCAATTGGAGATACCCTGTACAACAAATAAGTCTTTGATTTAGATCAGTATTATTATTGCCCGGTGAAATCTGACGCTCCTCCTCCTGGAATTTTGACTACAATATAGTCTATAATGCTAACTATTGCATCAGTTTATTTGTTTGTTAAGAATGACACGATTTACCAGTGAATATTTTATCTTCTTATCTTTCTGGACGATCACAACGGGTCTCTATCGTTAGAAATGGTAGAGAAGTGAGATCTGACATAGTTCAGTCAGATAATGGAGTTCCTCAGGGCAGTGTCCTGAGTCTCCTTTTATTTTCCTGATTGATATTTGCGATTTGAATGAGGAGATCCTGAACTAGTTCCTCATTTGTTGATGACACTAACGTGATAGTTGGTGGTGTAGATTTTGATGATCTAAAATCTAAATTAGAATTTATATTTCAACAAATAAAAATGTGGTTTGAAAAGAAAAAGTAATAAATCACAGTAAGACATCAGCTGTTTTGTTCAGCACTAGCAGATCGAATAAAGCTAGACAAGGTGTCATCACTTGGAGTCAAAGCTCTGCAGGGTTGGATATGGCCTCAGGACTCTTTCAGAGTATTTGAGTGTTCAGAAGTTGAAAATAGTATATTTCGCGAATTTTGAAGCTCTGTTTCGCTATAGCGTCGTTTTTTTGGGATCATGCTGTGAAGTAGAAAGACTGTTTATTGTGCAAAAGAGGATAATAAGATATATGTTCAAAATAAAATTTAATCAGTCATGCAGAGGGGTATTCAGAAAACACAGATTGCTTACAATGTATGGTATATATTTAGTGAAGTGCTTAATTTTCTTTTTCAAAAATAGGTATATTTTCTCAGCCCTTTCAACTAAAAGTAAGTACCCTATAAGATCGTTAAATTTACATCATCCCATACATTATCTTCAAACGAAAAACATCCCTCTTATATGGCTATTAAGATTTTTAATAGATTACCTAATGACACGAAGAGATTGAACAATTTCAAATTGTTCAAGGAAAAAGTGAGAGATTTTGTAATAGAATTGGCACCATATTCTTTGTCTGATTTTTTGGTTTAACTATGTGCATGACACTTGACACTGTTTCTCTTATGTATCTATGCTTGTATGGTTACATACTATAAAATAAAGAGAATATTGTATTGTATTGTATTCTACTTTTTTCAGTGTGAATTTCTGAACGTTTGATTCATTTTGGTAGTTTTTGGTAACTACATGAGAGAATTTGAGCAGTAACCATATGAAATTGGAAAGTTCCCTATATAGCGTATAGGATGAAAATCAAATCGCCATGTTAAGGGAAAATATTATTTTGTCAAATTCTAATCCATCAATGATAACTGTAGATTCCCCCGATTCAAATTTCTGAAGCCCACCTATTCGTAGAGCAAAGCGCTAATGCCCTGAATAGGCGTATTTCAGATTGATTAATAATAGGGCTGAAATCGGAGCTCTACATATCGCTGGGATCCAGCTAATAAGAAATTGTTACTCACCCAGCTCAGGAAACTGATGGATTTCGGGCCGTGCTACAAGAAAGCACATTAATACTGAATCGACTCCTCTCTACCAGTGAATAGCGTGCCTGGATATTTGTTACACGGTTATCGGGAACTCGGATAATATATGGATGTTGAAATTGATGAAAAGGTATCAATCCAACCGTCTACAGCGTCGGTTTTCACAGAACCTGCCGACGGGAGTGAGAATTTGAACCAGCGGGATATTCACGTCCTTTGTAGATTTTCGTCGGAAATGGAAAAAGAGTGTGATTTTTCTATATAAAGTGACGCAAACTGGACTCGAAAAAGATCCTAGGATATATGGGGATTTTCCACCTTCTCTGGAGTTTCTGCTGGTAGCTACGCTTTTCCTTAAGTTTTGAATGAATCCAATCAAAAATAATAATAGAATACAGGGTGACAAGAAAAACTTTTTCTCATTTAACTTCGTTAAACAAAAGAAATTAAACAAAACAACAAAGAATAATAATAACATAAACATTTGGTAATAATACATTTGAGCGGTTTCGAAATTGCTTCCTTTGGCGACGATATGTAGCTTCAGACGCTTCTTGAAATTTTTGGCAATGGGCCGCAGCTCCTCGGGCGTTAATCGGTCCCATTCCCGGCGCAGGGAATACTTCAGCGACTGCAAACTTTTGTGGTGTTTAGCACACACCATGAGCTCAAAAATCGACCATACCCTGTAGTCCGTTGGGTTGCGATCCGGCGAGTAGGTCGGCCATTCTGCTGATGTGATGGAACCCGGAAAATGGGTCTTACACCATTCTTGCGTCATTTTCGCTTTGTGATCAGGAGCGGAGTCCTGTTGAAAGGTCCATTGCGTGTTGCTGAAGTGCTGCTGGGCCAACGGAAGTACCGCGGCCTCTAGAATTTCGCAACGGTAGACTTTTTGATTGATTTTGATCTCTTGATCCACGAAAACCAAGGGTGTTTTGCCGCTGGCGCAAATGCTGCCCCAGACCAATGACGGATTGCAGATTTTGTTCGACGAAGGCCGACTTACCGGTAGCTTCTGCGGACCAGACCCTGTCCTCTTGGTTAATGTGAGATGCTCTATGGTAGAAAGCTTCTCGTCTTCGCTTGTTTCCATACGTGAGTAGTTGAACTTTTTGAAGCTGGTATGGCTTGAGGTTGAGCTTCTTTTGGGCCATACAACGAACGGATGCAAGGTTGATACCTGTACCAAGGGCTATTTCTATCATGGAGACCCTCGGATTTCGATTGACTGTCTTCTTGACGATTTTGCGATTGCTATGCTTATTGACAGTGCTTTTTCTCCCAGTTCCTGGACCTATCATGGCAGAGCTCCTTAAGACGTCAAATTGCATCAGACATGGTTTGTCGAGGCACATTGGCCAAAAGGACAATTTCCCATTGAAGCTTTCTTTAACGAACCTGCTTTAAAATTGCACTACGTTTGTTTGACATTCTAAAACGTTGCAAAATGAAATAATATTAAATAGAAAATTCACATATGATTACATGAAAGTGTAAAGAATCTAATAGAATGAAAATTATTTGGCTGCGCTGGAATACTTTTGCTCCAGAAGGCAGTAAAATTTGTCCGAAGTTTTTCTTGTCGCCCTGTAGTTGATAATTTTTATCGAATCTGTTAGCCTTTTAGTATCACCTAGCTTGAATCAGGACGCATATGTTGCAAAGGTATTGTTAAAGAATATTTACCCCAACTCTGATTAACAATTCAACTAGTAAGTAGTACCTTCACTACAGTGGTTACTGGCTACTTATAACTACAGTGACTTTATACACAACAGTGGCGACAATAGTCGATTTCGACCGTTAATGGCGGATATTTTTTAAAGTTTTTTTTTTTAAGGTCATGTTTAGAGGAAGATATCCTCTCACTCTAATTTAAAACGTTTAATATATTCTGTTCAAAGGTTGATTCTACTTTTTTACATTTCTGAAAAATAATCTATATAGTAGTTCTCTAGAAAGAGTTGATCATATAAGGAGTGTGTTCAGACTGATTTGAGCATTGAGTTATTCATCTAAGAAGGAATAAAAAGGTGTATGGTGAGTATAAAAACGAGCCTAATATATTAATTTGAAAATAAAATGAAATTGTAGGTGTAAAACTGTGTCGAAACATAAACCAAAAATGTATTGCTTTTTTCAAAAGAATATACAGGGTTCTGAAATAGTGCGTTAGGCTTCCATAGCTGCCAAATCAGAAGTTTTAGGAATTTAGTTGAGAATCAGTCCCTTTGTACTTTCAATTCTGCATCTCAGGAAATTATTTTCTGATATACAGGGTGTTCCCAAATAATGCGAAATTTCGACGAAACAGTAGTTCGGTAAAAACTCTTTACCGATTTCCAGAAGCGATAGAAACATGAATTTGATCAGGAAAAATGAAAGCAGCCCTTTGGCTACTTCTGAAAAAATGTAAGGTTTTAAACTGTGCATATAATCATGGAAAAAAAAACAGGGTGTTACATTTGAAAAAATCGAGAAAAAACAATTTGAAATTCTTCATATTTGGACATTGATAACGGACACCCTGTATAAGAGAGGTTGTTCATTCAGGAACGATGACTAGGCAAATTCTTAAGTTAAAAGAAATCCTGATCATATTCATGTTTCTATCGCTTCTGAAAATCGGTAAAGGTCTTTTATCGAACTACTGTTCCATCGAAATTTAGCAGTATTTTCTGAATAAGATCCGTACCGTTGAAAAAATATCCCTAATAATTTGCATCATCGTAAAAGAACTGAAGAGCATTGAAAATATGCAGAAATATAAGGGGTGTTCCATTTAAAAAATCACTCATTTGAACAATCTTATTTGGGAACACTCTGTCTTTTGGAAAATAATTTCCTGAGATGCAGAATTGAAAGTACAAAGGGAATGCTTCTCAACTAAATTCCTAAAAAGTCTGGTTTGGCAGCTATGGAAGCCTAACCCTGTATATAAATATATAGTAACACATTTGAAAAACAGTTGGCGCTCACATCACTTATTTAGTCGCTTCTATTCCCATCTTTCTAGTCTATAATATTTGCATGGAGGTAAATGTCAGTTCTGTTTTGACATTTGTGAAGTAAACAGATAAATATACACGTCAATAAGACACGAATCGCTGTGCCTACTCCTCAAGAACGATGAAAAATTGTTTATTTGCGTGGTAGCTCTTTATGTCTAATTATTTTGTTGGATGAAGATGTGAATTTTTCTGGCTGCAACACGTCTTATGTATTACACGACTCTACAAAAACATTTTTGTTCTTTGTCCTAACGTTCTTACTAGGGTTTTCCGGTTAATTATGCACAAAAACGAAAAGAAAGTAACTTTTTTTTTTAATAAAGTTTGCTTTTATGATAGATATAGTATTAATAGTCGTTCTTCATTTTTTTTATAATTTTCAATAATTCAAAAAGACCCTCCGATGACAGTGTGGTGTTTTCGTTTACAAGGTGCCGCTAGAGGGCACTCGAGTCATAAACAATGATCAGGTATTGTTTACTAGCCCAGACAAACTTCAAATATCGTCAAGAAAGTGTAAATACGATGCTGATGCATTTTGTCTTATATGTGGTCAATTTATTATAATTCGTGACGTGAAATACGAATTAAAGACATCTCACGTTCTCTCTGAAGCCTATAAAGCATATTTTGACTTTCCTGTTTGGAATCAAGACAAGCCATGGGCTCCACATGTTGCTTGTTTTTATTGTAAATGCTATCGTTGAATCAGTTTCCTAAACACAGAAGCAAACTTTTTCATGCCATATATTTTTTTTTCTTCTAATTGGGATCTAAACTATCGAAATTTTATCCTTTGCAATCAAAGTCAAATTTGGTGTTGACCCGTGTTATAAATGAGCATAAAGTTGAATACTTAAAGGTATTATTAAGTTTATAGGGAGCCTATTAACTCTTTGCTTAGTTTGCGAAATGAGATAAATCCATAGTAACAACAATCCTTTCATCTTCTGATAACTCATTAAATAAACGATTGTCCGCCTGTTTGGTAAATGAAACGAGACAGTCGAGTGCAGAATTTGAATGATTTGTACCGTAAAGTTAACCGTGTGATATGAAATTGAGGATTACATTGAGAAAAGTTCTATTTTTGCGTATACAAGTCGGACCAATGACCAATGAAGACTACTGGCCCCGTATCATCGATACGGCTAATACAGCGGTAGCTAATAAATCTGAAGAATTATTTGTTCAATAGGTACCTTAATTTATATGAATGAGTGCGCAAAGCTCCTAACTTCACTTAGTTCTTTCTCCATTCTCGTTTCTAATATTCACCCTCTCAATTTCGGTGAACTTAAATCTATTATTAGAAATTGATTTGTTATTGACAACGAACTCTTACCGTTCGTTGTCAACTCTACAAAAAGGTATGCCGTTATCAATTTTCTTTCGCAATTTAATTGGTAGAAAAAATATGTGTGTAAATGCTCTAGAACAAAAACAGCCTTTGAAATTTTCCAGACTCGTTAAAAATGTCCAGACCGTTTTATATTGAAATTCCGTCACCTGGTGGTTTATTCACCAAGTCACAATGGAAAATATTTGAGTAGCTCGTATGTCGACGAGCCATGATAACATGAATATTTGATAGCAATCCGTATTCGTTCACAATCTATCCGGCTCATAACACACAACAGACCCTATTCAGTTTCCTCTTTTCCGAACGATCCGTTTTCTCATATTCTCCCTCGTCGTCTCGCCTAAAAGAATTCGGAATGAAACTTGACATGAAAAATTAATATCCGGAAATCCCAATTCGCGCTCGATCTTCGAAAATACCTCTCACGCTTTTCGAATTGCTTCATTGTCATTTGCCGAACACACACACTGCCAGGAGCTGTAAAGCGTGTTCTTTGGGCCCGGGAGTCGATATTCTGTGAGGGCCACGCTCTCCGGTGTACTTCTATGGAGCGGACGTGAGGTTGCCCGGGAAACGAGGCCCAATCTACATAGATACAGTTCTTGAAGTCACCACGAAGGGGAAACCGTGTGGTCGTGGACGAGAAACGAAAGGAAATGAAAAAATTATTCAGTACAAATATCATTGTGCGTTCTGGAGGTATGAATGAAATTTGAATTGGGCCGGATCCATTTCATTATGCGGGACAAAATGGGCCACGGATGGAATTTATCAATTTGAAAAAATTCAGGGAATCGACGCCCAATTCAGATTGTGATTGATGTTATGACGCTGTTGGCAGGCTTATTACAAACACAGCCAGCTATTCCTATGAGCCAATGTGCCAGTAATCAGGCCTACCTATCTTAGATGTTGATCCACATATAGGGGTTTTGCAATAATTTGTCAATAGATAGATGGACATGAGAAGACATGAGAAGACATGAGAAGAGACATGAGAAGACTTTCTGAAATAAGCAAGGATGAATATTAGTCAGCTATGCAATTTCAACTTTTTGTTGCACCAGATGCGTAAACATCTTGATAAATCGGTGAAATATCTAAAATTGAGTATATTGAAACCATAAATCTTCGTAACAGAAAGCACCAACTGATTGACGTGTGTAATGAAAGTGAGTCCACTATCAAAGATCTCACCTCATCCACTGTTGCCAACAGCTTACCACAAACTGTGTAGGGGAACATAACAGGTTGCCTACTCCTCCTGAAAGATATGACGTCATTCAGAAATATTGAGGCTAAGTCTATTTCACCAATGATATGAGCGTTCTATAACCTCTTGAAGACTTCTGCAGTCACTGGAACCCATAATCATGCAAAAAACTTTTAAGTCTCTATAACATCAATGCATTTATAAATAGTAATTGCTCGCAAATGAGTTTGCGATCAACTTCAGATGATTTATCGATATTGAGCAACTGAACAGGTGAAAATGCTCTTACTTACCCCAACTGGCTTAAGTCGAAACTCAGATGAATCTCCACTAGTCTGGTAGCAGAAAGGGGGCTCCTGAGGGAAAGGAAGCACGGAACCAACCCTCCTTCTGCACTTAGCTACGTGGCACGATAAAGGCTGATCAAGAACACACGGGACTTCACTTAAAGTTGCTCAATAGCACTTTGGTTCACTCAATATATAGAGATGATAAATGGTACGATGATTTCGGAGATATACATTGTATAAGAAGATTACTTAAGGTTTTTGGCAGAAAGATTTCGGCGTGTCCGGCGATGATACGAATTAATTATCGTGATTGACAGACGACAAAAGCTGTATTCTTCCGCATAACGTTGGCGCCTGACAAACCGCAGACAAGCAACCTAATTTACGATCGAACAAATAGTATGAAAAAAAGCGGGTCAAGATGGGATCTCTGAGGTATACCGGAAGTTTAATTTCAATCAATTTCCTGTTATTGTGATTTTTTCTGTGGGAAATAAATGGCCTTTTATATATATAATTACATAATCCTAACCCTTATTAACTTAAATTAGACTTTTGTTTGTTTCCTATTTGAATTTACATATAGCCATACAATATTAATATTACGCAATAGTGCACCTGCATCCTTATCTCTTTTAAGATAACTCAATGTTATAAATATCAATTCATTCAGGATGCAAGAGGAGAATTAATTCAGAAGTCAATCAGTACTTAGCTGGTCTCATTACATAGAGTAGTCTCTAGTCATCGTTGTAAATTTCCAAAATGAAGTTTGTGTTTTTAAAAACGGAATTTTCATCGTAAAAAATATAATTGGCGACGAGGATGGGATTGTGCCAATTTGTGTGAAAAGCAAAAAACCTGGAATTGTGCCTGAGAAGCCGAGAATCCAGAGCGTCCACAATTGTCAGTTTCAACTGTCCAGCACAACCAAAGAACAAGGTGAAACCCCGTAGGAGTCCGATTGATCGAGTAGCGCCCTTCGACGACTTCAAAAGACAGCTTTAAGGAATACAACGTGGTGAGCAAGTCCTGAATTTTTTCCCCCAGTCTAATAACCTGGCCCAAAGTTATCATTCTTTTTCCCAGTTTTGAGCGTAAAACCGGTACCAAAGTTTTTTCTAGGTTTCTTCTAAAAAACCGATTATCAAAGTTTTTCCTAGGTTTTTCTTCATTAAAACCGATTTCAAATAGTTCTTTCTAGGTTTCTTTCAAAAACCGATAATAACGTTATTAATTAATTATTAATTAATTAATGCTAATTAAGCATTTTTCCTTCAAAAAGAATAAAAAAGTGAATAAATTTAAAATGGCTACGGAAAGAATAGATTTGTCTATTGCAGAAAAATTTGGCATGCTATTACCTCAATTTTCAGGTATAGAAAATGAGTTGCATTCGTTTATTCAAAATGCTGAAGATTATTTAATGATATTCGCTAATGAGAACCAAATTGTTAAAAATTATTGCTTTGCTGTTGTAAAATCGAAATTAATTGATAGAGCTCGTGCTGAAGTATTAACTTCCGATATTCCTAATAATTGGGAACTTCTCAAACAATTTCTCTATACTAAATTTGGAGATCTTATCAACCTAGACGTATTAATTCACCAGTTACAATTTTTAAATAAAAAGCCACATGAAGATTTATTAAATTTTATAGAACGCATAATTGCTTTAAAAATACGAATTAATTATCGAATTGATGCAGATCCAATGACTGACCCAGAAAAATTATTGTATAAAACGAATATTCTAAAAATTTGCAAAACAGTGTTAATTTCAAATTCACCCTCCGAATTAAGAACGCATTTAATTATGCATAATGACTATAGCTTTGATGATACTGTAAATGCTGTGAAAGATTATATTTCTAATTTAGAACAATACAAATTACTCGATAGAAGCAGACGGAATAAGCCTCAACAGATTCATAAGAATAACTTTTCTAATAATTTTAACCAAAATAATCGAAAAATGAATTTTACACATTTTAATCGCCCAGCAAATAATTACAATCGCCCAGCAAATAATTACAATCGTCCTGCTAATAATTTTAATCATTTTAATCAAAATAATCAAAGAAATACGCAATTTCCTTCGCAACCGATACACTTAAATCAACGTCCAGTAAAGTATAATTATCCGACTAATCAGCAAGTATTTGGAAATCGATATAATAAAAATGATAATCAAAATGTTTTCAAACCAAATCCTAATTATCGAAATAATAGTCCTCCAGAAAGAATGTCTATTCAAAGTAGAAATTATCCTCAAAAACGTCCAAATTATTCTTCACAATATGATGTGAATCCTCAAAGAAGATTTGTAAATGAAAACCCAAAACCTAATTTTACGTTTGAAGAATTAACGCATGTACAATCTACTTCTAAAGATCCTGATCGTTATCTTAGTAATGAAAATTTTCACGAAACGCCTCAAGAAGAGCCATTGACTTAAATAATTCATTAGATCACTCTAATCAATTACATTATATTGAATTTTCAAATCCAAAATGTAAATTATTAATTGATAGCAGATGTTCAGTTTGTTTAATAGATCCAAAATTTGCGTACAATAATTTCCCTAAGAATATTTTCAAAGAATCGACTACATTAACTGCTTGTTTTAGAAAGCAAACTTCTGATGAAAAAGTTTTACTACCATTATTTTCAGAATTTAGAACAGATGATTTTCATCCTTTTATTTTGTATAAATTTCATAAAAATTATGATGATATGAATAATCGGTGCAGATTTCTCGAATAAATATGGACTTAACTTAGATTTCAAAAATCAAATTATTTTTAATGATAATTGTCAAATACCTTTTTACTACCAACAAGTTTGTCAAAATCAAACGGAGATTCCAATTGATTTAAGTCATTTAGAACCGAAATTAAATAGTCAATAAATGAAAATACTTCAAACAAATGAAGAAGTACTTCAACTCCCAGGTCAACCCTTTAATTTTTCAAACAGAGTAAAACATAAAATTCGTACGACTGATGATGTCCCTGTTCATTGTAAAATTTATAGATATCCTGAAATTCATCGCGAAGAAGTGAAAAGTCAAATTAAAGACATGTTAGATAAAAAAATTATTCGACCGAGTATTTCCCCATGGTCTTTTCCAGTTGTTATTGTTCCAAAGAAACAAGACTTATCAGGTAAAACAAAATGGCGTATGGCAATTGATTATAGAAAATTAAACGATAAAACAATTGATGATAAATATCCTCTACCTCAAATTGAAAGCATATTGGACAAATTAGGAAATAAAAAATATTTTACCGTGCTTGATTTAGCGTCCGGATTTCATCAAATAGAAGTTGATGAAGATTCAATTGAAAAAACAGCTTTTACTGTTGAAGATGGTCACTATGAATTTCTAAGAATGCCTTTCGGTTTAAAAAATGCTCCGGCATCTTTTCAAAGATTAATGAATGACGTTTTGAAAAAATATATTGGAAAAATATGCTATATTTACATGGATGATATTATTATATTTTCTGATACACCCGAACAACATCTAGCTGACATTCATACTATTCTTGAAGCTTTAAAGAAAGATAATTTGAAAGTACAATTAGACAAATGTCATTTTTTCAAAAATGAAATTGAATTTTTAGGACATATTATTACCCCTGAAGGAATTAAACCCAATCCAAATAAATTGAAAGCGGTTAAGCATTTCCCTATTCCTAGAACACAAAAAGAAATTAAGTCATTTCTTGGTTTAGTTGGTTATTATAGAAAATTCATTCCTAATTTCGCGAAAATTACGAAACCATTAACAGAATGTTTGAAAAAAGACGCAAAAATTAATGTTATAGATCCGAAATATATTGAATCCTTTGGAGTATGCAAAAGAAATTTATTGAATCACCCTATATTGCGATATCCGAATTTCAATGAGCCCTTTGTGCTTAGTACCTACGCATCAGGTTTTGCAATTGGAAGTATTTTATCTCAAGGTAATCCTCCGAATGACCTACCAATAGCTTATGCAAGTAGAACATTGAACCCTGCAGAAACGAGATATAGTACAATTGAAAAAGAACTCCTCGCAATAGTTTGGTCATGTAAGCACTTTAGACCCTATCTATACGGAAGAAAATTTACGATATACACGGATCATAAACCTTTGACATGGTTATTTTCTTTAAAGGAACCGAATTCACGCTTAATGCGATGGCGTATTAAATTAGAAGAATATGATTATGAAATTAAATATAAGAAAGGTTCAAATAATAATGCCGATGCCCTTAGTAGAATTGTTTTGAATTCAACCGATCATTTGAATTACGAAGAATTTTTGAAACTTTACGATAAGAAAGAAATTGAAGAATATTTTAATGTTCAAGAAAAAGAAGGTAATTTATTTAAAGCCCCTAAGAAATATGCGTTAGCCCATTGTGTATCAAAAGATTTTCATATGAATAAAGGTATTGCTTTAACGTTTAAACAAAAATATGAAGGAATCAATGAATTAAAATCGCAAAATAAGTCAACAGGAGAAGTTGCTTTTATTAACCGAGATAATAGAAATATTTACTATTTAATTACGAAAGAATTTTATCATGAAAAACCGAAGTATGAAACAGTTTTTAAAGCGTTAATAGATTTACGGAAATTATGTGAAAATAATAACGAGAAATATTTAGCGTTACCACGAATTGCGTGTGGTTTAGACCAATTGGAATGGTCGATAATATTCAAAATGATACAATTCATTTTTATGCATTCAAATATAAACATAATGATATATAATATTCGAAGTAAAAAGAAAAAGGAAGAAAATAATAAAAATATTGATTTTAATGGTATTGAATATGAAGAATTTATGAAATTGATTAAAGAAGCTACTTATGAAGAAGTAGATGAAGACGAATTAGTCAATGATTAATCAAGTTACTGAGGAGGAATTAGATGAATGTTTAGAGCTCTTGAATGCTCATGATAAAAATACTAATAATGATAATAATGAAGGAACTCACTTGAATGAAAATAATAATAATGATGATAATAATGATGATAATAATGATGATAATAATGAAGATAATATTGAAAATGATTTGAATCAAGCTAATGATGATGAAAATGATGATTTTACTGTCCATAGTAACGTAGAAAATCCAATTTTAGAGTTACCATATACGGAACGATGTTTAAATGCATATCCTTTGCAAATAATATTTAAAATAGCATCAAATTATAACGTTACCAAAACGAAGTTATTTGGAGATAAAATAAGATTTCGTGTTTCGATAAATTCAATTGATAATGATTTATTTAAATTCATTAAAGAATATGTTCGTCCTGAAAAACCTTACACGATATATTTTCAATCCGAAGAATTAGAAGAATCCCTTATTAGAATCCTACAAGACAAATTCGATTATAAAACTATTAAATTTAAAATTTCTAAAATATTTGTTGAAGATGTTGAAGATAAAGAAGAACAAATTTTACGAATCCAACAATATCATGAAACTAAAACTAGACATCGTGGTGTAAGCGAAAATTTAATTAGTTTAAGACGAAAATATTATTGGCCTAATATGAATAAAGATGTGCGGAATTATATTAACTCATGAGAAATATGTCAGAAGAGTAAATACGAAAGAACTCCTTATACAACTTCAATTCAAACCTAACCCTATAGGATCGAAACCCTTTACACATGTTTATTGTGATACCATAAGATTTGGTCAAACCTATTGTTTAAGCATAGTAGATTCATTTTCAAGATTAGGACAATGTTATCCTTTAATTCAGAAAACAGGAACGGAAATAATTGATAAATTAATAATATATTGTAGTCATTATGGTGTACCCTCTAAAATCACGTGTGACAACGGATTAGAATTTAAAAATAGCGTCGTTCAAGATTTTTGTAAAGTACATAAAATCGAAATTCATTATATCACAAATTACAATCCAAATTCTGATGCAATTGTGGAAAGATTTCATTCAACATTAATTGAGAAATTACGTACTACAGATGATAAGAATTCTACTTTTCAAAATAAATTAGCTCTTGCTTTATTAAGTTATAATAATTCTAATCATTCGAGTCTAGAAATGACTCCAATGCAAATAATCAAGGCAGATTTAAATTATTCATTACCCATTGAAAAAACTCATAATGAACAAATACAAGATTATGTTGAAAATCTTAATGATATTTCTAAAGAGTTAGAAAAAAGAAAGCATTAAAGTATTAATCGTTTGGAAAACATAAATCAGAAAAGGTCCGCTGAAGAAGACCATCCATTAAATGATAATCCTACTCATATTAAAAATCCTATCACCAGAAAACTAGATCCGGTATTTAAAAAGATAGATGCTCGAGAAATTGATTCACATCGTATTCAAGATAAAAAGAATAAGCATATTTATCATAAAAGAAAACGAAAGAAAAAATAGTTCATTTTGTTTCAGACATAATGCTCCTGAAAACGAGCTTCCTTCTTATATTATGCGAAATGATAATTTTTATCAATCCCTTTGAAATAATTCCAATAGAAAATAATATTTTGCCTATTTTGCTAGGAAAGGCTTAGGTAACAAGAAAGAATTTGCAATTAATCTATCATATTGATTTAAAAAAGATACAAGATATAATTTTTAAATATCAAGTAGAAATTGAAGCACTGAAGCATCAACAGTTGGGTTTTGCAGCTACAGCTAATAAGGAGTATTTATTACATACTAATGAAATTAATACTAATACGTTCGAGGAACTTTTAAATGAAAAAACTAGAATTAAAAGAGGATTAATTAACCTTGGTGGCAAGATTTCTAAAATACTATTTGGAACATTAGATTCTGATGATGAAGAACTTTATAGAACTTATTTTAATAGCATAGAGAAAAATGAGAAGACACTCATGAAGAATCAAAAACAGACGACTATTGTAAATGACCTTAAGGATAAATATAATGAGAAATTTAAAAAATTGAATGATAATCTTAAATTACTGCAAATTGTGCCAGCATTGAGGGATGTTCAACAAATGCATCTCATGACATTTGAAATCAAAGATATTAAGAATACATTAGATGAAATTCAAACAGCAGTTAGTTTTGCCAGATTACATCTCTTACATGAATCTATTCTACCGTACACAAAATTCGTAGAACTAGTCAAAAATGTAACTATTATTCCAATGCATCACATCAAAGATTACTATCAATTGTGTCATACCAAAGTTATTGTCAAAGACAAGATCTTACTATTTCTGATATCAATTCCAACAATTTATGAAGATAGTTTTGATTTACATAAATTTCACTATTTGCCTCAAAACAATCTTACCCTTCCCGTTACCTATCCTTATTTGCTCTCACAAGAAGAGACATTAAAATGGTCAACAAGTGAATGTCATCCAGTCGAAGATGATTTCCTCTGCGATCAAGACTCATTATCCAAGCCTCCAATATGTATGGAAAATATCTTGAAAACCCACTTCGAAAACTGTACAAGACGAAAAATGGTTCCTACGTCAAACCTCAAATTATTAGAAGATGGAAATATCCTCTCCGTGGAAAACACAAAAATTAAAGAAGATTGCCCTCATCAAACGAAATGGCATTTTGTTCCTCCAATAGCTATTATACGCACAAGTTGTGTTGTCAGTAATGGTCAAAAAGAAATTTCCCCAACTGCAGTTATTAGTGAAGAAAAATTCATCGTTTTACCCAAGATGGTACCTAAACACAAATACTCCAAGAGAGAAGATGATGCTACAGAGGATGAAGAAATCCCAGATATCCATTTAGAAGAGTTGGAAGGATGGAACTTCCAAAATAATAATCATACATTTTTAATAATTTTAATATTGATAATTTTAGCAATAATTGCATTTTTAGCTTTTAAATATTTTAATGATCATTTTAATTGTAAAGCTACTCCTTCGGGAGATACCTTTATCCAAGGTGGGGAGGAATTACATAATCCTAACCCTTATTAACTTAAATTAGACTTTTGTTTGTTTCCTATTTGAATTTACATATAGCCATACAATATTAATATTACGCAATAGTGCACCTGCATCCTTATCTCTTTTAAGATAACTCAATGTTATAAATATCAATTCATTCAGGATGCAAGAGGAGAATTAATTCAGAAGTCAATCAGTACTTAGCTTGTCTCATTACATAGAGTAGTCTCTAGTCATCGTTGTAAATTTCCAAAATAAAGTTTGTGTTTTTAAAAACGGAATTTTCATCGTAAAAAATATAATTATATATATATATATATATATTCTTATCATTATGAAACATGTTCTTATCAGGCTTTCTTAACGTATGTTCTATAAGAAGTAGGAAACATTATATAAACTTCAAATATGAAGTTACTCATACTTGTATTTGTACATGTACTTTGTCCTCAAATATTTGACGTGTCTTTAGCCCACTATCTCAACGTTCATTCAATGAAAAGTAAAAATATAACATCAACGTTAACGTCGTTAACAATCAAACCACTCAACAACCTGTTATTCTAGGTACCATAATACAACATGTTCTTATCACGCTTTTCTAAAGTATATCTATTTGAAGTGAAGTGAGAATCGTTATACATGAGTTTCATAGCTAAGTGTACATAGCTCAACGGCGGGTAAAGGACACAAACGATTGAAAATAACCTAAAGGGTTACGATGACAATTGTATAAGATACAGGGTGCTTTATTCATTTGGTCCACATTTTCCACAAGGTATAACTTCCGAACTACTTGGCATATTCTATTCAATTTTTAGGAGAATGTATTGAGTGGACATCCTCATCGACTAGCATAGCAGCGAAACCTGGAGTTGAGGACCGGCTCAGTTATACTAAAATATGGCCATAAAATGACCTGTATAGCGGAATTCATGAAATTGGACAAATTGTTTGGAAAGTACAGAAAAAACTGAATCTTCCAACTGAGTAGATTGAGCTCCCCCTCAATACTTTCATTCAGTGAGGAAATCACTGATCTTTACCAAAAGAAATGGATTGATAGAAGAGGGCCAATTGAATGACTTCCACGATCCCCAGATGTGACACCTTCAGATTTCAGAGACATTTAAAATCGGTTGTGTATGAAATAGAGCCTCGAGATGTAGAAGAATTGAAAGTAAGATGCCGAAAAATAGTAATAGTTTTCCAAAACGTGAAAATAGGTTATATTTTTGTTTACAAAATAATAGAAAACATTCTGGATTATCAATCCAATCCAATTATTTTATCAGGAAATAGAACAAAATAAAAAGTTGTCAGGTTTTCACAACCGCCGTGGCGTGATGACGTTTCGCAAATGTTGCCTTCTGCTTCTTCAGGCCTACAATTCATTCAGAAATAAATTTTACATGCAATTCTAAACCTTTAAGTACAAAATATGTGTACTATAATGGCTTCAGATCCTCTGTTTATACCCTTTTTAGTGGCGTGCCCCAGGGTTCCAATTTGGGACCGTTACTGTTCATTATTTTCATCAATGATCTCCTAACCATACTCAGGTGTCCGACATTAGCATTTGCAGATGACCTCAAGTTATACATCAGGATACGTGATATGGCTGATGCGGTCTTGCTCCAGTCCTCTTTGGAGTTCGTCTATCTTTGGTGCATGGATAACGGATTAAAGTTGAACATCCACAAGTGCATTAAGGTTACCTTCACGAGGCAGTTAAATCCATTGATTTATGAATATCATGTTGCCGACAGCTTTATCGTTTCAAGAGAGCAAATGCGAGACCTTGGTGTGTTGTTAGACTCTACCTTCAGCTTCGTTCCGCATGTGGAACAATTATGCGTTTCAGCTAGTCGAGCTCTAGGCTTTGTTTTGAGATGCAGTAGAGAATTTGATGATTTGTCATCTTGGAGGAACTTATATTTTATGCTTGTTATTAGCAAATTGGAGTACGCACATTCAATATGGTTCCCAATCTATGAGTGTCATATCTCCTGCCTGGAGGGTATACATCGTAGATTTCTGAAATATGTGTCGTATAGACGAACTGGCAGATACCCTGAAAGAGATGAAGATCTTTCTCATGTGATGGGCGAGGTGAGGGTTAAATCTTTAGTTTGTAGACATGAAGAACAGTGTGCCAGATTTGCACGAAAGGTATTCACAGGCGAAGTTGATTCATCTTATCTGCTGTCAAAAATGGCACTGAATGTTCCTAGACTGACAGCAAGGTCAAGAACTACCTTCTATTTGCCAGCGGCTCATACGGACCTGTTCGAACTTGCACCAGTAAATCGTATGTGTAGATGTGTTGATAAGCTTGCACTTGATTTATTTCGCTGAGTCCAAGGATCATTTTTGTTTTGTTGTTTATTTTTGAGATTGTTTTCGATAAATCTGATGTACTAAATATTTTTTTTATTTAGGTTTATATGCTGAATACATTAAAGATTATGTTTATTACCTTGTAATTGAGATCTTCCTGTTGGGTAAATGAAGATATATTATTATTATTAGAAGGTCTTGCCAAAATAGTACAAACACAAAAATCAAAACAACTACAGCAAACAAAACATTGAAAAAGTCAAAAAATCTCGTCACTCAAAAATAGTAGGAGAGCAAAGAAAGGCGAAAAAGTGTATACATCAAAAAATGTCAGTAAAAACATAACAACTGGACAAATATGACGTGAACTATCAATGTATGATCATTATTCTATAAATTTGTGTTTAAATTACACAAAAACCTATTTTAAACTGTAATTAAATTATCCATTTTCTGAATTTAACATATATAAATTCATTTTTCAATAATTTAATTTTTTATTTTAATCGTATTCTTAGTTAGCAAGATCTTTATATTTAGAAATGAAGGAATTATAATATTCAGCCAGCTGCTCTGGGTCATTTCTAAAATTCATGGAATCAAACAAATCGACAAAGTTTCTTTTTTGAAGTTTCTTATCCTCTCATAAACCGTGACTATCTAGAATGCTGAAAATGTATCCAGATCTTATCAGCAAAAGTTTGTAACTTTGAAGTTTAATCAATTGGAAGATTGAAAGGATGTGACTGATACTCGATGAAAATCTGTAATCGAACCAAAAAACTGTATCCTGTAACGTAAGGAATTTAGCGTCGACACGGGTTTCGCTACCGCAATAGCATCTTCAGGTGGGTGAAGGTAGTTTAGGTTTGGTAGTTTACGTTCATACACCTGAAAATGCTACAGTTTTAGCGAAACATGCAATATTATCTAATAATTCCTGTTAGTGAATATCATATACCTAATTCAGTTTTTTAGTTAGATCAGAAGATGTTATGAGTAGGAACTGAATTCACTCCGAAGGATATCGTCCTCTGTTTCATAACTCATAATCAGCATTCGTCATATTATGTAAATTCGGTGCCGACATTTCAATATTTTTCCATCGATTTAGCTTACAGAGCCGAATTTACGAAGCTCAGATTCGACAACGTGAGTATTTATTACTCCATTTGTATTCTGTATTATACCCCGATATTCAAATTAACGTGGTGCAGAGGAAGAGAGTTGTCGAAAGCAGCAAAGTATTTACATTGGGTTGATTAATTTCATAACGGCAGGCCCGGATCTAGGGGGGGGCAAGCGGGGCGCTTGCCCCGGGCGCCAGCCTAAGGGGGCGCCAAAATCAACCAGAGGTTAAAATTTTTTTACTTTTGATTTTCTCGGAAAAAATTAATTTCCTAGTGCTAAAATGGAAACTGTAGAATGGAAACATGATAAACCATCACTATGCCTAAAATCTTTAAAATCAATGAGGGATAAATTAACTGCATATTATTCAGTCATCTACGAATGACCGCCACACTTGGGTGAAATAGGTTGAAAGATCTGATATGTTTACACTGCGTCGCAAGCAGTAATTTCTTTGCCTGGGGAATTGCCGACTCATCGCCTTCTCATCTGGAACTAAGGGCCAAAATTTCCGATTTTCTATAGACCATAACATAAAAACTAATCCTTTCAGCATAATTCTGTTTGCATATTCGTAATCTATGCCTTTGTGAAACACCAATTTTGGTGGAAATCGATAAGATCGTAATTTTTTCAAATTTTCTATAGATGTACCGAGTTTTTCACCATAATTTGATCCCCCTTTAACTTTGTTACTAAGAGAGGTACAAAAAAAATGTTTTATACAAAATCATTAATTAACCGGTAAGTTTTATACAAAAGTTTCACGAAATTGAGTTTTTTTAAATGTTTTCACAAAATGAAATACAGTACAATCGCGATACTGTGAACACTCGCTCGTTTGAACGGCTCAATAGCGTGAACAACATTGTTTCTGCCAAAAAAGTGCAAACTAAGAGATCACAACTTTTTCAACCATTGTGAATCGTCGATTAAAATATATTTTAGTTTTATAAGATAATAAATCTGTATAGCAATATGTTGTAGAATTTTTATTTCAGTGACCTCCGGTAACATGAAAACCGCAATTTTGTGAACAATCCTGGTTTTATTCTGTTCACGTTATCGCGATTGTACTGTATATACAAAGTGGGCGGTTTTCTGAAGAATATTTTTGGTCTCCGATCAAAACCGAATTCATTCTGTACACTAATTCGAGGGCGTAGAACACGAATATGCGAACAGATATTTAAAAAAAAATTTCTTTTCAAGTTATGGTCGATGGAAAATCGGAAATTTTGGACCTTCGCGGAAAAATTCATAAAATCTGAACCGTTCGAGATAGATGAATGAAATGTGGATTTTTATATTTGCAAAGAACCAATTCATCACCAAAAAAACAGCATATGACTAGTGCCTTTTTTCTAGCTGCTACAGCTCCTCAAAGTTGACCAATATTTCCGAAATTTTGCACTAAAAGTGATTTATTCCTCAAAATACTAATCCTCAAAAATCTAATTGCATATTCGGGATCTACCTTGAATTAATATGTAAAATGATCCGGGCCGATATATGTAGTTAAAAAAATTAATTTTTGTTCGGAATAATTTCGTTCATGAAGCGCGGGTAAAAACGATAGACGATGGCGGGTTGCAAACGACATTCTTGTAAATACAAACTTTTTAATTTTTTTTTATTTATGCAATTTTTGGGAGTATTTTGGGAAAAGAATAACTTTTAATGGAACAATGAGAAAAAATATCTTTTGATGGAACAATTGGAAAAAAATATGAGTGAATTTTTTCCCAAAGTACTCATCTTAGGAAAAATCTAATTGCATATTCGTAATCTATACGACCTCGAACTAGTGAAAAAAATAACTCGGGTTGAAAGTGATGACGAATATGCAATTAGATTTTTCCTACGAACCTTAGAAGGGGGAGGGGGGGGGGGGGGGGCGCCATCATGAATATTTGCCCCGGTCAGAAAAAATCGTAGATCCGGGCCTGCATAACGGTGATGCCAATTCGAAAGCTGAGGGCACAACTTTACGCTCAGAGATCACAATCTTGAGAATTTCTATAGAGTACATTGTTTTCGATAATAAGCTTTGAAATAATGAAATTTCTTCCCATTATCTGGAAATTGTTGAGGATAACATAAAAAATGCACTTTTTCATTCACTGACAATATGGTTTTGAGTCAATTGATACAGTGTTCCTCTAGATCCAAAATATTTGAATTGCTTGACAGGCTGTATTGAAGTCATATTATGAGCACATGTCAAGTATCCAGAAAATCGAATCAGGATATCTGTATTTTACTATGTTTCTGGACTCATTTGTCTCAAAGATCGCCTTGAATGAATTGTGATGAATTCCTACTGACAATAGGTACAGTGTTGATAATTGTACCTTCCTCAGAGAATGGTCAAGATGGACTGATGAAGACATGAGAGGACCTAATTCGCAGGGCATGCTATAGCCAGAAGGAAAAAGTTATGCACACCATTCTTGCTTGCTCCATCAGAGACAAAATGCAGCAGTCCGAATTCTATACTTCCAGTTGACAAAAGTATATTATAAATAGTCAAAAAACCTGTACTGCCATATGCACCTCTCGATATTTTAGCTGTTGTTGAAATAATATAGCTGGAATATACATATACTGGTACTTCGCTTTCCAACAACTCCACAGATCTTGGATCATTAAAGCAAGATTTAGTTCTGCTGGTCAAAGACTTCAGAGAATTGTTTTTCGTCAAATTTTTCTTGCCTGACGTAAATAATGTGGTTGCTGGGATCACTTCGTTCTTCGATTCATCAGGTTCCATGAACTGTAAGGGACGCTTTTAGCTCATCTCTTTAGTTAAGGGATGTTGTGAGGGAAACATAAAGAACTATCCCAAGATAGTTAGATAGATATTTTTGTCTTTTTTTTTCTCTTCAGTCTTTCATTTATATGCATTGTTGGCCTTTTTTTTTTTTTTTTGATTTAGGTATATTCAAATGTATTTTTTCGTAAACTAAACGTTAAGTGGTAGAGCACCTTTGGGTGAACTTCCGCTTAAGACTTCTGGTGAAATAAAGACATTATGACTTTAGCCTTGCGGCTTTCACACTCCTCTCCAGAGGAAAATTCACTTATCCCAGATATCTCAGATATCAAAAGGATTAAGCTCTGTTGGAGCCCTTTCCAGGTTTTCGGGCTCGCGGTGGTGGTCGGGTCCGGGTCGCTCCTCGCCTCCCTGCTGTAGGTTGGATTCCTGCTCCACCCGCACTTCCTGTCGGAGCAGACGGTGTTCCTCTGCATTCCCCATGTACTTGCGTACAGTTCTCGCCGTTCCGAGCAGTACCGCCTTCTGCATGACTTTATAAATATTTTCGTCCAACTGAAGTTTTCTCAAGTTCTCTAGTAGCCTCTTCGGTATCAGGCCTGTAGATGAAATGACAATAGGGATGGTCTTTATATCTTTCAGCTTCCACTGTTTTCTGGTTTGTTCCTCGAGATCTCTGTATTTTGAAATTTTTTCAGTGTGTCTATCTAGAAGATTGTTATTATTTGGAATTGCCACTTCGATGAATAGTGCTGTGTCCTCATCCTTATTGAGCAATATGAGGTCTGGTCTATTGTGGGTTATTTTCCGGTCTGTGAGAACAGTGCGATCCCAGTAGATCTTGTGATGTTCGTTTTCCAGCACAGCATCTGGATGGTAATTGTAATACGGAACCTTTTTCGAAGTTAGAAGTTGGTGTTTTAGTGCCAATTCTTGGTGAAGAATCTTGGCAACAGCATCATGTCTATTTTTGTACTCCGTGCCCGCGAACTTCTGACATCCCCCGGTGATGTGCTGGATAGTTTCATGTGTCGCACAGCCATAACGACAGCTATCGTCCGCCAATGAGGCATCCTTGGCGATGTATTTCATGTTATTTCTTGTTGGAATCACCTGATCCTGGATGGCGAACATGAAGCGCTCTGTCTCAGGAAACAACCTTCCGGAAGTCAACCAGTAGTTCGACGCAGATATGTCGACGTAATCATGGTTGACCTCATTCTGGTGCCTTCCATGCAAAGGTTTGCCAATCAGTTTCTGCATTTTACTTTCTGCAGAGTGTTCGACGGTTTCCAAGTGATCCTGTTGTAGCTTTAATGGTGTAGAAGTATCAGCAACACAAACTACTCTATGGAGTTCTGACGGAGCTGCCTTGCTCAAGAAATATTTTCGAAGTCCTTCAATTTCCTGGAACATACGGTTGGACAAATCAACAATTACTCTACCCCCAAGATGTCGTGGCAGCTCTGTCCGTTCTATTGAGCTTTTGGGGTGATGTTTATTGTGTTTAGTCAGCATCGTCCTTATTTTTCTCTGTAAAGCTGCTAAATCGGTGGTCGTCCAAGAGATAATACCAAATGAATAGCTCAGTGCCGAGCAAGCGTAGGTGTTAATCGCTTTTATCAGATTCTTGCTGTTAAGACCAGTTCTCATTATCCTCCTCAATCTTCGGGTGAACTCCTCCGTTAATTCTTTCTTCATCTGAGTCTGATTGATTTTTCTTGCCTGTTTTATGCCCAGATACTTGTATGTGTCTCCTTCCTTTAATGCTTCAATTTCTGCACCTTCCTTGAGTTTGAACGTACCATCTTCTATTTTCCCTCTCGTTATGTTCAGCAGTCGACATTTTTCTAGTCCAAACTTCATTTTGATGTCTTCCGAGAATCCTCCCACCATTTTCAGCATCTGTTGCATTTGTTTTTTGGTAGATGCGAAGAGTTTCAAATCGTCCATGTAAAGGAGATGATTCAGTTTCATCATAGTTCTACTGCCGCTCTTGATGGGAAATCCGTAGTCCGTAGAATTCAATCTATGAGACAAGGGATTCAGGGCCATGCAGAACCACAGAGGGCTCAGCGAGTCTCCTTGGAAAATTCCGCGTCTTATTGGAATGGGTCCTGTTGTAATAGAGCAATCTGCTGCTTTCATTTGAAGACTAGTACGCCAGGTTGACATGGCGTTTTTCAGGAACTCAACAATATTGGGATCCACCTCGTAAATCTTCAAGATCGTCAAGAGCCATTCGTGAGGTATAGAATCGAATGCTTTTTTGTAGTCTATGTACGCAGCGTAAAGATTCCTCCGCTTGGAGAACGCTTGATTGCAGATAACTGCATCTATTCATTTATTATTATTATTATTATATGTGTAGCGAAAACATTCGTCCAAATCAAACTCAATCAACGTAAGGGCGGAGGACAGTCGGATACTAAATTTTGTATACCCTGACTTTTCACCTTATAAGCCTTAGGGAGAGCGACCACCAAAGTAGCGTAGCACTCACATGGCAAATACACGACAAAGGCGATGCAAAATAATAACTGAAACTTCACTCAGATGTGCGATATCTATGAAAATTATGAATCGCCTTTGTCATGTATGTGCCATGTGCTACGCTACTTTGGTGGGCTCCCACTTAAGGCGGTTACACACTGCCCAACCAGGTCGGGCCAACCGTCGACCAAATCGGGCGTTGCGTACACACGGCACGACCGCCATCCAACTTGGTCAGTTGAATTTCACGATCGCTGGAGTACACATCTCGTGGATCAATGATTGGAGTTTCGAGAAAATGAAATCGGAATTGCTCTAACTCTAACAGCATTATCTCTTGTACAACTGTAAGAAAAGACGAAAGTGGACTAAAAAATGGCTAGCTGAACGAAAAGATTTCATTCATATGAGACTGCTCAAGGAATTGGATAGTGATGATTTACGAAATTATTTCTGAATTGACTACTTCTTTCATATTCTCTTTTGTTGACAGGTCACACACGCTTTTTTGTCCGTGGATCTCCACCAACACCAATTCCACCAACATTTCCAAGGCCTGATTTCTAGCATCTCTATTGCTATAATATTCTGAAGATAATATGTCCCATACCACATCTAGATTCCCAGTACATTTCTATGAGTTCGGTTGAAATTTTGCTCTCCGTGACGGCCATTCTTTTTATCAACGAGTACCTTTCCCGTCGACATCTTAATACAGATTGTGCCCGTTTCCACCCGACAGAGCTCCACACGATACAGTTTGGTTGGTCGGTCGTGCGGTTGGATGGCTAGGCTATAAGATAAAACCCGACAAATCCTCTGTCGGCGGACATAGCTACACACGACCGGATTTCACATCCAACCCAACTGAGTCGGACTGTCGGCCGGACCGAATTGGGCAGTGTGTAGCCGCTTTTAGACAAAAACAAGAAAATTAAACATTCAATAGGCTACCTGACTAACAAATTGAGATGTTGACAATTGCCAAGTTTACTAAAACTCCGAAATCAAATTTCACAGTTATTGTTTTAACAAGTGCGAATGACATAATAACAATATGTTCTCTAAAAGCGCTCGAAATACATAAATCTTTCCATTTAATGAAACAAATCAAATTTGATTTCATTAATTCATATATAATGAGACAAATAATTCTGCATTGCACCATGGTGATCGTTGGCGTTCGCTGCATAGAGACATGACAGAATTCAATTTACATTTTGGGGTCGAGAAAAACCTCTGCTATTTCTCGTGAGAAAGAAATAGCAGGGTTTTTTCCGCACCGATTGGGAAAGTGAGTCTTTGCGACTTGAAATGTGTGCAGGAAAATCGTTGAATATAGAAAAAATTATTCATAGAAACCATGTGACGAAGATACATTTTTTTTAATGAAAAATATTTAATTTTAATTCTTGAGAAGAAATGCGGTTTTCAATTCAGGATTTCGACATCGTTCGAAACTGTAAACAGTCCGCACCGTTTTTATTCCGTTTTTTGTTCTAAAAAACGATGTCGGACCGTGAAAAACCTCCTGAATTGAGAGATAACCGAGTTTTTTCTGCCGGCACCGATAAACAGATCTTCATCGACGCGAATATTACCGATTTTTGACATCTGAGGCACATCCCGTCACCGCACCCCCCCGGCCGATATAAAATCAGATGTGCCCCTGCTGGTCAATTAATTGGTATAATTCGTTGAGTGAGATACGTTTGCAATTAATTTTTGCATAGTCCGCCGCTTGAATTAAATTGATATAGTTCGCCGCCGGAATAAGAATTAATACGATTCGCAGCGAATTGAATGCGTGTGCAGTTTTTTCTTCGCCGCCGAATTGTAATATCCGCCGTACAGTTTTTAGTGTCGACGGGCCGTCAGGAACCAGACAGACCATCCAAAACCATCATCCGTTACCGAGTTCAGAGGTAAGATAGCCTTCTGTATTTTATTTGGAAACCTCAGTTTCAACCCGTTGTCTAACCTTACCCTTTTCCCCTTCACTGCGTTGAGGGAAGTTTCTGGCCGGCGTGCAAACACGTCAGAAGCGGAAACCAACGTGGTAACCAGTTTGTGCACCCCTTTAACCTACCTCTGCGTTGGGGGAAGTTTCTGGCCGGAGTCTAACACCATCAGGGGCGGAAACTAACGTGGTCACCCGGTGTACACCCTTTACCCGGTTTCCTTTCTCCGCGTTGGGGGAAATCTCTGGATTAAACCCGCGTAGTCACCCAGCTTGTACCCTTTCTCTTTATCGGTGCTGTAAGTTTCTTACAGTCCCGTAGTTTGAAACTGAGCCACAATTACCTTGCCCGCTCAGGGTTCTTTGGTTCTGGCTGGCGACCGAGTCAATGACATCCGCGATCGTAAACAAATAAGTCCCAGAAGTCATTTAGGAAAAAGAGCATCCTTCGAGACTAAGTAAACATCCGCATATTTAACAACTTGTGACGTAGAATGCCTTTTCTAGAGCTTAGTAATTTTTGTTAATTTTACAACAATGGAAGTGATCAAGAATATCATTATAGAATTCTATATCCAGATATTACAAAAAATGTTTTTCATATTTTGACATATAAAGTGACACTTTCTGAAACTCATTGAAGTTTTGAAACGTTTTAATTTTCGCAACCATGCATGCTGAACTCGTCGCCACATATTATGGAGAGTAGAGAGAAGGAGAACGATCGACGTACTAAAAATGTGTCCCCGAAAACGGGAAACGTAGGATAGGTGTCGCTGCGATTGCAGCGGGTGTCGATAAGGGGTGGGGATGCAAGCGTCAATTTGAAATGAACAGCATTCATTTTATTTTAGGTTATGTGTCATCGTGGTTTTTCTGATGATTTTTCAAATACCTTTCTTCAAATCTATATTGAATATGAGTTCTCTGAATTATATGCAATAAAATACAAGTCGAAATCAATGAATTTCAAAAGAAATCACTGATCAAAAAAATTGTACCTACCTTTGTTTATCACGGTTTATTGAAAGCAGCTATTATATGTTAGTTGGTTTACCGTAATCTTCAAAATTATATAAATCTGTAGTGAGGAGTAGTACACATCAAGACAACAAAAGGTAGCAATCTCAGATTTATCACTTAAATATTAGAGTACATTCTGTTTCCAATACTCAGCTGAGAACCGATATAAACCATATATTATGTTATGCCAACAAAATTCTTCAAGAATATTCACTTCTGAACCATGTAGTTTTATTGGTTAGATATTCTTATTCAGAAGAGTCAACTTCTCACGAGGGATGACAATTTCATCGATTTCGTTTATAATGAATCCATCATCTTTTCGATATCTTCATCGCAAAAGTGCTCTTGACACACAAATTGATTTGGAGTCGATTCTTGAGGTAAGGTTTTTTCCAATTTTCTCTCAAAAATGCTCTCAGAAATTTTATCTCTTCTCCTTTCCCTTCCGATGCCAAAACACTAGCGCACGCTTCAACATTTCACCATGGTAATATTTATGTTGTTCTCTTATCAAAAATCGAAAATAATAATATTCCTATCATCCGTCACCAAGGAAACAGTTCACTCAGCTAACTACAATTTGTTTGAATCAAAATTTCGCACTCTCGTGATGGCCAGCGCGCCTGTTGGCAAAAGCATGAACTACACCCTATTGGTACATATTTTAGGGAACAAAAAATCTGTGGTCTCAAAGCAGCGATCGTTCTCCTTCTCCTTCTCTCTACTCTCCATACCACATATTAACTCACAGTAAATTCCTAATAGCCCGAAATCACCTTCAAACCCAATTATTCATATGGTCACGGCTCAAATCTCCTCTCACCCTAAACAACGCATGCCATTAGCTTATTCATATTTTCATTTTCAGCCATCGCGAATCAATTTCGCAAGTCACGTGCATAAAGACCACGACATCACAGACGACGTGCGGAACCGAAAACCGCCGTTCTCGTCGCCTAGCATCCAATTAGCCCTTTGTTTACTAGCCCGATAACAGATCGGCCGATCGTTAAGCCGAAGTGGTCACCCCTAGATGCCCACCGCCCACTCTATTGACTTTGTGCATTTTGGTCCTTCGTTTAAAACTAGATTATTGATTCTGGATGCGAATTGAATCATAATATAAGAAGTAAAAAAAACGGAAAGCGAAGAAGTTATTTTAATATGATCATAATGATATAATAATGATCATAATGATGAAATGTATTATATTTTACTAACAGGCAAAAGAGGTGTTCAGTTGCAGATGTGGAGCATGTATGAGATTAGGGGACCAAATCATGTCTTATAGTAAAGTGGACATAGTGTATCTCAAAAAATTTTTTAGAGAAAGAAAAATAAATGATCACAAATAAAATAATTTCAAGTTCGATTCGTTGAGCTGAGTGAGAGGAATATGTTTCATTACTGTTATGGTGCATTTTTGAGGTCTCAACAGTGCAAGAAAAGAAATCAAAGAATAGTTAATATTTCTTTATTCAGTCGAATTTACTCTTCTTAAAGATTAAAAGCAATAATTTCAGAATTATGTATGAGGTTATTTGTTCAAAATCGGGAGTGCTATGATTTTGTAAAAAAAAATAGTAGTGGACTGTATTACCAGATAATTGAGTTTGAGATGGTATGAAAACTATTATTGTATATCGTTTGTAACGGTTTCAAATACCATCAATAAATACGGTACGAATTGAATTTGCAGGTTATGTCGATGTGGGACGATCGGCCTACTGTTATTTTACCGCTACCGGTCAAGTGGGGTTAGATCTTGACGTTTCAGTTTAGTTTTCCGTGCTCACAGAATTTTGAAGGTTAGACAGCGTCAGATGAGTTTTCTATGTGATTAGCCATTTTGTAAGTTTGGAGGTATCCATCAGGAATTTCTGGAGTTTTCGATAATTAAAATCGACCATTTGTGGGATTAATCTTCGGATATCTGTGTGATCTCCTGCCGAACTGGTTTATTTGGATTCTATATTGGCGTATCTCCTTAAGGAGGATTGATCGAGAGTTTTCTTCGCTGTGGCACGTGAAGTTTTTCTTCATAAAGGTATGTTCGTCGTACGTTGTTCTGCAAATTCCTTATTGTGTGTTATTTTCTCTCCATTACCAGCTATTGCCGTGAAATTCGTTGATTGGAAGCATTAGTTGAGAGCATCCTACGTTGATTGTGATAGAACCGAGGTTCTGGTTGTCTAATTGCATATTCGAGCTTGGAAAGATTTGGTGGATTCACGTTAGATTTGAATAGTTTCCCCCGAAGAACTGGGTATGTATAAAACCATCTTTTGTGATACAATGTTTGTCACTCATTCTTCCTTATATGGTGAGGATTAAGTTCTTACGTTCTTTCGTATCGACAGGGTCCTAGTGTAGGGAGACATCTCCTAGTGTAGGGAGGCATATCCTAGTGTAGGGGGACATATACTAGTGTGGGGAGACATATCGTAGTGTAAAGAGGGAGTCCCTGAAATCATCGTGTAGGGAAGAAGTCCTATAAATCCTAGTATAGTCACAGTCCAAGTCGAGCCTTCTAGAACTACTCGTGAAATCCAGTCCAAGTGGAGCTGTTACAACAGAAACCTTGTAGAATTTCATAACAAAGAGACCATCTTCCCCATTCAGGAGCGGAGAGAGCACTCTCAGGACACGCAAGTGTATTATAGAAGTTGCATATCGTATTATATTGTTGCTTTCCTTAACGACAACGGTTTATATTGTAAAACCTTAACGTATTGCTATTATTATCACATTCTATTGCTTGTGGAGTGAGATATAGATTAATTTAGTTAGAGCACGTCACTCTGGTGACGTTGATAATTCTGTGCAGTTAAATTGAACGTTAGTTAGTGTTACTCGTACATTTGGGAATTCTGAAGAACTTCGCGCTGCGCCTGAGCTCAAGCGACGCGATTTCGGTTAATTTTATAAAGGCCATCCCTTTTGAAGTATTACAATTATTATTAGACACCACACACCCTCCTTGGCGTTCAATACAACTATAGCCATACAAGTAGGCCCGTGTATTTTCTTTGCTGCCTGAATAAACCGTTCTTCAGTACAACTCGTTTGGTTGATTTGGGGTTGTTGCTGTTCCTAAGGGTATTTACTGGGGAAATAAATCTACCTGGCGCCCTACTTCTCTTTTGTCGGTTCCTTACATTGAACCCACCCCATCTTCACTGAGTGAGCCGTGGATACCCTCGCTTGGCAGCCCGGGTATTTCTTGCATTTCGGTGTGACGAAAGGTCACAAATTGGCGCCCAACGTGGGGCCTACAATCAATAACTTCGTGACTTGTCGTGGTGATTATTTTAGTTTTGTTGCTTCTTCTTTCAGATACAGTTCTTCCGTGTTGTGAGGTTAGGTATAGTAATTTTGTTTCGGTCATATTCGTTTTGAGTATCGACTTAAGTATGGAGGGCCGTATGGATGTAGGTCGTCTTGATAAAGATGAGTTAGGGTATGAGTTGGCAATTAGAGGCGTAGACGATGTAACTACGGTTGTCGAGATGAGGAAGAGTCTTAGGGGCTATTTAAGGTTAGAGCGATCGGGAATTGAAACCAAATACCCACCGTATCCATTTAAGTTCGCCGATGACTCGGGAGTAATCGGAGGTACGATATCGGTCCTTCAAAGAGAGGTATCAGAATTTTCGGGTGATGAGAGGAGCTCATCTTTTCTTAAGCTGTCTTCTCGTTTGGTGCATTTATTTAAGCGGGCTGAACGTTCTCAAGCACTCTCTGAGACGGAACAAGTTCTCAGGTCGGGATATTTGGCGCAGATTATTGGGCTAGAGTCGGAGTTACGTGCGCGCGCGAGGAAATATCGACGATTTTCGTTGCAGGCACAGACCCCTTTGGAGTTGAGCACTTTGATGGCCTCGGTTGATGCGTCGGATTCAGCTTCGGAATCTGAGTCGGATGTTGATATAGATAGTGATATCGCTCACCAATCCGCGGCTCCGGTTGCCGTCCATAATTGTAGGGCCCCTTCTGTATCGGTGGCTAAGTGGAGTATCACTAAATTCAGTGGGAATAATGATAGGTGCTCTCTGAGCTCCTTCCTAGAAAATGTGGAGGAATTGTGCATTTCACGGAACGTTACTAAAGAGCAGTTGTTTTCGTCTGCTAGCGATCTTTTTGAAGGTAAGGCTCTTATCTGGTTCAGATCGGTTCGGGCCACCGTGTCAACCTGGTCTCAATTAGTGGAGGAATTACGGAAACAGTTTTTACCCCCCAATTATAACGAGCTGCCTGGTCAGTATTGCTTCCGCTGTGGTCGTCCAGATTTCACTGTCCGGACTTGTCCGGGGTGTAAGCCGTCGGAAAACTGATGGGGAAGACCTCTCATGGCAGTACGTGTGCCTTCCCTCAATCGACTGCCAGTGTTCGTTTGCCTCGACGTCAGAAAGCCATCTTGGATTATGTGTTGGCGCATGCGCATAATGATGAACGTCCATATTTGTCCGTTTCGGTTCTTGATGTTGAATTCTTAGGTTTATTAGATTCGGGTGCTTCGAACACGATTATAGGAGGTCCAGGATGGGATATATTGAAAAAGTTGAAGCTTAAGATCAATTCTGATAATGTTGCTTCTTGTAGGGTCGCTAATGGTCAAAGTTGTTCAAGTATCGGTTCGGTTGATCTGCCGATTAAGCTTGAGAATCGGGTTAAGATGATTTCAGCCTTGGTAGTTCCAGATTTGCCGCACACCTTGATTTTGGGCGTTGATTTCTGGAGGAAGTTTGGTATCGTACCGGATCTTCATGGAGGGAACTGGGTCTTCCGGCGTGATGCTGATGTGTCTGTGGGTGCAATTGCCTCGGAGGAACATCTGACGCCCGACCAGACCAGAATTTTGAATGAGGTTGTGCAGGAGGCTTTCAGGGACATGGGTGACGAGTTGGGGTGTACTAATTTGGTGGAGCATGAGATAAAAACTTCTTGTCGTCCCATCAAACAGAGGTATTATCCGGTTAGTCCGGTGATGCAGGCTCATATTGATGCTGAGTTGGATAAATTGCTCGAGCAAGGTATTGTCGAGCCCTCGACCAGCCCCTGGTCATCTCCCATTCTTCTCGTGAAAAAGAAGGATGGCTCGTACCGGTTCTGCGTCGATTACCGGAAACTAAACGCGGTTACGGAAAAAGATGCGTATCCCCTCCCCTATATAAATGCCACTTTGGATCGACTTCGCAATGCCAAGTTCCTGTCGTCAATGGACATCAAGTCGGCATATTTTCAGGTGCCCCTGGAGGAATCTTCTCGCCCTCTGACTGCCTTTACAGTTCCCAATAGAGGTCTGTTCCACTTCCTTCGCTTGCCTATGGGATTATCTAATAGTCCAGCCACCTTCCAGCGTTTGGTTGACAGAGTCCTTGGTCCCGATCTGGAGCCTTATGTATTCGTCTATTTGGACGACATCATTATCATCACGGATACCTTTGAGAAGCATGTTGAGGTATTGAAGGAGGTCTTCAAGCGCCTGAAGGCTGCCAATTTAACGGTTTCTAAGAAAAAGTGTCATTTCTGCCGACCGGAACTTTTGTATTTGGGATATGTGGTGGATTCTACAGGGTTAAGAATGGATCCAGCTAAGGTCCAAGCCATCTTGAACATACCGGTGCCCACAGGTGTCTCGGAGGTTCGACGTCTGCTGGGACTAGCTTCATGGTACCGACGATTCGTACCAAATTTTGCGGATCTTATTGCTCCTCTGACGGAGTTATTAAAAAAGGGTAGACCTTTCAAGTGGAGTGTCCAATGTGATGAGGCTCTGAATAACTTGAAGGAGCGGTTGATTGGTGCCCCTGTGTTGTCTTGTCCTGATTTCTCGAAGCCATTCACTATACAGTGTGATGCTTCAGGTTATGGAATAGGTGCAGTCCTTACTCAACAACAAGAGGATGGAGAAAAGGTGATATGTTATCTTTCTAGGTCTTTAACTCGGTTAGAGCGCAACTATACCACCACGGAACGTGAATGTCTTGCCGTTCTATGGGCGATTGAAAAGCTGCGGCCGTATATTGAGGGCACCCATTTCACAGTGATCACCGATCATGCATCTTTGCTCTGGCTGGACCGATTGGAGTCACCTTCTGGTCGACTAGCCCGTTGGGCGATCCGGCTCCAACAATATGATTATACCATTATTCATCGAAAAGGTAAATATAACATCGTACCTGACGTTTTGTCTAGGTCGGTACCCGTACTCGATACCGTCGACACTACCTTGGGTTGTTCCTCGGATCCGTGGTACAGGAAGCTTTTGGACGGGATAGTCAAGACCCCGCACCGTTTCCCTTCATGGCAGTTGATCCAGGGTAAACTCTTCAAAAATGTCACTCCCCGCATTCCCGAATTGGCATCTCCTTCTGACTACTGGAGAGAAGTTGTTCCGCGACCTCATCGGAAGGCCTTGATTGGAAAGGTTCACGAATCTCTTTTGCACGTTGGCGTGTATAAGACCTATCATAAGTTGGCCGAGCGCTATTATTGGCCCAAAATGCGATCCGACGTAGCCTCGTTTATTCGTCGATGTATCACTTGTCATGCCATCAAACCGGAGCAGCGAAAACCTCCTGGTTTTATGCTCTCTAAACAGGTATCAATCCATCGACCATTCGAACTTATGTCTGCCGATCTGGTTGGACCTTTGCCTCGAACTCGCTCAGGTAACCAATATATTTTTGTTATCGCTGATTGTTTCAGTAAGTTCCCTCTACTGTTCCCGTTACGTTTCGCTACCGCATCGGCGATTGTGAAGATATTGGATACCCATGTTTTTCCTATCTTTGGGTGTCCAAATTCCATCATTTTGGATAATGGCGTGCAGTTTCGTTCCAAGGAAGTTACTAATTTTCTGAAGTCTTATGATGTTAACATTCAGTATACGGCCTTATATCATCCTCAAGCGAATCCGGTCGAGAGAATTAATAGGGTTATTAAAACTATGTTGAGGTCATATCTTTCAGAAGATCAATGAGGTTGGGATAGACAGTTGAGCCAGGTTGGTTTGGCCATTCGCTCCTCAAAGTATGAAGTAACCGGTCATTCCCCAAATATGATTGTCTTCGGAAGAGAAATTTCATTAAAGGGTGAAAACGCCTGCCCTGATCGGATTCAGTTCGACAGATCAGCCTTGACTAAGGAGCGCGAACAAGCCTTCGCGAGGCTGTACGCGGATGTCCAGAGAAAGTTGTCGCGAGCGTACGAAACCAATAGCCGCACATACAATCTTCGACGACGGGATGTTCAGTATACGGTTAACCAATTGGTGTGGAGGAGGAATCAGGTGTTGTCCGATGCGGCGAAGTATTTTTCAGCTAAGTTGGCACCGAAGTATGTTGGGCCTTTCTTGGTCTCGAAGCGAGTCTCCCCTTGGACCTATGAATTGCAGGGTGAGGATGGTAAATACCAGGGTGTTTGGCATGCTAAGGATTTGAAATCTCACCCACCGGACCAACAAGCAACTGGACACCTGTCAGACTAGTCTCGTCTCGGACTCGGGGCAGAGGATAGCTGTCCCTTGCTTATGCATAAATTGACTAGGGTGGTCACAACCCCTATCCAGTGGTTGGAATACTACTTATCCTACAGTACATTCCAGACCACGGCAGTAACCTAGCTGTTATTGTTGATGTGACCTATATTTTGGCCCGATGATGACAGGGGCAGAGGATAGCTGTCCCTTGCTTATGCATAAATTGACGAGGGTGGTCACTACCCCTATCCAGTGGCGGGAATTCCCCTTATCATCTATGGTACATTCCAGGCCACGACAGTACCATCGCTGTTGTATTTTCCTCCACTTGCCCTCAGGTAGATCGTTTGTCGGGGTAGGGAGATTCTTAGATTGAGTGTGACCTTGAGCCTTTGTATTTTCGATTTTGACGTTTCGGTTCCGATTTTGACGTTCCTTGATGTTTTCCTTTGTCGATGTAGATTTTGATGTGGATTTGGTCTACCTTCGCTGCTGGCGGATTCGCGGCGTTCTATGTTGTCTGAGGTGACTTTTCCTTCTGATTTTGATTGCTGATAATTCGACGTTCCTTGATATTTCCGTTTATCGATTTTGATGCGTATTTGGTCTACCTTCGCTACTGGCGGATTCGCAACGTATCTATGTTGTTTGAGGTGACCTATCCCAATTTTGATTGCTAATTTCTTTACCGGATTATGACGTGTCTTGGTTGACACTTACCTTCCCGATTTTGAGTACATCGTTTTTTTTTCCTTTTTGGATTGTCCGTTCTGGGTTTGCCTTCGCTTCGGCGGATTTGCGACGTGTGTTGCCTGAGGCGACCCTTCTTACCGATTTTGAAACGATAACTGCCGTAAGACTCCCGACGAGTTATGACTCTCAGCGGGTCGTGCATTGAGCCGTTGCTCTTTGCCCACGAGGACCCCTGATTTAAAGCTAACTTCCCGATTTTGACTAAAGATTATTTTTTTTTTTGTATTACCGTAGGACTCCCGACGAGTCAAGACTTGCGGTGGTCGTGCACTGAGCCGTTGCTCTTTGCCCACGAGGACCACCGTTCTGCCGATTTTGACTATCTTTCCCGATTTTGTCGTTTTCCCGATTGTGACACCCGATTGTGACATCACTTCCTAAGGTTGTGGTGGGAGTCGTTGAGGTTGCGACTTTGAGAATAAATGAAGTCCTCCAGGTCCAGCGCCTTTTCCGTGGTCTTCGACTCGGGCTGCGGAAAAGTTCTCTTTTTAGTTCTTGAAAAAAAAAAGTATTACATAAAAATTTCGGCCCTTTCTTAGTTTTCTTTTTAGTTGAGTCGGTACTTTTCCTGTCATTTAGCTGGACCTGTCGGTATCTGGTCACCTTCAGTGGTCAGATATCTTTCACTTTTTCATGACGGTATCTGGTCACCTTCAGTGGTCAGATATCTTTCACTTTTTCATGTCGTTTGATGTGATGGTTGGAGGCTCTTCGATGTCTGGATACCTTCGGCGGGGGATGCTGTGTTTTTTTTTTTTTTTTTTATCGTAAGGGGAGAGTTGTAACGGTTTCAAATACCATCAATAAATACGGTACGAATTGAATTTGCAGGTTATGTCGATGTGGGACGATCGGCCTACTGTTATTTTACCGCTACCGGTCAAGTGGGGTTAGATCTTGACGTTTCAGTTTAGTTTTCCGTGCTCACAGAATTTTGAAGGTTAGACAGCGTCAGATGAGTTTTCTATGTGATTAGCCATTTTGTAAGTTTGGAGGTATCCATCAGGAATTCTGGAGTTTTCGATAATTAAAATCGACCATTTGTGGGATTAATCTTCGGATATCTGTGTGATCTCCTGCCGAACTGGTTTATTTGGATTCTATATTGGCGTATCTCCTTAAGGAGGATTGATCGAGAGTTTTCTTCGCTGTGGCACGTGAAGTTTTTCTTCATAAAGGTATGTTCGTCGTACGTTGTTCTGCAAATTCCTTATTGTGTGTTATTTTCTCTCCATTACCAGCTATTGCCGTGAAATTCGTTGATTGGAAGCATTAGTTGAGAGCATCCTACGTTGATTGTGATAGAACCGAGGTTCTGGTTGTCTAATTGCATATTCGAGCTTGGAAAGATTTGGTGGATTCACGTTAGATTTGAATAGTTTCCCCCGAAGAACTGGGTATGTATAAAACCATCTTTTGTGATACAATGTTTGTCACTCATTCTTCCTTATATGGTGAGGATTAAGTTCTTACGTTCTTTCGTATCGACAGGGTCCTAGTGTAGGGAGACATGTCCTAGTGTAGGGAGGCATATCCTAGTGTAGGGGGACATATACTAGTGTGGGGAGACATATCGTAGTGTAAAGAGGGAGTCCCTGAAATCATCGTGTAGGGAAGAAGTCCTATAAATCCTAGTATAGTCACAGTCCAAGTCGAGCCTTCTAGAACTACTCGTGAAATCCAGTCCAAGTGGAGCTGTTACAACAGAAACCTTGTAGAATTTCATAACAAAGAGACCATCTTCCCCATTCAGGAGCGGAGAGAGCACTCTCAGGACACGCAAGTGTATTATAGAAGTTGCATATCGTATTATATTGTTGCTTTCCTTAACGACAACGGTTTATATTGTAAAACCTTAACGTATTGCTATTATTATCACATTCTATTGCTTGTGGAGTGAGATATAGATTAATTTAGTTAGAGCACGTCACTCTGGTGACGTTGATAATTCTGTGCAGTTAAATTGAACGTTAGTTAGTGTTACTCGTACATTTGGGAATTCTGAAGAACTTCGCGCTGCGCCTGAGCTCAAGCGACGCGATTTCGGTTAATTTTATAAAGGCCATCCCTTTTGAAGTATTACAATTATTATTAGACACCACACACCCTCCTTGGCGTTCAATACAACTATAGCCATACAAGTAGGCCCGTGTATTTTCTTTGCTGCCTGAATAAACCGTTCTTCAGTACAACTCGTTTGGTTGATTTGGGGTTGTTGCTGTTCCTAAGGGTATTTACTGGGGAAATAAATCTACCTGGCGCCCTACTTCTCTTTTGTCGGTTCCTTACATTGAACCCACCCCATCTTCACTGAGTGAGCCGTGGATACCCTCGCTTGGCAGCCCGGGTATTTCTTGCATTTCGGTGTGACGAAAGGTCACACGTTCACAATCAAAAAAAGAATAAGTCACCTGCATGAAGCTAGTACAGTAATAAAAAACAAATATTAATAACATCTGTATACTCAGAGAGATATTATTCAACTAAAAGTAGAGCCGTTCAAACGGAAAGTCACTTAAGGTCACACTTGGACTTGAGAAGTTCAATAAATTCTAAATTAACACAACTTTTACAGTGACAGAGCAACCCATGAAATTGATCGCGAGAGAAACAGAAGGTTAAAATAATGAATTTCCAAGAGAAGGCTGAGTTGTAACTAACTTACTAAAGAGATCAATACATTAAATGTGAGTCTAGCAATGATTATAATGTAAATATGAGCAGAGCATGAATATTTTAAGTTGAATGAGAAGAGCAAAAATAATTCATCTGAAAAGAGTAAGAATAATTAATCTGAGAAGACCAAGAATATTATAAGTAATATACATAACGTTGGTCTTGAAGAGTGCAAAAATTCATCAATGAATACAACTTTTACACAGACAGACTGCTGACAAGTAAGCACGATTAGAACGTCCATCGGGAAAATAGAAGATACAAATGATAAAGTATGAGAAGTAGGTACAAATCAAGAAAAGTAATGAGGGAAATCACTAATCGTTGGTTTCGAGAAGAGCAGAAGACTGAAAAACTAACATGTATTTTGGGCATGATGAATGAATATAAAAATGTATCAATGAGATTCGAATTGAGTGTGCACGATTACCAGAGCAGACCTTCCAGAGTGGAACCAAGGACCAGAGACTATCAACCAGTATCATGGCTTACCACTGACCATATTTGAGAAGTTCACATCATGTTCTGAAGAAAAACTATTTAATCTAGGGTCTACCCTGGAGAACATGAGAATTCATTCATTTGAAACTCTACAACAGAAATACGTATACCTATGTACGTAAGAGGTGAACATCATAGATGTTTTGAAAAATGAAATACACCAAATATACCGAATGAAATGAATGATCATGAGGAGACAATAAATCAGTATTCCATATCGATGAAAAAGACGCGAGAAGATTCAATTCTGGTGCTACATACCCATTTCCATGTTAGAAAATCTAGAGAGGTCTTCAAATCTATGTAAAATTATAAAATATTATGAAATAAATATTCCTGAGAAAGCATACAATCGTGTGGTCTCGTGTGAACATATTGAATGAGCAGTACCAGTAAGGATTATGATTATACTTGTTCGAAGATTCTGAAATAATCTTGCACGTGGACTCATTTTATCAGAATGAAAAGAAAATGAAAATGGCAAAATTAATAATTTTGAGAAAACTGTGCTTACATTACCATGTAAGTTGAACAAATTAGCACCAGAATCAACTAAGAAGACTAGAAAGAGAATTTCTTCAATGAGGTGAAATGTTAGAGAAATTAATGAAAAGTCAATTCATCAACGTGAACAAAGAGAATGATGGGAAATTGTGTTAATATGTAGTTTTCCGCATCTGAAAACACTGAGAGTGGGGCTGCTGCTTCGGTCAATTAGCGCACCGCAGAATTGGGGTACTATAAGTGGCCAACGGAGAGTCGGCAAGAGAAAGGTCGGAGGGAGATTGGCTCAATTTTAAACCTTATTACTATTTACTATTTTTTTCATTGGTATTCATTCATACATGAATAAAAACATACAAGTTCATGTAAAAATATATATGATCACCATCAAAAAGATCATGGCCCATCAAAACAATAAAAAGTTTACACAAGCGCGAAAAACACAATGACAAATCATCAAAAAACACGAAACATTATCTGAAGTATCCTGAGTAGACATTGTCTATTCCAGTAGTATTTTCTTGACAGCTCTATTGAATGCGCACGGTGATATACTCTTGCATCCTCTGAAAGACCATTGTAGAGCTTCAGGCTTACATTGTTCGTACCCTGCTGTTATGTCTTGATTCTCAGTCGGAAATAGAAGATTTGTTTTTTTGTCGTGTATCATATCCATGGAATATGGAATTTCTTGGGAATTTATCCTGGTGACCATGCACATAATTCACGCAAACAAGTAAACACTGCTGTTACGGTGAGCATTTTTTCACTCCTGAAGTCATCTCTGCAACTGTCAGTGCTCCTCATTCCATATTATTGCCTTTTTCTGATATAAAAAATTATTTTGGGCGTGGCTGCTTTAACCCCATAAGATTATACCGTATAAAGCATGTTGTAAATTGTAAAAAAAAAGGTATTCTGTGCCATGTTCTATGTCCACTATAATCACGGAATATTAGGCCAGTCCCTGGGTATAAGAGGTTAGCCATTACCACGCTAGAAGCAGCGCTGTAAACACAAACCTGTAAGACAACACCATCATTTTGAAAAAGAGACATTTCCGCAAAGAATCCATTTTTCCGGTATTTTTCACTGCAGTCAATAAAGTGTGAGGATTATTCATTCATTCTCGATACCCTCTACGAATCTAGAATAAACGATAAATAGAAGATTAAAATCTGATTAATCTTAAAATATGAAGAGACCAACCGAACGAAGGGCATAAATTAATTTGTTCTACTAAAACATGGAATATATAATAGAGCTTAAGGCTCAGTTAACGTGATCAGGAAAACAAATGTGCTCTGCTCAGAAACGCCCCAGAATCGTTCACACTATGAATACAAAATAGAAATAATATTTTCTGATAGCAATTTATTGTTCCTTAATCACTTAATCAGCAGTTTTGGTACATGGAATTGCCTGCATTTCAATATGAGAGCTGTGAAATTTCTGTTTTACCTATCCAATTGGAAATACTTGAAATGATGTATTATGAGCACGTCTAATACAGGATAGTTTTGCTTTTTTCATACGTATCATATCTTTTTTCTGATGCAAATAATCCAAAATTAAAATCAAACTTGGTCAACGTAGAAAAAATTGACAAAAAATTAAGTCAGGTGAGAAATTTTTTGAAAAACACAAGAACTCAAATGTCCCGGAAACTGTTGATTTTTGGTTATCAATAAATATGGCTCAAACGACAGCAAATGAGGGATACTAACACCCTCTCCAAGGTTCACGTCTAATTTGGGAACACCCTGTATATTGATCTGTTTGGCTCAATTTCTTTCACATCAAAGAGAAAACATGGATAAGATTGACTGTAGCATACGTTAAGCCCTTAGTCCTGAGTAAATATAGTTAACCAAGATCCTTACGCATCAATGAATAAACCCTTTGTACCGACATCTATCTTAATATATTACATGGCTTGCCGAATAATTCTCACTAATACCGTGAGCGATCAGGGGTGCAAGCCTCTACTATGTAAATCATCTCTAGGCTTGAGAATTGATGATACGTCCCGAAATTAGCGCGATATGCTTCTTATCATAAATTAAAGAAGCAATTAATCTATTCCTAGAAAGATTTATTGGGCTATTTCTTTCCAACATTATGGCCTTTTCTATCCAACGTTTACCTGGACTTATAATTGCATTATCGATTGAAAACCGGTCGTATTGGATTCGGCAATCAGGCGCTAATTACCTGATTATTATCGATTAGGGTAATAAATCAGGTTAAAATTATGGTCGAAAAAAAATTCTAAATTTCGAAGTGGTTTCGCTACCTTTACAGAAGTGCATTCATGCCGCTGCACACGGTACAATCTAATCGGGTCGGCAGTTCGACTTTTGTGGTTAGGTTGAACATCATATCGTGTAGTCTTGTCATCCGATAAAGACTTTGTCGAAACAGTAACGGACCAAATTGTATCATGTAAAGCCTTTTGGAGGCAGCTACAGACTTGACTGGAGGGAGAACGGGAAAGAATGTTAAGATACACATGTTCCAGGTATCCACGTAAAACCAATTTTCCGTAACGAGAACGAGAAGATGCCCCAAAAGCGAGAAAGGAAAAGTTAACCAAGTTTCAACTTTTCCTTTACTCTTTTTCGTTCTAGTTCCCGGACAATTGTGCGTCCCCTTAACGATATGTGGAATCAACTGAAAAATATTTGTGGAGGTGCTCGAATTCTGCTTGGAACTTATTGTAACGTCCGAATCCCCTGAATACGCCCCTGCCGCTGCTCGAAAACATCAGGAACATCGCGTATATAGCTCTCGCTGCTGCGAGAATATTCTCGAAAAGGGGCGTATTGATATAAAAAACGCGCCGTGGGCTCAAGGGGCAGTCAGTCTTCCAAATAGTCGAGAGATCAGTGAATTAAATAAGTACATATATTAGTGTAGTCGTTTTGTAAATTAATAAGACGTTCTGAAAAAAACAATTTAATGGATTCCGAAAACGTTACATTATTATTGTTTGTATTGTTTTTCGAAACAATGTCGCCTTAAAGTTGGAGAGCCCAAGAGGGAAATTTGGGCTTTGAAACTCGAGGTGTCAGATTAACATAAGGGGAGATACCTAGGACCCTGTAGAGCACCTCTACCAAAAGTTAGACTATATATAGAGGGAATTCTCTAGGACAGTGTGTCAGAATAGTAAGAAAAAAACTATCATTGTACATACTCGAGCGTGTCAGATTAAGATATATATGTGGTTAATTACATAGTGAAAAGTATATATGCTCTTAATCCGACAATTTAAGCGTGACGAAAATGTGTGGGGGGACGCCAAACTTGCAAAAAACGTCACGTGGTGGCTTTTTTTCATATTTTGAGGCTAATGTTTCAAGAATATCGAAAAAATATAATCTGACAGTTTCAGCAAGCCGAAACAATGAAAATAGGCCATTCACATGGTTCTCGAAATTTTTTTGCTCTTCGATTCTCTGTAGATGAGGTTGAACGGGCTCTGAAAAAACTAAATAAAAATGAGGGAGCTGGACCTGATGGCATTTCCTCATACTTTGTCTTTTTTTGTTCTTCTTCGTTAAAATTTCCGCTCACTTTAATTTTTGATCAGTCTTTACGAAGTGGTGTGTTTCCTGACAGATGACAGGAATCATGTTCATATTGTTTTCAAATTTAAAAATGGGGACAGAACTAACGTAATGACCAATTTAGTTGATTTCGCTGAGTTTCTCCATGATTCCTTGCACCTTCGCTTTCAAGTCGATGCCACCATATATGCAGACTTCTGTAAGGCATTGGATAAAATTAGTATTGAACGGCTCGTATCGGCTCTTGCTGGTGTCGGTGTGTGTGGTGTCATGATGCGATGGTTCATCAAATCCTCTCTGTCGAAGAGACGACAGTCTGTGTCAATTAGTGGATATTCCTCCGGAGTTTTCGAAACCAATTCTGGGGTTCCTCAGGGTTCCCATCATGGGCCACTTCTTTTTTTGATTTATATAAACAATATGTCAAAATGCTTCGAGGTTGCAGACTTTTACTTTTTGCCGACGACCTTAAGTTGTTTATGAGGGTGAGGAGCCTTGAGGAAATATGGCTTCTAGTCGCGAATACTCATGAGGATCCATATATAAGTTGTGGACTTGCGGCAAGATCAGCTTGGATATAGAGTGAGTTTCATACTCCTTTATTCGGAGGAGTTGCACGACAGTCTTACTTCAGAAGCGACCGGATCTCAAGACAGAATGCACTCATGGGTTACCTATGTTTACAGATAGCTAGGATTCCAAACTACGCCTCTTTTATGTTGCAGGTTACAGTTTTGAAATCTGGGCGACATTACTCGTATTTCTTGTAGTCAAAGTAAATGATAGTTCAAGTTACGTTATGATTTTCTTAAACATCCATCCAAAATTAAAAAGTATGAAGTAATCTGAACAAAAATAGACAAATCCATATTTCGGTTTAATTCACCTCACTGAGGAACTTTGCATATTATAGATTTTTTTATGAACGTTAAGGCCTTATGTACGAGGATATAATGAAAAATTCTTAGCCTTCTATAGAACCAAACAAAATTTCATTGTCAAAATATTTTATTACTCAACATATTCTCCTCTTAATTGGATACAATTATTACAGCGAACCTGCAACGTCTCCTTTCAAAAAAAAATTTTCTTCTGGCTCTGCAAACCAAACCTCCACAGCTTTTATTACCTCTTCGCTGGAAGAAAATTCACCTTTTAAACTTTTTTCCTTTCAGAAAATATATGATAGTCGGATGGAGCCAAATCTTGTGAATAAGGTTTAAGAAGTCTACACCGTTTTCAAATCTAGCACAGATTGAACGCGATGCTTCTACCCTTGCAGGCTTTTGGTCAACATTCAAACATTTGGGGATCCATTTTGTAGCAATTTTTCTCATGTACAAATTGACGTGAACTATATAATGAACGCGTTCGTAAGAAATATTCAGTGCTTCAGATAACCGTTTTAACACAATTGGACGGTCTCATAAAATCATGTCATGAACTGCACCGATATTTTCGGGGACTGTCACAGAAACAGGCCTTCCCGATCGTTCATCACCTTCAATGGAAAATTTACCTCTTTTGAAGCTTGCAGTCCAATTTTTCACGGTCGCATACGGAGGACATTAATCACCGAGGGTATTAAACATATCTTCGTAAATCTGCTTATCTCTTAACCCTTTTCAATACAGGTACTTGATGATGGCTTGATACTCCAATTTTTCGATTTTCACAATTTCGGTGGACATCTTCTTTCTTTTAATTTATTGCGTAACTCTGATTTACTTTTTTGACCTCAAACTTCACACTGACACTTCTAATGAGTTATTGTTCGTTGCTTTAGTAACGCAATATTTTTTTTATGCATGGAACTTGTTTAGGCTACCTAGATATCAATACATTCTCGTTTGTATGAAGTGGTAATTAGCGATTACCAGTAAACCATCTTCAGCTCGCCCTTCAGTTCCATGCTACCTTCTACTAAAAACCTCACAATCTTCTCTTTCAATACATAAAGCTGCTCTCAAGTCATTTACTCGAATTGTTTGTGGTCCCCTTGTTACAGTTCTGTTATCCTGAAACTATTTCATCTTCAGGTGAATAGAAATGTTCAAATGTTTATGTTCCCGATTTATACCTACCCATTTTATTTGCCATCACTTTTTCGAAAAAGGTTTTGGGATTTTTAAGATATTAAGAGAGATTGGCGATTTAAAAAAGGTTTCGTTCGGTTAGGTCAACAAGGGTTATGAAAGCCTGGTCTAGATTAATGGAAAATGAGTTGGATCTACTATCATCCTCAACGAAATGTTATCAATGATGTCGTATATAATTCATTCATGTTCAGGAAAAGCTTTTCAAGAAATCCATTTCCAAGATAAACCATTTCAGCAGGAATATACTGATATGGCGGCTATTATTCAGACCATAATTTCTTACATGTCCGGACCCTTGGGCTATCTGAACTGCTCCTGAATTTGCATGGACAACACCGGGTAGCTTATTGGACGTTATGTACTGGAAAATGTTCTAGACAGAGTTAATTCAGGTTCTCCATTCGGCAAGCACTACATTACCCGGAATACATTAACGACTTGCTATTTTGCAATATTATTGCCCTTCGAAGCCGGCTAAGTTTATCGAATGGCATTGTTGTCTGAGAAAATAGGTCCCTTCGCAATAATTCACATTGACTGGCAAAGCCGAACAACTCTCTAAGGAGAGACAGGTCTAGAGTTCGTGGAAGGAACAAGGATCTATGAAAGGAGAACTTCAGTTAGTGAATTTCGTCAGGTTGAGTCGGTCCTTTGAGTAAGATGTAGGACAATTATACACAAAGCCCTACTGCTGACCGCCTCAGTTTGATAGTATAAGGATTTCATGGCAGGTGTGTTCGAGAATTCATTAATGATAAAGATTTTAGAGAAAGCAGGTTGAAAAGTTATTTAATCAACTAGGTTATTAATGAAAGCGATTAATGATTGAAATATTTTAAAGTGGGAGCGAAGCAAGCATGATAATGTTCAAGATCATTAATCGCTCAATTAATAAACGAGTTGATTACAAGATTTTTCCGCCGACCACATTTTGAATTGAATGTGAATTTTGATTGCACAAATTTTCTATCTATACCTGGTCAAATTTACCACCTTATAAATTTTCTATGTTCATATCGGAATGGTAATATTTATGCGGCCGATCAAACAATTCGAGGAGTCCACAGAGGGCGTATTCGAGTTGTGACATTTCGAGTAAATCACATTGATATCGTTCCCTACAATATCTGTTGAAGAATGTGGGGAGCTGGTGGAAGCTGGAGTTCTAGTACAAAGATATATTGATATATCTCTAACCATCATAATTTTTCTGCAGCCTCCACAATTCATTTCTTCTCAATTCACACGCTAGGTAATACGAAAATCAATGCGACATACAAATAAAATATTTATTTGCGAAGCTGCTGAATACTTCTATGTTCGATTACCCATGAAAATAATGCATTCATAGGAAACTAACCAATAAAAGTGTTCATTAACAGCTAATTTCGTGTACGTTAAACAGTGCTATTATTAAGAGGTCGGCGGAAAAAAATTTTTTAATTTATGTTTCCAAAAATAGATAAATGATATTGATAATTATCTACATATCATAATTATATCATAATCAGCAAAGGATATAATAATATTTATTATATCATAGGATGTTATAGTCATATTAAATTTACTTCAGTGAGTTTCAAGAACTGTCTCCTGTGCAACTTGACCAAATTATAGCTACAGAAACGGTTTTCCTAGCGCAAGTGTTACAAGTCGGGCTTGACAGGGTGTCCCAAATACGATGTCCAGTGAGGGAATCTCGGAAACTGGAAGAGCTAGAGCAAAATCGATGACACGTTTCCGAGCTCTTTTTCAGAGAAACAAAGAATGGTGGAAACTGTAGCCTCCTACGCTCCTTCGTTTTGGAGTTATTAGCAAAAATTGAGATATTGAAGATTTCGAAAAGTTCTCATAACTTTTTTGTCTTTGGAGTAACATATCAGAAAGCTTCTACTTCATACTTCAATACGTAGAATCTACAGAAAAATGATCCTTTTCCAATTCAAAAATAACAAACTCAATAAAAGTTTACATTTACAAAACTAAAGTTTGCCAAATGATTCGAAATCGAAAAAAAATTTCGAGCTCATCAATGGATTTTACGTAAAACAGTGCCTATAAAAGGTTCAAGTTACAGATCTGTACTTTCAAAGACAAAAAAAGTAATATGAACTTTACGAAATCGTCAAAATCTCAAAAACGAAGAATGGCAGCAGGTTACGGGTTTCACCATTCTTTGTTCCTTTGAAAAAGAACTAGGAAATATATTATCGGTTGTGCTCTAGCTATTCTAGTTTCCGAGATCCCTTCACTGGACATCGAATTTGGAACACTATGTACAAGCTGCACAAGATTGCCTCTTGATCTTCCAAAGCTAGGAGGAATTCCTCATATCCGGTTTTCCGGCTGAAGAGATCACTGACGGTTGCAACAGGAGTTCTTATTTCTTATCAGAGTGTAAGATGCTAACTGCACTGGTTTGAGCACGAAGGAGGGACTCTGCATCCCACTGAGGAGCACAGATTACGACGACTACAGAGGTTCGAAGATCACCGCAATTGTACATCTGAAGATTGGAGTCAGTGTTTTATTCCAGATGAGTCCATTCCGATTGTTCAACTCCAAAGGATGCACGCTTTTTTGAAGGGAAAGAGGTCGAAAAGATACCGAACCGCTTATGGTTCGCACAAATGCTTTTGGAGGAGATTCCATATATGCATGGGGTGTAATGTGTTTAAATAGGCGCATAGTGTAGGATGTTTTGCAGAACGCTAGTATGATCAGCCAGAGATATCACGATATGATAATTGAGCGAATAGTGTGACGAATTGAAATTTCTTCACCGATAACTTCATAATAGGACCTGACAACCGAAATATTTTGGAAGAAAACCGTTATATTATCAGGCGCTTTACCGATTGATATTATGTCATTGTTTTCCACCGACCAGTCCCATATTTGTAGCGGAAACCGTATATGTCCTTGTCTGAGGGGATATCTTCGCTTTAGTCCGTTGGAATGGCTGAAAGTACCTACTGTTACGATCCGTTTAGTATTACCTTTATTTTATATTATGAATTAATTTTATATTACAAAGCAACGGAATCGCAACTTGAAAAGAAATTCAATGCTCAACTAAAAATAATTGACTTTTCTCCAATTTATTCTGACTGACAATTCCTTTCTTTTTTTTATATTTCCATGCCATCCTAACACATGCAAACTGAACGAAATTATTTTCAGAAAACTTAAACCATAACAAAATCCCCAAAATTAAAATATTCATTCCCCAAATTGAAAATTTTGGGAATAAACATTTAAAATTTAACAAACTGAATTTTACACACAAAAAAAATTCATCAATTATTAACCTAAATCTTTTTTCTTGAACTTTTTATGATTTCTCCATTTTTTTCTCTTTTTTCTCCTTAAATAACTCTCTCTAATCCATTCCACTTTTTCTCTCACTCTTTGGATGACATTCTCCCATTTTCTGTTACTTGTGTAATTCCGATTTCTTATACATGCTGCCTCCTCATCATTGAACCATAACAATGCTCGATCCACCAATTCCTCAACATTCCCAATTAATGGCACCAGTATAGTAGATTTTCCTTTTACTTTTCCATTGAAATTCCATTCTTGATACCATAACTTGACTATTCCTGACGTAGAATTTTCTTTGTACATGACTCCTTCTGATGTTTCATTTTGTCTTTCATCATTCTCCTCTATTTCATTCCTATCATCTTCCAGTTGTTCCTGTACATCTTTTCGAATATAATATTCTGTAAAATCTAATTCCACCTGATTTCGTTTATCTGCTGTTTTGTTCCATTGATATTGCATTTGTTCCTTTTTTTCTTTCCATTCTCTCTGCACATTCTTTAATTTTTCCTTTTATTTCCGTACCATTTTCACCAAATTTTTCAAATTGTTGATCCAACTTCATGAATTGTTCATTCAGTTTGTTAGAATGCTCTTCAAATTTCTCAAAACGTTAGACTGTTCATCGAATATCTTGTTTATATCTTCTCTCATCTTCAAAATAAAATCCAGTATAATGGAATTATTGCTTTCTTGAGCTCCAGCTACACTCCTGTTTCTGGATTCCATATTTTGAGTGTTTCCATTACTCAAATCGCCCCACGTTGGGCGCCATTGTGTTACGATCCGTTTATTATTACCTTTATTTTATATTATACATAAACTTGTTATTAAAATCAACGAAATCGTAACTTATGAAACAGAAAACAATTCATTCAATTCTAAAATAAGTGACTTTACTCAAAAAATATTCCGACTGACAATTCCTTTTTTTTTGTATGTTTGCATGCCATCCTAACACATGCAAACTAAACGAAATTATTTTTAGAAAACTTAAACCATAACACTACCTACCGTTTAAACTCGATCTAGTTATTATTGGCTATGTAGAGTGCCGGCTTCCGCGACCGTTCGACCGCCGCACATAGGGGTAAATGACAAGTCTAGTCGGCCAAAAATATTTAAAAACCATTTTCTGTTGGTTCAAGTCTGTTGATTACGAAAAAAATATCATAAAAAATCTAGGACCTCTGGTATCAATCTTGCGAATAATAAACAATGAGTGAGATAATAGATACGATAATTCACCTCAATTTTAATTTATTTACGATTTATAATAAGAAAATGGCCAACTCAATCATTCACCTGATGTGAAATTGATTTATTTCATTATTATTCATTATTTCATTTCATTTAGCTATTACATAAATGCATACCTGGTCTCTCATAATCCATAATGAGATGGTCTTATAAAAGTTTGAGAGGTAACGCAGGAAGCACTGAACTATGCATTGAAAGAGATATTTTTGATGCGTTAAAAAACTAATGTAATGCAACCGACAAGTTCAAACAAATTTTTTCGCTAATTGATGATCAGGGAAAAACGATTTACGCCATTGATTCGAATCACCCACTATTCTAATTGACCATTCGGTGCAATTTTCCCATTTCTGATGCATTTTTGGAAACTGATTTTTGGCCGGCTAGATAATAACTTTACTCCACTGTGCGCCGTTGGGTCCCAGGAGGACTTAGGGTTCCTACCGTATTTTTGGTGCTCATTTTGTTGATATATTGCCGACCTCCGACCGATCAAGTTACAGGTTGACAGCTTCTTCTGACCTGCTATCTGAATGGCAGCCATTTTGAGGGAACAGAGAGAAAGAAAGAGATAGAGAGAGGCAGGATGCACTGCAATTGGACTGGGACCAGCCACCGTACCGATTTCCGCCGACAGAGGGAGTGACTTGCCAGGATTTCAAAAGTTAACCGTATTTACCGTGTATTTCAACCGTATTTTCCTGGAGAGACCGTATTTCTTCGGCCTCCCCACACCGACCAGGCCGCCGGTTAACATCAACATTTGTTATTACTTGTACATTTTTGTATATAATTTAATCCAGTAGGAATAAAAAACTGAACGTTTATTTTGTTGCCAATTATTGTGCCATTGATAGTCAATTTATTAAATCAGTTTCATCTAGGTGTGTAGTTAGAAGAGGTATGTACCTTTTTTAACGCCTAAAGACAGTTGAAAAGTAGACACTAAGAGAAGACGCTACCACCCCAGACTTCATCGATACCCTTCTCCACTGATACTAAAGTCTACCAGGGCTCTTTAATTCTTTGTAGATTATGTGAGTGAAGTGTTGTTTCACTGTTTGCCCTACTGTCGCCCGAGCAAAGGTAAGGGGCGTCCAGGGTGAGAGAAAAAGCCCATCACAATAGTTGATCCATCCTCAGCAGCTATTCGTGAAAATTTCATTTAGTTGCCCATAAGATAAGGTCTACTAATCTTGGACGCCTGGTTAATGAAGAAAGTTGGAAGCTCATGCTGTTGAAAGGGTGGAATGGCATGCTCATTCTCCAGACATATATTGCATCGATAATGTCTGGGAAGAGATGCATAGACAACTGTCCTTACTACAACTAATGATTAAAAATCTGGAGAAGCTTTTGAACGCTTTGCTGGATATTAGGACCAATGTTGTACCTGGAACTTACACATACGAAATGCTAGTTTATAAACATTAATTGTCTTTAAATATATTTTTTTGGGATTCAATGGTTTAGTTGTACTAATCTGATAGTGCCCCTTCAACAATAACACTGAAGCTCTTTCTGAGACAGCTGGATTAGCTTTTTTTTGTGTAGCAAGATGAACTCTCTATGAATCTTTTTCCTAGGATGCCTCATATGTGAACAGAAAACTACAGAAGAAAGTGCGGAATAGTTTCTGGAATAACGTGCGTTCAAAAAAACTCGTCGTTAAGTATAGGTTGCAAACGGTATGGAAAAATGCTAGAGAAAACTTGGTCAAAACAAAATTGAAAAGCAAAGAGAATTTCGACAGAAAATGAAACGAAATACACAACAAAGTAGGAGATAAGGTGCTCTTGAATAATAAGAACATATGTATGTATCAGTATGTACGACCTGTATATTTCCGTACTAGAGACGGCAAGGACTGTATAACCTTACATCATATTAAAAACGTGCCTCAGATAGATGGAACTGATCTCGAGAAACGTAATCTGTATATGTATGTTTGTAACCATTGTCATTCATGTTTATCAATTCATGATGTTATTATAAATACAACACATAAACAATGTATAAATAATAGTATGAGTATTCAGAGTGTTCATTCATTATTGTATTACATCATACAATTGCCGATCTGAATCTCCACCCTCAGTTATAAGCTGTGATCCGTTCCCATTGAGTCTGTCGTCATCCCCCCACTGCATACACGATTGACTGAACCTACCCTAGCTAGGTACATTACAAGGCTATGAAATGTTGAAGGCTGATGTTCTATGACTGAGCGTATGTCTTTCCTTGAATTACTTCATCTTCAGAGCAAAGATTATAGAGTACTACTCTATAATCTTTGCTTCAGAGCTTCTCAAACTGAAAAACTGAAAAAAATAATGAAAGTCATATAACTATCCTAATTTTGTATGAAAGAGTAAGGCACTTTTCAGGAATAAGTTCGATATTAAGAGGAGTTTAAGGGGGTAAAGACCACCACTTAAACGATCGCTAGAAGTTACGAATATTACAATAGCTTTCGTCAAAAAAAACTACTCTACGAACGTCTTATCTTAATTTCAGCAGGTTTCAAATTGTAGTCAATAGCGAGACTTTTCGAGAAATTTTCCTATGTGGAAATTCATTAAAAAAGTAATTTCACCTCGGAAAGTGAATAACATAAATTAGCATTTGTTCTCATAATAATAATGTTTCTTTATTTAGTAGAAATTACAAGTTATAATATAATATAAGAATAAAATTGACAAGTGAATGAAAAAATATTTCTGTGGTGACGAAAGCAATTAGAGTTTGCCACCCCATGACTCAGAAGAAAGATATCTGCATTTTGACCCTCAAAGTTCTCTAGGCCCCAAAAGTTATGGTCTAAAACCATCGGAGAATGACATTACCCTTCAGGTAGAAAAAGGGACTAGACACCTTGTCTGGCGCAGGTCTATGAACCCATTGGGCAGGTATAACAAGCCAGAATCACCGTAGAGAAATTCAGTATCAATTTGGCAAGTTCCCATTTGTTACCCCTCTTAAAAGAAAGTGGGAGCTTAGAATGAATCAACTAATCTAATCATCCATTCTTCTCTCGACACAAATTCAGTAGGTACCAAATCTCTTGAAATATCTTTATCCCATAAAAAGTTCCAATCCAAGTCCGAAGGGAACCTTCAGAAGCGTGGTACTCAGGAAACAATTTTCCTAGCATCTTATAGCAACGAAGTGAAAATTCATTATCCCGTGGAGAACGTGTTCAGGACTTTCCGCCCACATTTTTGTTCAAAAACTTCGTTAGAGGTATTAAGAAAGTATAATTAGGCAGCCCCATATACCTGGAGGGCCATCTCCAGTAATTAGAAGATTTCAAATGCTCCCGGGAACGTGCTCAGCGAGTAGAGTCTCTCATAAAATTATCCTACCTTCTTACAAGATCTGGTCGCGTTAAAGGCGCACAATATGTGATTTAAAGCTCCCGTATCGGGGGTCGAACTCAAGCTGGAGTATCCTATTACAACGGGTAATTTAATTTTCTACCAGGCTTTATGTTTTAATCAATGTGAGATGTGATCTGAGCTCGGATCTTCCTTCTGCGACAAATATATTTCCGCGGTTCGAAGGATATCCGTCGAAGTGGAAAGATTTTTTTCTTAGATTCCGCTGTTTCTTCTGCGACAGAGAAGAGGGATGAAGTTGTCTTTTCGATTTACTGGCTCGATGTACCGATGGCTTATGGGTGGTGTAACGGAGTTAATAGGATCTGCAATGAATCTTCGCTGTCTTAATTGTCCGGAATGCTTATCGTTTGGAACAAGACGAAGGCCCCACTTATAGTCAAGAACTCATGTGTGAGATAATAAGCTTTTTGTCTCGATCGGTTCTTTTCTTTCTCCCACAAGCTTCGTTAATTCCAACTCACCATCCATGGTGTACTCATAAACTGCCTTTCATTTCACGTCTCAAAATATTGAGAGCTTGTTATTTTTAGCGTTATTAGTCAAGGTTGAGGAACCCTATCCCTACAATGAGAAAATCTATCTATAGAGCCAAAATTTTTTAAATAAATGTGGCACACTATCACTAGGGGAAGTGTGCCTATGATAGCATTCTGCCTGTGATGGCACACTATGGAAAAGTCTGTTATTATCAAGTGAATATGGTTATGTTCGCTAAGGTTGTTCGCCAAATGGCATTATTGGAAGGTATACGACATTTATGCCTATGATGGCATAGTCGATGTTTTCCTAAGATAGCATAGGGTGCCATCATATTCTTTGTTTTAAATTAACAGTTATCCAGCAAGAAGTAAGTTAAGAGACAACTTTGGAAAGATGAAGATATGGAGGAAGTGCTGAATGCTGTGGAACAGAATGTGATGGGTTGAAAGCCTTCAGCTAAAACTTTTAACGTGCCATCGACAAGATTTGCACTAAGTAAAAGACCTGCGATCTAGGTGGACGAAGGCCTACTTTCTCGAATCAGGTGGAAACCGAACTGGTTGACCAATTTAACAATCAATTTTATTTTATTTTCAGTTATATGCCATGATAGGAAACATATGCGCTTATGATGGCACCCAGGACCAAACTTTTGAAAATGTTTTCATTCATTTCCTTTCAGATTAATGCTGAAAATATGCGAAAAAATGTATACTACATATGAGTAATACTAAATATGTATAGTCGATTTTCCAAAACATTTTTTTCACTAAGATATTTTGATAATTCGTTATGGGTGCCAACATGGGCACAGTTCCCATACCTATATTTTGAAATGTTTGCTCTCTTATAAAAGTGATTCAAATCAGAGCAAATGCATCATTTCCATTCTTCCCATAACGTCTGCCAACTTCTGGGTTATTTTGAATTCTGTATTGTTGATAATTCAAGAAGCACCTTAAATTTTGAGGTATTTTTGATGCTACCATTTCGAAACTTCACACTTAACCTTTAACGTTTATGAACCATTTATTCGATGAGCCATATAGATTCTTCGACTCTTGTAAATGTTTTAATAATAATAATGATTCATAAGTGGCTTCTTCACTGCGTCCGTGAAAGCATATCAGCTGGCAGATCAGTAAATTTCGCTCTTCATTTGTGTACGACTACACTATCAAGGTTTTAAGACTGCTATAAAGATGTTTTTGAATAAGTATGCATTTTACGCAATAGAGGATTTTTTAAACGAAAACTTGCGTCTTGATCCCGCAGGAAACTTGTGTATCGATTTCGATGTTTAAATTTGTATTTCGATTATTTATTTATGTAATTGTGAGTATGTCCATTTTGTATTATGAGGAATGCAAACTATTTTCAATTGTAAAGCATGAATAAAGATTATGATTATGATATCAACGTAAAGCGTTTTCAGTTTATATGGAAAAGTAGATGGTCTACCATTTTGAGTAGAAGGCTAATTTCTACTAGATCCTATAACACAAAAACATCTCAGCTAGAATATTTCCCATCGTCACTAAATGGAGAACGTTCTACCGAAGAAAAGCAGATGCTGACCATGGTTTCGGTCTCATTTGAACTCGTCAGAGCAACACATCGTCTTTTCCAACGGAAAAACGTTTGGAATTGATAGACTCTTATTGAATGCACTAGCGTCTGCCAGTATGCAATAAGAGTCCATAAATTTCAAACGTTTTTCCATCGGAAAAGCAACTGTGTAGCTCTGACGAGGTCAAAAAATGAGACTGAAAATGACAAAGAAAAGCAAATGCTAACCATGTTTTCGGTCTCATTTGACCACGTCAAAGCAACACAGCTTGTTCTCCGATGGAAAAACGTTTGGAATTGATGGACTCTTATTGCATACTGGCAGACGTTAGTGCATTCAATAAGAGTCTATCAATTCCAAACGTTTTTCAATTGGAGAAGACGATGTGTTGCTCTGACGAGGTCAAATGAAACCGAAACCATGGCCAGCATTGGCTTTTCTTCGATGGAACGTTCTCCATTTAGTGACGATGGCAAATATTCTAGCTGAGATGTTCTTGTGTTATAGAGTAGAAATTAGCCTTCTTATCAAAATGATAGACCATCTATTTTCCATGTGAACTAAAAACGTCCAAGGACGGTTAATTACCTCATTCACCTGGAACGAATATTACAGAACTTATTTATCGTTTTTTTTAGCTGTTTCAGTAACGAACTAATAACTGGATCTTCCCGTCGAAAATTAACATAAGAATGAGTTTTCATCGGGTTTCATTTGGACGAGATGAAAATTGCAAGCTGAAAGCTCAACTGGGACCGATTACAGACCATAACAGAGAAAAAATTCATGAAAAACATCATGGTGCAATCATTACACAAATTCAGTTGAGCGAGCGAATGTACGCACTAGTTTTCAGACAAGCTTTCATCCCGTATCCTGTGAGACGGCCATTTAAATGGTTTCCATTAGTGACGTTCTGTATTCAAAAGCGCTTAGCGAGAATATGGAAACATCGTTTCGGTAACCTTCTCTCATTGTACCATATCGTAAAAATAACCATGGCCATGTAATCCAGCTGGATAAAAAATATAGGGCCGACAGTAATGGTGAAATCATTCTCGTGAACGTTATTCACCCGAATTTGCGTTCGGCGTAACAAGGGGAGCAAAAATGTTATTTTCAAAAGGTGGGTATTAAAGATAAAACTTATAATATGGGGAGTCCAGGAGAGTTGAACCCCTTTTCACTCTGAAGCTACATCGGTAGCATGGTAGCAACTCATTTTTTGTGTGAAGATATCATGCCCAAATAGGTCACGATTGATAATAGTACGGTGATGGTGAGATGAACATTTTGAGCACAGCAATTATTTTTTTAGGAATCGAAAATTGGCTCATGCCTCCCTTACCCATGGGAGAGTTGAACAGGGAGCGAGAGAGACTTGACCATTAGTTTGTCTGTCAGGAAAAGTATTGAAAGAAAACATTTTCCAATGACCAACGATTATTCATGTCAAGGTCTATCATCAGATGTATCAGCGTATGAAATACATATTTGCTATTTCAGAGTCACTCTCAATTATTTCCGAGATGTGTTTTCCTTCGTCGAACCTTTCTATATTTTTTTATATTTATTTCTATTATTCAATCTTCTTTTTTTGAAGCAAACTATTATCTAAGCTCAGTGCGCAAAACTTGGACCAGTGGTTGTATCTACCAGCCAAAGCATGGGTCAAGTCTCCTGCACTCCCTTTTAGTTTATTCAACAGATGTTTTCTTGAAACTTTCACAACTATTACTAAACAAGCTTATCGTTCGTGAAACAATATTAATCAATGAAAATAATTAAAAAACGCACTGTTTTCATTTGTCTACTCAAGACCAAGAAGAATTCGTCTAGAACTAATCTGAGATCTATAATGGCAGTCTTCACGGGACATTCTAGACTCAGAGTCCAAGTAAACAAATTCAAGAATCACTTCCCCTCTGACATCATCTCCTTTTTGAGTATGATGGTACTAGAGGGAGATACCTAACTCTGTGAGCTTGCTTGTGTGCTACAATATGGTTGTGGTCGCCGGTTTGGTGGGCCCAGCAATCAGTAATCAGTATTCGGCCAAACCAATTCAAGACTATTTTATTATTTGAAACATATGTTGAATCATCAAATTAGAATTCTGCTACTTCTGCTAGGTACGGTACAAGGAGAAAAATAGTATATTCGGCCATTTCACAATAATAGCGAATCTTTAAAAAATGGTTTTCTCTTAGTTGGAATATTTCTAATGTTACTCGCTAACATGTTAGGTAATACTTATTTGGCTTCAGATGAAAATTTTATTCAACCTAGCTTTCATATGTTATCCAAGATTTTAATTTCCGAAATGACATGGTAAACTTATTAGTCTAACGAGCTCAACAAATTAGTCTGAATCAGTCCTTAATATTAATGAGTTGAATCAAATAATAAATCCTTTGCCGGATGGGCGCGTGATGTGAAATATTAATGTTTCCCATATGACAATAATTTTCAGTAACTAACTGAACACGCAGCGAGGCATGTTTGTGCGTGGTGAAGGCAATCTGTGGAATAGTAGATCTGTGCTGCTATTTTACTTCATGTCTCTAATAACGAATTATGTTTCATTGGAAATATAACATCAGTAGGATATCGACCGTATCGTATCGTTTCGATTTTTGAAGCAGAGCGAGTATAATTCGGCTTGAAACATGATGAACATTCAACGAAAAAATTATTGTTTTTACAGGGCCTAGATTGTAATATCCGAGACAACATGGCAGTGGGCGTCAATTATGAAATTCTATAATAAATAGTTGAAAGGAGCAGCACACTAATGCAAAGCCAACTGGGATCTTGCAATCTGTTATAAACACCTAGTTATAAACAACTACTAATAAAGTAGCGATACCAGGGGATTGTATGAATAGAAGATCAGAATTTTCGAGAAAATTTCATAAAAAACTAAAAACAGAATTACCCGATTTTCATTAATATAAGTTTATCACATTTAAGTGATAATTTTTTACTAACTAGAGTATAAAAATCAAACTTACAACTGGTCTAAAAATCGCGAAGATTTGGTAATTCTTCTGACGATGCAATTAATGACATTATATCTAGTAATAAGGATTAATTCAGATGCATACCACCTGATGATATGAATATCAACAAGTGTTATGATCCGTATTGCACAATAGCCAATATGCCATCATTGTATAAAGACCACATCTGTCTTTATACAATGAACAATGATGCCATAGTCACTCGTCAGGGACCCAAATGGAGTACGCACAATCGAAGAAAGGCAGATGATGACCATGGTTTCGGTCTCATCTGACCTCGTCAGAGCAACATAGCTCTTTTTCCGATGGAGAACGTGGAGAATGAAACACAATTTCATTCCTTCGTGGAGAACGATTGGAATTGATTGACTCTTATTGAATACTGGCAAGTGCTATTGAGTGCTATCTAGTAAACAGAGAACTAATGAGTACCATACAGAGCACAGAGCGCCACCCATTATAAAACGATATCCGATTCAATCCCCTCCAGATAAAAACCCAAACGAAGACATATGTCCCACGCTCTGTATTATTGTATAGTACTCAGTAGTGCTCTGTTTACTAGATAGTACTCAATAGCGCTTACCAGTATTGTCAGCATCTGCTGTTCTTCGATGAAGCGTACTCCATTTGGGGTCCTTGACGATGGCAAATTGGCTAGTTCGGATCATAACACTTGTTGATATTCATATCAGCGGGTGGTATGCATCTGAATTAATCCTTATTATTGAATTCATTGCCTCCCCGTTTAGGCGTGATAATTCTTTATTATTATATCTAGTATTATAATATACCAAAAAATACAACCAAATCAAAAAAATATGTATGGAAAATATTTCTCGGATTTCGTGCGACAATAGAATACGAAGTAAATACTGAAACGAGTTTGCCTAATTTGGCTAATATATTAACAGATTATGCGGCTATTATGAGAAAAGCTGACGGAACAGAATGCGAAGAAGCAACTGTAAAAACAATTGGGAATACTACGAGTAAGCTACTCCAGGAAAAATACTTCAATGACTTCAAAATTGTATTCGACCGGTGTTAAAAATCAGTTAATGCCAATCATAACTGGGAACAACTAGCGTTAGACAGATCACAGTGGAGGTCTTTGGTCCACAGCTATAATGGAGACTCGAGAAGAATACAGCGGCGGCAAGATCTGGTTGGTGACTATCCCGTAGTGTGGAAGGATCTGTAGGTCACGGTTGGGTTTCTTCAGTCACAGGAGGGCACACAATCGCAAGTAGCCCTAAGAAATTATAAGTTCGTTCGCACCCATAGTCCAGTTTTTTAGTCTTTTTGTAGATTTATTCTCAATAACGAGATTCAGCAATGAGTGTGATATTCAAAAATGTAGATGCAAGAAATGCAAAACGTAAAAGTTTACAGCAAGATCCAAACAAGCGAAAATGCAGTTCAGCAAATTTGAGTTCAAGTGATTTGGCTAGAATCATTGAATTATGGGATGAAAGTACACCAGCAGGTTTACAGAATTTTTTTTACGAGGTGGTGAACCAGCTGATTGCCTTATAGATTGGGAAAAATAATAATGGAATGCCAAAAAACAGAATTGAAAACAATCCGATATTCAATGCCAAGAAGGATCGAAAAGTTGTAAAAATAGTAGGTAAGTGGCTTGTTTCCAATATTGCAAACGAAAGTGCATGCCCTGTTCGGTCGTTCCATAAATTATTGTCCAAAAAAGGGTAAAATATTACTTCCAGTCGATTTTTCTTGAGATCAAATCGTTTCTGGAAATCTGAGGGTTACACACGGTTTGACAATATTCCGGTAGGCAAGAACACAAATGCAGTTAGACATTTGGCGAATAAAGGAATTCCTGAACAGCAATTAATAAAAATAACCGGACATAGCAGCTTCATGGTGGCATTCTGCTTTAATCTCTTAGCCAATCTGTAACTTTTCATAAGCTTATAGGAAAATTGCAATTCTGGACGTTTTAAGTGATCTTTATAGCTTACAGGAATCCGTAACTATTTACGATAAGTAGTTCAAAAGTAACACTGTGAAGAAGATAGTAACAGGAACATTTCCAGAATTGCAATATATACGAATCTGTCAATCAGACACTTACAGATCGATCGTACGCTACAGATTTGTAACTTACAGATGAAAAGCAGAATAAAACCATTAAATCAACAAAACCGTACCTACTTGAATATTGACCAAGAACGCCACGGTGAAATAATCAACACCATGCGAGGAATTTCTTCAACAGTGGAGAATTCTTTAAGCGTGTTACTTAAGGATAATAGAAACACGCTTTAAGCATTCTCTATGACAAAATCATCTCGGTATTATCAAGGCTACTAAAAATCATATGAGTAAGTCAAAAAGGACAAATCGCCAGGGTCGTAGAGCCAGGCCAAAAATGAATCACTAAAATTGGGTCTACCCAAAAAGTGAATCTATCAAAAAGGTAGAATTATGGGCTCACCAGAAAATGATTATTGATTGTACGACTCCTAGGTTTTCATCAGTATGAAATTTCAGATGGAGAACGGAATTCTGCAGATATTGACGGTATTATTAAGCATCATATTATCTCGTTCGTCGGAGTCCTTCCTGAGAAGAGTCGGCTCCGCATCTGACAAACAAATAAATCATACAAAGAGATTTCCCAGTCTGTTTTTTATCCTGAACGTTCTATCATTATTTTGTCTAGTGTAATTGACGTGCGGATATTCGAGTTCGAATCCGGACTAGAGGTTCTTCTATTGAAAAACATTGAGTTGCCGAAATAAATCAGGTTTTTCCTTTCGGCTAGCATTCTATTCCCGCAACGCTACATGAATGATACAAAAAGAAATATCGTTCAGATATTGTCTGAATACTATCTCAGAGTGAAACATAATATTCAAGTACTGCGGTATTGTTAACAAAGCTTTTGAAAAAACCCTGTACTGAATGATACTCTAGATTGTGAGCCGAATGTTTTACTCATTTTTCAGAAAATAGTAGTACATGCAAAATGTGGAGAATTTTATAAGCAGAGGTATTTTAATGACTATAACTAGTGGTTATTCTCCAATTTTCCAAACATCGTAAACTCATCACGATAACAAACATACAAACTACTCTGAACATCTGAATACAAAGCTGGGCAGTAGGTAGGTACCCAGTACGAATAACTGAACACGACAATCTCATTACTCTAGAAATCTAGAGTAAATTTCCCAAGTAATTGAAGATTTTTTCAATAGAGAACTCGCCAGTCTTATCCGTCATGACTAGTTCCGACCTCTTTTTGTTTTTCCAGGGCTGGCATAGCTCATCACCAAAATTCAAAGTGTTTCTTGGGAGACCTAATGGGGACCTTTGTCATGTGTTATTTTTCTGTAACCATTAGGTGTCAGATACGATATTTGGAATGTACCTGTGCTGTATCCAAATTATATCCACATTCTATAAATTTTATGTTCCCGCCCAATGATATCTACGTGACATATTTGTAACATTGTTCTTCATTTGCCATGTATCATTTTGAGATCATGAACAGATCATGACACCATAAGCGTTTTAACTACCGTCGAGGGTGCTGTAAAACGTAAACAAATATGGAGGATTGTGAGAAATGCTATTGTTACTGTCGTTTTAATATGTATTTATTATGATTTTGACGTTTTGTCAGTTGAATAGTGGATTACTGAAAGTGAAGTGCAGATATTGAACGTTTGATTAGTTACACTGATCGACAAAATTATAGCTTTGTTCTCCCACCTAAGGAAAATATATATATTTTTAATCTTCGTAGCCAAGGTATAAACGCACGATAAATAAAAAGTGGAAGTTAGCTCTTGTTGTTTTTTAATAATTATATTCATGATTTTTAACAAAAACAATGCATTATAATACTTGCAATGGTGTAAAAGATTCCGATCGCTTAGATCTTTTGTCTTTTCTGCTGTAGGACGACTCCAGTATTTCTCTAACGATGGACCAACAATAATCAGCAAGCATAGAGGGTTCCCCTTTGCCTTGCTAGCGTTTTTCGAATGACGCGATGTCTTGATGGAATCGCTCTACATGCTCGTCACTTACGGCTCCCATATTTTGTGGAAAGAAATTAATATGTGATTACAAAAAGTGTATTCTTAAGCCCGTTTGCAACAGCCGAGAATTCTCTAAAGAATTTGCTCGAAAATTCATGCGCCGTGAATTATATACCGTTGCATACGCACTTTCGGTAGAATTCTCTGTTCAGTTGCATACAAAATAATCTCTGCCGTTTTCTTATCAAAATTTGGTAAATAATTCTCCAGAGAATTCTCTGCTGTTGCAAACGGGCTTTAAGGACATGTTGCATCCCATTTTTTGATGAGCCTGTAACATCGTTTTGACGATATTTACATATTGCGGAGATTTGTGATTGCCAAGAAAATTTTTGGTCACTTCTACAAAGGACACCCAGGCTCCTTTTTCAAAGTCATTCAATGCTGCCAGAAACCTAACTTGTTTCAATAGTTCGTTTATTTTATAAAGTATCGTAGGGTACAGAAGTGCGAACATGGACAATTCACGCATGTCTTTTATTTTGATAACGGGAGCTAAACAAACGTAAGTCCTACTATTATTTTTGTAATAAGGTGAGGAATACCTAACAAAAAAAAATATATATATATATATTTATATAAAAAAGTTCCCAAACACAGTTAATGCACGTACGGACGTTAGTACGTTGAGTGTGGCATATTCCAACTTGATTCCAAAATGTTGAAAGCCCAGTTAAATATTTGGTCGTTTCGTTACGCCACTGTGCAAGTGTCATGTTGTCTCTCGTGTTTCCGTTGTGTTTGTAGATCGTTTTTCTTCCATTCATTTGAATTCTGCGTTTGATGTGTCATGACCCAAAAAGCAAACATACATCGATGCCTAGATCCGGTAGAACTCGTTTTCCCGTTTTATTTTCATTTTTATGACGATTTTCTGTACATGAAAATATTGAAAAATTTTTTAATATTCTGACAGTGAGTATTTTTCCTTTTTTCCTTGGCCTGTCTTGCTATACAGTTGTCTTGCTCGGTCTGCTTTGATGTTTAATGTTGTTTTCGGTGTTTTTATATTTTTTATATCCTATTCTGTATTTGTAATGTATTAGATCGATAATTTTAGTAATTTATATGAATATTATGCCATCATATTTTTATATTATCTATGTCACTGTTTATAAAATAATTTTCCATTTTTTAGCCTGAAGAAGGCACAATAAAGTGCCGAAACGTCGTGAAAGAATAGTTTCTTGTGTTTGTTCCTTGGACCGATATTTCCCAACTGTAATTATTAATTGGAACGAGATTTTCCTGTTCGTAAGTACTATTATTTTTGTAATAAGGTGAGGAATACCTAACGAAAAAAATGTAAATCTCTTAGGTGGGAGAACCCTTGTTGAATAGTGTTATTTGTGTATCATAGTGATTTTCCAGTGAAATGGTGAAAAAAATGAAAAAATTTTTTCATTTCGAATCGTTGGGCGAATTTTCGTTTATTAAATTCAAACTTTTATTTAATTTGTTATTTTTGGAGTGGAAAAAATTTTTTGTCAGTAGATTCTACGTATAAAAGTGCCTAAGAAGGTTCAAGTTTCAGATCTGTAACTTCAAAGACAAAAAAGTTATGAGAACTCATGGAAATCGTCATACTAATTTTTTGCAAATAACTCAAAAAGGAGGAATCGTAGGAGGCTACGGTTTTCGCCAATCTTCATTTCTACGAAGAAGAGAAATGTTTCATCCGTTTTCTTCCAGCTCTAATAGTTCTCGAGATCTTCTCAGTAGACAACGAATTGTGCCCGTCCTGTACTTCAAACTTCTTAGGACAGCAATCCTCAGGGATATTATTGCCGATTTGAAAAGCACGCTTGAGATGAACTCTTCCATTGTTTGAATATATAATATATGCATCCACTGTTCGCCTAGAAAGCAACTGAAAACTATTGGCAAATCTTTTTAGACCTCTCGAGTCTATAAATCACATCATTGGATTTTAGATTTTTCGTCTTTGGGTACGGCATTTCTCGAATTTTCTACATTTCCATCCGGGACAAAGGAGAAAGCCAATATATGAAAATTACGATGGAAATAACTTTCAGATTGGATGCTGTGTCCACGTAGGCTGTTACTCGAAGGGAAAACGAAATCGCCTCCCTTTCGTATCGTATCATAAACTTATATGGGATAAAAATTATGTAGCCATGAAATTCGGATCTTGAATTGGCACTTTTTCAGATTAGGGCCTTGAAGATGGAGCGTCAGTTTCAGAGAACTCAGAAATGGCTATTTTAATACTTCTTTCAGTTGGAAATTCGTTCGCGAATTTATTGTCGACATTACTGCCAATAAACCAGGAGACCACTTCAATAAATAATCTCATTTTGAAGGCGTTTCGTTAGCGATGGGAGGCGTCCTTTTTATCAACCAAGTTATTACCCGATTTTCTGCAGATGATGTTCAATACTTATTATTCGACCATATTGGTAAAATAATCAACCAATACTTATTACCTACAAACTCTTTTATTTATTTATTTGGTAACAAGAAATACAAACGGGTTCATCACCCGTAAATAGTACCACATTTCACAATAAATCAAAGAGTATAGTGAAATTATTGGACAGATACAATTAAGAAAAAGGGAGAAAGTAACAAAATAAGGTTTATTGTAGCAACAAATCTCTCACTTCAGACGAGAGAGAGAGAGAGAGAGTGGTTGCAACTAAATAAATCAGCAATGTCATGTAGTTCGTTGCAGGAGCGAAACATTCTAACTAAAGCTCTGTTCTTCGAAGCGTTTTTCTGTTTTTTTTGAAAGGGATACGGAAGGATTCAAACCTTCTCAAATTTAATGTTGGAACGTTCAAACTCAGCTCTTGCAGCAGCTGTGGCTCTTGCAACTCATCACTTACAATTCTTCTCATTTTAAGAAGATCACTCATCCTACTCCTTCTTTCTAATGAGATCAAACAAAAATGCTTTCTTGCCAGGTAATAAAAGTTTTCATTATCGATTCGATTATAGATTCAATGGCTTTATAAGTGACCTAATAAGACCCTCTTAGGTTTCCTTCTTCTGCGGAGGTGAACAAGTGGTGGTGGTCAAAATTAACACCTCAAGAAGGGTGTTTTTGAATCTTTTTTTATATCTCCCCAGTAAATCCTCCCAATCTGTTCTTAAAAATGTAGAGCTCTAAATTCTAAATCGAATGAGAGCTATCGCGCATTTTTTTAAGAACCCATTTTTCTACTGAAGAACCTCGAAGTTGATTAAATTTTCAGAGATATTGTCATAGTCGTTGACCATTTGTATTCAGGTCTTTCGTTTTTGTTTAGGTCATTTCATCATATTTACACAGCTCGTGAAGATTGGGTTGAAACGAACATTTTATTCTGGCAACTGGCTTCATTTTTAGGTTCTCCAGTAAGCAGACTGGTAGAGCGATTCTTGTTGTCATTTAAGCTAACGCCTTTCAGTTCATTATATGATTTTCAGGCACATTATTATTACTCATGTCCATTTTGTACTACAATGTTCAATGTTTATTAGGGTTTTTGGTTTCATTTTTATCTGCATGAAAGCTTTGATTCTGCTTATATCATCTGTGTTCCAATCATTCCAACATAGGATTTTCGAAGATGGATCAGTTCAGTAGTTATAGCTATAGTTTGATAAGGGGGTTATATGCCACTGCGACCTTAAGGTCTATTGTTTCCTCCATCAGAGCTGTTCTCAGCGCCCCCTACAACTTGCCCTCCAGCTCCAGAGTTCCAATGAACTTCATTATCTGAGAGGGCTTCAAGGAAGCTAAGTCCTCATTTGCCCTATAATTTTATCGTCCAAGACATTCTTTACGCAGGGTTGCAATGGCAAGGTGAACAGGAATTTCCTCCACTCTCCCACAGAGTCTACACTCGTCAGTTTCTGATAGCCCCATTTTCATCATATGCTTTCCAAGGCGACAATGTTCTGTAAGGAAGCCAATGAGGAGGCGTAACTCATTCATGCTCAGATCCAAATACTATTAGAGTCCTGCAGTCTTAAAATTCCGGAGGAACTTCTTTGAATAATCTATTTCTGGAAGAGTATTTCTCTTTTGATTTCTTCCTTCTCCAGAAATTATTTTCCTATAGGTGCATTTTCCTATGCCACAGAAAGGTTCTGGGCCAGTTAGTGTCATTTTTGCTCCCTTTCTGGCAAGTGTTGTCTTCCTCGTTTCCTTTGATTCCAGAGTGAGTAACCCAGATTAAAGAGACCTTGTTGTTCTTGCCTATTTCATTGAGTCTCCTTGGGCAACCCCATGTTAGCTTTGAGTCGATGACATAGGCGTTCAGTGCATTAATAGCGGCTTGACTGACAGAATGGATCTTGATGTCACATCCTTGATAGTTTCTTTCTAGGTTTATGTCCACGCATCTTTCGGTTGCAAGTGTTTCCGCCCGAAAAACACTCGAGCAGAAGCTTAGCGATAGCGTACATTTGGTGCTTGCCCCGTATATACCAGCGCCAGCCCTGTCTTGGTTTTCGAACCACCAGTATAAAATTTAATAGTAGTTCTCAACTTTTAAATTCTGGATAGTGTGTTCTTTTTCTCATTCCTTTCATTTACAAAGCATCGTGTTGAAGTTTTTTAAATGGTAACTGTTTGTTTAGAAAGAAGCAGTAAAAACTCATTCAGGTTCAGGTACAGGTTCAGGTAAGAAGAAACCCCAAACCTCTGTGTATTTGGGTGAAATAAGATGCAGCACATCCTTGAAGGTTTGTTGTTTTGAGAAATTCTTCCAATATCGATTATTGCATCATGGAGATTCACAGGTTTGTTTTATTATAAATAGAAAATTCCCGGTATTCAATGGTACATAAAATATCTCGTGAAATACACATGGAGTGTGCCAGTTTTACCAATAGGCTTGTTCGAAAGAGGATTTATTGTGAATTCCGAGGAAAATATTCCTTCTTGAATAGTTTATGTAGAGGGTCATCTTGTGAAACAAAATATACTTATCTCAGTCCAGATCTTCGCTATAAACAAGTAATTATGACTTAATATCAGTCATCGTCACATAGTCCTTTCTTTAAATTGTTATGAAAATCCATAAAAGCGTTCAGGAGTACCTGATTTCGATTGAAATTTTCTGAAAATAAACATGGAACATCCTGGAACTCTTGAAGAATTATACTAAGGTCATATTCCGAACATTAATTCAGACTCCTCAAATTGTCCTGTAACTGCACTAACAATCTATACAATCATTCGTGATCTTTCACGAATATATTTTAATCTAGTAGAATGATAAATCGTCGTAGATATATTCAATATCAGACTAAGTATTTGCAAAATAATAAAAGATACATTTCTCCCAATTTCACTCCAAGTTTAATAAAAATTGATGACATAGATTTTTCTCCATATCCTTCGCCGACAAGCAGAGAATGGCGAGAGCTCGTGTTACAAAGTCGACAATATTTCAAACATTCTCCATAAAACACCGCAATACATATTCACGATGGCACACATCGTCTCCCATGAAGGCAAAGAGGAAGGAACACTAAAGTTTATCTTAACGACATCGCGGAGTGCGTTGAAAAACCCGAAAGGTATATAGAAAAGAGGGTTGCTACTTCTCGATGATATAAAGGAATGGAAATAGGAATATAGCGAGGACATTATTATCACTTCCAGTTTCATTATCTCTGTTTGGTTATCGCGTTCACCCTTTGGCCTTCAACAGTAATTGGTGTAAGGATAAGATCGCAGAAACACCTACTGATACGCACTTGTTTTGCGGTTATTTTTATGTGAAGATTAGAAAATTTTTCCTCACAATGTATTGTGTACTTGTATTGGAGGTGCAAAAAAAGTGCGGAGATTCCCTACGTAATTTCAAGAAAAAAAGTCCCATAAACATGCAATCGCAAACGTTTCGTTTTCGAGAAACAGTGTGTTAAAATTTGAATTTTTAGATTGGTATAAAAACAAGTTGTGAAAACATATTCATTATTATAGTTGGGAAGCCTGAGAGAGAAAATCGGAATATACTCGAGCGTGTCAGATTAATACAAGGGGACATACCTTGTAGCCTGTAGAGTACCTCTACCAAAAATTAGATCTGTAGGAAGGGGGAATTGTTGTCAAAATAGTTAAAAAAAACGATCATTGTACTTACGCGAGCGTGTCAGATTAAGATATACGAGGATGTGGTTAATTACATGTTAAAAGTATACATTCTCTTAAGCATGACGCGCCAAACTTGTAAAAAAAAAACGTTTGCATCCGCGAGCGCGGTGGCTTTTTTTCTAATTTTGAAGCTAAGGATTCAAGAATAACGAAAGAAATATAGTCTGACTGTTCAGCAAGCCAAAAAAATTAAAAATTGGTCAAAGGTCACGAAAATCAGTTTTGTTGAATTATCTCCTCTCCTGAGCTTCAAATTGTTTTCGCATTCATTATAAAAATTGTTAAGCATAACGTTTACCACAAATTTTGTCCGAAGCAATTTTTTCTACGTTTGAACGTTTCCGAGATATATAGCGATGAATGTACATTAGACTGGGTTTCTTAATTGATCTTGGCCTTTCGCATGTGTGGCTAAGCTCCTCGCCCTTACCGCCCTCTAGGTCGAAAACGGTTGAGAGTATGTAAAATTGCTACAAACAAAAGTTGTATAGAATTTTATTATCCACAACTTTCATAATGAATACAAAAACGATCAGAGGTACAGGAAGGAAGATATTTAAAAAATGCTTTGTTATCATATATAAACTGTCAGGTTAAGAAACCCTCACCAGATTAGTGTAGATTAATGGGTCAACACGTGTCTGCTATACCGTGGTTAACCTTCTGTATGAAAATTTGACTAGCTCGAGTATGTACAACTAGCGATGTTTTAGTAAGCTATGTTTCAATCTCGACTTCGTTATTTAATAGATTTCAATATCCTGAAAAGAAGTCAATAATGGGTCTTTTCTTGTGTTATTCTTTATTGAAGTTTTCCTAGCTTTCGTTCACAATTCTGAACTTTTCGAGGGACTAAAAAACATATAAAACACCAAAGTCAATGGACATCGTACCTTATTGTGAGTATCATATGATAACATAAGGTACGATGTCCATTGACTTTGGTGTTTTATATGTTTTTTAGTCCCTGAAGAAGTTCAGAATTGTGAACGAAAGCTAGGAAAACTTCAATAAAGAATAACACAAAAAAGACCCATTATTGACTTCTTTTCCCGATATTGAAATCTATTAGCGATGTTTTTTTGCATTTTCAAAGCATCGCTGTGACCTTGAGTGTCGCCCGAAATGACAGTCCCTTGAAAAGTAGCTTCCTTTGGGTCCAATTAACATATCCTCTAAAAATCTTACAATCTAAAAAAATGTTTTTTTACCCATTACCGTATTTGCGCATTCTCGCTTAGACCGGACGTATTTTAATCTCCCCAAGTCGGTAACAGACTCCAGACTGAAGACGTTAGCAGAACACTGCGATGGGAGAAGAGAAATGTACGCAGATATCTACCCTTGAGTAGCCTTATAGGAGAAAGCTCAGGTCGTTGAATGCCAGGTGTTGAATTATTCAATACGCTGCTGGCTTTTGACAAAATGTCCTCTGCTTCCTTCAGTCGGCATCGTTTGGTTGGGTTATGTGGCACTGACGAGCTCAAACAAGAGCGAAACCGGTCTGTCACTACTCACCATCGATGTCGGCACGTTCTCCGAGGTATACTGAAGGTGTAGATTTCTGCCAGTCCGAATTATGAAGTTAATTCAGAATCATTCCGAGAAAATTCCAATTCGGAGTTAAGAAAATACATCCATATTTTTTAATTCATTATCTAATGTGAAATTCTGAAGTTTCTCTTTCATGACGACAAAGGTATTCATTGAACCGTAGGCAACATGAATATATATTTTGCATATATTTATTTCGAAATTTTCTCGGGAAAATTTCGAATATAATCGCTTGAAAAAACTACCATTTTATCTCTATACATTTCGTCAACAATCCTCATATAACTGAAGAATGTCATCAATTATTTATCGAAGTTACATTTCTGTGCTCGAACTAAAAAATGTCTGAGCTATCAGAAAAAATAGGCAACCATTTCGAGTTGTGCAAGAAAAATTCAAAAATTTTACAGTTGGCTGAAGAATCGCAGTTGAAATAAAAAAAATTCAGAAATTGTTTCCTTGCCAACCAGTTGATACCGAAAACCGGTGGATTCTGCGGAATATATTTATTTTTTCGAGAAAATATTTTTACTGTAAAAACTCCATGATGCGATTTGATAATTTTTTCGATAAAATTGTCGGAAGGCCGATGAAAAATACTGTCACAACGATGATTTAATTTTTAATATTGCCCAATGACAGCAATCAACAGTACCTACAGCAACTTATATAGGTTTCGCGCATTGTCGTAGCTCATATGAAATTAGTGAGTGCCGTGCAATGAATTCCCATTGACTTTTCTAACTAAAAATATCTGGAGCACTTCCTGTGACTTATTCATCAGATAAACAGAGATTTCGTAAAGAAGTTGAAGTTATTTCAAATTATCTTCTTTCTAACTTAATCCATTGTATCCAACATATCCAACAATTGTATGCTACCACACTACTAATAATACCAGTTTTATCAATTTAGCCACATGAGCCACCATCATTTCGTTTCGACGAATTGCTGAATTGCACCTCCTTTCTATAACATCTTGGGGTCTATGAAAAACTTGAGATATTCGTGCGTAACATCGCGTCAGTGTGCGTCAACCCGATATGTTTTTTTGTCTGAATAATCTGAAGAATGGAGCGCGCTACGACTGTTTTCTAGGCCCGACTAAAAGTCGGTCATGTGCGTTGGTGCATTAACCTACGTGTTCTGAATTTCAACCGACAAAATAGTCGCCCACCGATTGTCGTTCGTGTGCGTTAGACCTTATCCGCGGCTTGACAAAGCTGGATCGGGAATCAACACTTGATTTACGGTCATGAGCATTCAGAATATCATTCTAGCTAGCATCAAATTATGATCCTTTTACATCCTTTCAATGATTCTCTATTGCTACTTTTTCAATATATTTAGCAATGAGAGGGAAGGTTTTGGTAATTTCGTTTTTTTTCTTCTGAAACCGGGGGATAATCAGTTATCTATCTATTTTTTCCGATGTTAGTATTTGGAACTCTTTCAAAGGAAAATCATTCGTCATATATTCATATTTCTGAAAATATTTTATAACTTAATGGCTATTCCATAACTATTTTATACTAATAACGAAGCATTCTACAATACGTACAGAAAAATTAAATGCACGGTGCTGTTATAAATGCGTTCTATTCGTAAATCTCAATCTATTTTTTATTGGAACGTGTTCCACTGAAATGGATAGGGATTTTATTAGTCGCAGTAGAATTCATGGTGAAATGCGTTGGATATTGAAAATCGTGAACTCGACGAAAATATCAGAAAGATATAATTCAGTCATGTGGCAAATACATATTTCGCCTTTTCTCGCTAGTTGCGTAGTCATGTATGATGAATGCAAATGTTCTGGAAAAAAATTTGAAATGACAATTACCAATTCACAGGTCTTGCTCCATGAGTTTTTCTGGACTCTACTGACACTCCATCCGAAGAATTGATTGATTTTAGTGAATTCCAGAGAAGTTTGATCAGTGATGTTCACTGATTTGGAATAAATCATAGTAAAAACATCGTTCTTTGGTCTTTTTACTCTTTTTAGTTCTTTTAATTGTTTGTCAGTATGCTGTACTTCGGATGCATGTAATTCACATTTGCATCTCTCCTTTTCTGTATGCATATTATATTTATTTTCTCCCAAAAAAGTGTCGAGTACTTATTCCCTGTTTAACGGATAATAAGGGTTATCTATTCCAGTACAAATTATAAAAAAATAAAAGTGAAATGATATCACAAGTCGATCAAGTTTAACCTTCTTATTGTGAAGACGTAAAAGTTGTTGAACAGTTCAGATTGATATTTTGATCAGTCACTTCACCAATGAAATTCTTTCAAGTTCAAAAATCTCTAGTATTTGAAAATCGTTACTCATTATAACATATAGAAGACCTTTGAAAAACTGTTCACTAAAGACAAATGTTTCGGGCCTTCAGCCCTCATCACTACGGTAAAAATTGCAAACAAGAACAATTTTTTGTGGCAAACCAAATCCACGAATCAACAAACAGTACCCAGTCGAACTTTTAGGGTTATTCATCTTTGCATTTTTTCATCATAGTGAGGGCCAAACGCATGGTCTACGGTTAATATTTATTTTTTTATTTAGCTTTCTTCAGTGTGTTCCAAACTGTTCTCTCTTCATCCTTCCTTTCATGATGCTCATTCAGTGCGCTAGTGAACTCATTTAGAGAGGAAGCAATTGGAGGAACATCGTCATTTATGCAAAAAAGTTGATTTCCATCGTCTCGCAACGATGTTGTACTTCTGACTGCTGACGTCATTTAATTCCTAAGATGAATGAAGATTATTAGTTTTGCTTGCACCGCAGTTCTGAACTGGTTCTGATAAAGTTAGGAGTTTCGACCACTCTAATCAGTATCACCTGGACACATTGAATTAGTCGTTGCTTCAGCTTTGGCGAAAATTCAAAATTCTCACTGTTATCAGAAGCAGTTCAGAATTTCTCAAACAAAGCTACATACTGAGTTAGTTTTAAATATGGAATGCTTACATTATCGCGAAAACGGGTCGCAAGATTTTTATATATTTAGGTGTGCAAGGAAGGTGGTATTTACATTGTGGTCAGATCTTTATTTTTCCGGAATAATATTGAACTGAAATGGATCACCCTGTATTTTTTCCAATTAGAAATCCTTAAGAAAACCTACTGAATACTTTTTATGTTAGTTTCCAATACTTGAATGTCATAATTTCTTATTTATAGCTACACATTAACATTATCATCGCCGAAGTTAAAATAATACATTGCGATGTCTATGATTGAATAAACTCGTTTAATTCGAATAATCTTCTGAATGTTTGTGGTAGAAAAATCAGCGATTTCAGGTCACATACAGTAAAGGCGATTTCTGCTTTGATCTAAATTGTCATTTGAAATTTCTGATTTTTTTATCACTCAAATATGGACCTCTAACATGAAACAAACATTAACGGATTATAGTCAAATTAAACGAGTTTATCCAATCATATCCATCGACATGTATCATTTTTACTTCGGCGGAGACAATGTTGATAAAGCAGTTTTGATATAACTCTGAATTTGTGGCATTTAGGTATAAATGGGGAACATTAAATGGAAAATATTCAGTACATATTTCATAAGGACCTCAAGAAGCATTATACAGGATGATCCATTTGAAATACAAAAATTCATTATTATTCCGAAAAATGGATAGATCTGACAAGATGAATAATATCATAATGTCGGCCATACAACAAAATTCCTTGCAAAGTAAAATTTATAAGAATCGTGCACTCCCCTTTCGCGATAATTAGAGGGTCCCACTCTTAAAACTCACTCTGTATAATTAAACTGAACAGCTTTCCTTATGAGTGTCCATTTTAATTACTGCGTAACCCTTGTGGGTTCCCACAACATTTCTTCTAGCTCCACCAAACTATCCCTAAACTACTGTAACATTTTCTTCACTTAATTAAAACTTAAGAATATTTATTTTCACTTATACTAACTAACTAGGTCACTATTATTTATTTTCACTCGCCGTTTGCACTGTAAACTGGTACTGTCCTGTCCTGCCCCTCCGCTGGGCTCATATATGCGCTGGAAACTTTCTCGCGATTTCTCGTACTTTTCAGAAAGAGGCGACCGCACAGGGACGAACTGGTTACACTACGTTATGAATCATTTCCCTCCACAAATACTTCTTGGCAAATTTCAAACTGATTCCTATTGTATACGAGGATGTATTGATATCTATAGTTAGCCTAGACCAGTTCCATGCATAAAAAAAATATTGAGTTACCATAGCAACGAAAAATACCTCAGTAGAAGTCTCAGTGTGAAGTTTGAGGACAAAAAAGTAAACCAGAGTTGAGCAATAAATTGAAAGAAAGAAGAAATCCACCGAAATTGTGAAAATCGAAAAATTGGAGTATCGAGCCATCAACAAGTACCTGTAATTAAAAGGGTTAAGAGGCAAGCAGATTTACGAAGATACGCTCAATACCTTTGGTGATCAATGTCCAATGTCCAATGGACTGCAAGCTTCAAAAGAGGTAAATTTTCCATTGAAGATGATGACCGATCGGGAAGGCCAGTTTATGTGTCAGTCCCCGAAAATATCGATGCAGTTCATGACATGATTTTATCAGACCGTATAATTGGGCTAAAACGGATATCTGAAGCACTGAATATTTCATACGAAAGCGTTCATCATAATTATAGTTCACGTCAATTTGGACATGAGAAAAATTGCTGCAAAATGTATTCCCAAATGTTTGAATGTTGACCAAAAGCGTGCAAGGGTAGAAGCATCGCGTTCGATCTGTGCTCGATTTGAAAACGATGTAGACTTCTTAAACTGAATTGTTACTATGGATGAGACTTGGGTACATTTTAACGATCCAGAAACAAATCAACAATCGATTGAATGGCGACACCCTGGTTCTCCAAGACCTATAAAGTTTTGTGTCCAAAAATCTGATGGAAAAGTTGTTGCTACAGTTTTTTGGGATTGCCATGTAGTAATCATGATTGATTTTTTGGATAAGGGTAGAACAATAACCAGAAATTACTATTCGACATTACTGACCACCCACAGGAACAAATTAGAGGCAAAAGACGCCAAAAGCTATCCAAAGGTGTTTTATTTTTGCAGGAGAACGCCCCTACACACAAATCTCATGTTTCTTTGCAAACATTCGTGATTTAGGGTTCGAATTACTAGAACTTCCCCCTTATTCACCAGATTTGGCTCCATCCGACTATCATCTCTTTCCTCAACTGAAAAAAGTTTGAAATGTCGTAAATTTTCTTCCAGCGAGGAGGTAATAAAAGCTGTGGAGGTCTGGTTTGCAGAGCAAGAAGAAAACATTTCTGAAAGGTCTAGAAACGTTGCAGATTAGCCGTAATAAATGTATACAATTAAGAGGAGAATATGTTGAGTAATAAAATATTTTGTCACTGAAAGTTTGTTTGGTTCTACAGTAGTCTAGTAGGCTAAGAATATTTAATATATTCCCGTACTTAGGAGTGCATAGAAAATAGCTATTCGGCATCGTAATTGGTCCGCAATATTGTATGTACAGGGTGGGCAAATTTCGATGTTTTAGCACTACAGCTTTTAAACCAGTGTAGATAGACAAAATCTGATACCCCATTCCGTTCTCCTTTTCTGAGAAACTAACAAGAGTAGTTGTCATTTTTGGCCACCTTCTTTTGTTTTCGAGTTATAAGTGAAAATTGGAAAAATGGCGATTTCGAAATAAATTTATATCTCCGCTAATACTGATGAGAGAGCTCTGAAATGAAAACATTATACAGGCACTTTTTTAAGTAGAATCCAGTGGCGTGCTCACCTTTTTAGCAGAGTTTTAAATTACGAAGCTATGACCCAAAGTTATGTTTTTTTTAATGGGAACACTAGATTTCTGTGCAATTTTTTGAAAGCTTAATTTTTACTGATTTCAAGAATATATAATAGCATATGGTTTGTATCAATATAAATAATAGAAAATGGTCAAAAACCTTTTTTCTCCATATTTCTATAGTTTTCACTTTTGATGAGAATAGAAAAATGTAGCATCTTATGATTATCACAGTCTCCTTCTATTCGTTTTTTCATTTCTATGCTTCTTACTCACTTTCTCCAAGATTCAAATTTTGAGGAAATTGGTAAAAAGAATGATATTGCCAGAAAGATACTGCTTTTGTTATAGAAAGCTCTATTTTTCTCTGCTCGTCAAAAGTTGAAACCATAGAAATATGGAGAAAAAAGGTTTCTGACCGTTTTATATTATTTATATTGATAAAAACCATATGATGATATATATTTTTGAAATCAGTAAAAGTTAAGCTTTCAAAAAATTGCACAGAAATATAGTGTTCCCATTTAAAAAAACATAACTTTGGGTCATAGCTTCGTAATTGAAAATCCTGCTAAAAAAGCGAGCACGCCACTGGATTCTACCAAAAATGACCACTACTCTTGTTAGTTTCTCAGAAAAAGAGAACGAGAATGGGGTATCAGATTTTGTTCATCTCCTCTGGTTTAAAAGGTGTAGTGCTAAAACATCGAAATTTGCCCATCCTGTACAGTGAAATAATTTTCCTTTTCGCATTATTCTCAACAAACCTTCTCCTTGGGTACTCCTTCTTCTTCCACCTCATTTTTAAGACCATGTCTGTTCATCCAGCCTCTTGTGATGTGGACGACATTCATACCATATCTTTATTGGATTCATAGTATTAGCTAAACATAATCATTCTAGGAAAAAAGGCTTGTAAAAAAGACCTATCTTTCCAAAATTTCTTTCTTCATCACCAGTGCCTACATGCCAAGCATTCTTAAATTTTTTGTGAAAAGTTTTTTCCTTCACCATATCCGATTGCTCCCAAGTCGCCGATTCCGAACTGAGATTTCATCGACCACTTCCTGGAACGTTTTCTGAAGTTTCGAACGAACGTGTACGTGTGAAGAACTACGTACGTCGTTAGGAGAGTATTTGTTTCGAAATATGACAGCCATACGAATCTTCAGACATTTCACTCGAGAAACTTTCGCTATTTATTGGAATTGCCAGACCATTGGTATTTCAGAACGACGCGCCATCGGAGAATTGGTGTAATCAATTTCGTATTATGTGAGAAGAAGTAGCGCTAATTTTTATAACCGATGAGTTCAGATGATTCAAATGGAATGCCTGATGAGAAAAAACAAAACAAATTCAGCTCAATATACAGGGTGTAAATGAATACTTACGAAAAAATTCAAGGGGTAATTCCCTTGTCAAGCAATAGTGGGGATCTTTCATATATTATAATTTTTTTGGCAGTAGCTGCTTATTTACAGCGCCCTGGAAAGAATTTTTTTTCTTAGAAATCATTTAATTGAGAAATGAAATCAAGAGGATATTCTATGGGAGCGGGAACGGGATAAAAAAATTTTTGGAGGAGTTTCCCTTTAATCTCTGCATGATGTACCAGGTAATGTTCGGGGATAGATATCAACCTGGAGAATGTAACTCTAGAACAAGTCGGCAGTTCAAATACTTAGGAAGCTTCATAAATACTAGGGCCAACCTAGACACGGAAATACACAACCGTATCAATTCGGCATCAAGGGCATTCTGGAAGCTAAAGGTCGGAGTGTTTCAAAATCACGACCTCAATCTGAAGACCAAGACAGTAGTGGTCCTCCCAACACTTCTTTATGGGAGCGAAAGCCGGACGACCCACAGACAACATATTAAACAGCTTGAACAAACGCAACAACGTCATCTAAGACAGATAATGCACATCAGATGGTTCCACAAAGTTTCGAATGCAACGCTCGAGTTGTAAAACAATTGAGACTCAAATAACGAGGGCCCGACTCAGATGGAGCGGCCACATTCTGAGTATGCAAGACACAAGACTCCCCAAAATAGCTCTGTATAGCGAATTGACAGAGGGAGCCCGGAAAGCAGGAGGCCAGTATAAGCGCTTTAAGGATACACTACATCAATCCCTAAAATCAGTTAATGCCAATCATAACTGGAAACAACTAGCGTTAGACAGATCACAGTGAAAGCCTTTGGTCCACAGCTATAATGGAGACTCGAGAAGAATACAGCGGCGGCCAGATCTGGTTGGTGACTATCCATGCCCGGAGTGTGGAAGAATCTGTAAGTCGCGGTTAGGTCTCTTTAGTTACAGAAGGGCACACAGTCGCAATTAGCCCTAAGAAAGTATAAGTCTGTTCGCACGGTTTTTTTTTTGGTCTTTTTGTAGATTTATTCCCGGTAACGAGATGCAGCAATGAATGTTCGGGGATGCTTTCAGCCTATAGACTCATGATGGTTCATGTTGATAAATGATGTTTTTTCCAAAAATTGTTACTCTCAGCAAGTTCAGCGAGAAATATCAAGAGAGCTTATGTTTGCATTTATCAAAACTAAATTTTTCAATGGTATAATATGGGAAAAATTTCTTGCTAAACAAATTGTCAGTGTGTCGTTTTCAACGCACTGCAATTATGGGAGATCACCCAATTCTCTTGGTTGCCTTCTCGCTCATATAGAATGTCTGCTTAACTTCATGTCCGTCAGTTTTCTGGTTCCTATGAAAAAAATTCAAAATTGCTTTTCAGGAGCAATCTTTAGAGAGCTGCATCTAAGCAGGGGCTGCTAAAAATATATGGAAGACCTCGTGAAAGACATAAAATGACAAAAGACCGACTCTTGATCATCGATATAAATCGATTATCGAATTTGCAGCCTTAGATAAAGATATTTCATCATTCACGAATCCCAGCTTTCTCCAAATAATTCAATATTTCACATTTTGGTTGATCATTTCCAAATCTGAAACAAACCAACAACTCTTTCATTGTTAACGTTTGATATATGCAAAAAAACGTATTCAAGTGAAGTTCACCAACCTAGCTCAACTGATTCTGCAGTTTGAAAAGTGTGAACTTTGTACTTGGGGAGCCCACGATGCTAAATCAGGATTTACTCGAGCGTTGTGGAGACCTAGAGGAATTTGAAGATTAGATGGTAAAAAAAAAAAAGGTTCTATGATGTATGCACTTTCAGCGGTGGGAAAAGCGTCTGCGGGTTTTCGGAGATGTAAGAAAAAATCATCAGCTGTATATACTTTAGCGTGTCATTTTAAGATACCTGTATATGACCTACGTGTCTCTAATACAAATTCATGTTAATCTGACAGTTTGCGTGGTGGGACTGGCCGTACGGAAGTGTTGAAAATTTTTCGAGTGTGCCAGATTTTTGAAGGATATCTTAATTGGACCCAAAGAAAGCTATTTTTCAAGAGACTGACAATTCGGACGTGACGTAAGGTCATAGCGGTCCTTTGAAAATGCAAAAAGAATCGTAACTTGTACACTATGGAGCATGTCAGATTTTCATACAGATGGTAAACCTCGGTGTTCCAGACATGTTGCCCCATTAATCTGACACTAATCAGGGGGGGTTTCTTAATCTGACAGTTTGAATATGGTAACAATGAATTTTTTTTAAATATCTTCCTTCCTGTACCTCTAATCTTTTCTGTATTCCTTGTGAAATATGTAGATTATAAAATTCTATACACATTTGTCTGAAGCAATCTTACATACTCTTAACCATTTTCGACCTAGAGGGCGATAAGGGCGAGGAGCTTAGCCACACATGCTAAAGGCCAAGGTCAATGTAGAAACCCAGTCTAATGTACATTCATCGCCATATATCTCAAAAACGTTCAAACCTAGAAAAATCTAAACACCCAGGATACCTTTACTTTTTTTATGACCTTTATGGCCAATTTTTATTGTTTTGGCTTGCAGAAACTGTCAGATTTTATTTTCTTCCTTTATTCTTGAATGATAAGCTTCAAAATGAGAAAAAAGCCACCGCGCTCGATAATGTACACGTGACGTTTTTTTTTTAAGGTTGTGATTTACTTTATTTTCTACATCCACAGATGTTCAAATGAACAATTACATATTGGCCTAATTATTGTAATAGAGGACTCGAATAATTACGTTTGTCAGTATATCTAAGTTTGGGGTATTTCCTGATTTAACAATAATTGGAACTTACTGTTACTTCATATCGATAAATGAAAGGTTTGCTTAATTCTTTCTTTCTCTGAGAAGAAATATAAATTTGAAAGATCCTTCACAGATAGATCGCGTTTTTCTGATCGAGAAAGAGTGCAATCGCAAGATTATAGATACTTCAGAGTCTCGTCCAACTAGAAGAAAAACAATAGACTTTCTTTTGTGACCAATGAGTACTAAGGGGGGGATATAAGATTATTTCATGTTGCCGAATCCTGATCAGATAACACTCCTAATTCTTCGAGAGCTTCCGTTGTGGAAATCTTATCTGAAATCTCCCCTCCTCTAACAAACAACCATTCATTCTCTTTGGGAGCAGAAAATGAATTAAGTTTCGGAACGAATATCTTGTAGCGGTTCCAAAGGATTTTTCTCAACAAATCCTTGTGAAGATGATTGAAATGATGTTTCGTCTAAAAATTTCCATGAAAAAGACAATTTTTATTGAAAATGATCAATAAAAAACATTATGCAGTTCAATTTGATTATCTATCTCGAAGTCAATGGCATTCAACATAGATATTCATTAAATATAAGTATTCCAAAGATCCTTAAAAAAAAATAATGAAATTCAATGATACTGAGACCAAAAAGAAGTCAATTTAGCGCTAAGCTTATACCAAAGCATTATTTGCTGGGCTAATATTTCAATGACATTAATTCTTAGCGTAATTTTCGATATAGAAGCTTCTAGAGAAACATTCTCAGAAGATTCAAGCATAAATCCGAAACCCTGGTACTTATTGAATTCTTAAAGATATTCTTCTAGAGAAGATATGGATGATCTGCGTTCTGATGTCTTATTAAACTAAGCAGCAAAAATGAAATGGGACATCTAAAAAACTGCCCACGTTTGACTAGTCATAACTTGGACATTACTTTGATGATGTTGAATTTGCACCCCGAGATGTAAAGTCTTATTCTTCGCCGAAATATCACAGGTACAGAGTAATTTCTTTTTCAATCTCTTCATGTTGTACAGGGTGTGAATGTGAGGCAGCCAAAATTTGTCGTTATTCAGTCCATAGGTACATATCAATTCCGCAAGTATTTTTTTTGTGATTAAAAGTTTTATGCTGCACCCTTGCACAGGGACAATCTGTCCTACTATTGAAAACCAACATTTAGTCTTGCGTAGTTAGTAAATAAAATAAAATATTTCTTGAATAAATGTTATATAATATCAATGGGATCATAACGGAATAAAAATGAAACTCGTTTATATAAATTTATATTATCGATCAGGGATTTTGATGTTGATCACATAAATACTTACACAACAATCAACTACTCTATCATCCTGATCGAATCCACATGATAATAACCAGAATGCCCTATCTAGTGAAATATGATCCGAAGCAATAAAGCAGTAGAGGTAAATGATATCTCCCGAATTGTGGTTTTGGGTAGAGAGAAGAAAATACGAGATTTCGTTCAGTTATTCAAATATGCTGACTCGAATCACCCCATATAAACTCACCCCAATAACGACGGACCAACTCGGAATCCCTGAATATTCTCCTCAAGGTAATTCAACTTGTCATGACACCAAGGATCGATTTGAAATTTACATCCCGACATAAAGTTCAGTCTTTATGTCGTTGTAATCAGAAGAATTCAAATGAAAACCAGGACACAATGCTCCGCTGAGAATTACGTCACGTGTGGTATCAATGAGGAAAAGCATAAAAGGAACATTCAACATTTAACTGCAAATTAAAGCGAAATTTGTTCTATCGCTCGACTCGATCCCATTATGTTTTAATGCACAGAGATAAATCGGATTTGATGCTGAATTTTACAGCACTCTTGACAAAAAGGAATACTCTTTATGGGTTGAATAGAATCACATTAACAGATTACGAAAGAAGTCTCCACTTGTATTCCATATAGCTGAATATGAAACGATTTCGATATTATGATAGTCATGGTCATTCTGGAAATAAACAAGGTGTACAGGGTGGGCAAATTTCGATGTTTTAGCACTACAGCTTTTGAACCAGAGGAGATAGACAAAATCTGATACCCCATTCTCGTTCTCTTTTTCTGAGAAACTTACAACAGCGGTAGTGATTTTTGGCCACTTTCTTTTGTTTTCGAGTTATAAGCAAAAATTGAAAAAATGGCGATATCGAAATAAATTTATATCTCATAATACTGATGATAGAGCTCTAAATTGAAACATTATACAGGCACTTTCTTACGTAGAATCCAGTGGCGTGCTCCCTTTTTAGCAGGATTTTTAATTACGAAGCTATTACCCAAAGTTATGTATTTTTAAATGGGAACACTAGTTTTCTGTGCAATTTTTTGAAAGCTTTATATTCACTGATTTCAAAAATATATGGTTTGTATCAATATAAATAATAGCAAATGGTCAAAAACCTTTTTTCCCAATATTTCTATGGTTTCAACTTTTGACGAGCACAGAATAATTTAGTTTCCTATAACAAAATTTGAATCAAGATATATTTAATAAATTTTCATAATAATGAAAAGACTTATAGAAGCAGACAGTGGTAATCATACGATGCTATATGTTTCTGTGCTCATCAAAAGTTGAAACCATAGAAATATTGAGAAAAAGGGTTTTTGACTATTTTCTATCATTTATATTGATACAAACCATATGATGTTATACATTTTTGAAATCAGTAAAAATTAAGCTTTCAAAAAATTGCACAGAAAACTAGTGTTCCCATTTAAAAAAACAAAACTTTGGGTAATAGCTTCGTAATTGAAAATCCTGCTAAAAAGGCGAGCACGCCACTGGATTCTTCGTAAAAAAGTGCCTGTATAATGTTTTCATTTCAGAGCTCTATCATCAGTATTAGCGGAGATATAAATCTATTTCAATATCGCCATTTTTCCAATTTTTGCTTATAACTCGAAAACAAAAGAAAGTGGCCAAAAATGACTACTACAATTATTAGTTTCTCAGAAAAAGAGAACGAGAATGGGGTATCAGATTTTGACTATTTCCTCTGGTTTAAAAGCTGTAGTGCTAAAACATCGAAATTTGCCCACCCTGTACTTTACCACAAAGAGCGATTGAAGAATTTACGATTTTTTTATATCAAGTTTAGAATTCGAATTCACATGATTAGTTAAATGTAAATTAGCCTACACCCCTGCCATCTCCCGCATTATAAAGGGAAATTCATAAGGAAGTAGCCTTAAAAATAAAAAAAACAATTTTATTCTTTGATTTCTGATATAATTCAAAAGAACCATTCTTGACATTCACTTTTTGAGAATAATTTTTTTTGTATTGTTATCAAAATTGTACTTTTTTGGTGGAGTAGTTATTGATGAAAAGAGATTTTCTGAGTCTTATTCTCCACTCTTTCAGTGTTTTTGTTTGAACTTTCTTCCAACATATCAAATATTCTCAATTCTTTTTACTTATATTCGACATTTCCTCATTCAATTATTCTCTTTCGGAATCATGATTCAATATTATTCTTCATTTATTTTTTTAAGATTCTTTGAAACACCTCATATTCAATATTGGTTTGATTTTTTGTCAAGTCATTAATCTTTTTCAAAATGATCTTAATTTTTTTTTCCTACTGAATTTTTTGTTTGGATTTTCCGGAAGCTCTCAAGTATGTATACAGGGTCCCAAGATAAAATGCGATATTTTATAGTATCTATGATAAAATAATTCGAAATTTTCTTATATAGAAGTACACAGGGTACTTCTACGACTCGTATAAATATTTTATTAGTAGATTCTTGAGGTCAAAAGAATACCATTTTTTCCGATTTGGTCCTGATGAAAAGATAAACCCATTTTGAGTTTTCATAAGGATCTGTACTATAACTGGAAAAACAAGATTACCTTCAGAATATCTAGCTGAATCTGTGACACAACACAGTGAATCTTTTGAACAGAATTGTTTTCAGCCCAAGTACCCAATTTTTCAAATTTCACAGATACTTTTTGATTTTTGAATATCAAATTAATCTTAAACGGCGCATTATACGAGAAACTATGAAAAATACTTTTATTTTACTGAACGTTCAAATATTCATTACATAGTCCAACTTAGTTTCAAGACTTGGGTTCTTGGAATGTTTGGTATTTTTATGATACGTTATGGTCATAATACGAGATTAGGAACGCTTTGTGATATATTGTATTCGGAAAAGATTCATAAAAAAAATGAAAAATTATATTCCGAAATTCATTTCATTCGGTAAAACCTTTTGTGAGATAAAAATAAAATTTTTGAAAGAATAACAGTATTTGATATGCAGGGTTTATTATTATTTAAAATACAATGGTAATCGGCAACGTTTTGGGCAGTACCCTTTTTCTAGCCTGTAAAAAACAATATACACAATGTAAAAACAACAAGAACAAACAAACAATTTATAAATATTATAAAATTCTACAAACTTTGTTGGATAGAGATCTAATTCTTTTATTACCTTCGAAATAATTCATTTTGAGTTATTTCCCAACTTATTTGTTGGATGTCATTGGGGTTATGATTTCAAATGGAGTTGTTACGTCAATAAGGATTTCTTCTTCTTGTTTGTTTTTGTTGGTCGGCTTATTTGATACTGTTTAAAATAGTGGAGTAGATGTTGTGAAGGTATCTAATGTCTGATCTGTCATTAATGGATTTTTCATTTTGTTTTATGGTTTTTAAACAGCCTGTATATTTCAAACCGAGCCGTTGAGGAAAAAGTGTTTCTTTTGACCTTAAGAATATACTGTCAAAAAATTTGTACGAGTCAAAGACCCACCCTGTATAGTAAAAGTCGGGAACTTTTCTACCCCCTTACTGATTTTTGCACTTTGTTGAATATAGATAGTTATAAAGCGTGACTCCACTGCAGAATTTGAAATCAGACTGTATTATTTCTAGAAAAATTTTGAAAGTTGTCTCAACATCTGATTATTATTCTGTTTATCCCATAGACTTAAAATAACATGGACTCCGCCTGTGAGAGAGAAGTCGGTAGTTTGAATAAGATGGAGAGTTTGTGGGCATGCTGTCAAAAGGTTATAGAACACAAGTTTATGCGAAAATTTTCTTCAATAAATTTTAAACAAGCTTCCGAAAAGACACAAAGGATTTCCTTAGCATTCCTTCGAAATCAATTATGTCAAAAAATATGTGAGTTTTAGTCAAAAATAGATGTAATGAGAATAAAAATCAACGTATCAACACCTTGTGGGCAAAGTCTGCGAAAATTGTAAAAATTTTCCATAATAAATGTTCAACAAGCTTCCGAGAAGGCAAACAGGAATTCCTTAACATTCCTTCGAAATGGAAAATATAAAAATTATGTGAGTTTCATTCAAGAATAAATATAATGTGAATAATACTCAACGTATGAACACCTTGTGGGCAACGTCTGCGTTTATATCCATCATATGATTTTGACATTGCCCACACGGAATCAGTTCATCTCTTTCTTATTCGATTAGAACGCATAAGCTCTTCTCTCTTTAATGCACCCAACCTCTCGATCTACTGAAAAGTCACGTGACAGTGAGTCCATGTATTATAAGTCTATGGTTTATCCCAAACGAAGGCTTTCAGGAAATTTAAAATCCCTTGATATGAGGCATGAGCCCACGTTGATCAGATTAGTTTATGGTTTCCGTAAGTCGCATTCTTAGTGGGACACCCTGTATTTTATCCAATATCAGTAATATTTCAAAAACTTCAAATTTACAAGCACGCATTATCTACTATCTTGGAAAAAATGTTTTTATATGGTATTAAACAGAAGGGAGTGCTAGACGAATCAAAGCCATTTACCAGATTTGTTATTTTATACAGGGTTCCCAAATATTACAACCCTTGGTTAACGAAAATATGTTTTCATTGAACCTTCGAATTTTGCATCCTTCATAAAGCATGATCGTTTTGTTTAATCAGTACTGTCACTACCATCCCGCCTACCCACAAAAATAATCACTTCCCTGAGATTTGGTAATTCAATTTTTTATCGATCCATAATCGGCATTCGTACGATGCTTTCAATTATTCTGAGTGTTTCTGATGGATTGCCTCGATCATTATGGTCTGAAAGTCATCAAAATCCTCATAAAAAGATCCCCCTAGTGTGATAAGAGAAAGCTGCCTCATAAATGAGACGAAGCACCAGATAAGCAGAGGCGGTGGCGCAATCGGGATTGCCATTGAATTGGATGGAAAGGGTATTATTCATTCCCTCCATTCGGCTGAAACGAATTTCGTGTACGTATCTGGTTTTAAAAATTTCGATGATATTCCGGTGTTGTCCCAGCCATTGGCACTCGAATCTTTGTTTGGTTGTCAGCCGTACCTGAGCTTTTCATACGTTCCACGCTTAGGAGTCTTCAGTTCATTGTCACATGAGGAGGATTGGATTCCATTCATGAAGTATACCCGGTCATATTAGGTAAAAAAAGGGGACAATCTCGGAATAAAAGATAATAAGCAGTAAATTGGTATAAACCTTTGTCTTGTCGTTCTAAATATTGTCTTAAAAAATAAAGTCATATATCAGGTAATTGGACTTTAAAATAAACGCTTTTTAACAACGCCGACGTTTCGGAGCTCAAGTTTCTCCTTTCTCAAGGCTGAAATATATATAAATTTACAGGTGATAATTTTTAATCATACAATGGTTTCCACATATACCTAGTTAAAAACCATTTAGGTGGAACTATCCATATATAAATTACTACAATAAGTCAAAACTGATGTATTCATATCAATTCAAAATTGTAGGTTAAATCAAAGAATATTATTGTACATGTTACATAGAAGCAACAAATTTCTTGTTGTTTGTTCCTAATCTGATGTTTAATAGAATTCAATATAATATAATCTAATTATAATAAAAGTTACAGAACAAAATTACCATAAGATTACAGATAATGACACAAACAATATATTATAACAATTAAAATCATTTAATTGGCAAGTATAAACAAACATATTCCAACTTACAACTTCAAATCAATAAGCTATTGTACAGTTTTGTTTGTTTGTTTTTATATGTATCATTTCACTTATATTACGGCTGTATTGGCGACATTCAATTTCTAGAATTGACACTCGCTCAAAGTTGAATTTATGGCCTGTCTTAAAAGAATGATCAGCTAAAGCGGTTTTATTCCTATTATCAAAATTGTTAGTGTCACATTTATGTTGTCTAATTCTTTCTTTCAACTACTGTTTCGTCTGGCCAATATAGCTAACTATCACAATTATGACAAGGAATTTTATATAAGGAATAGTTGGGTAAAACGGGATAGCTAACGTTATATAACCCATAACTCCCTAAACAAGCTATTGATAACTTACGTTTTTGAGAAATCAAAACTCTATCGAAATCAATTGAGTTACCCCAAAGAAGTATGCAGTAGGACATATGACTGTAGACTAAGCTATAATACACACTTATTACTGTTTGTTGAGGAAGAGTATGCTGATAGCATAGAAAGCTGAGCTCATTTTTTTACAAACATGGTTTACGTGATTACACCATCTCAACTCATCATCTACAAACACTCCTAGGAATTTAACAACTTCTTTAGGTCTCAGAGAATTGCTTACATGGTGCAAGTCGAATGAACACATAGTGGAATTCTTTATTGCGAAGTGAACGCATTCAGTTCAATCGATATTTATTATTCATCCTGCACCAATTTTCAAAGTGACCTATAAGAGCTTCACATAAACTCTTGAGTTCATCAAGGGTCTGTGCTGAGACAGCAATTGACAAATCCTCAACATATATTATCAAATGAGCTAGAGTTAAGACCAGATGTTTGGGCAGATCATTAATGAAGATAATAAGAAACAGAGGACCCAGGACTGAGCCCTGAGGAACTCCCAGCTCATTTGTGCGTTTCGAGGACCAGCAATCCCCCACCTTCACTGACATAACGCGATCAGTTATGAAACTGGACAACCAGTCCAAGAAGACCCCACGGAAACCGAGATGATAAAGTTTATCCAATATAAACTTGAAAGAAATGCAGTCAAAAGCACGAAAAAGGTCGAAAAACAGACCTGCTACATAAAGACCTCTATCTAAGGACTCATAGACGTATTCAAAGAAGTCAATGGCAGCAGTTTGAGTAGATCTTTTTGATCTGAAACCATGCTGAAAGCTACTTAACAGACTGAACTTTTCCAGATAACTGTTCATTCTATTAAGGACTTTTCTCTCTATAGTTTTGGAGAAAACACTGAGGCTAGAGATGGGCCGATAGTTAGAGACATCCTCCTCATCATTTCTCTTATGAATGGGAATGATTGTCGCAAGTTTCAACATCTCCGGAAAGCTGCCAGAAGAAATTGAGAAATTTATCAAGTGAGCAAATGGTTCGGCAATAAACTCTGATATCGAGTTCAAGATTTTGACAGAGATATAATCGGCACCAACACTTTTTTAATTTTTTAGTGACCTAATTATGAATAGAACTTCATTTTTATCAACTGGATGAAAAAAGAATGTATCATCTTGTAGGGATGAGGTCGTACATGAATGAGGTACAAATTGGCCGTATTTAGCTTCTACACAATTTCGTGCTATGGATGAAAAATAATCCGCAAACGTCTCAGCCACAAACAAGCCATTGGACACCAAAGTGCCACCCACCTTCAAATTATAATCTCAAATCTTGGACTTCCTACCGGTTTCTTGATTGACAATTTCCCAAACTGTCTTGCTCTGGTTCTCAGATGGGCATATGAGTTTAGTATGATATGCGAGTTTAGTACACTGAAGTAAAAATTTATACTGTTTTTTGACCATCCTGCACATATCAAACGAACATTTGGATTTAACATTCACATGGAGGCAATATAATCTCTTCAAGTTTTCACTAGCTGTCTTTACTTCTGATGTTACCCATCCTAATTTTAAAGAATTTGAAATGCTGCGGTATCTTAATGGACAAGCTATGTCTAAACAGTACTTAATGATTTCTATGAAGCAATTATATGACAGAATCAACAAAACATGCATTCGATACTAATGAACTGAATTCATACAAATTATGTGATGAAAGGTTTCTGCATAATTTATTTATTTTTGTGTTGGATTTTGGTAGCCCAGACATATCCGTGAATATGCACTCTGATAATAGTGCTTTGTGATCTCCAATATGTGTTACAATAACTTTTGTTTTACAAGAATTAAGATCGAAGTTAGTTAGTACATAATCATTTTTTGATAACGAGAGGTGGCCATATTGGAGGTGGAATATTGCCCGATATCCCGTTTTACCGAACTATCCTGTTTTGTCCAATTCTTCCCTATGTATTAATTCAGATCTAAACTGGTCTGGTACTAATTGTACAATAGCATATTGATTTGATGTTGTTAGTTGGAACAATATATTTGTTTATACTTGCCAATTAATGGATTTCAATTGTTATAATATATGCTTTGTGTCATTGTCTGTAACCATATAGTAATTTTGTTCTGTAACTTTTATTTATTATAATTAGATTGTATGATATTGAATTCTATTGAACATTAGATTAGGAACAACAACAAATTTGTTGCTTCTATGTAACATGTAGACCAGTATTCTTTGATTTAACCCACAGATTTGAATTAATAACCGTGCATGTTTGAGTAGATATGAATACTTCAGTTTCAACTGATTGTAGTAATTTATATATGGATAGTTCCACCTAAATTGTTTTTTATTAGGTAAATGTGGAATCCATTGTATGATTAAAAACTATTAAAAAAAGAAAGGAGAAATTTTAGCTCCGAAACGTGGGCGTTGTTGAAAAGCTTTTATTTATTAAAGTCCAATTACCTGATATCTGACTTTGTTTTCTACATCAAGAATGGACAATATGGAACGATTGATATTGTCACAAATGCTATTATGTCCGCATCTTAAGCTATTGAAAGTCTAAGGTCATAAAAATAGTTTTTTTTTGCGAATATCTCGATTCCTTTTGCTTAAATGAAATTTGCACCTTTCATGAAAGTTGTAAAGTATTAAATTCTCTATAACTATTGTTCGATAATGTTTTTCATGCGATCAACCGTTTATCCTATATCCAAGTCACCCCGATGAAAAAATCAAACGCGATCCTGAAATTCTGGAAGGTTTGGAGATGAGTACGACCGATAATGAGGATGATGACAATTAATTGAACATTTTTGAGAGACAACAAGACGACGAAGAAGATTACTAGCTTCCATTCACAATTGTATTTTGATTAAAATCAACAAAAATGTTTTAAATATTTAAACTCACATATCAATGAATGTATTATGTGCCATATTTAATGATAAATAAAGATACGCATGAAACATATTTCTTTACTGTCTTTTTATTGTCGAATATAATTAAAATATATAATCCAGAATTGACATTATAGTTGAATAGATAAAGAACTCCGCCTGTGGTGGGTGTTGGGTGGATTGAGTAGCCCAATAGCTGCCACTGCCGGTCCCAAGCCCGGATAAAGGAGGAGGGTTGTAGGGTGAGGCTAGCGACCTACCCTACGTAATCAAAAGAAACACTGCTCACAGAACCCAAACCGAGCCTCGGAACACGACGGATTTACTGATGACGGACCAAGCGAGAGTAAGGAACACGAGAGGTAACACGAAGATGAGAAGGAAGAGGAAGAGGACACAACTGAGGATAGGATGCTGGAACGTAAGATCTTTTAGTGGAAGAGACCAGGAAATCATTCTAGAACTGCGAAACAAGAAAATAGACATCTGCGCAATCTCCGAGACGAAGAAGAGAGGGAAAGGAACCGAACAGTATGGCGACTACATCTTGATATACTCCGGGAGGCCAAAAGAAACTAGAGCGACGTCGGGAGTGGGAGTACTCATAGATTACAAATATCAGAACATCATCAGTGACATCGAATATCGGAGCGATCGAATACTAAAAATCAGTCTGAAACTGGAAAACCACTTCACACACATAATATCAGTTTATGCACCGGATACTGGAAGGCCAACACAGGAGGCCCTCGACTTCTATGAGCAATTGCAATTAACAGTTGACAAGATACCCAAGCAAGACCAAATTATTATCATGGGAGATATGAACGGGAGAGTGGGTAACGAGGTAATTCCAGGAATTAAGAACGTATTCAACGAAGAAATCATAAATGACCGGGGAGAGATGCTCATCGAATTCTGCACCTACAACGAGCTAAGAATCAACAACACATACTTTCGTCACAAACCTCAACATAAGATTACTTTCCGTGGGAGCAGGGGTGTAACTTCTACAATAGACTACATCCTTACGAATAGAGCAATTGTACCAGAACAAGTGTTAGATATTAGATCATTAACATCGGCAAACATAGGGTCTGACCACAATTTGGTGCTAGGTGTGATATCTGGAATGAGAAGACCAACAAAAGCGGACAAACAACACGATCCAGTAACAAAGTTCAACATCGAGTCCCTAAAAACAGAGAGCATACTCGACTTATATAGGAGACGTTTGACAAACAAAATAGAGGAAACAACAATCGGTGACCAACATACGGTGAACGAGGCGTGGAAAATACTCCTAAAGAACATAAATGAAGCAGCCGAAGAAGCGCTGGGGAAGAGAACAATCAAGGCAACCTCACATCAGCGGAGAGAGAAGCCCTGGTTCACATCGGAAGTAAAAGATCTGGCACAAGAAAAGAAGGAGGCACATCTAACCTACATAAATAACAAGACGCCGAGAAACTTTCTAAAGTATACTGAAATTAGGAACAGAGTCAATAAAAGAATTAGAGAGATAAAGAAAGAACACTGGGAGAACTTTAGTCGAGAGATGGAAAATGACCTATATGGAACTCAAAAACGCATATGGAAGATGCTCAGAGCCGCGAAAAAAGAGGTAAATGAGACAGTGCAAATACATAACATCACCGCGGATAAATGGAAAGAGTACTTCACAAATCTGCACTCCCAGGATAATGACCAGCCACTAGAAAGGAGACAAAAACTGCGGCGAGAATATGCAATAAGCTTGGAAGAGGACAAGCGGGTTACAACAGAAGAAGTGATGGACGAGATGAAACATCTCAAAAACGGAAAAGCTCCCGGTCCAGACAACATTCCTAATGAACTGTTGAAACAAGGAGGAGTAAGATTGGCTGAACAGCTCACCAAACTATTCAATAAGATTCTAGGGAGCGCAGTAATACCAGACGAATGGAAAGAGAGCATAACAATACCTTTATTCAAAAAGGGAAAAACATCAGATCCAGCAAACTACAGAGGAATATCATTGTTGAACACCTCCATGAAACTGTTCACTCGCATACTGGGACAACACATATTGCAACACACCAAGCTATGTGAAGAACAACAGGGCTTCCGCAAAAATCGTTCCACGGTCGACGCTGTATTCGTTGTTAGACAAGTAATAGAGAAATCCATTGAATATGACAAACCTGCGTACTTGTGCTTCATAGACTTGAGTAAGGCATTCGACAGAATACAACTGACGGATGTTGTGGACGAACTGAAGCACAGAGGAATACATCCAAACATTGTAGAGACGATAAAACAACTAAACACAGGCAACACTACCACAGTCAAGACAAGAGCAACCACAACCGATAAAGTAAAGATCAACCTAGGAGTGAGACAGGGAGATAGTCTTAGTCCACTGTTATTTAATCTGATAATGGACAGGATAATACACAAAGTACGAAGGGTGAACCAAGGATACAGAATGGGGAACGAACTATTGAAGATCTTGTGTTATGCAGATGACGCAGTACTATTTGCAGATAGTGAAGACGGGCTGCAATGGTTAATACAGGCATTTTACAGGGAGGCTCTAGAACTCAATATGGTAATATCAATCCCTAAAACTAAGAGCATGGTGATCGCCAGGGAACCCCGCCGATGTAAGCTGGAGATAAATAACAAAATCATCGAACAAGTATTCTCCTTTAACTATCTGGGCGTAACGATATCGCCATATGGAAGCTTAAAAGATAGTGTAAGACATCAGATGAATAAGGCAGCCAGAATATCGGGGGCCCTAAGGAATATCATCTGGAAGAACAATTGCATGACAACAACCAGTAATGACATACGCGGCGGAAACAAGAGCAGAAACAGCTGAAACTAAAAGAATGGCACGAACAAACGAGATGCGAGTTTTGAGGGCAATCACAGGGAACACATTGAGAGACCAGAGAAGAAGCGACGAGATCAGAAAAGAATGCCAGACGGAGGACGTAGTTAGATGGACCCGCGCGAGAAGAAGGTTCTGGAATGAACATGTCTCACGTATGTCAAGCGACAGAATAGCGAAAATCGCGAGAAACGGAAGACCAGCATCCAAAAGACCTGTAGGGAGACCCCCAAAAAGGTGGAAGGACAGCTGGACCTCAATATCTCAAGAACGAGAGGAGGAAAATGGGTGAAACAAGCTAGCAAGCTTTCGTAAAGTAGAAGAAGAAGAAGAAGAAGAAGATAAAGAAAAATAATTATTCACTTACTCATTATGACTCAATATAAATTATTAAGAAATAATACAAAAATAATGGACATTGTTGAATAATTATAATTTTCTAGTAAATAATCGACTTTATTCAACGTACTGATAACCGTAACTCAGGCTTGGCCTTGCATTAGCCCATATATGACCATATATGAGCACTCTTCGCGCTCTACCACAAAAACGTATGAAAAAAAGTTCAAACAAAAGTTGTAGATAACTTTATTCTCTTACAACAGTTGGTGCGAATCTCATTTAAGAAATAGGAATCGAGGTATTCTAGAAAAACTGATTTTTATGGCCCTTGACCTTCAATATCTTAAGACGCGAACAGGATAGCATTTGTGACTTTTGAGACAACATTTAGAACGTCAAAACGAAGGTTTATACCAATTTACAGCTCATTATCTTTCATTTTTCTTAATATGACTGAGCTAGTACTTTAGTCTGTTTTAAGAAAGTATGAAATTATGTCATGATCGGCGGATCAGTTATGCCAACAGTAGTTGGGGGGCCGACGATACTAAATGCTAAACTGGGATATACTCGAGTTTCGTGGAGGCCTAGTGGATTTTGCAGATTAGATGATAGAAAGAGAGAAATGGTGTTCAATTTGAAATGAGCAAGTTGATATGCATTTTTGGTTCGCAGCCGTAATTGCAAATATTTCAAATGCGAAGGTTCATTTTTGCCTTATATATTTGTATCAAATATAGCAGATTCAATATACAGGTTGAGTCTTTGACTCAGACAAATATTTTAACAGTAAATTCTTGAAGTCAAAAGAAATATTTTTTTTTTTACCATTTTTTCCGAATTGGTTCGGTTTAAAAAATACAGGCAGTTGAAAAACAATTAAAAATGTTATAGTTAGTTCTATCCCACAAACGGTTTTATCGAAAGAAATGAATTTCGGAATATAATTTTTCATGCATTTGATTAATCTTTTTCGAACATAAGATATCACCCAATTCTTTCAGTTTTCTCATCATGAACATTACGTACCATAAAAATACCAAAAATTTCAAGAACCGGACTCATGAAACTAAGGTGGATGCTATCTAATGAATATTTGAACGTTTTGTAAAATAAAAATATTCTTCATATTTTCACGTATAATGCGCCGTTTTCGAGTAATTTGGTGGTAAAAAATTATAAAGTATCTGCGAAATTTAAAAAATTGGCTGCATACGACCCTGTTCAAAAGTTACACATATGTGTTAGGTCCCAGATTTAGCTTGTTATTCTGAAGGTTATTTTCTTTTTCCAGGGGTGGCACAGCCCATAGTGAAAACCTAAAAGGGCTATTTATTTTTATCAGAGCTGAATCTAAAAAAATAATATGGGAAAAAAATGTTTCTTTTGACCTTCAGAATCTAGTGTTTAAATATTTGTACGAGCCAAAGACCCATCCTGTATACACCTGTTTAACTTCAAACGGACATACTCCTGAATTCAAGGATTAAATAAATAATAACCGACGTTTTTTAAAGAAATTGTCACACCCAGCTCGCGGAGATTAAAGCCCCAAACTATTTTAGGTTGACCTATATTCACCTTCCATGCGTTCAATAATCGATCAATGAGTTTGTATCAACCCAGCTTGCGAACTTAGCAAGATGACAGCGGGTTTCATTAAACTTTGATTGTCCGATCAACGATTTGACAGTCATTCGATTTCTGAAATGAAGTCACTGAAACCTTTTCATTTCTGAATATATTGAAGAAGTAGCAATTGAGAATAATTGAATGGACGTATAAAGGTCATAACTTAATGCGAGAATGATATTCTGAATGATCATGACTGAATTATCGATTGAAAACAAATTGACATATATTCGTCAATCAAGCTTCGATTCCCCGATCAAGCTTCATGAAACCCGGGGTAAGAGAACAGAACCTCCGACAAAACAGGATTCTATGTAGTCTGAGGAACTATGCGCATTATTGAAATTTAATTTGGCAGCTAGGATATTATAAACGGAATGCTTAACATTCGCAGAAACTTGAATATAAGGTAGACCGGAACGTCATACTGCTAACTAGTTTCCTTTTGATCAACCCGAAGCCCTCAGGAAATTAACGATGACATTCCCATTTGGCTTTTAAGCTTTATGATGTTTGACTTCCATATATTTCGCTCGTCAGTCGCAGATATCGTTGTAGTTGCGACTCCTCAGGCCTTGAATCGCTTCGTTAGTTTCCCTGATAGATCTTGAGGCCATCCGAGCATTATGCGTTATATTTCTAATGACGGTGACCATACTATAACCTCCAGAGATGTACGCGTATGTATGAATGTGGAAGCATATTCAATTCCTATGTGGAAAGTTAAACTGGAAGCATTTTATCCGGTGGCGTACCAATCCTCGAATCACGGAAATGAAGCGACATCGTGTTTCTTAGCCCTTAAACCGAGACTTGTCACTTTTTGCAAGCATCAACAATTTAGCAAATCGGGGATATGGGATCAGTTTTGTGGCGGCGCCACCATGTCATTTGATTCGTTCTATCCTTGTTCTACCAAAGGAAGTCCAATGATACTCTCTCGTTTCATTTTATTTTGCGTTGATATCGAATATCGATCAACGAACTCAAAATATGAACTGGCCCATTTTGTCAACTGTTAAGGATTATTTGTGATTTACAGTTTAATTTTCGTTGTAAAAACAAATCTGTCAATATTTCAACACTATGTAGCGATCGTTACAACCCTCATCGCCGTGACGCCACTGATTCCGCAATAAACGGAATAATGAAACCGGATTTTCTGATGAAGGAGGGGAGTCGTTCATTTTGATTTTTCATTTTTGGATCGAGAGGGAATGAGATTAAAAACGGTTGTGAAGAGGTGACAAAGAGTTGGAGAATCAATTGACATTGAAGGGAACAACAACGTCTGAAGCTGTTTCAAGATCAGAATCTCGCAAACTCGGCCAACTGAAACCTTTTGGCTAGTATATACTATATACACCCAGCGAGCCTCTAAATACTGAACCTGAATTTAGCCAGTGAGAGCTGAAATTTTCATCCCAACTATCATCCAAGCGATATAGCCAGAATAGGACAAGTGAGGTCTCAAAATTTCTGTCTAACTCGATTACACAAATCCAAATTCTGTCTGGAGCCCAATCAACTTTCTGTAACGCCTAATTTGTACTTTTTTTTATAATACTCAGCCTTCAGCAATCATAACTTGTGTTTTTTGTAAATTTTTAATTTTAATATAATTGTAAAAGTCATTTTCTTTAAACATTCCCTGAAGCAAGATTTCTCGCCCAACTAAAGTTAGGTTCTGTGAAGTTGATTTTTGGGGAATCACCGTATCCATCTGAGCAGCCAATAGACCTAAGTGCAACTATCGAATAAGGGTTCGAAGGAGTATTTACTGTTCTTCTTCAAGATAATTTCCGTTTGACAACTTGAATTCGTGAGGGGGGTAATACAATATGATTTTAATAAAACACAGTTGATTGGTCGAATATCCAATATATTCAGTTAACGAAAAAGGAATTTTCACTATATCTACTCAGGAAGAATATTTGAAGAACAGACTCGAATAGATTTATGTATTTCTGATTCTTAATACATGCTCACAATTCACATTACGTATTTCCAATACAGTTTCTTTGAAATATTGCTGAAGTTGCCATAAAACTTAGCTATATCCGTTTCGTTCATCTGATTTGGTTCTGCCCCAAATTCCAACAACACCGAATTTTTAGCTGAAGCATTGAGTATTAATACTCAATGGCTGTAGTTCTTGATTGTCCATACAGAAAACTGGTCTTACTGAACGACATGTTGAATAAATGCATGTTCTACCCCTTTTTCGAAACTAATACAATTTCACACCGCAATAATCGTTTATAAATACAACATATTCGTAAGTCGTAGGAAAGTATTCAAATTATTTTCAAATATCAATTGACAATGCTCTGTCAAATTCTAAACAGCGCTACCTACATTGAGAAAAACGATACTGATCTCATATCCCCTCGAAATTTAGAACAAAATCGAATCAGTGAATACACCAGAGTTTTAGACATCTTAGAAACAGGTGACGTTACTATGAAAACGTAAATGTTATGTTGAATTGTCAAACTTGACGCATATAAATTTCGAAATCAAAACAGATAAGTGGTGATGAATTTTCCATTTCTGGGACTCCTCCAGAGCTGGTTGAGGCAGTGAATAATGCTTCACTAAATTCTTGCTAAAGAAATCAAGATAAAAGTACGAATATGCATACAAACGTTTTATGAACTATCGCAAGAGTAAAAACACAAGATCTTTCTCGGAAAATTCTGTAATGGCATACATCCTAGTATCTTTGTTTAAAGATGAAATCTTCAACATTGTGGGCCAATTACTCAATGTTGAAGTCAAACCTTGCAATTAAACATAATGTGTATATACTATATAGCTATACAGGGTGTTTCGTAATTGAATGTCAATATTTATAGGGGTAATTTTTCAGCTCATTTTAAGAAAACACCTTCATATGAACATATGTCCTAAACGTCTTACCTTTTGAGATACAGGGTAGTAAAGTTTTCATGTATTTAGATAGTCAGTGGCACGCTACTGATTGCATTCAATTGTGAGCAAATTTGATCTCTTGAATTTATTTTGTCCGACGCACGGGTTTCATCTTAAAAAAATAAAATCTACGTATGTCTCTGCATGGTGATATTGTCATATGTATGTCTTAAGGATATTGTTATGATTATGCAGAGAAACGGTTTTTATTTTTTTAGGCGGAAACCGTGAATCGGATTGAAAAAAGTCAGGTGATCAACTTTGGTATGAAATGATTGGAAATTTCAAAAATACTTCTTATTTCAGGAAAAACCTGTGGCGTACCATCAATGTCTGCCAAAATAGGTAGGTCAAATTACGTACGAACGCCACTGGTAGAAATGAAAAAAAAGTGATACATTAAAAACTGCCTCTTGATTCATAGTACATGTATGAAAAATTTCATAAAAATATCTGAAGTGGTATTGTAGATATCAATAATAAATGATTTATTTCCGAAAACTTTACCACCATCTCAAAAGGTAAGACGTTTAGGACATATATTCATATAAAGTTTTTTTTTTTGAATGGGCCCAAAAATCTCCCCAATAAATATTGACATTCAATCCGGAAACATCCTGTATAGTCAAAACTTCGTTCTTTATTGAAACGGCAAGCTCAAGGTTATAGAGCAAAGAAATCTTATATGTATTTTAACAAAGGAAGAAATCGAAAAATGTATCCAGGATGCTCCAGATAAAGAATATTTAATAATATAGGTAATTTACAAGGTTTTAATTTCTATTCAGATTGCACATTTATTAATTTTTTGGGTTGCTTTATTATTTGGTATTTCTGGGGCCTGTACAATGAATGAGTTAGTCCAGTCCGATGTACTTGCATCTTTATCGAAACTATGTTTCGTTGAGACCAGAAAATATGAACAGTGACTGATTTTTCTTTGAATATTAAATCGGAAAGGGTTGAAGACAGTTAGTAGAAATACATCAATTTAGAAAAATGCCTGAAATAGTTGCTATTTATTTGAACTTGGAAAATTCGACAGAATATACGGGTCACTGCTTTCGTCGGTTTTTTGCATGGTTGACTCTGGTGCCAACATATCTAGTTTAAAAAGGCATGGTGTTGGTAGATGGAAATCATCAAACGTTACTGAAGGATATATCGAAGAATCTCTTAACAATAGAAGGTTGTGGTAGAAATAAAATCTTCACTGTAGAAAATATTCAACGAAAAAACCCTACTACCTGACATGTTGTCCAAAATGTGACTCATATTTCTAATAATTTTCCTCCAATTTTCATTAATTTTAATAACCGTCAAATAACTAAATATAACAAACTGATTTTAAAATGTATTCAGCAATGCACCGAGATTTTCAAAATATAAATTATTTCCTTATAGACAACGTGTTCTCAATCATTTTTACTAATAACTGAAAGGATAGAATATTTCCTTGCAGTAAGGAAATGAATATTTCCTAACAGTTGGGAAATCTCGACTTTTTCTTTGAGAAATTTCGTCTGGAATGTCAAAATTTCCAAGCGATACATTTTTCTAAATCATAATACAGGAAGTAGGTGTTTCTGGTCTTTAGAATTAAAAGTTGCAAAGGTTGCGTAGTACTGCTGAGAGGGCTTCCCTTTCAATTCTGCATGTAGATTTCGGAGAACTGAATCAATAGCCTTCATACCTGGAAAACTGACTTTTAATATCATCTGTCAACTTACATCTATTATGTAAGTATTGGGTGTCGGTATGTAAATTTGTCAGGGTAGGTATATTGGGAATTCAGTGTACGTAAGAAGCTTATAACTATTAGTTTGAATGTCCTGTTATTCGAAATCATTGAGCCTCACATGAATGATGGAGGCAGACCTCTAGGGGTCCTTAGAAACATTAATTTATAAACAAGAGATCTATCAATTCCTTGATAGAGGTGGAGCAATTTGCAAATGGGTATTTCTGAGCAACTGAGTTGTCAGTATACATACCTTGAAGACAAATAATTACTGAATCCTTTGAGTAGAACGTTTGCAAGCTGAACGAAGGTTGAGTAGAACAGCAACAATTATAATCCATTTTTTTCATCATATGCCAATTAAAGATTGTATTAGCACAGGATATTTTTTGATGTACCTGCTGAAATGGGATTCTGTCTAACTAACGGGAATTGATGAAAGCACCTCAATATTTCTGTCGACAGTCAATTATATTTGTCGACAGACAATTAATCGACACAAACAGGATATTCATATTTGTATAGAGGGTGCTCTAGAATTAACAGATACTTCTAGAACGGTCCGTGAAAAGAATACAAAAAGTAGTTGAATATTCTTCATAGCATATACCAATAGATATATAGAGAACCGTATGCATATAAGCTATAATCCAAAATCATCATGAAATATAAGTGATATTCAAATATGTGAAGCTTTTATAGTTAAAAAATGTATAATATGAAAACCTGAGTTGGCCACTCAATAAGTACACTGCGCAAAAAAATTAACGAACATTATGGAAATCTCAAATTTATTCTACAACTGAAGGTGTTCTCAATGATAATTATTTTGATCAGAATTATGCATGCATATGTTATCGACTTTCAACGGTTTTCATAAATACAGATGTTTTTTCCCAGCAGGAATAAAAAAAGATGATATTATCAGATTTTGAATGTATTGGCTCCATTCTAAAATCAGTTGTTCTCGATCAATTCTAGTGATCAATAGTTTTTCTTTCGTTTGATTTTCTACACTCGATCGCTATGCAACGCGAAACACGCAATTTGACCCAAGAGGAATGTTCCCAAGCGGTAGTTTTGCGAGAAGAAGGGTGGACATACACAAGAATTGCAGAAAGGTTTGGAGTTTCCCATACAAGTGTGTCCAGAATGTTGCAGCGATTTAGGGAGACAGGTATGAATGTCCGAAGACCAGGACAGGGTAGACCAAGGGTAACAACTGCCATTCAAGAACGTTACTTGAGAGTTTCTTCGTTGAGACAACGGTTTGCAACCGTCGTCCATTTTTATGGACGATAATGCCAGACCCCATCGTGCGCGCATCGTTCAGGAGTACCTTGAAGAGGTTGAAGTCTCTCGAATGGAATGGCCAGCAAGAAGTTCCAGATCTCAATCCGATTGAGTAGGTTTGGGAAAACCACAATAGTAGGCTGAGAAGTTCAGAAAATCATCCAGCTACTCTTAATGACTTAGGAATCCAACTCGGAGAAATCTGGGAAGGATTAGATCAGAACATTTTAAGATCACTCATTTTGAGTATGAAGCATCGTTGCCGAGCTGTAATTAACGCAAGGGGTGGAAATGCCAAGTATAACCTAAATCACTTTTCAGCATTTCAGTATTTTGAAAATTCATTTCTCTTCTTTCACATAAGATTCGGTGAAATCCTGAATTTTTTTTCCATTTAATGTGTCTTGTTTCGGTCAAAACCTTCCAGAGAGAACATAAAAAATAAATTATAAAGTCAATGTAGAGTTAACTTTTATTAAAATTGAGATTTTCAGAATGTGCGTTAATTTTTTTGCGCAGTGTATATGCGCATTTTATGAAGATTTCAAAATGGTACAATGCATCTCCTCATTGATCCAAAAATTCTACGTTCTAAGAAAAATGTGCATGAGACAAGTAAGTTTTTCAATTGAATGGGGTTTTTTTCACTCTGTGTTTTCGCATATCATAAAACTGCTGTGTACAAAAGTCAGTGATTTTCTTATGACCCTATGCTGAGATAAAAATGGACCATTTTCAGGAGCGAGTTTCAGGGGTCCTCCTGGCAAAAATCAAAAATAAGAGTCTTTTTATTGTGGCTTGAGAATCTGTGAACTTATTTCAAGATCATCTAAAAAGAAATGTTGCGATGAACTAAGCCATAATGAAGTCAAAAGTGAATTTGTATCTAAAACGAGTTTCTTCTCGCAGTTGAATGAACTCTAACACCAAACGTAAATTACAAGGAGTCGTACTCGGAGTCGTATATATTTCGATAGTTTATTCAAATTGTACCATCGCAGTACACCTGCCATTTAACACCTCCTGCGAGATTGAATCAATTTTCCGATGATAACCGCCAACAGCGATATAGGAGCTCATCAATAGTAGAATACTCGTAGCAAGGCTTCCTACCATATAGGATCATTATTTTCCGCGATTATTCATCCTACTCTTCGAATAACCAAGAAATACTAGTTAGCTATGCTATCATGTATCTCGATGAATGTCCATTACGCTAGGGTATGATAAAAATCCACCGTTTGCAGCAGAATTACTTCGTTGGAAATTTCCTCGAAGCACTTTAAATGTCAGAAAAGCTTTGATTCTTTATGATCAAGATGCTCTAGCGAGGAGCAGAAGTCATTATACCCAAAGATTATAGAGTAGAAAGATAGGAAACGCCCTCATATGGCTAGTACTAAAAACCGACTACATTTTGGCCAGTGAAAACACATTTGACAATGAGATGGCGCTGAAAACGTATTATCAATACAGAAAAACTGTTTAATAACAGTTTTCTGTTTTATAATTGAGGGGCGCGAAATTCGAAATCTATTCCCAGTATTGAATTTCAATATTGACCTTGTTGAGACCAGAGAACTAACATACTGAGCGACAAAACAAAAGGATGGTTTTGTTTTGTGACCCGGATATTAGTTTTCATCTGAACATTGTTTGGAATCCATTGATCAATGAAAAACGCTGTTGCATGTGATAAATTTTTATTTGCAATCTATAAAAAATACAAGAGTACATGATTAGCTGCTATAGGTACTTCAAAGGTATTTTTTCTGTGAAAACGTTCTGAATTAATAAACTGAGTTGAATTTGTACAATTTATATCATAAATTCATATGAACTAATATTCAATTTACCGTCATAGGATACGCATTTCCGTAACTTACATATTATTTACAAAATTCTCAGAACCACAATTGAAAAAAACCTTACACAGGTATACAAGACCTGTATTCAAGCCCGTCAGTATAATTTCTTCATGCTTTTTTATGATTTCTGCATGGTATAGTCTCTTTATGACACAATATACAAATTGATTGACGAATGAACAAAACACTCACAGAAGGTTTCATAAAACTTTAACTTTCCAAACAACAATTTGACAGTCACCCGATTCCCAAATCGAAATCTTTAAAACTTTTGCATTTCTGAATATATTGAAGGCAATTGAGAATCTTTGAATGGACCGAGTCACATGTTACCAGTTTCAATACTTACATTCCCATTTTCCTTAGTAAAATTCGTTTTATTTGATCCACGGTTCTTCACCATACAATAATTTTCGATCGATATTTTGAGGTTTTCGCCAAGAAATTAGACAAAAATTTCAATAATCAGCAACTAGAACGGGCTTGGAAAACAAAAGGCGATACGAGGTTGCCTATGGATACGAGAATCAAAACATTCAAAACCTGTTTGATCAAAATGGTCATAAGACTCTGACATCTCGCAAAATTTCATATGTCCCTCGAATTAAAATTTTAACCATTCCTAGGGCGTTAAAAACACATTTGAAACACAGATGGCGCTCAAATCATTTTAGTCGCTTCGTTTCCTATCTTTCTACTCTATAATCTTTGATTATACCCTTAAGCCAGTTTTTCCTATGGAACTCAGTCTTATTTCACCTAAGTCCTTTCTCATGAATGACTGCACCAGTCTTCCTTATTCGAATTATGTTGAACATGCTTATGGTATCCTTCTAAATTGGGGTTTATACATCTCTCTTTTCAACTGTCAATAATTAATATCAAGTACGTTATTCTTCACATACTTCATATTTCATCGATGGATTTTACAATATCTCTGAGAACATTACCAAAGGATCCGAAACATCATTTTCGATATATAGGGTTGGGTCTGAAACAAAATTAATATTCTTTCAACAAATAACGCGAAATAATAATAATAATAATAATAAACGCAATTTATTGACCAAAGGCCAAATGGCCATCGACAGTATTTAATCCTACAGCCATGTAAGTTTATAATAATGAAATGTGAGATTGCACAATATTTGGAGATTGATCGTTTGAAAATTCAACATTTGTACAGATAAAAAAAAAACACTCAATATATATATTATGGTGGTGAATCAATTAACTTCTCCTTTTGAAGTGGTGGTCATTGATCGGCAACTTGCATGCTCACTCAGTGGGCAGGACTGTCTCTGAACTCCTCAAGATGTTCTCTGATAGTTTTTAGGGGGTATTTTGCTCTGGACTTGGAATGCTGGTTTCGTTGGTTTGAGTGCGGTTGCAGGATTTCCCAGTAGTGCGGTCTTTGTGCGAATTTCATGGAAAGTTTCCTCATTCTGTCTACTATAGGCTCAATTTTGAGTAGATCATACAGCAGTGAGTTTAGAGGATTGTGTAAGGGATTATTGGGATGGCGAATTTTGGTTATATTTGGTCTTCTACAGCCCAAGTATAGGTTGTGCCCATAATCGATAAGTGGTCTGCATATACTTTTATAGATAGTGGCAGCAGTCTGTCTGTTGATGCCCTTGTTTTTGTAGGTAAGGCTGCGGAAAACTTCAGCTCTGGTAATTACTCTCGAAATGAAGTCGCTTAAACGCGTCAATTGATTATCCATATTAATAAACGAGGATCTATGGTTTACTTCAAAATGCTTTATTGTTCAAACGATCGCACCAAATTGGACAATTCTTTTTTTTGTTGTGTTTATTATTGTTAGGGCAAGGTTTATATAACAAAATATTCCCAAAAAAATTGTACAGAACAGAAAAAAAGGGATTCCTTTTTCTTACGACCAATTGACCAATCACGATGAGTTAGTTATTATTATCTACCCTAGAAATAATTTAAATGGCAAAACTAGGTTTGCCGGGTCGGCTAGTAGTATATAACATTACTAGCAAGGTAAGAGGGTTTTTACTGGCGAATGGAGGATATAACCTCCTTGAGCAAGTAAAACCCGTTACCTCGTGTATTGTTTTATATTTTATTTGTTTCTCATTTGTGAAAAGGTTAGATAAATTCCAAAAAAATCTCAATAATTTGTCGGAAATGTCGTAAGCTATGGAAGCGTTGCCATGAAAATGTCTGTTTATTTTTCTTTACGTTTGTTTTGGCGAAAGCGAAAATGAATGTGCCAAAAGAAATTATTGTGGCAGCCAGCAGTGTAGCTTCAAGTTTATTACCTGCAAAATCAGCTTCAAGGTACGAGCGAAAATACGACGACTTCAAAAAGTGGCAAAACAAAAATGGTGTGATTGGGGTAACTGAAGATGTTTTGTTGGTCTACTTAAATCAACTATCAGCTAGATTCAGCTTACTTTATGGGCAAAATGGTCTATGCTGAAAAGCTGCTTGGAAATGAAAGAAAATGTCCCTGTTCGCAGGTTTGTTTTCCTTAAAAAATTTATTGAAAAATACGACGTTTAGTTTTTGTAGATTTCAAAAAGTGATAGCGTTTCTGAAACGAAAAAATGAGCGTTATACGCCAAAAAAGGCTAAGGTATTAAGTAAAGAAGAGGCTGAACAATTTCTTTTACATGCTCCTGATGACCACAAAAAATTCAACAACAAGAAGATTCACCATAAACGATGATGGCTGCAGCTTCAAGCCCTGCATGTTATACAGAAAATGTGTAAATCTTCGGCCTCCTGGAACAGAAAGCCTAAGATTTTTTTTGACATACCGACATGGAAAGTGCATTTCCCTTAATCCTGGCCAGCACACTATTGGTGATGTCCCAAAGCAAGTAGCGAAATATTTAGGTTTAAAAGACCCAGAGTTATACACCGGCCACTCTTTTCGCAGAACTGGAGCCACTATGGTTGCGGGTTCGGGTGGAGATATTTTAGCACTAAAGCGTGCAGGATTTAAATACTGATTAGCAGAATCAGAATATTAGAATGAAGTATCAAACGTTGAAACCCGTACGAGAAAAACTGTTTATCTACCATCGATAGTCTATGCATTTCCTGGAGCATTGTGATATTCATAAATAACTTGAGATTAATTAACCATTGTTCACGTATTGTCTATCGAACATTAATTAATCACTTGTGTTATGCGCTTTTATACACTTGTCTATCAAACTTCATGGTCAAATGAGGCTTTGAACAAATGAGTTACAGTAGCTATTATTATATATAGCAATACTGAAATTTCAGAAGTTAACGTATCAAGTATTAAAATATTGAGAGGAATACAGGCAGATATATGATTGAAAACAGGGTAGGATATTTCAGAAATAATCCTCACAATGCCAGATAAAAAACAGTATTCTACTCGCATATTATGAATAATATTAACTTGATGATTTACCCAACCCGAAATTGTCTTGTTCGATAAACGTCATCTGCGTGCACAAAAACCTGAATAATATGCTCATTAAATAGTAATAAATATAATATTATTAGAAATTCAAAAGTTAAGAAAACTTTTTATGCATGTCATATGGTGAATATCTCATTCGATATGAAAACTCATGTCAATGTGAATTCACTTCCTACACTCTCATTAGTGAGAATAATAAATAATTACAATCAGTAGTGATCTTTTCAATATTATGGTCTCAAAATGAAAGGCGTGTGGATGTTGATTCAGATATCCGAAGGATACTTAGTCATGTTTCAATGAGGATTTTTCTCAGGCTCAGATACGTTTCAGCAATATCATTTTTAAATCGCAAATCAAATGGATTTTTCATCTGATATGGCATTTCAAAGCGCAATAGTTGTTCACAACATGACATATTTATGCGCATATGATTATAACTTAGTGCAAAGTGCTACTTGTCTTGCAGAACAATTAGTTGTTAATATGCAATGATATATTATAAACCAGCTGCATGTTTTATGAAAGCCGTTGAGAATTCTTGCAAAAAAATATATGTCACAACTTTGGAACTCCGATAATTCAGAGGCAGAGAAGAGAATAGATATAACGTCTACCAGCAATGAATTATGGATATTCTTAGTGCAATAGGTTGAATGCTATTATAATTCATCGATATTTCTCCATTGCGTGCACTTATAAGGACTATGAGTACAAATCTATATAGGGTTAATACAATTTGTATTTACGTAACGAGAATTAGGTAAACCGGTGTATACCCAAAAACGGATTGAATGATATAGATAGAGCCATAGATGCAACATACAGTTGAAGCTCGCCAGTAAGTATGCGCCTGTAGATCAACAGCTCTTATTTTATTAACAAGCTGTGCAGGGTGGTCAAAATTTGTAGTCTACTGGGGGATCTCGAGAACTATGAGAGTAGAAGTAATCGGTTGAAATATTTTCTAGCTCTTTTTCAGAAAAACAAAGAATGGTGAAAACTGTAGCCTCCTACGATTCTTCGTTTTTGAGTTATTAGCAAAAATGAGAAAAGTTTTCATAACTTTTTTGTCTTTGATGTTACAGATCTGAAACTTGAACATTCTTAGTCACTTCTATACGTAGAATCTACTGACAAAAGATTTTTTTTCAATTCGAAAATACCGATTTCAATAATAAAAGTTTTTTTTTTAAATAACGATTAAAAAAAAGTTCGAATAATAAATAGTTCAACTAGTAATTCGACATGAAAAAATATTTTGAACTATTCAGTAGATTTTACATAAAAAAGTTAGTGTAGAAGCTTCAAGTCTCAGTTCTGTCACTTCAAAGACAAAAAGTTTTTGCTGATTACTCAAAATCGAAGATTCGCAGGAGGCCACGAAATTCACCATTCTTGGTTTCTCTGAAAAAGAGCTCAGAATTGTATCATCCGTTTTCTTCTAGCTTTAAGAGTTTCAGATCACATAAAAGACCCTCTTTAATTTTCGACAAGAAATAAACTCCTGAAAAATGTCCACTTGTTTGATAGTACTTCGTATATTATCACACAAAACTATAGTCCATTCAAGAATGATTGACATCCCATGCTAGTCCAGACGCACCTTAATATCTGGTCACAGAAGATATTCAATAATTTCTGTAGTTTCAATCATAGAACTGGAATAACAAATATAACCTAGAAAATTATTTGAAAACAAGAAATATTTAAATTCAGAGCATATTAGTCGGCATTCAAAATTGATACAACAATGTTTTTAATTTGTGAGATTAAGTATATTAATAACATAAACAGCAGTAAAAATTCAAATTTTCTGCTGTCAGTGCATAGATTTACATATAATAGGTCTATAGATCACTGTCTATTCATATTAGCAACCTCAATTTCACAACACAAAATCTTAACTTATGGGCTATTACCAACTTAAATTCGATTCTCCATAGCCACCCGAGATGTCAATCATTCTTGAATGGACTATAGTTTGTTTTATTTGTGAATTTCATAAAAAGTCAGCTCTGTTACTTTTGAATTTACTTTTCGGTGTTTTTCTAATGCCTTGTAACGAGAAGCATATTGCAGCATGCAGTTTTAATTATTTTTTGTCCTCATAATTCAAAAATTTTTTTCAACTATAAAGTCTGAAATGATTGATAATGGAAAATTTTTAGTATGGGGAGTCCGGAAGAGCTGAACCCCTTTTCACTATGAAGCCACTTAATTTGTATCTGTAAATGGTAGCAACCCATTTTTTTGCCCATGCCCAAATAGGTAACGATAGATAATAGTAGATTGATAGTGAGATGAACATTCTGAGTACAGCAATTCTTTTTTTAGGAACCGAATATTGGCTCATGTCTCCCTAACCCATGGGAGAGTTGAACAGGGAGCGAGAGAGACTTGACCATGAGTTTGTTTATCAGAAAAAAAATTGAAAAGAAACAATTTTCCATGACCAACGATTGTCTATGTCAAGGTTTCCATCATCAGATGTATCAGTGTATGAGATACATATTTTCAGTCACTTTCACTTATTTCCGAGATATTTTTTACATTCTTCAACCTTTGCAAATTTTTTTATATTTATACTTTTATTCAATTTTTTCTTGAAGCAATCTAAGCTTAGTGCGGAAAACTTGGATCACTGATTATGTCTCCCGACCATAGCATAGGTCAAGTCTCCCCCACTCCCCTCCCTTTTAGCCTATTCAACAGATGTTTTCGTGAAACTTTTACAACTATTAATAAAAAGGCTCATCGTTTGTAAAACCATATTAATCAATGGAAGCAATAAAACTAAATAATACCACGCACCTATTAAACTTTTCAATTTCTCACTTCCCAATAACAAAATCACGTTCAACCCTCTCACTTCCGAAATTTTCTGATGGCGGCCAAAATGGAGCCGCCACTAGTTGTGCCTTGTTACGAGTATGTCGCAAGCTATTTACGTATCGCGAAATTTGAATTGGAATATTTGAGGTGGTTCAAGTCTCCTACCTGAGCAAGTCTCTCGGACTCCCCCTACCTTTAATTTATTCGGCAATTTCTATCATGTTGGACAAAATTAACCAAATGATGAAGGAAGCTCAATAATTAATAAAATGAACAGTTCAAATTCCTCTTGTGACCGGATTTACTGAAACGGCTCACAAGTATTTTACTGCTCATTAAAAGTTTATCTATCCCAAAAACCTTTTCCCCTTATTAACAGTTTTCACATGAACTCCGCAAAATTGTTGAAAACTGTTTTTGTAATGCGGTATCGTTTAACCCTCAGGTTTAAACCTTTTTTCTTCTTGAACAAACAAATACAGATCAGCTCGCGAAATATCTTTCTTGGAAATTAAGTCGTTTTGCTGTGACTCTTTCAAATTGACATACGATAATTATAAAAACAAAATTGCTTGAACTCTCGAGCTACTCTCTGATCGATTATACCAGACAATCAACTTCTCTGTATAGCGTATTAAAAACATTTTTACTGAAATGATGCACTCATTATGGGAGATTAATCAACCACACACTCGGATAAAAATTACTAATGTAACTCAAATTGCTCTATTATACCAACACGAATTATTACGGACATTCAAACCACATTGGATGTTACGCGTCCTCAGCAGGATCATCGAGGTAAAGCCTCTAATACGCCTTGCATTATCATCTGAAGTACCCATTCCATCGTACGGAACTAAAGAAAAACTGCTTTATTATGTGGAACATGCAGAATACCACTAGGTGGCTCAGATAAATCTTCGGTCTAATATGAGAGTTATGCAAATATATAAAATTATAAGTATCATACGTTATATTGTCCGCCGCTAGCTAGTTGGCATTTAATTGCACGCTTTTACAGTTATCATTATTATACCAACATCGCCATCAAGGTTATTTTAAGAAATAACTATTCAAGAATCGTACCTCTGGGTGATTGGTAATGACATCCGATGAAAGAAATTCCACAGCAAAAACGTTCAAATATTAATTAATATGTTTCATTTCATAATTAGAAGAATTTAACACGAATAATCTGTAAAAAATAGCGGGAATTGTCATTTCTCTTCGGCAAAGTTCATCTCATTTATGTTTCCCGCTTTTTAAATTATCAAGAGGGGTAACATTGATAATTTGAATGAGGATTTGATCCTTTGAGTTTTAAATAATCCAAAGAACAGAGAATACTTGACAAATATAGGTACTATAGGAATGTGTTATGTTTCAGGTATTCCAAAAACAAACTGATTTTGTTAGAAAGTAGCCATTATCACGAAAGATGTTTCAAACTCTATTGGAGGCAATTGAATATTTTTCAGTAATGCATTAGATTCAGCGATATTTCCAAACACATCTTTGAAAATATTTCTGCAGGGTATAAAAAAGTAAGAAGCTGATGCAAATACTAATGTAGTTCACAAGATTTTCGTTTTCTAATGCCTCGTCTGGTCTGATCTTATTTTGAATATGAAACTCTCATTGACCAGATGAGACAAGAATTTCCTCGGTCTCGTCATGGGTTTAGCAGAAGTCTCATACTCTTGTGTACACAGGGTGTATTTGAAAGTGAGGCATTTTTTCAACAGGTACAACTGGTCAAACTGAAGCGTTTCTTCAAAAATCACCTATACGAGACTATCCAAATGACAAAGTTGAAAAAAAAAATGGAAGTGATTACTGAAATAGATCCTAATAAGACCCTTAACAGTTTGTTAGCTGAATTATCGTAAAACAGTAGAAAAAAACTTATCTCCTGATTCGACCATGTGGTTTCGTTTAGGACATTGGCTCGTTCGATATTTAAGTGGTAATAAAAATGGAAACTTAGGATTGCGAATTGTTCTCATTATTTTTTAGAGCCTACACGATTTTATGAAATGGCCCATTTCGATACCAACTGACAGAAGATACTTAGAACACAAGTGTGAAAAAGAGAATGATACTTAAAATATCACCAATAAAATTCGTCTAAATTATTCACGAATTATTTCACAATGGGCATAACAATCTTCTTCTTTGAACATTCCAACAATAGTCGTAAACATGGGATGAAATGGGGAAACATCATAACACTTTATCAACATAACTAACATAAACACTTTCAAGAAACTCGATTTTGTTTTTCGAAATTGTACGATACGATAATTATGATTCTCCCAGAAGTGATCTGAAGCACCTAGTCCGATGAACTTGGTACTGAGCCATTCATTGAACAGCCATATGTTCGTGTTTTGTTTCGTTTCTGCGATGCCGGAGTCACCTTCCACAGTCCCGTACTTGAAATTCAAGGAAATGTTGCCGAACTTCTAGGGGTTGTATCTCAGCCATCTTGGATATTTTATATAGACAATTTTCGGTTAAACGTCTTTTTGATGACGTCAAAAAAAGCCTCACCTTTGAAAACACCCTGTATAAGCTGGTGACAAATTCGATGCTCACCACTACTATTTTCCAAACTATACCAGATAGAACTTCCCTTTATTGACAAAAAGTTCTTTCCTTGTGATTCCATCGACATGAAGTCCTTCAAATCTCAATATCTTCTTGATTCATAATGAAAAATCATAAATATATCAGATTGGAAAATTATTTATATCTGCTTTATTTCACGAACGATTTCCATTAAATTTTGATTTCCCTCAATGTTATCGTCATTAGATGAAATTATACAATTTTTATCGAAATCGACATACTAGATTTCGAGATACGACCTTTTTTTGTCTTATGGCAGACATATTAAATTTTCCCATTCAAATATGAATTATAATAATTGTATTCAATATATGACTCAGTTTTTTCGGATTCGAAGAGAGATGGAAAATTCTGAAGATACTTTTGAGGATATCTGCACTCATAACTCAAGCAAAGAAGGCCATGAGTTTTATTTTCTAAGTGGTCTACGTATCCATGAAAAAAAAAAAAACACAATGTACGTGTACCTTCAGCTACGGCCTACTTGATTTTATACACGACAACAGGCACTACCGTATTTACACTTGTATACTCGTGGCAAAGTATACTTCTGTAAACCTACTATTCGCCTTCTAACAAACTCGATATGCTGTTGAAATTATCTTCTCAATCTATAGGCGTTATAAACAAATTAAAGCAGGTCTTCACTACTTAGGGTAGGAGTATCAAATGCGAATTTCAGACTGACACAATTATCGGGTACCTACTTAATTTTTTTATGAGAATAGATGATAACACAAGAACCACTCAGTAGATATGGTTCAAAAACTGAATGTTTCTTCTCCTGACATAAATCATCATATTTCTAGAAATTTTTTTCCAATAACTGAGTGTTCTGTTTCCTTTCACTCAATAAATTGAGTTCAATATTCCTTCCAGGATTTTTTTGTCCACACGTTTCTTCATCTGAAGCCAGAAAAAATGCATGAATGGCGCTCAAAAAACTCTGGATGAATAGTTCCTAACCCCATGTACATGTAAGTATAAAATTAATATACAATAATTATTGCATTTAAGCAATTATTCATTTCGGTAGTTAATAATTATTCATCGTCGAATTGTAATCGACCCTAATATTCATGATGAAATACATAGTAGGACCACCTCCTGAGGATACCCATTTTATATTTGAACACCACCATGAAATTAAACATACTATCATTAGAGCGAGCAATTATTATAACCGAAATCACGTGCGCATTTCTGGAACCAATTGATGTCAGATGAAATTTATAGTAAGGAATAATCAATGACCGTTATCCTTCGACAATTTCGATTTTAACGCCAGGGTAGAATCTATTTTCATATGTTGGTTGGAAACGAAGACGTGAAAGTATTTGAAACAATGGTTCGTTTTTTTTTATACTGGTTATGAATCCAGTAGTCCAGACAGTAGACACCAAAAAGTGGGGTTTGCTGAAGAAAACTTCGAAGTTGATAGAGTATTTACAAGTTAGCTCTGGGATGACTCATTCATGTTTTCTACCTAGAAGTTTTTGTTCTAACTCAAAGAGGGATAAAAAACTCAAAAGTTTCGGATTTCAGAACTCTAGTTCTAATCTGAGTGGTTTTTGACCAAAACATTTTTTGTGAGAAATCTAAAGAATTAAATCTGGAACATTTTTGTATTCATAAACTTTTGCCGTACTCATTCATTCATTGCTGCATCCCGTTAACGGGAATAAATCTACAAAAAGACATAAAAAAAACAGACTTATAATTTCTTAGGGCTAATTGCGACTGTGTGCTCTCCTGTGACTGACGAGACTCAACCGTGACCTACAAATCCCTCCACACTCCGGTCATGGATAGTCACCAACCAGATCTGGCCGCCGCTGAATTCTTCTCGAGTCTCCATTATTACTGTGACCTGTCTAACGCTAATTGTTCCCAGTTATGATAAGCATTAACGGCCGGTTTCATAATCAAACCTAAAGTCGCTTTAATTTTAAAGCTTCCTTTAACCCTACTAAAAATGACAGTAGAGGAAGCTTTAAGCGTAAAGTGACGATTAATTCGATTATGGAATTGGACGTAACTGATTTTAGGGATTGATGTAGTGTATCCAAACCACTTTTACTGGACTCCTAGTTTCCGGGCTCCATCTGTCAATTCGCCATACAGAGCTATTTTGGGGAGTATTGTGTCTTGCATCCTCAGAATGCGGCAGCTCCATCTGAGTCGGGCCCTCGTTATTTGAGTCTCAATTGTTATACAACTCGCGCGTTGCAATACTTCTGCATTCGAAACTTTGTGGAACCATCTGACGTGCATTATCTGTCTAAGGTGACGTTGTTGCGTTTGTTCAAGCTGTTTAATATGTCGCCTGTAAGGCGTCCAGCTTTCGCTTCCGTAAAGAAGCGTTGGGAAGACGACTGCTTTGTAAACATCAGCTGTCTTGGTCTTCAGATTGAGGTCAAGATTTTGAAACACTCTGACCTTTAGCTTCCAGAATGCCCGTGATGCCGAGTTGATACGGTTATGTTTTTCCGTGTTGGAAAGCGTGTTGGCCTTGGAATTCAGGTATGCCATACCCAATATAAGTCTGAATCCCAGTTAGAAACATTTCCTGTAAATGGTAAAAATTAGACAGACGCGAAGTTTTCCTCCTCTCCTCTTCTCTGAATATCAAGGACAGATCACAATTGACCCGCTGAATATATTCCAACGAGTTTTGAAGGCTGACCTCAGAAACTTGCGAATGTGTGAACTTCGCTAATTTCCTATGTCTCTTCACAGTAGAAGCAAGGCATTAAAGCAGTAAATCGGAGATGAATAATGCATTTCTTTTCATCACCGGTCAAGTAGATTTCAGCGCCAGAAGATGCAATGCGGAGGTATTCTGCTATATAAGGTGGTTTGGATGAAGTCAAGCAAAGCAATACTCGAGGTAGTCTGCCAAAACTACGAGGAATACCTCAAAACGCACTTTCAGAGCAATGTATGGTGCATCCCATTTTGGGTGAGACAGCCAGGTTTCTCGCTTGTTATTTGAGATAGAGCCTTGCGGTTTTTACGTTCTTTTCCTACTTTTTTGTGAAACTCAAGTTGTCCTAATCAGATTTCGCATAACTGTTTCCGTTTATGAGATACAGGGCGATTTGGGAAATTGATACTTTTCGGACCCTTCCTTAATCTCCGAAGTTATTAGAAATAATGCTGAGTTAAAAACTTCGTCTGATACAGAATTCAGCGTAGAATCCAGGGGCGTACACAATATTTTTTTTCGAGGTACGATTTTGAAAATACGACACAAACCTTTTTTTTCAATGGAACACCCTGTATTTTATTACTTCGTTGAATTCTTTATTTTTTCCCTTCGAAATTATGTATAATATTATATAGGTAGGATGTTCAGAAATGCTAAAAAACACTATAATATCACATAATGATGATTTTTGTTAGTGGGCCATGGATTTCGCATATAAAAGATGAATCATTTGGATAATTTTCAATTGTGATTTTTACTTATAGGATAGTAATTGAACAAAGATAATACACTCATCACTAACACGAAAAACAAAACGTAGGTACCTACCTAGATAAAATCATAATACAAATTAGATACAGAAGAAATACTCAATTGAATATTTATCATTGATAAAAATTTTCACACTTGCATAATATCTTACTAATTGAACTGTTCAAATTGCAGTCCATTTTCCCTAATACATAATTGACAAACCTTTTCAATACGGCTGAGTGCATTTAATATTAAAAAAGGGCGGTTTTGTAAATCCTGGAAAGCTGCCTCTGTTGATGCACGCAGTGCTTCGGGACTGTTGTGTCTGAAAGACAATAATAATTCATAGCCATGACAGCTAGATCCGATTTGTTCTTTCCTCTCCAATGCCTATATACTTGATAAAACAATGCTTCCAAATGCATGGCAGCCATAATAACAACAAGGATGTTGATAATAATAACTCATTGACGTTTTGAACCGTTTTACTTTTCGCAACCAGTTACGCAAAGTAAAATATTTCGCAACTGATGATGAAACGATACTTGCTTTCATAATCACGGAGTGAAAAATTCAATAATTTTCGTCAGTCGACGATTTTAAGGGAATCTCTGAGAGAAGCTTTTGAAGACGTTTATGGTACTTTTAATTTGAATTCATAATAACAGCCTATTCAAAATTAGAAAAAATATTGTGTGAAACACGTTGGGAAAAACTATTTTAGGTTTTCACGATCTTTCGCACAACGAGCGAAGCGAAATGAGAAGATGAGATGAGCAGAAATACGCATCATTATGTGATGTTTTAGTGTTTTTTAGCATTTCTGAACATCATACCTATATGATAATATTATACATCATTTTGAAGGGAAAAAAATATATGTTTGTGTCGTATCTTCAAAATCATACCTCGAAAAAAAAAATTGAGTACGCCCCTGGATTCTACGCAGAATTCTGTATCAGACGCAGTTTTTACTTTAGCATTATTTCTAATAACTTCGGAGATAAAGGAAGGGTCCGAAAAGTATCAATTTCCAAAATCGCCCTGTATCTCATAAACGGAAACAATTATGCAAAATATGATTAGGCCAACTTGAGTTTCACAAAAAAGTAGGACAGGAACGTAAAAACCGCAAGGCTCTATCTTAAATAAAAAGCGAGAAACCTGGCTGTCTCACCCAAAATGGGATGCACTGTAACTTTTGAATACCATTATTCTTTTACCAATTATATTCTTTATTTAATTTTTTGTCTCAGGATAAACTCTGATTTTTCTGCCAATTCTTGCCATTTTGTGATAATTCCATTCATTCAGATCGGCTGTATCCTGATTAAATTGAGGTTTGTAAAAAAAACGTACATATATAACAAAGTTAGAAAATTCAATGTTCTACAACAATTTTGATAAAGGAAGTATCGGTCGAAAAGCACTCAGTTAAAAAATTATGAGAAAAAGATTGGAAAATATTGAGGTCTTTTGGCCCCCCCCCCCCCAATTTAATACTGGGTTGATAGCTTGATCGTATTGTACGGAACAACCTATAAAAGTTCCATTGACTTCTGAATTTATTTCTGGGTACAATGTATTGGGTGGGTAACAGTGGTTATGCCTGAATTACCCTGAGATATAGAGGAAAATGAAGGGAACGTTGCGGTTATTTTTTTTTAAACTGATATGCCAAAACAGCATTCCGAGTTATAAGCCGCAATTGAAATTCAGGCGATTTCAATATTGATCATTATCTCCGTTCCTGTTGTGCTAAGCTGTTGAAATATAAGCATTGTATAGATATGTTCTTGATAGCAATCAAGTGTCGTACTCTGATTTTTTTTCAAGAGGTTCACTTGCTAACAATAACATTAATGGCCGTTTGCACCGTTTCTCTAAACAACGATTATGTTCTTAAACAAAGTTAAGTTGAATTCCCTAACCGGGTTGCACCGTTCCTAAACGTTGATTATAAGGCCCTTAAACGTCGTTTAAACTAAACGCAGAAATTTGCCCGTTTGAAGCTCGATTAAAACGTTGATTGAAGTAAAACTTCATATTCGATTGACAAATGTGTTTTCTATTTGTGTTGATATAAAATTCGAATTAATAATGGATGATTTGGAAGATGCGATATTACTTGATGATGATCCTGATGCACTTGGCAATATTGAATTTGGATTTCCCAGACGTTTACTCGGAGAAAAAATTATTTCGAAGTAATGGACAACCTCATTATTTTCAGAAGATTTCCTTTAACGAAAGAAACCGTGTTATTTTTGTTGCCATATATGGAGAATGATTTGGAATTTAATAATTAGTTATATTATAGAAATATAGATATTTCAGGAATAATACTGTGGCAACAATGAATCAATTGCTACCTACATTGAGGTTTTATGCTGGTGCTGGTTACTTGGCTTCTGTTGCCAATTTCATAAATGTAGATGTATCGACAGCATCAAGAATTATTGATAAATTTTCATTAGCAATTGGTAAATTATATTCCGAATTCATTAAAATGCCAAAGATGAGGAAATAGTGCAAATTCAACAGTCCTTTCACAAGAAGGCTTCTTTTCCTAGACTAATAGAATGTGTGGATGCTACTCAGAGTACTCATGTTCGCACTTTAAATTCGAAACTCAACACCGAAACTCCAAAAGAAATGTTCGAATTTTCCACCTTGACAACAGAATTTTAGTCACAAAACCTTGAATTCTTTTTCTTTTTAGTTTATCTTCTATGATGTGCTTAGCTGAAATTTTGAATTTTCTATGCTGTAAGTGGTGTTGCCAAACCTATCGATGATTAAAGTAAACAGCGATTATGATTCCACGGTGCAAACCGACAACCGCTAAGCAACGTTTAAATATTAAACATCGATTAGTTTAACCATGGTTACCAGCGAAACGGTGCAAACGGGCATAAGTGTTCGTCCTAATTAAAGAATACTTTAAAATGAATGAGAGAGCAAATCTTATAACTTCTATGAAGATCTTCTAAGTTATAGTAGATTTGTTGATATATGTATCGAGTTCAGACAGACTACGTTATAAATATTGAACCCCAGCCACAAATCAGGTAGACTCCTTCTCCAATTCTTATTTTCCACCATGATTACCTCAAACGTACATCACATAAATAGAGTATTTTTCACATCGTAGTGGACGTTAATTTCGAAATCCTAGGGTATGTAGTTCAAAACCAGTAGAAAGCAGCACAGAGTAAGGTGATTCAAAGCCAACTGGGATATTATAATTCAGTTATACCCCTGTATACAGTCATGAGCAGATGTTTATTCAATCAGTAGCAATCTCGGAAGCAATTATTATACTTCCAACTTTTACATCACAAATATTGAAGATTACGAATTCGAAAATATTCGAGTTGAAAAAAATTACAATTCAAGTCACACTTCCCCTATTCATTATCACAACTGAGGTTAAACATAAATTTGCATGAAAAACGAAATTAGTTTCGTAGTGACATCCTACGTCCTAGACGCAACGTGCAAAAATTAATTACAAGCTTAAAGAGCCCAAGAAATTATGTGGTGTCACAGATTCGTTCACTCTTCTTTTACTCGAGCCATGGAGCTCATCTAACCAGTTTACGAGATGTTTTTACCGCATTTTCTCGCAAAAACGGCCATAATTATAACCTACTCTACCCACTAGTAGGTAGCGTGATAGAGAAGCCTGTTCTTGGAAAGAATTTTCGATGCAGGAGTGTCTTCAACAGCGCCATTGTAGGCGACGTAGATGATAATAAATCAATAATATTGCAAAGCACTTTGGGCGTCTAGTATTAACTGACCTAATCAATCAAGGAGGCATTCGCTTTAAGTCGTTCTGTGGCATTGTTTTCGTTTTGCTCTTTAAGTCCAGCCTTGAAACTGATTCGCTATGTCATAACTGTAAAAGGAACTCGAGTTGCAGGTGGGTTTATGCGGAACAACGGTTTTATTTCATTTCTTCGTAGGTTGTTGAATGCCATTGAGGTCAAAAATATTTCAGATGTGGATAGTATTGCTCAATCTTATCGTTGACAAGGTGACAAAATAGCTCAGATATTCAATGCGAATATACAAGGATATCAAAGCATTTGAATCTTCATGATTTTGTGAATACCCGGATATACATAATTGGACTTTGATATGCGAAGATTTTTTCATCACTGGAATATAACTACTATATATATACAGGGTGTTTCCTAATTGAATGTCAATATTTATGGAGGTGATTTCTGGGCCCATTCAAGAAGAAAACTTTAAATGAACATATGTCCTAAACGTCCTACCTTTTGAGATACAGGGTGGTATTATTTAGACAGTCAGTAGCACGCTACTGACATGAACAAATGTGATCTCTTGAATTTTTTTAGTCCGACTCACGGGTTTTACCTAAAAAATAAAATTTACGTGTGTCTCTGCATGGTGATATTGTCATATATGTATGTATTAAGGATATTTTTATGATCATGCAGAGAAACGGTTATTTTTTTAAGCGGAAACCGTGAATCGGATTAAAAAAAGTCAAGTAATCAATTATGGTAATAAATGATTGGAAATTTCAAAAATAATTTTTATTTCATTGAAAATCTGTGGCGTACCATCAATGTCTGACAAAATAAGTAGGTCAAATTACGTACGAACACCACTGGTGAAAATTAAGAAAAAAGTGATACATTAAAAAATGTCTCTTGATTCATAGTATACATATATGACAAATTTCATTGAAATATTTGAAGTGGTATTGTAGATATTTATAATAAATGATTAATTTTTGAAAACTTCACCACCCTGTATCTCAAAAGATGAGACGTTTAGGACATATGTTCATATAAAGTTTTTTTCTTAAAATGGGCCCAAAAATCACCTCCATAAATATTGACATTCAATCAAAAAACCCTGTATATTCTTTTGATAAAGAGCATTACAATTTTTAACAGCAAACAGTGATTATAGCATCTGTATGAGATACAGTTTCAGCATAGGTTAGCGTAAACGGGGTACTATACAATTTGGTGTATGATACAAGAGCTTAGGGAAAACATCAGTAATGAAAAACCCTTTCTCCCCGTGAATGTAGTGGATTGTAAGAAATGAAATTGTTCACGAAATAAGCTGAAATATTTTATATTGAAGGGCATCTCGCACTGCAAATATTGATCTTTTTTTGACAAAAAATCCAGTAAGACTTTTCCAAGATACCAGAAACTTTTATCTAAAATAGAGAGAAAACAGAAACAGAAAAAAGTAAAATAATAATAATAGATTCAAAATGTCAGATTGAACTAAAATTGACAACCCAATTAAAAAAAGATTCGGAAATATAGGGTATACGGTATAGCCCTAAAAATATCCTGAAATATATAAATCGGACAATGTTTAACCAGATGATTTATGGTTTCTTCTGGTTCCCCGCATTCACAACTAGGGCTGTCAACTGAATTCCATCTGACAAGCATACTTTTGCAACGCCAGTGACCTATTTTTATACGATTCAGAATACATCATATTTTCCTGGGAATATCAAAACCAGGAATTTTATTCGAGGGATCAGTAACTAATTTTTTGTAAAAAGAGTGCATGTATTCCATCAAGACTGCCTAAGGTCCTTGTCTCTTATATTCCAATGAAGAAAAAAGTTGGACAATAAAGGTTTAAGCGACTTGTAAAAAGAGTGCATGTATTCCATCAAGACTGCCTAAGGTCCTTGTCTCTTATATTCCAATGAAGAAAAAAGTTGGACAATAAAGGTTTAAGCGACTTCTTTAAATCGTATTTTCTGCAATGTAGGACAGAATTGGACATGAGTCGGAAAATGATCGAAATTTATTCCAGGAATTCATAACCGCAGTGTGCCTACGAATATGAGGCGGTACAATGTTTCAGAGAACTGGTAACCATTGAATAGGTGAAGATCTAATTGTTCCAGATATAGTTCTCCTGGAAAGATTCAGCTGTGCATCAATTTTTTGCACATGAGCCTTATTAACCCCAACGGGGCAACAATATTCAGCAGCCGAAAAAACCAAAGCTACGGCTGCCGTTCGAAGAGTAGTTGCATCAGCACCCCATGATGTACCAGCTAGTGTATGCAGGATATTATTTAACTTTAGACGTAAAATTTCCAAATGGGCTTTGAAATTCAGCGAGGAATCCAGCTTAACTCCTAGATATTTAGGATTGAAGATATGTTCCACAACAGAATTACCGAGAACTACACACAATTTTCTATATTTTTGATGATTATTCAAATGGAAACACGAAACCTCGGTTTAATTTAGGTTAGGACGCAAACGCCATTCGAACAACTAATTACCCAAAATTTCTAAATCTGTAGATAGGATATTTTCTATGCATCAAAAATCTTAATGCAAGGGCAATATCATCAGCTTATATAATTTTCTCAGAAGAAGTACTAGGGATATCACACAGATATAAATTGAAAAGAAGAGGTGCTAAGACTGATTCTTGTGGAAGACCGTTATTCAAAGTTTTGAAATAACTACTGTCATCATACACAAAATCAAGAAACCTTCTATATGACAGCATGTTTGCTAGTGATCGAAACATCTTTCCACACTCCAGATGAGTATAATGTTTGAAAATCAAACCATCTTTCCATACTGTGTCATATGCTGCAAATAAATCCACGAATGCTGTTCCTGTTTTTAGTTTGTTATTGAAACCTGTTTAATGAAAGAGGTGAGGCTTAGAACATGCTCACAGCAATTCCTACTTTTCCTGAAACACCCTTGACAATTTTGGAAAGCGTCTTCAGGAGTTCATTCAAGCCTAAAAAGAATAAGCCTCTCTAAAATCTTAAAAGGAACACTAAATAAATTAATAGGTCAATAACTACTGGAACCAGAAGATTTTTTTCCACGTTTTAAGATTCCTATGACTGACGCTGTTCGAAAGTCGACGTGAAAATATTTAGAATATTATTACAAAAAGATAATATCCAACACAACGTTCTTTTGCCTCAATGCTTGATGAATTCCGGATAAATTCCGTCGAAACCTGCAGCTTTTCGAGATTCAGATTTACTAGTGTCAAAGCGGGAAAATTAATTTTTTTTTTCGAGGGAGAATCTATATCTGAATTCGCTTGCATATATGGCGACGCAATATGCAACCTTTTTTGGGATAAACACCACAAATAAAAACAGGATTAATTGGATCTTATCATAATATCTCCGTATCCTTCAAAGGAAAGAGAATCGCTAATCAGGCGTTCTACAACTCAGTATGTATCTTGATTGCACTAGCATCCATTCTTCACTCTAAACTGGTTTTCACAAGACGTTATTAATGTTATTATACAACATACGACTTACATATTATATCTACTCTCATTATTCCGAATAAGTAATTCCTATCTAATTAACCGATGCTTTAATTGACTTTATTCAAGTGTGTCCTGGAAGAAAAATCCACAGAAGAAGTCTTCTAGACCATTTCTTGCAGCCGCCTTGAGAATTTACTTCATGGTGATATGAATGTAAATTGGAAATATGGAGAAATCAGCAACCTCCTTCCGCAAATGGAAGAAGTAGTAAGAAGGATATATGTTTCAGATGATTCAGAAGATATTCAATAATATTGGTGGGACGGCAAGGTAGGACCGAAACTAATAATAATGATGTTTCTAGAGAAATTTGCACCTATACAGGGTGAGTCTATGACTCGTACAACTATTTTAACAGTAGATTCTTGAGGTAAAAAAAAACACTTATTTTTCTATACCATTCTTTTCGATTCATCCCTGATGAAAAGATATAGCCAAATTTAAGTTTTCATAATGAGCTGTGCCTTCCCTAGAAAAACAAAATTATCTTCAGTGTGTCAAATCTGTGACACTACCGTAGATTTGGGTGACTTGGGACGATTTTAAAATTCAACTTCTTCTTTTTTGAAAACGGTGATCTATTTTATCTGAAAAAGAGGTTTAAATATGCTAAATGACCCAAACTATTGATTCGGATATATACAATGCTTCAGAATTCGGATATAAATTTAAAAAAATGAAATATAGATACTTGTCCCAAGTCACCGACCGATTTGGAAGGCTTGGGACACAAGATAAAATCTATTGATTTCTCAACTCTCGAATGAAATAAGTGATTTGGGACGGTGTATAATTTCAGCCAAAGTAAATAATATGCTCCACAAGGGTTGACGGTATCGTATTCAATCGTTTAAAAGTATGTAATCTTCGAGAAAATCGCTGAAAAATCATTTAAAGCCCGTTTGTAACAGCCGAGAATTCTCTGGAGAATGCTACAGGCTGGCCTAACTCAGGTTGTTGTAGCGGAAAGGCTCCAAGTCAGCCAAAGTGTGATATCTCAACTGTGAAATAGGTTCAGGGAGACAGGTTCCGTGTTGGAAAGACCAAGGCTTGGTGGGCGACGAAAAACAACACCTGCTCAGGATCGTTTCATCACCGTTTCGGCGAGAAGAAACCCTACATCTACGTGTAGAATGCTACGGAATACTCTTCAAAATGCAGATGGGGTCCAAGTTTCCATCGAAACCATCAGACGACGTTTGAGAGAGGTGAATCTAGATTCTAGACGTCCATTAAAAGGAGTCCCATTAGCACGTGACCACAAGCGTCAAAGACTGGAATGGGCAAGGCAAAATATCAATTGGAACGATAAGTGGCGTAGTGTCCTTTTCACTGATGATTCCAGATATAAACGATTTTCAGATTCTCGAAGAATAAGGGTATGGACAATCCCACTCATACCCCGTATTCGTCGCTATGTCCAAGAAGTCCATCCATTTCGAGGGGGTAGTGTTATGGTATGGGCCGGGATATCTTTCAACGGGCGCACAGATCTACACATTTGTCCTGGGAATATGACCGCCCTACACTATAGGGAGCATGTTATTGACAATGTTGTGCCAAATTTTCACGCTGTTATTGGTGAAACTTTTCTATTTCTAGACGATAACGCTAGACCGCACAGCCATAGTTGTGAATGCGCGCGAGGAGCTTGCTATTCCACATTTACCAATACCTCCGCACTCACCAGATTTGAGTTGCATAGAACATGAATGGGATATGCTCCAAAGAAGATTAGATGATCATCAACCTACCCCAGAATCCTTAAATGATCTGAGAGAGCTTCTGCCCCGTTTATGGAACCAAATTCCTCAAGAAATGTTCAACAACCTCGTGTGTAGTATACAAAGAAGATGTCAAGCGGTTATTGATGCTCGTTGAGACCATACATAGTATTGGCATCAGTTAAAATGCTTGTATTCTCTGGGAATAAAATTTCGTTATTTTACTCGATTTTTCTTAACCACTCTGTATACGCTGCAGACCTACAGGCTAAAATTAATCTGCAACTTGAAATCATATTAATATGAATTTTCATCACAAAAATCTTATTTTAACTATATTTTTTTGCAATTTAAGTCAATATCCCTAACTCATGTGGAGCAGTTTACATTTAAACTCAAATGTTCCTGAGAAAAATCGACATACTTCCTGCTGCCAATGCGCCGCTTGTATTTATTCGGCATTGTCCCAAGTCACCCTATGAAACAACAAAATAAATGAATGAGTTCCGTGTTGCCGTTTGATTTGTAAAAACCTTGTTTCATAACATATCTAATTTGTCAATATCCCACGTATCCAGAAAAAAAAATTACACCGGCAAATAGTGAAACGCATGTACAGGGTACTAGAAAGTATGAAGGCCATAAAAAACGAACTTTACTCTTCCGAATTCGTTAATTTTCTCCGTCAATTCAAACGCACTGGTCACGACAATCTCAACAGGAATTAATTGTTAAACTAACCGAAGAGCCGTTACACAATCTTATAAGTTTGTTTCTTCACTCATAAATGGTAAGAAACAAAGAAATCTGCAAGAGGTATAACTGTCCCAAGTTGAAGGACTTTTCCAAGTCACCCAAATCTACCAGTACACATCTGTGAATCTGTGAAAAAGAGTTGCATTGGGTCAAAGTAACCAATTTTTCAAATTTCACGGATATTTTTTAATCTGAACATCCAGTCACTCGAAAACTGCGTATTATATAATATGAGAAAAGAAGAATACTTTTATTTTACAAAACGTTCAAAAATTCATTAAATAGCTCCCAACTTAGTTTCAATAATTGGGTTCTTTGAATTTTTGGTATTTTTGTGGTTCGTAATGGTCATAATCATAAAACTGGACGTGGGTGATACCTAGCGTTAGAAAAAGATTATCTAAGTAAATGAAAAATTCGATAAAACCGTTTGTGAGAACTAAAAATAACATTTTTTTCAACAGCCTTTATCTTTTAAAACAAATCGATTCTGAAAAAATGGTAAAGAAAAAAGGGTTTCTTTTGACCCCGAGAATCTACTGTTGTACGAGTCCGTCCCACCCTGTATACATGTATTACATGGCATTTCACGTATTAATCTTGCTCCTGCGGACTCTTTCGTGATAAACGAGATTTATTTCGTTACATTTAGATGTAGCAAATGAATTTTCATAAATAGATTCAGCATTCCCGAAGAGATATCTCTCTTTTTCCTGCAGAACCTTTATTTCAACACGTAAAACTAATTCTAATATGTTCACTTCTAACAGGTTTCACGAAAACAGCGTTATCGCAATTTTTATCATCTGTCAGTTTCCATGCCAGGGATTATGAGATTTGAATTTGTTTATGTTATACTTGTTTGGTCGAGTAGCGTTCCTATTTGTATTCATTATTCGACATGCATTATTAATGAACAACTTAACACATTTAAATTCCCCTGTTGTTTTATATAGGTGAAGGAATCCGTTTAATCTAGCATCAGAAAAATCGAGGAAAGTTGCCGCCCTGCGACTGTTTTATTATTTCCAATAGGGAAAATTGTTTTTATCGTGCACGAAAAATGGAAATCATAACCCCCCAAGAGATTTTTGAACTTCCATGTGTAACACGTGCTGAAGTGAAATTTGATGTGCTTTTCAAGTACTGTCCCTCAGTAGGCATAAATTATACAAAAGGTCCATTTTCTAAATGAATAAATGAATGAAAATGGACGAAGAAATTTCAATATCGAATACTTGTTGAATTGTACAATGCAACATGATATTTTCGTACCACTTCTTGTAAAAAATGTGTTATCGTAAAAGAGTTTTGATTTTGTGCAAAAAAGACTGTAAATCTCATCTAATTGTTTATTTGAATGCATCTTTGAATTTCCATAGTGGAAGATTATTAAGAAAATTTATTATAGGGAAATTGATACAGTTTGTGTTGTAGCAACAGCTATCTTTGGTGCCACATGGAGCATGGAGTTCAGGTCATATATTATTTATACAGGATGTATTTGAAGGTGAGGCTTATTTTTCAGCAGAAGGTAGAACTGCTCAAAATGAAACGTTTCACCAAAAATCACCTATACAAAACATTCAAAATGACCACGTTGAAACAAAAATGGTAAATGATTACTGAAATAGATCCTTATACGACCCTAGACCGTTTGTTAGCTGAATTATCGCAAAGCAGTGGGAAAAAACTTAATTCCTAATCAGACCATGTGGTTTCGTTTAGGATAATGGCTCGTTCGATATTTACGTTGCAATGAAAATTTAAACTTAGGATTGCTGAATTATTCTCATTTTTAGTAAATTACACGATTTTATGAAATGGCTCATTTCGATACCAACTGACAGAAGAGACTTAGGACACAAGTGTAAAAAATAGAATAATACTTCAAAAGTACAGCAATAAAATTCGTCTAAATTATTCCCGAATTTTGTCACAATGGGCATCACAATCTTCTTGTTCGAACATTCCAACGATCATAACAGCCTCGATTTTCCACATTTTTTTTCACTCTAAATTGCACGATACAACAATTATGATTCTGTCAAAAGTGACCTGATGCTTCTAATTCGATGAACTTGATACTGAATCATTCATTGTAGAGCCATATGTTTTTGTTTTGTTTCGTTTTTGCGATGTCGGAGCCACCTTCCACAGTCCCGTACTTGAAATTCAATGAAATTTTGTCGACCTTCTAGAGGTTGTATCTCTGTGATGGGCTTTTTCTCTCACCCTGGACGCTCCTTACCTTTGCTCGGGCGCCAGTGGGGCAATCAGTGGAACCCCACGTCTCTCACAGAATCTCCAAAAATTAGAGAGCCCGGGTAGACTTAAATGATCAGTGGAGAAGGGTAGCAGTGAAAACTAGGGTGGTAGCGTCTTCTTGGTATCTGCTTTCTGACGGTTTTTAATCGTTCAAAAAGAGTACCTACCTCTTCTGACGAAAATCTAGTTCTAACTGATTTAGGAAACTGTCTCTCACTGGCAAAAATAACTGGCAACAAAATAAATTTTTAGTCCTTTATTCCTACTGGATTAAATTATATACAGAAATGTACAAGTCTCAACAAATATTGATGTCAACCGGCGTCCTGGTAAGTGTGGGGCGGCTAATGAAACACGGTCCCTCCAGGAGAATACGGTTGAAATAGACGGTAAATACGGTTAAATTTTGTACGGTCACTCCAGAGGAGTACGGTGGAAATAGACGGTAGTTACGGTCTGTTGAGATCCTGGCAAGTCACTCCTTCTGTCGGCGGAAATCGGTACAGTGGCTGGTCTCAGTCGAATGGCAGTGCACCCTGTCTCTCTCTCTCCCTCTGTAGTCCTCAAAATGGCTGCCAGTCAGACAGCAGGTCGGAAGGAACTGTCAACCTGTAACTGGATCGGTCGGAAGTCGGCAATCTATTAACAAAATAAGCACCAAAAATACGGTAGGAACACCAAGTCCTCCTGGGACCCAACGGCGGTCGGATAACGGACGCGGAAGCCGGCACTATACTCAGTCTACGATCACTAGATCAAGTTCAAACAGTTAGTAAGTATTCACAGCCAGTCCAACAGACTAAAGAAAGCGGAAAATAGCCCTCAGGTATGCACTACGTAAGAAATAATAATACTACGAGTGACTTGCCTTAAACTTTTGTCTTCCTGACGTAATAATCAAAATTTCCAATTCCACCTTCGGCACTTTTCTCCACAGCACGATCTCAATTAATTTCCTCTGACCTTCAGCCGCTTCAGCGCCCTGCGCCGAAGAAGTACCTCCCCTCTCCTTGGGAACCTTGCCCCACCATTGTTCGGTCAATCAGCCGGCTCGGAAAGAAACAGAAACAACTGAAGAGACGGAAAAACTGAACAAGTTGAAAGACCGCTCTCGACTCAGAAAATGTACGGTTGAACGGAAATAATTACAAAATACAGGAATTCTGAAAGCAAAAGACATTTACGGTTTCTGTTACAAATATGGAACTAGTCGGTGGAAAACAATGTTAAAATATCAATCGGTAAAGACCCCCTATGATGATATAACGGTTTTCTTCAAAAATATTGCGGTTAATAGGTCGTATTATACAAGTATAGGTGAAGAAATTTCGTTTTCGTGGCGGGGCAAAATCTGCCTCGTCACATCTCAGCCATCTTGCATATTTTATATAGACAATGTTAACGACTTATTTTGATGAATTCTATTCAACTGTCTACAAGATATCACAAAGCGTAACATAACACTCTATCACATTTTATATATTTTAACACAAATACACTGCGCCCCAAAAATTAACGCACATTCTGAAAATCTCAATTTTAATGAAAGTTAACTCTAGATTGACTTATTTTTTATGTTCTCTCGGGGAGGTTTTGAACGAAACAAGACACATTAAATGGAAGAAAAATTCAAGATTTCACCGAATCTTATGTGAAAGGAGAGAAATGAACAATTTTCAAACTACTGAAATGCTGATAAGTGATTTAATACTTGGTATCTCCACCCCTTGCGTTAATTACAGCTCGGCAACGACGGTTCATACTCAAAATGAGTGATCTTAAAATGTTCTGATCTAATCCTACCCAGATTTCTCCGAGTTGAATTCCTAAGTCATTAAGAGTAGCTGGATGATTTTCTGAACTTCCCAGTCTTCTATTGAGGTTGTCCCAAACCTGCTCAATCGAAGATCTGGACTTCTTGCTGGCAATTCCATTCGAGAGACTTCAACCTCTTCAAGGTACTCCTGAACGATGCGCGCACGATGGGGTCTGGCATTATCGTCCATAAAAATGAAATGTTCACCAATTTATGGGGCAAATGGCACTACATGCTCTTCAAGAATGTTCCTTATATACTTATCAGCATTCATAGCTCTATTATCAACGACAACTAGGTCTGTGCGAGCAGTCAAAGATATTCCACCCCATACCATAATCGATCCTCCCCCGAAACCTGTAGTATTCAGGAAATTGCACTGAGCATATTCTTCATGTGGACGTCTGTATACAAGGGAACGTCGATCACAATGGTAGAGGCAGAATCTAGACTCATCTGTGAAGAGAACTCTTTCCCAATCGGCCTCTTCCCAATGGATATGCTCTCTCGCAAAAATCAAACGCGCCCTTCGATGGGCTGGGGTAAGAGCGGGGCCTCTTGCCGCGACACGAGGCCTTAAATCATATTCTCTGAGGCGATTTCTTATTGTATGAGTGCTAATTTGCACCTCATGAGTTTGTTCAAGCTGAAT